>NC_140918.1:17746784-18946784 GCF_045865225.1 Trachurus japonicus
TAATGCCACTTTACAGCAGCTTACACCTGGTGATTACACCACATGGAAGATGATCAGGAACCATCACTGATCACTGTTGTTTGCATTTTTTAAATCAGTTGCCCTGTGTTTCCATATGACAGCATTGAGCTTCTCACATCCTAAACACACTGACTTATTCTATCTATACAGTCCTTATAGAAGAATCACGCTAACAACACTTAGACACAGGATGGGAGTATCACCGACACTATCACTTCCAGTCTTGGTTAGAGCAAAGTTGTTATTTCTGCTAACCAGAGCCTGAGTATGTCTGATGGTGTTCAACAGGTAAACAACAGAGATACAGCACTGTCCGGTGGACTGGCGTTAACGATACCTTGGCATGATGAATTCAAATGTTTGCTTACATACATAAGAGTATTTTCAGCGACCCTGCACTGTGTGGAGGATTCTACAGATGAAAACCTGGTGGGCTTTCAGAACAAATAACACAGGTTCAACAAGTAAATCACTTGTTCTCAGTTCTATTACCCTGAGTAACAGATAAAAAACACTAACATTCAAAATGTCTTGGTATCGCTTTCAAAGGGCTCAGATCAGTCTGAGCCCAAAAGAATGGCATATATTTGTAATTTAGACCAAACACCAGGGAAATATACACCAGCTTTTACACTTCTGTGACAAAAAAATGGACTGACATGTTTCATTTGCTGATACTCAACATAAACCAAGCACCTTGTTTCACATATATTGGTTCAATATATGGCTTCCAGGAGAGATGCATGTATGTGGAATGTACTCGTGTGGTGATGGACACTGATTGGCTTTTAAGCAGGAAAGAAATTGCAAACAAATTTCTTTGCCAAAGGCCCCATGTGAACTTACCTCTGCCATTGGCATACACGGAGAGAACTCAAACTGTTAAGCGGATAACAAACATACCACATTCAGGAATACTGAATGGAGAGGTTGACGGATTCATTGTCATAGATCTCAAAATAAAGAAGCCTGTTACATGTTAGCAACTGTCTTATAACATAATAACCAATCATGTCAGTGGACAAGAACAATCAATCAACCTCTATTTGCAAACTTTGCATCACTGTCTTGCAGAAACCTCTCCGAATTTGAATCATTCAATTGAATTAGTTCCTTTAATAAAATGAATGAAAGGTTGTTGTTTTTCTTCTTCATTTCTATCTGGAACAGTGAAGCAACTTCTTGTTGAGGAAGAACTGAAGTCCAGTTGGCCCACCTGTGGACAGGAAGTCCTCTGCTGTCATTTCTCTTACTGTAAGCTACATTTGGTATATATCATTTCATGATACCATCATATTCCGGCAGACTCTACTTCACTACTTTATTTCACTCTCCTCACCACACCATAGAGTCCTAGAGCTGGACTCCCTGGGTTACACAGTAGGATGAGATGCTTTATTGTATGCAACCTAGACCTAATGTTAGTTCCGATGGTGCTTGTGGTTATTGTCAAGACTGTGTTCAACACTGACCGACCGTTGTGTATATGTTTGTGTCTATAACTACAGCAACTCTTGCTTCTACTACCACTTTAAGCTCAGCTACTACTGCTACTTCTATTGCTGCTGCTTAAAGGGATAGTTCAACATTTTGTCAACTCTGTCTCGTAACGTTCCATTGTTATCCCATAGAGTGGTGAATGTGCAGCTCACAACTTGTCCACCAGAGCGTTTTGGAGTTGTTGGATTGAGTTGATGAGGGAAACAAAGAAATCCCATTAGCCTCCGTAGTGTAGCTCTGAGCAGCTCACGGCTCTGCTCCGCCGTTCTAAAAATAGCTTGCACCGACAAATAAAGGTAATGAACCTACTGCTATGACTATAGAGATTATGGCAATGGGCCAATTTGCTGAAATGTTGAACTATCCCTTTAAAAACAAAGCACAGTTGCTATTAACAGCTGTTGTTGCCACTACTATTATATATATTGTTATTTATTCAACCTTTAAATTGAAACATGTGAGGCTTACTGGGGTTGGAAGCCTCTTGTACAAGGTGTTGTACACTAGATGTTTGAATTGACTATATTTGGTTTCTGCAGGGCAGTGTTCTGCAGTGTTTTGGAAACAGGGCATATAAACTTTGCCATTTAACCCAAAGAAAATTAAAGCTAAAATATTCCTATACATACTGGGAAAGAATAAGCTTGTGTGCATGCTTGCTGTTTTCTGCAATGAAACTAAATACAAATAATTTGTGTTCGCTCTATTATCAACTTTGAAAGGCACACATCTCCCTATATACAAACCCCAATCGTGGATTAGTTGAAATAATTTGAGAGCACATGGGTAAGTGGGACTGAGGGCCTCCATGGTTCAAGTCAACATCCTGTTAAAAAACACATTCATAATTGCTGTTTAAAAAGAAAAAACAGCATTAGTCTCCGAGTGAGATGCCAGAAACAAGAAAATTTAAGGTGAAAACGGAGGTATCGCCAATTGTCAGGTTTAGTTTTTGGATTTGATCTGTTGGAATAATGTTCTTAGAGATACACTCCCCACTCCATCAGGTGGAAATAGCAAGCATGCAAACAGCGGGCATAGAGACAGTGAAACATAAGGACAAATGGACATTCAGACAGACAAGGTAGACAGAGAGACAGACAGAAAAAACAGGGCGGGACTGCACAATACAGGACTGAAAGAAGACAACAGACCAGCACATAATAACTGTGGTCAATGCACTCTCAACTGCATCAGTTCCAAACATTAGTCAGCTTGTTTGCAGATGACACCACTGTTTGTCTCTCCAAATTTAGCTGCAGTAGGAAACTCACTGCAAGTTTTATTATTTATGTTTCTGGGGTGATATAATAATTGGAAAATTAAACCTAAAACCAAATTATTTTTCTCCTTATTCTAGAGTTATGGTTTGCATTGTTTCCAATTTTCCTGATTTTTTATTCATTTAAAAAAAATGGATGAATGAATATTGCATTCATTCATCCATTTTTTTGCAAATATTGTCAGACTTAAAAACATTTGAACAGTTCCCCTATTGCTGTGCAGCATTTCAATTTGGATTCAGCTTGAAAGTGGACTGAACTCAGCTTGGACAGACAGACAGATAAACGGATAGACAGTGCTGTGGACCAAAACAAGGACAAAGACACTGCAGAAAACTGGAGCTAGACGCCTGAGATGAAAACCTAACATTGGCTGCAGAGAAAAACAAGACTGATGCAAGAGAGGAGAGATGAGGTGACGAGAGCCGAGGAGAGGAACATGAGAAAAAAATGTGGGAAGATGAATAACTGATGGAATGAAGAGAGTGGAGGTGAAGAATAGTGATGAAATAAAGGGAGAGAGAAGTCTATAGAACAAAGAAAAACAGAAACAGGAATAGAAAATGAAAAAATAAAATATACAGGAAGGGAGGAAGAAACAAATGGAGAGGCAAGAGGGAGAGCGGTAGGAAAGACTATCTAGGAAGCAGAAGTTCTCCAAAGACTAAGATAAGTGACTGAAAGGAGAGTATGGCTACCAGACATTCCCTAAGTGGTACCCGTCAGTTCAGTCTGTACCTTCGTTGACTGAGTGGATGTTATGAGAAGCAGGGCCGGGGCTGGGGGAACCAGGGGGCCCGTGGGAAAAGCCCACAGGGACCCCCGGAGCCCCAGCAGTGGTAGCAGTGCTGGTGTTGGCTGTGGCAGCTACAGCAGCTTGTAAAGGAAGAGAAGGAGAGAAATAGTCAAGAAGGAAAGAAAAGGTTAGGAAGATTTTAATATAAACAGTACCAAACATAGAAAAGAGACAAGCGGTCGGTCAGGCAGCAGGGAAGAAGAACATGTAAGTACAACAAGGAACAAGGAACAAAAACACGTATACAGAGGAGAAAACAAAGAAAAAGAAACCCTCCCTCAAAACAAATTTTAAAGTTAAAGAATGAGTGCATACAGAATTTATTTCATATAAATGGCCTTTGGAGTATGTTTTTACACGAAAACTAAGGCCTATTCTGAAACATTTAAACTGTAGCTTTTTATTCTTTTTTGCCAGAGACATACAGTTCTTGACTCAGACAAAGACAACAACTGATGATCCTGACCAAGACCAACCCTCCATTACTCTTACTCTGACACTTAACGAGTTGGTGTTTTTTTTAAATTCTTTCAATCCCTGCTTACCATGAGGTTTCTCCCATTTTTCCCTGTTAAAAGGGTTTCCTGGAGTTTTTCCTCAGTGGATGCGAGGGTCTAAGGGCAGAGGATGTTGTTATGATGCCATGTAAAGCCCTTTGAGACAAACTGTTTATAAAAACTGGGCTATATAAATAAAATTGCCTTGCCTTGTCCTGGCTGTACATATTCAGCAAAGTTGAAGTCAGGGGAAATAACGAGAGTGGTCATGATAGAAAAATACACTAAGTAACGGCTGGTCAACAGGGCGCACTCTTGCCATATGAGAGTCAAACATGCTACACACACATCCACCACTCTGACCTCCACACAGGTCCATGATGTGAATCATCTAGTATCAACATCATTCTGTCACCTGGCAACAGGACCGGCTTTCTGTCCAAATCAAAGGATTACAGTAAACTGATGTATGCTAATGCTTGTCTGATACTACTGTTAGTGGTATCATCTTGGCAGTTAGTTTTCCTGATTAACTTTAATTAACCTTAAACAAAATGTAAGAGTAGAGTGTTGTTAACAGATAAATGAAGTTTAAAACTTGACATATAAAATATGATGTTAACAAACAATAACAACAGTAATAAGTAAAAGAGAGGATTGTGGGCACAGTACCAATGTAGTAGTCTACTCTACCAAGACTTTCTGCTGTTGAGTCAGATTATTGAACCGGTACCATGGATTCAGACTCAGAGTCTCTGATGTTAACCCATCCCTTGATTTGGACAGCTCATAACCTGATACAGATCTAAACTTTTAAATACATCATCTACAAACTGGTTCAGTCTTCAAGGTAAACATCATTAGGACATAATCTAAATCAGACCAGACCCCTTAATGTAACAGCAAAGACGAAAAGTAAAGAAAAACTAAGAAAACAGTAAAGAATAAATAAAGAAAACAACCCCAATTTAAACACAGATTTCCTATGCGCAGAAACGCCACATATGAAGTTATAAGAGAGAGGTTCACAAAAAGGCACATTAATGTCAGCAGGGAAACAGAGATGTCACTTAGTTCCCCAGCAACTGCTTGGTAAAGAGATGAAGAATTAGTTGTTAGTTTGGAGATGAGGACCAGACAAACCAAAGTCGACAAAAAGGTTTCAGCCTGCGAGGCCAGGATTTCATCAGCATGTGTTCGTTGGGATAAATTTAAAGAACAGGAATTTACAATTTATCAATGAACCACATGTCTGGAAGAACAAACTGCTGTTGTTCTTCTAAAGAGCTGCTTCAAATGAGCATAACCTTTTGGTGTTTCTTTATGTCGGGGTCAGAAGCCTGAAACCTTTTACTCTGGAGATCAAAAGACATCACACTTCTCATATTCATATAATTTTCTAACAAATGTAACATTTCCTGTTGTAAGGAGATGTGTCTCTAAATACAATTTGTGCTACATTTATAACAGTAGAGAGTACACAACCTTTGCTGCTCACACAGAACCAGTAGAGAAGCTAAATGCAACAGGTACCATTTAAAAATGCTGTCAAACAACTGTTCAAGTAACACACAGAGAAAACATGTAGAACAGAGACAACAGAGAAAACAGTCAACAGCAACATTAGATCAGTTGGTGGTACAGAAAGGCAGAAAGAAAGAGTAGAGAAAGAGGGAAAGTGTAAGAAAGGTGTGCACATATACAAAGGAGAGTGAATGGAGAGAGAGAGAGAGAGAGAGAGAGAGAGAGTGGTGTTTGTGTCAACAGGCAGCAGGCTAAAGCCATGCAGTGAATGACAGTGTGAAGATGGAGAGAGAGACGGGAGCAGGAAGAAGAGGAGAGAAACAGAGAAGAGGTGAGTTTTCTACCATAGATGAGAGTAGCAAGTGAGGCCACGCCCCCATTGCGGTGAAAACAAACTCCTGGCTTTGACTGGCGGTAAAAACAAATCCCGCCGTAGTCCGTCTTGATTTCGCCTCTCTAACGTTAACCGGCCTGGAAACCTCCTAAAATAGCTAACGTTTGTCAGGCAGCTACATCACGTCATTTTACCAAAAAAATATATAGATTTAGGGAATGTAAATCCTACCGGAGAATGAGCCCACTCAGCGGCGAGAGGTGCGGTATATAATGCTGAGTGAAACATGTCAATCAACTGCTGCTGTAGTGCAGTGGTTAGAACAGTTACCTCGGGTGCGGGGCGCCAGGGATCGAAACTCGTAACATTTGAATTTTTTTTTTCCCTTGTATATTAGCCCACACATTATGTACATTTTTAGAACGGACCTTCGGAAAAGTTCGGAATAGCGGACCTTCAGAATAGCGGAACCCCCACCCACCCCACCAGTCCCACAGCTTGCCATTTTTGTCCATTCTTCCATTCTTCGTACGGCCTGAAGCCATAAATCTCTTATTTTCCTGTCCCACTCTCTTAAGGGGAGTAGGGAAAATCTTATGTTACTGTAGGTTCTTTTAAGTTGGTCAATGAACAGTATACCACACAACAACTCTTTGGCATTGTGGTTTTTTGTATTAGCGCCTATACACAGAGGACTTCTCCTTTGTTTTCACCGGCGAGGGGGCATGGCCTTTTACGCGACGTAGTGTTACTGTCTTCTATTGGTGCAGAGAAACTAAACGTTTTAAATGAATATCTGCTGTATGAGGAGGTTAGGTATATTCATCATCATATTATACATCAGCTAGTGGGCTAGGAGCTTTACAGGAGGCTGTGTCCTCTGCACAAAGGTCTGGTTGTTGTTGGTAAGTGTCCACAAATGAATGTATGTAAAATGTGGTCATGTTAGTGTAGGTGCAGCAGTTCAACAAGTCATTACATCCTCTGTTTTTATTAGTTAATATAAAAAGCTTAATCATAGTATAATCTAAGATTCGAATTCAGAAATTCCACCCAAAACCACAGAGATGTATTAAAGGTGCACACATCATTTCCTTTCTATTGTTTTGTCTGTGTTCAGACCTGTTCTGCGATTTTTTTTTACATTTCATTAGAGCCAATAACATGTTCCAGCTCATGACAGATTTTTATTTGTGAAAATTCTTCATTAAAACAGTGATTCTGTGTATTGAAACACTTCATGGCAAGGAAGGCAAAGTTGTTACTGTGTTTCACTCACCTGCTCATCAGAATATCAAAACAATGAGAGGTGTCCATCAAACTTGTGTGGTATTGTAACATTGATTGGGTCCCAAAATTATACTGTTTTTTGTTTGTTTGTTTTTTCACATAAAAAAAAAAGAAAAAAACTGTCTGGACAACAGAGAAGTTAGAATTAGTTCTTTTTGGCTCTTAGTCATCTGACCTGTCCACTGATTGACATATATGTAGTTTCATCTCATGTGTAAGGCAAAGGTTGGACATCTCTGTGAACATCATATTTTATTTGATTTCATTCTCAAAATAGTAGTTTTATTTATTTATTTGTTTATTTCGGGCATGTTTTTAATATAATATAGTTATATATAGTTAATATACAATTTCATTGTTTCATTTAATCTCTTATAAATTAACTTGTGTAGTGTTGCAGGAACACATGTAGCTGGTGTTGCCTTTTGAAAACAATCATGTCCTGAAATAATAGCTCAAATATTTCTAGGTGTTTTAAATGATGTACACCCCCCCCCTGCTCTCCCTCTGAACACTGCATCAGAGGGGCCTCCTCATGTATTTCCATGTGAAAGGAGGCGGTGAGCAGGGTTAACAGCACTCTGCTGGACAGAGGTCACGGCCCAGGGTTCCTCCTCAACGCTGCTCAATAGGCGTGTGGCATGAATAAGTCCACGCGCTTGTCACGCTTGGCCTCCATTAAGGCGTGACAATAGCACTGGGGCCCCGCCTCCACCTAACACCCGAGGGTGCCACCCATGGCACATGTATGTATGTGTGTGTGTGTGTGTGTGTGTGTGTGTGTGTGTGTGTGTGTGCGCGCGCACATCCATACGGACTTGATTTTTCTTGGTGTGTGCATTTGCTGGTATTGAGCCTGTCTTACATGTGGTAGGTAGAGCGTGTGTGTGTGTGTGTGTTGTAGGCAGATGGTGACGGCTGGTTAAAGATGTTCCCTACAGTTTCTAACTGCAATAAACAAACTGCTTTTTTCACCTCCACTGAGTGAAGTGACCTCTCTCTATTTCTTTTCCAATCTAAGTCTCTTTATTCTTATTTCATATTTTCATTCAAGTCCTCACTGTTTTTTCTGCAATTCCCTACATTTCTTTAGTACATACAGTAGCTCCCTTGATGCTTCACTAGACAGAATCCTAATAAGTCCTTCTTTTCTATGTATTAATTTATTACACTGCAGTATTGTAGCCATAAAAGTTCATTGTGAGGCTCAGTGCACTTACTAATAATGACAGATCGCTCTTGATCAAAATATTCATTTGCTGTTGTAGTTCATGGTGCTGAAGAGTGAAGATTACATTAAAGGAGACATATTCTGCCTCTTTTCCACATATTAAAACAGTCCCCAGGTGTCTTAAAGACATGTCTGTGACATGCTTTGGTCAAAATCCCCCAAGGATCAAACATCACAGCTCTTTTCATCCTCTCAAAACAGCCCACACCATCCCACCCCTTCTACTGGTACCAGGTAGGGGTGGTGTTATGCAAATTCAAAAACTAGTTACATCAATTCTCAGATTTTGGGGGCCAGAAGACAAACACCCAAATATATGTTAAAGAGTCTTCAAAACGTGATATTTCTATAATATGTCCCCTTTGCTTCACAACTCTAAGTTGTGCACCACTGCTTTCTGATCCGATGTCCCACTGTCAGGATACCTTCTAAAAACCCTTACAAATACCCATTCAAAAAATGGTTTACCCTCTTCTGTCTTCACACAGCTCTATTTCTGCTCTTAACAACATTTATATTGTTATTTCCAATACAAATACAAAGGTACAGGCTCTAATCACCACAGACTGAGGTTAAACCACGTGTTCTCAGGTCTGAAAAAAGGAAAATCAATGAGTTCCTAAATGAACAAATTCAGAGCTCAGTCAGTCTAGAATAATATTGAGAGCAGACATGAAGCAGCAGTCCTGGTGTGAATCTCTGCTAAAGTTCCCTCAGCAACACTCTGAGTGGAAAAACTTGAGAACAGCCCTTTACAGACCTGCTGACCGAGGAAACAGCAGCAGCTTCCTCTTGTGACACATACACACATATATATATATATATAATTTTTTTCTCTCTCTCTCTCTTCTATAACTCTCTGTGGGTTTTATTGCCGGTGGGCTGCATTATCCAAACCCCCGCCCCTCTCCCCCTCCCACCCCACAGGGCCCTGGGGAGGTGTGAAGTGAGCGCCCCTCTCTTTTGTAGTTACCTTGTTTGATCTGGGCCTGTAGCGCGGGGCAGGAGGGCTGAGGGGGGGCGGCTGGCATCCTGCGTGGAGACTCTGGGGTTCCTCCTGGTCTGGGAGGCCTGGAGGAGGATCACAAAGAGGAGGCATCAAATATTAAAGGAAGGAGGATCCAGGAGGACCAACACACACACACACACACACACACACACACACACACACACACACACACACACAGAAAACAAAACACAAAGAAACTCAGTCACACAGTCATACATACAACCAGACAAAACAACATGTTTTTATTTCAGTTTCTGGAAACCAACTACTTGAATCTCAGTGTGTGTGTGTGTGTGTGTGTGTGCGCGTCTGTGTGCGTCTGTGTGAATGTGTGAATGTGTGTGCGTGCGTGCGTGTGTGTGTGTGTGTGTGTGTGTGTGTGTGTGCATGGCGAGTGTCTTTTCAGGCTCCAGCCTATTGGATTTCAGGTGGAGGACACAATCCTGTCTGAACAGACTGGAGGCGTCTAACTTTCAGAGACACACTAATACTTCCAATACAACAATCAATGGAGTGATCAATAACAGTTGCTAGGCAACAAGTCACTGCCAGGGAGCTCTACAGATAGCACTTCAACACTGTAAATGGTACAGTGGTGGGAATCCTAAAAAAAAAAAAAAAAAAGCATGAGTGGAGGTCATAATGACTGTCCCTATGAAGAGTGTAGAGGCCGTTTGTCGATGTGCACCAACACAACACAACATCATGGATGGTGTCAGGTTGACAACATGGATGTCACAACACCATGATGAATCCAAACAGAGCAAAGGCATTGAGAAGAAGAGTTTCCTCACATACAGGACAGAGAGTCCACTTTACAGACATTTGATCAGATTTTTAATTAGCAGCAAACTCAACACTTCCTCCATGTTTTCTCACTCTGTACAGTGCTGCACATTTTTTGTTTAACTATAGTATGTGTATGACATGACTCTGTTGTTGCACAGATGGATTTACTGGTGTAGAAATGAATATACAGGTGCATCTCTATACATGAGAATATCATAGAAGTTCATTTATTTCCATGGTTAGTCTGGTTCAGTAGCTCCACTCTCATGGGGAAGACTGACCTGCATCAGATTCTAGTTTATAGAGATGCACCTGTACGTTGATACTACTCAGTCCCAATAGACCTATACTGTAGGTCTATAGTGTTTGACTGTATTCTAGGTAAGTAGGATGTCATCAACTGTTCTGCCTTTGCTTTTGAATGTTTACATTTACAGGGACAACGAGGAGTTTTGGAAAAGCGAAGCGTTTCCACACTACATTTATGAGCCTCCGCGCGCACAGGAAATTTCTTTGACCAGCGCAAGACGGACTCATGTTTTCATGTTTGATGTTTTCATCAAGAATTAAAGTCAGAGGTTAAAGACGATCACATACCGTCGTAGTCCCGACCATAAACGGCGGTTTGGCTGCGTTATTCTCATGACTCGCCGCAAAACCGAAAGTAAGGAAACGCTGGTCGGCTCGACCAGCATTTCCGCCACCACTAATAATAACAAAATAACGATAGAGACAAAACTATATATTTATCGAAAATGGGCCCATTAACAAGTGTGGGTAACGGAGATTCATCCACATTAATATGAGACTTTTTTATTGTCGCGGAATTTTTCGTTCTGCCGATGGAGAAACTCCTCGTTGTCCCTTTAAATTATATGTAAAAGCTCAACTAGGGATGAGAGCTAAAATTAGCAACAGCTGTGAACTCTTTGTACCTCACAACACAAGTTTTTTCTTTTTTCTTTGTTCTTTTTAAACTCTGTTAAATGACATCTTCATTGCCTGGCAAATAAACCAATAACATAATCAAAGATTTGTCCTCACTGGCCACAACTCCAGCTATTATTTCAGACTGAATCAGTTCAAATAAAAATGCCCCCCCACCCCTCCCACCACCACACACACACACACACACACACACACACACACTCCTTTTATCTAACACAGAGGCAGTGAGATCCATTCAGAAAATGGAGCACAAGAACATGTGCACCTGCATACACTCCCTCCCACACACCCACACACACACACACACACACACACACTCACTGCTTTTCACTGTAACACACACACACACACGAAGAAACAGTGACAACCCTTACACCCCCCTCCCCACACACACACACACACACACACACACACACACACACACACCACACACACACACACACACACACACACACACACACACACACACACACACACACACACACACACACACACACACACACACACACACACACACACACACACACACACACACACACACACACACACACACACTATTCTTTGTGGTTAACACAATTTAAGAAACACAAACACATTTGAGTGACAAACACTACAACATTTAACAACAGCAGATCTGATGAAAGTCCATCTAGTTGTATTTCTGTGGGTTTTCTCAGTCCTGATTCTAATGCAGAATAAACTCCAAGGTTCAGTTGAAGCTAATGTGGACAAAAGTTTCCAAAGTTTTGTTTTCATCAGTGTGTACTCCTTCCTGATTGATTTAAACATAAGGAAGATTCCTCCATCAGAAAGTATGGAAGAACAGAGAGGCTGTTGTACTTAAATGAATCCACATTAGACGTTTTATTCATTTTATTTTTTTTATCTTTATATGTCATAAAGAAATGTGAATCTCTGTTATTAATAAGTCCAACTATGATCTGGTTTCAAGAATGTTAGAAAGGTCAAATCATATTATCATTTCTGTCATTTAGATTTTTATCATTTACTCTTGATAATGATATGATGATGATTACTTCATCTGTGCCTCATTTATCATTGTTGTTATACTGATGTTATGTCTTCATTTATTATTTAACTATTGGGATACGTTTCTTTTTCATGATTGTGAGGGACTTACAGACAGACATGACATTCTCTGATGGCTTTGGTTCTGATTTTCTGATTTGTTGAATTTTGTCTTTTCATTAATAAGCTATAATCATGACAATTAAAAGAAATAAAGACATGAAATATTTCAGTCTGTGTGTAATGAATCTCTATAATATATGAGTTTCACTATTTGAATTGAACCACTGAAATAAATGAACTTTTGAGAGGCACCTGTGTAATTCATTTCTACACCCGTACATCCATCTGTGTAATGATGCTTTTGCCTGAGCCTCAGACTGGTCACAGTTGTCCACTTATGAAACTGAATGCTTATGCTCATGTTCCTGAGTTCTTCAGTTCCAGCCACCTTCCAAACTAGAGCAGAAGTATCTTTTCACATGAAGGGAGCTTATGACCCTGAGCACCTTAAGGTGGCCCCATAAGGGCCCGCAGGAGCAAGCACTCAACACTTGTGAGGGAAATCCACTTGGAAAAAGTTAAGTCTAAGTTGAAGTGTCTTCTTTCTTCTTTAATTTTTTTTTTTTTGGTTAATTTCCTTTCTTTGAGATCCTCATTTGGGAAATACCTCAGTTTGCCTTGTGTAAAAGTTCATTTGCAAAAGCAGGTAAGTGCCATTTTGAAAAAAATGAGCTGAGGCTTTGTAATTATTCTTTGCATAGTGTTGTTTTCAATAAAACTTTATTTTTTTGAGATATGTCTGTTTTGTTCAAAGTCACTCAACTTTGGTTTGACTGATATCACCTTCTGTAAATAAAAAATAAAAAATGAAGATTCTAAAATTTTATAAAAACGGAGTTATCTGCTTTTGCAAATGAACTCTTCAGTATGTTAGTCTGTTTTCTTTATGGATTATTATTTACTTTGTGAATATATACCTGTGGGAAAAAATGCAAAGTACAATATCGCAAAGAGAATGAAATGACTGATTATGTTTGTGAAGGTAAGAAGCTTTGCAATAAAGTATAAAGTATAAAAAAAAAAGTTTGTTCTTCAGCTGGAGTTTTTCCTGCCATGCTCTTAGCTACACATTGGTTTTCACTCAGAAAGGTCACCCTACGGCAGACACCAGGAGTTAATGGGAATTACATTTGATATCAGCCGCATGGGGTTAAATAAATTCACAGCATGCCTCGTCGATGCAGCTCATGATGCTATCTGACTGCTGCTTTTTGTGTATGCATGCGTAATGTGTACTCTGGCTGGAACATGGGGCTTTTGAGTATTATCTAAATAAAATCTAAATCCATCAATTTTAGTTAAAAAAAAAAAAAAAGTGATTTGATTCAAACCAAAAGAAAAAAAATCTCACCTGTAACATCTGCACTTAAACGTGCCTCAGCTGTGATTGGACAGAGAGATTTATTTTCTATTTACAAGACAAATTGAATCACACTGGAGCTGTGGAGTCGTGACAGGCGGTGTGTGTGTGTGTGTGTGTGTGTGTGTGTGTGTGTGTGTGTGTGTGTGTGTGTGTGTGTGTGTGTGTGTGTACTTATTGGAAAGTGACAATCAGTCCATATGGATGTGTGTAGATTATGGTTGTCCTCCTCTCCCGTCTCTAATCTAACACTCCTGACCTGCACTGCAGACACACACTATGTGCATATGGAAGAATAATAAAACCAAATCTATTTTCATTGAAACAAAGCATTTCACAGTCAGACTTGTTCCAAACTAAGGCAGATCGTGAAATGAAAACACCAAGAAAATGGTTCAATCTTCCTGAAAATACAAAAGAGAGACGTGTTTTACGCAACGAGCTACGATGTTTAGAGAACAAAGTTAGGAAATCATATCAGAGGCCAGAAAATGTGCTGGTATTTGTTCTAGCCAAAAGCCTCCAGCTCTTCTCCTTGTGGAGAAAGTGTTGTTTTGCGGGTGCTGTGATGAAATACTAACACACTCTAACTTCAGGAGGGCTTCTTTTCCAACTCCGGTGCACATGGAGGAAGCTTTTCCACTGTCATAAATGTAAGAGAGGGAACAACATGAAAAAGCCAAAAACCCAAACACCTTCAAATATATAAGAGTTGCTGGTTTGGGGCGCTGAGGTGGAGCCAGGTCCGTGTTTGAGTTGAATAAAGGAGTCTTCAGCATCTGTAGCTGTACATCTACACACACACACCACCAGGCAGGAGTTCTTTGTTTGAAGAAAGTAATAAACAGCTGGAGAACTTCTCCTCTCTTCTTCGGCGCTGCTCTTTAGGTTCAGTAATTAAGTTGCAAGACTTTTGAGACCCAGCAGCATGAGGTGAGAGATTCCACCAGGGACAATTGTGGGTAACAGCAGGTCTACTGTCAGTTTTCTATTTTCAATACTTTTACAGACCTGGAAATGTATAAAATCAAATTCCATACTTTTCCATACTTTCCATACTGAACCCTGCTCAGTTGACTTCCATTGACGCTGGCTGGTTTTCAAAATTCAACACACACTTTTAATTGGACCTACGATCAAGAACGCTTTCCAATGCTCCAATGTGATTAAATTTACAGTATATTAGTATTTAGTATTTAAGACTGGGCTTTTATTTGAGATTAAAAGCCACACACAAAGACACATGATTTAACCTGGACTCATCTCACCTGCCCTGGCATTTAGACCTCCTACTTGTCCTCAGAGACTTGAGTTGGACAGTCAAGGTGTTCACACTTGACTTGGACTTGTTTAAACTGACTTGAGACCTGCCTTCGACCTGCCTTCAAGGATTTGTTATAACCCATGAAAAGAAAACTAAATTACACACAGGTGAAGTAAAAACCAGAGGCTTTCTCTCCTATGTACTCACCCTCCCCCTCACACACACACACACACACACTCCTCCCCCCTCTCTGGCCGTCCCTGCAGGGTTGTTCTGTGCAGGGTTGACGAAATGATGAAATGTTGTGTTGGTGTTACAGCAGCAGGACCATGACCTCTGTGTTAAATCTTTCACAGCACAATGAGAGCTCAGACAGACTAAACAATCAGCTTCACACACACACACACACACACACACGACTGGATAGTAGCTGGACTTATTGTGTATGTGTATGAACAGAGTCTATGTTTCTGTGCTTTGAATTCAGCCTCTGTCGCAGCTTGTTTGGTTTATTATTTTGTTTTTCAGCAGGAATCACTGATGATGGATCAGGGATGTGTTTTTCTGCTTGGACCCATGCTCTGAATGAAACCTCCAGTAACATCTGGATCACATTTGGACATCTGTCTCGGGTATCTGTGGTCTGAGCGAGTCCAGGTGGCGATCTACAGTACACTGATGTCATGGACTGATGAAGTCCAGTCTAAAGATGAATGCAGAGTTTTCACAGCCTTTAGCATCAGCTCAGACGTCCTGATCCAGATATTCAACCATGCGCCATGCTGCAGTTTAAATGTTCTGCAATTCAGAATTCAAACAATATTATAGCAGGAAATAACTATTGTTCTGTAAAGATACGGTGGAGTAGTGGCATCTTGAGCAGAAGACCCACCACCTCCTCTTGTGAGATGGAAACCTGACTGCCCCCAACTGAAGAAACCAAGGTTTTGTCTGAAACAGCCTGCGACTCATTCATTCATGTGTCTGGTCCCAGTGGATGAGTCTGAGGCCGAGCTTCACTGTCCTGCTGTCAAGCTGCTCCAGTTTGACTCTCAAGGGTTGTTTTCTTCTTCCCCCCCAAAATGTCAATAACTAATCTCATCATACTTAAAATAAGACTCATCACATTAAAAAGTAGCTTGTTTTTAGACACTTTTTACTTCTTTCAAGCAGATTTTCACTTGAAATAAGTAGAAAAATCTGATAGTGGAGCAAGTTTTTCTTTCATATTACAAACACAAAAAACCTGCTTTCACTGGCAGATTTTTCTACTTATTTCAAGTGAAAATTTGTTTGAAACAAGTGAAAATGATCTAAAAACAAGTTAATTTTTAAGTGATTAGTCTTACTTTAAGTGGAAAGAGGTTAGTTTTGACTAAAATTGAGACATTTTGACAAGAAATAAGACAAATATTCTTGGAACGATTTTGAGTTTTTGCAGTGTAACGTTACATGTGTCGTAACCGATGGCCACATCATGCATAGCAACATTAGTGTACTTGCTATTACCCATTTTTTAGATGTGTTTGGTAAATTGTCAGCACTGCAAGCCAACGCGCTGCTTTGGGATGAAAATATATAGAAAAGACTCAGGCCTTAGGCTTCCTATTTTCGGTGCTGTTCATTTTGCTGATGATTACAGAAGAGGACTGTAAATGAAAAGTAATGGATTCTACACAGTTCTTATGCCCCCCTTTCCCCTGCTGTTAAACCGGCCTGCCCTCCCTTCCCATCAACCAGTCTGCCATCCACTACTCCCATTAAGCTGGCCTGCTCTCCCTGCCTTTCCTCCCACCAGAAGCTGCCTTCATCAGCTCTTGTTAACATTTCTATGTTTCTCATATTCGGTACTGTAAACTGTTTTCTTGTCTGTAACAACAGCTATTGCACGTCTGTCCGTCCTGGGTGAGGCATCCCTCCTCTGTTGCTCACCCTGAGGTTTCTCAGATTTTTCCCTGTTAAAGGGGTTTTCCATGGAGTTTTTCCTCAGTGGATGTGAGGGTCTAAGGACGGAGGATGCTGTTATGATGCTGTGTAAAGCCTTTTGAGACAAACTGTTTGTAAAAAAAAAAAAAAAGGGCTATACAAATAAAACTGCCTTGCCTGAATGTCCTGTTCAATAAGATATTCCATTTCAGATTCCTCGTCACTATGGTTGGTAAAGTAGATTTTTCTTTTCTTTTTTGTGGTCAGACTCAGGTTGGGTTCGGGCTAAGACTGAATGCTGGTGAGCCGCGCTGCGTCAGGACCAGGGTTCAAAATCCGTGGGTCAGCCCCAGTGTGGGGCCTCATTTATCAAAAAAGGTGTAAAACTGCTACAAAATGTTTGCGTATGGCGAAAAGACAAAAATGGCGCACACCCAAAATATTTACACCTTTTTCAGATCTATCAAACTGTGCGTACGCACAACTCTCTGCAATTTCTCTTTGATAAATCACACCAGACCCAAGAATGGTGCACATGTGAACACACCTCATACTCCACCCCCGAAACGCCTAGACACAACCATATATGGTCAGCACATGCATATTAAGTAGCCATGTGCGCTCTGTGGAGCGGCAACAAAATGACAACGAAGACAACGGGCGGAGGGCGGGGGAAAGAAGTGGAACTTCTCCGAAAGCGAGATACACAGCGACATCGGGCAATAAATCAGTCAGAAAAATGATGTTGCATTTTAATAAGCTACAATAAAAACAAAATCCTCCCAAATCTCAACAAAAGGGAGCAGAAAGAAGAATAATCTTATGTAATCTGCCCCTTTATCCCAGAAAATCTTTTTTTTTTTTTTTTTTACCTAGATGTTAACGCACAAAACGGGAGAAAAAGGGTGTAAAAAAAAAAGGTGTATCCACAATGATAAATGAGGCCCCTGGTTGTAACTTTCAGGCCTGTTGAGATCTCTAACTGCTTTGGAGTATATCACTGTGAAGCTAGTGCAGGATAATTGAATGGTTCTATGATTAGAAACGTATTAATATATGGTTACTGATATGGATATTTATGCAGTATAAACATATATTTATATGGACAATTACAGTATGTAGTATATGTATATTGATATGGATATTTATGTATTAGATAGATAGATATATAAACCATTATGAGTAGAAAGGGATGCATACTTCCATGCCCCCCCCCCTCCCTCAATTTTAGACACGTTCAATAAATAAAAAATAAATTCATTCATTCAGAATTATTGCACTTTGTGCACGAATACACTTGTTGTGTGATTGCTTCTCTGGGGTTGGGGGGTGGCTGAACGGTGGCTGGATTAAGTGTTTGCTTTGGTCTGGTATGTTGGTGGTCTAGTGGAGGTGATGGCTGTCCACACAACTTTCAACTATAGTTCATGTGATAAAACCACTAGACGCTGCTCAAGGAAAACTGTGATTGTACTGAAAAAAAAAAAATCTGGATTAGCTGTTTGTTTCCATCCACACACACACAGAACGGCAGCAAAGCATACAGTTGTATGTGTGTGTGTGTGTGTGTGTGTGTGTGTGTTGGTCACCTGGCTGGTGCTTTCTTCATGTGCTCCCCAACAAAGGTGGCGTTGGTCATGCCCATCAGAGTGTTGGCCAGGGAAATGACGGACAGGAGGTGCTGCGTGGTGACGGCCCTGGACACGCCGTACGTCCCCTTCCCTACGATGTCAGACAGAGTGAGCTTCCGACCCGTCGCCAGGGACAACTGGCACAGCAAGGACTCCTGGGAAAAAAAGAGGAAAGAGTTGAAGCGAAGGTTTTTTCCCAGGATATAGTGGTGTGTGGTGTAAACAGGCCAGCACGGATCATCTGACCCGGCTCAGACGGCTTTACCCAGACAGTTTACAGAGACAGGTACCTTGAAGGTGGGGAGCATGAGGGACATGTGTCCTCCTCTGGAGATCAGACCGAAGGAGATGGGGCAGTGGGGCCGCAGCATGCCCAGTCGCTCCAGACAGATGCCGTCGAGGTGTTCGTTGAGGCCCCAGGCGTGCAGGCAGGACATGAAGAGTTTGGCTGTGTCCATGGTCAGGTTGTACTCCAGCAGACTCAGAGACTTGGACTTCTCCTCACGCCTCCTCATCTCTTCTTCCTCCTCCTCATCTTCATCCAGGAGGTGCTCCTTTATGGTCTCCTTCATCGTCTCCTTCACCTGGTTTGGACAGGAGGTAATATTGATATAAATACTGTAATGAAATATTCAAAGAAAAGCACAAGACTGAAATAAAAGGCAATGTGAAAGAAAACTATGAGCGAAATTACAGTAAAGCTGCTTTGCATCAGTGGTCGGGGCAATTTTGCACAAATTTAGGCAATTCTGAGTAACAAGCGACAAAATAGAAAGACAACAAAAACATCAGCATTACAATGTCCATTATGCTCTAGCTAGGACTTGAACCCACAACCTCTGACACCAAGAACCAGCGTCTAACTCACTGAGCTAAATGGCTGGAAGTGAGACCTGGTGGGTGGCTTCACAAATACACTCAGGGAGTCTCTTAGATTGACTGTTTACGATCCTATATGTTTTGTTCATGAACTTGCATTGTCCCACCTCAAATAAAATTGAATTGAATAAATTGAGAGCAGAATTCAAAATGTTCTAGAAAATTCAGTTTTGAGATAAAATTCTAATATTTGCCAAACTTCATCAACCATTAATCAACCATTGCAATGTGAATACAAACCGCACCAAGTAAAAAAAAATTTGGTCCGCACCAAAGCGAGTGAACTATCGGACTTTCCTGGTGTGAATACACCCTAAGTGTACAAAAGTATTGGGGCTACAGCAGCAGCAGCAGCAGAAGAACTTAGTTTTAGCCTAAACCAGCCAGTAAACTGTGATGATGAACTGATGTGCTCCTCCTCCTTTTGGCTCTCTGCTGTGCCGACCTGTTTGAAGATCTTGTTGGCCAGGAAGGAGCCTCCTTTGTCGGCCCCGGCCTGGGTTTTCTGCAGCGTCTCCGGAGACACCAGCGTGGGGTTGGGTCTCTGGGCCTCCTCCGTCAGCAGCTGGATGATCACCGCTTCCACGTCGAAGAACAGCACATGCATGTCAGGGTCCGCCAGGTTGGTCTTCATGGCCTGAACCACCAGGGCATTGTGGGAGTATTTTGGCAGGTTGCCCTGAAGAGAGAGGGAGAGAGAGAGAGATAGAAATAAAGGGAAGATTGATGAATGTAAGAAACTATAGCTGTGTGGAACTTCCTTCAGAGACAGTTAAACACACCCAGTGAGGATTGGTCCATTTGGTCTGTTGGGTGAGAAAAATCATAATTCTAGAGGATGAACTTGTCATCTTTCCTTCTACTGAGGTATTAGGTTAACTACTGCGTTTATCCCCTTTTTTATACTTTTTTTCCTGTAGCACTTTGAGATTTTATTTCCAATATAAAGTGCATTATAAATAAAATGTATTATTATTATTACATGATTTTTACATAAGATGTGAGAAAATAAAATCTAAAACTGTGGATTAAGGCTTGTCTGAAGTTATTCTGGATCATCAGAACATCAGAGAGGCTCAGCTTCATGTTTGGGTTAGACCAGGACTCAGAGGAGTCTGTCGAGACCAGAACCAGAAACCAGAGCTGTTAGCATCTTTTATTTGTTGTGTTTTATTTGTTATGTTATTGTTTCTGTACTGACAAGGCATGAAAACAGGGTCAAAGAACCCCGGCCTTCCCAAGGAGACAGCATTGGCTCCTCAGGTTTGTGACGCATGAAGTTGTGGCTGACTGAATCTAGGTTTACGAGACGGTCGCTGGTTCTCTGCAGCTCAGGGAGGAAACTGTCTTATTTAACGATGATGAAAACATGATATGGATGTTTAATCTGAGTGGTCGGCCATTTGGAAGCGGTGAAACTAACATATAATCATCCTGTGAAGTCGATACAGCTGACGTGTTAACGAAGAGCCGCCTACGTCCTCCTGCAGGGAACAGAGGCAGATTTCCTCAGAGAACAAAGCCCAGCATTGTTACTTCGGCAAATAATGATTTAAATCGGTCGTTCCTGTGAACACAAACTGTCTCACGGACAGAGATCCACAACAAACACACACATCAGCTGTAATTGCAACCAATACTAACACGCTGCTCGATAGTAATTGCATTAGCAGAGGCACCTGTGTGGAGCTGTATGTAGAAGAGTGCTGTTTGTTTACATGTTAATGACCCCACCACTGCAATCAGACAAGTGTGATCCAGTTAGAGTCCGACTCTGAGGAAGGACAGGAGGGAGAGTATGAAGTGAGGGAATGAAGATATCAAAGGGCCAACACTGGATTTCAATCAGTGTTGAATGAAGGATTGTTTTGTTATGCTGAATTTAGAGGGATAGTTCAACATTTTGGCTAATTCGTCTGTTGCCATAATCCCTATAGTCATAGGAGTAGGTTTGTTACCTTTAAT
Organism: Trachurus japonicus; assembly: GCF_045865225.1. Classification (NCBI taxonomy): domain Eukaryota; kingdom Metazoa; phylum Chordata; class Actinopteri; order Carangiformes; family Carangidae; genus Trachurus; species Trachurus japonicus. The sequence continues at coordinate 17,768,124 of NC_140918.1, forward strand.
TGTCGGTGAAAGCTGTTTTTAGAACGGCGGAGCAGAGACGTGAGCTGCTCAGTGAACGCAACGGAGGCTCGTGGGATTTTTGCATTTCCCTCATCAAACTAAATACACAATCCAACAACTCCAAAACGCTCTGGTGGACAAGTTGTAACTTGTGACCTGCAATTTTGAACCGGCTGGCGCGTTCAGACCAAAAAAATAACGGGTTCGGAACCTGAAAAGTCAGTTCCCAAGGGAAACAAGAAACAGGTGCTTCTTCGCTGCGAACCGTGACATCATCAGTGGGCGTGTCGTATTCTAGGCTGCTAGAAAGTAGTACAAGACAGAGCAAGTTGTATGAATTTCCCTTTGGGGCTTAATAAAGTAAAGAAATTCTTAACTTTGAACTTGGAGAAGAGATGATCAAGGCTGGGTTCACTCCACCCCACACCAAATAATCAATAAACTTAAATTAAAAAATTAAAGAAAGATTACAGAGACAGCAAAAAAATGTTGCTGCTGTTGTGTTTACTGACTATGCCCACTTTGGTTCTCCCTAAACTGTGTGTGTGTGTGTGAACGTGGGCTGGTTCAACAGAAAGCACCAAGGTGGTGAGAGTCCAGAACGGAGCCAGAACCAGAACCAGAACCAGAACTGCTTCTGTCTGAAAGCACCCACTGAGGTCCTGCTCATGCCCCGGTCATGCAAAGGTTTGGGCACCCATGGTCCACAGGTCTGTTAATGTGAACAGTTCAGTAAGTGGAAGATGAAATGATCTCTAAAAGACATAAAGTTAAACAAGAAACACTCTTTTAATGAATCTCAGTGTATTATTTAAGTTTTCTACAGTTTTACAGTGAAACAGGGAAACAAAGCAGCAGCCTGTAAAAGAATGAGAAACCCAGGAAACTTGAGCTCTCACATAACTTTGACCAAGGTATCAGACAAGATATTTACTATTGACACACTGTGATAGTTTCCAAAGGGGGGGGGGCAAACCTTTGCTGTTGCTTTTCCTTTTCTGTCATTTTGAACATGGATAAGATGAAAATAAAAATATATATATTGTTTAAAATGCAGAGGGAATGTGTCATGTGTAACTTCATGTCTTTTGGAGATCATTTCATCTTCCACTTGCTGAACTGTTCACATCAACAGACATTTGAACGTGAAACACAAGATCAGAACCTCCTCTCTGGGTTTCAATGCGTGTGTGTTCCTGTGTGTGTGGCGTTCTGGTGGAGCAACACTGCCATCTAAAGGAAAACTGTGGTACTCAACATGTATACAGACGTGAATCAACGAGACAAACACAGCCACATGTTACTGAAGGTTGTGATGGAGCCACTATGAAATGTTGCCTGAGGCTAAATGAACACATGCAGATACAGAAACAGAGGAAACTCAAGTTTCTGGAATCTGGTACAAAAAATAATAATAATCTGAAATTCAGTCTAGAAAAAAGTTCTTTAGTGAGGCAGAGGTAGAGTAGTCTGGTCTAAATGCCTATGACTATTGCATTTTTTAAAAATGATGTGAATATCTTGTCTTGCGCGAGCGCACGCACACACACACACACACGCACACTGCTCTATAGCTCCTGGGCAGTAGGTTTAAAGGTCATTGTCCTGCAGGGCCCTTCTGGCAAACAACACTGGAATCCAGCACACATACACACACACACACACACATGCAGAGAGGGAGTGACAGCAAGAGAGAGAGAGAGAGAGAGAGAGAGAGAGAGAGAGAGAGAGAGAGCTATAGTTAACAAACACTGAACACAAACATATAGAAAAACAGAGTGGCCTTTTCAACGTCACTGAATGTCGTCTCCTGGTAGGCAGCAGCTGCTGAAGGCAAGGCAAGGCACTTTTATTTGTATAGCCCCTTTTTACAAACAGTTTGTCTCAAAGGTTTTACATGGCATCATAACAACATCCTCTGTCCTTAGACCCTCACATCCACTGAGGAAAAACTCCCTAGAAAACCCTTTTAACAGTGAAAAATCAGAGAAACAGGGTGAGCAACAGAGGAGGGATCCCTCACCCAGGACGGACAGACGTGACATAGATGTTGTTACAGACAAACTGTTACAGTGGAGGAAACCAGCTGAGCTTCTAAGTTTCAGTCTGATTAACTGAATTAGTAACTGAGTTACCGTAGATGACCATTTATAGCCGGGTGTTTAATATGCTCAATCCACTTGGAGCCCAGGTGTTAATAAAAACTAGGCTACTATTTATTTTTGCAATGAGCAGCACCTGACCATCATGCAGAGAGCAAGGAGGTCACTGTAGGACCACTGGAACAAAACTACTTTTTTCCTCAACACATCCTTATTGACATCAGACAATAAATACAAAGACAGTTTGTCTGTGTTGACACAGAGAGATGATCAGAGCAGCCAATCAGATCAGTGTTATGAACGATAGCGGTAAGGGGGGTTGATCACGGTAATGTCAACACAGTAAAACTGCATTTATATATTTGTCTTTGTCTATTAGCAGTCCAGCGTGAGTGACCTGTCCTGTTTGTGTGTCTCTCTGTGTGTGTCTCTCTGTGTGTGTCTCTCTGTGTGTGTATCTCTGTGTGTGTCTCTCTGTGTGTGCGCCTGCATGCGAGAGACTGACAGAGGTGAGAGCGGCTGAAACAAAAACGAAAAAACACTTTTTTTTTGTGCAAGACTATGGTAAACACTTAATTGAACAGGCGTTCAATATGCTGAATGAGGTCGGAGCCGGCGGCTGTTAGAGCACAGGCGAGTATTTGCATGCAGGCGATATGGTATTACATTATAAAAGTAATTAATTAGCAGGAACAGTAACTATTGTGTTACTAAAATGCTTAAATATGTCAAATAACTTGGACTTGCCCCCCTAACCCCCTCACCCCCTCACCATAACCCTAACCTCTTTTTTTATCTGGAACTAACCAACTCACTCAGTATTCCTCCGCACAGGCAGGCTGATGGGGGAAACAGTAACTTTTTTTGATTGTGCCGTTATTCCCATCACTGATGATACTGATTACTATTATGACCATTGTTTGATTGATTTATAATGTCTACGAAAAGAAAAACACGACGTCACAAGAAAATCTAAAATCACAGTTCTTTTCTAATGATGTAACTAGTTTTCAAATTTGCATAATCCCACCCCTACCTGGTACCAGTAGAAGGGGGCGCGGCAAGCAGTGGTTCATTTGCATTTAAAGGGACAGGCACTGAAAGCAACCGTTCTGAACAGGTTCTGTTTAAGAGGATGAAAAGAGCTGTGATATTTGATCCTCGAGGGATTTTGACCAAAGCATGTCACAGATAAGTCTTTAAGACACCTGGGAACTATTTTAATTTGTTGAAAAGAGGAATAATATGTCTCCTTTAAATAGCTGAAAAACATCAAATTGAAATGAAGATTAATTGTCTGTTGATCCAATTACCAGCTTCACCTCTGGTTCCGTGTCTTTCTTTCATGACACCGACAGATTTACAGATCAGCAGGTTCAGCAAAAAACCCAGCCAGAGGACAAGCTCAAAGTCACACGTGGACCTGCTCACACACTAAACCTGAGCAGAAAACAAACAGGAGCTGTGAACACACACACACACACACACACACACACACCGACGAACACCTGCAGCTGGCTGGGTGTGATGTTTGGCTTGATAGTCTGACATTTCATGGTCATTATCTGTCATTACACCCTGCTGGGGCGGACACGCCGAGGGTAGCTGCTGGTTCTGACCCATAATTTGAGTGGATATGTGAGAGAAATGACTCAGAGGCGAGAGGCAGAGAGGAGAACAGTGAGGTGTTTTTGACGGAACGGGGGGAGAAAAGATTGCTGCTGTTGTGTGTTGGCCTTTTCAGAGAAGAGTTGTGATTATGGGCAGTTATGGCAGGAAAAACCTGGGAGACACCCACAATAAATCCCACACACACACAGACGGAGAAGAATCAGCGCTAAAGGTTATCTGGTGGAGGAGAAAGGACACAGCGGAGACAGGGGGATGCTGAGCTAAATGATTCCAAGTGAGACTGTAAAAGTCAAACTGTAGCAGCTGAACGAACTGTTCAAACACTCAATTATTCATGGTGTTTGTTTTCTACGCTGGCAGGCCCAGGTGGGCTGGGTTTACTCCATCAGGACCCATCACATCATCCCAGCACACACAGATGAAGGAGGTTAACCATTAGATGTACAGTAATCAGATGATTTTTCTGTATGTTTTCAAAAATGAAATGCATACATACATACATAGATCAGTTCTACAATCAGAGGCTTAACAGATATTAAGTGGTGAGATTATTTGCCTAATATTGTATCTGTATTCAAAAATGAACTTTCACCAATTACCACACAAGTTCAGTTCTGATCTGATCTGATCTGATCTGACCTCAGCACTATTATTAGTAGTAGTAGTTAGGAGTGGGAATCTTTTACTATCTCACGATTAGATTTGATTGTGATTTTTGGAGCTATGATTCAATTCCAAATCGATTTTCGATTCAAAACGATTTGATTCCTAATGATTTCTGCTTCAGTCTATCGGTGCAAAGGATCCTCATGATGAGACAGGATGACTAAAGTGTCTTTTTCACATTCATTGAGTTTTAAACATTTATCCATGCTTCGATGGAATTGTTGAAACTGTTGCATAAAAGCAATATCACATATTGCTTAAGTAACAACATTAAAATAGTGCAGTTAAACATGCTGCCTTTTAAATTCTAAGGAAATGGAGGCCGACAGCCAGCAGATTTGTTTCCTTTTTTATTTTTTAAAATCGATTTTGGGACATTTTATATCGATTCTGAATCGTATTAAATGAGAATTAGTTAGCAAACAGTCTCCTTCCTTCAGATGAGCAGACACAACCACCCCACTGGAGTGACCTCATGTCTGTGTCCCCCACATGAACCTGAGTCCAACAGTCAGGTTTAGTACAGCAGAGGTTCTCAACTGGTCTCACCCTGGGACCCAAATATTCCCATGATCATTAAAGGGATATTTCAACATTTTGGCAAATTCACCTATTGCCATAATCCCTATAGTTTTAGGAGTAGGTTCAGTACCTTTAATTGTCGATGCAAGCTGTTTTAAGATCGGCGGGGCAGAGACGCAAGCTGCATGGTACTTTCGCATTTCCCTCATCAAACTAAATACACAATCCAACAACTCCAAAATGCTCTGGTGACCTGCACATTTGCCACACAAACCTCTTCAGGTTTGGCACAAAGATGAACTGCCACGGTTTGGGTGGTGAAGGGTCAGTGGTCACCACTACTCCCAAATTCATTCACTAATTATCACACAATTTAAGTTAAACTTTTATAAGAAAAAAAAAAGGTTTAAACATTTTATATCCAAATGTTCAAAGGTCAACGTCACTGTGACATCATAATGATCTGCAAACCACTTGTGGCCACTGTTCAGTGCTGTGGCTCAGAAAGCAACTTGACTGGACGACAGAGGAAACAAAGCAGCAGTGATGATATAAATTATGATGACACTGGAGTTACAGTATTTCTCAGTGTCAAAGCTTCCTGCTACCTGCCTCTTTGCAGCATTAGAGACTTCCTTCCTTCCAGTCTGTATTGCATTAAGTGAAGGTTAGCAGGCTGAGATAACTGTCTTCCAGACAGGACTGGAGGAATGAAGCAGCACTGACTCATATCTCTGTAGATCTGAGCAGCTCTGGAAAGTCAAGTTCACAAGCAAAGAAACACTGCACGCTGAAGACAGTCCAGGATTCCCAGGCAGACACGCACACACACACACACACACACACACACACGGTGGCTGAAGTGTTGACCTTTGGTTCGTCTCCAACAGCGTTTTAATTGGTCTGTGACTTAGGCCAGCTATCTGACCCACAGGACCAGTCTGTGTGTGTGTGTGTGTGTGTGTGTGTGTGTGTGTGTGTGTGTGTGTGTGTGTCAGTTTGTGATGAATGAGACAAAATGGCAGCGAAAAAGAAATCTGAGGAGGTGAAGGAGGAGACATCTGAACTCAGAAAAATCTGATCTAAATCAATTCAACTCATCATTACAAGTCGACGTCTGACAAAAGCTGTCAGGAAGCCTTTCCCTCCAAAACCAGCAGCTCTCAAACACACATGTACTCACTAATGAAAGCAGACTGACCTCTTTTCCATTGCTAGACAAGTTTGCCTTAATGACCAGTCTGAAGGCACACACACACACCTGCAAGGAGTGATGTCATCACATGCACATACACAGATGCATGGGAGAAAGAGTGAGCTGCTCACTGCAGTACAAACTGTATACAGTGTTTGAGCCTTTGTCTGAGATGCTTCAACCAGTGATTCTTTGTTTTTAAAGGGATATTTCAACATTTTGGCAAATTCTCCTATTGCCATAATCCCTATAGTTTTAGGAGTAGGTTCATTCCCTTTAATTGTCGGTGCAAGCTATTTTTAGATCGGTGGGGCAGAGACGTGAGCTCTGCACGGCACACGGTACTTTCACCTTTCCCTCATCAGACTCATCAAATACACAATCCACCAACTCCAAAACGCTCCGGTGGACGAGTTGTGACCTGCACATTCACCAGAGTTGTTAGACTCCAGACACGGCTGCTCGGCAGAGTGACTTCAAAAGCGCAAGAAGTTCTGAATGTGTTGTAATGTTACATAATCATACGTTATTATTATTTCATAGTGTGGTGAATGTGCAGATCACAACTTGTCCACCGGAGCGTTTTGGAGTTGTTGGAGTGTGTATTTAGTTTGATGAGGGAAACGTGGAAATACCGCACAACTCACGTCTCTGCCCCGCCAATCTAAAAACAGCTTGCATCAACAATTAAAAGTAATGAACCCACTGCTAAGACTATGGGAATTATGGCAATGGGCATATTTGCCAAAATGTTGAAATATCCCTTTAAACTGCATCCACTCTTTCTGTCATCTTTTATTCCCTGTCTCATTGTATTTTTAACTTTCTTAAATATTGTGGTATTTTTTTATGGCCATTAATCCTGTGTGAAATATTTAACGCTATTATCTATTGTTTGTTTTGTTTTTTGTCTTATTTTATTAAGCTGCTCTTATCTGTTCCTTACTGCTTTAACTTTACCATTAATTGTTGGTGTTTTATTTGTTTTATTTTCTAATCTCATTCAGTGTTTTCTGTGTGTGTTTCTGAGTTTCTTGGGCTCTTATGGCTTTTATGTCACTGTTGTTGGGTTATTATCAACATTACTGACATGTCTGTCTGCAGTGTTTCTGAAGGACATCACAGCAGGCAAAGGGACAAAAATGAGCAGCTATGAAGAACGACGACCTCCCCTGCCCACGACAACCAGTCTGGACAGCATGTCTTCCTGCGTGCAGAGCTCATACATTAACCATAAAGCTGGTTCTTTAGTGTGTGTGTGTGTGTGTGTGTGTGTGTTTACCTTGTCAGCGTTGTCTGCAGCCAGCAGGTTGGTGGCCAGCGTCTGCAGTTTGTGCGTGGCCATGTTCTTCAGCGCTGCCAGGCTGCGGCGGGTCATGGCCTGCTTCAGGTTGACGGCGGAGTGGCTCAGACCGTCCACGGTGGCCGGGGCCAGCTCATCACAGGCGTTCAGGATCTCCACTGCTGTTATGCCCATCACACAGCGGTCCAGAGCTCCTACAGGTCAACAAACATCTGCTGTAAGTCACATCAGGTAATAATGCTGCACCAAGAGGAAGATATCCAAACAAGTCTACACAGATTAGCTGTTTATTGATTGTAGATATAAATGATTCCCAGACACAGGTTAGATGTACTGATTCACTGACATGAGTTAACTCTTCTCACACTCCTGACCTTCCATAGTACCTGGTGTTAGCTTCCACCCTCCAGCCTGCAACCTACAACTGTGTGTTGGTGAAACCATGGCGCTGTCTGTGGTGCTGAAGTGACAGACAAATACTATATACCAACTCCTCATCTGATATTAAACTGTCTGTAAAGCAACTGATGCAAGGTTCCATCTCAGTTTGCTAAGGGAATAATGTACACTTCAGCCCAAAAGTATTCATACCCTTGTCAAATACAAGGAATGTCTTCATTTTTTCCATTACAGATTAGTATTTCAACTCAGATTTTGGTACTACTTGATGATACTTTGTCGACGCTGGCACCTTTGTGTATCCTTTCCCTCCTTTTTGGCATTTACAATGTGTGCTCTTAAGTCCTCACTGAGTTCTCTGGTCATTTTGGACATGGTGATTTTTGTTCAATGTTTAAACGAACACCACAATGTAACTTTACTAAAAATAAATTGGTCATGGCTCCAGACTTTCCTCCGTGTCCTATTTATGTCAAATCTGAGTTGAAATACTAAACTGTAATGGAAAAAAATAAGAAATACCTTGTATTTGACAGGGGTATGAATACATTTGGGCTGTTATTAGAGCTAAATGTAGTTCAGTGATCTTTGATTTTCACTACTAAGACAATGTGTATGTGGCATCAGGATCAGGATTACTATGTTTGGAGCTGGATCTTAACCCACTTCAGCGGAGGGTTCAACAGTCAGCTGCTGCTGCCATAAAGAGAACTAAAATGCCAGCTTGAAACTTTATTGTGAAATACACAATTAGATTGAAGGTACTTGAACCCTCCTGGCTCAGAAATTCTGATAAAGGAAAATCTGAAAGCTAAATCATGTAGTAATCATGTGTTCTCTGGCCGCCTCGTGCTGCTGCCTTAGCGTTTTAATGGTTAGTAATTTTCCTACTACAATTTTAGCACTTTTTATTCAGTGCTATTTATTAATTTTTCAATGCACCATGTGTTTTGCACTCTCCGGCACTTTGTATGTGATCGTGTGTAAATCGTATGTTCTGTGTTACTTGCGGCTGCAGCATCGGCGAATTGCCCAGAACAAATTTCTCACATTGTGGGACAATAAAGTTACTCTTAATCTTAATCTTAGTAGTAGTTTACGGCCCTTGGCTGTTTCAAAATGACAAAGTTTCGTTCTGATTTTGAGAGAAATACATTTGGATTCAATGTTGAGGACAAATGAACTGGAGTGATTCCCAACCAGGGGTATGTGGACCCCTAGAGGTACACGAGCACATTGCAGGGGTATGTGGCAATATTTATCAATTTATTTACAAGATGATAGGTTAATATTCTCAGTTATTTCATAAGCCCATTACTAAAATATTACGTGCTCGCCACATCTAGTTCCCACTGGGAGACAATAACCTGTGGCACAGCTCTGTGAAGACACATGCTGCCAAGGCCACGGCAAACACATCCAGTTACTGCTGCTGTGGACTCAAGAGAGCTGAACGTTATATGTTTTGAGTGTTACAAGAGTTTAATAGAACAAAGCAGGTTGATTTTTATTTGGAAGGCAAACAGATTCTGATTTAGTTGTGTTTAATTTGAGTTCAAAAGAACAAAAATCATTATTATTTCATTAATTTATTATTATTCACTGTAAAAATGTATTTGTCAAATTAAAGAGAGAAATTCAAATGATTTTCATTTTCATAATCAGTTGTGTCGGTTTTATATGAACACTTTTGGAGAGTCAACATGTATGTGTGAGGGAGGACTCATGGTCTGACAAATAAACTCAGGAGCTACAGCTACACAAGACAAAAGGTTGGGAACCACTGAACTACACAACACTTAATAAAATGATCTTTTTTAGTTATTCCACATTTGAAACAGATTTTAAACGTTCTTTTTTTGTTTTACTTTTTAATCTTAACATCTTATATATTTTACATTTTCCTTACTACAATTGTGTGATTTCCAGCTTTACCCATGTGCTTTTTCATTCCTGTCCCACAGTGTCTCTGTTTCTGTTTCTATCAATCTTTCTCATCTTGTCTGCTCTCCTCTATCTATATCAATGTTCCACTCTCTCTCTCCCCATCTCCCACTCAGTCTCACCATCCATTATCACTTGAATATGATTCAGGTCTCAGACAGAGTCTTCTCCCACTCTCACTGCAACAGATCTCTGCCTTCACAGACAGAGAGAACGCTTTACAGAGACATCATTAGTTGCAGACACAGCTGACAACTCTGGTATTGAGTGAAAGGAGAAGTGGCACCATTATACCTGTCTGTGTGTGTGTGTGTGTGTGTGTGTGTGTGTGTGTGTGTGTGTGTGTGTGTGTGTGTGTGTGTGTGTGTGTGTGTGTGTGTGTGTGTGCGTGTGCCGCCTGCAAGCCATGGCCCTATTACATGTCCAACGCCTGGCTTCACACACACGTTCCTTAATTTCACACTTAGCTAACTTGCAATCCCCCAGCACTACAGCTCATTCAGGACACACACACACACACACACACACAGACATATACACACACACACACACACACACACACACACACACAAGTGGCTGGCCATGATTCAAGCTAATGTTGCCCCTGTGCTGCTGCTGCTGTGCCATATACATGTTTACTGCAGATGATTCTGTCATGGTTGGAGCTGCAGTGTCAGAGGTGGAGAGTAAAGAGAGAGTCACGAGCTTTAAAGGGATAGTTCAACATTTCGGCAAAGTGGCCCATTGCCATAATCAACCAATAGTTTTAGGAGTAGGTCCATTACCTTTAATTGTCGGTGCAAGCTGTTTTTAGAACGGCGGAGCAGAGCTGTGAGCTGCTCAGAGCTACGCTACGGAGGCTCAAGGGATTTCTTGGTTTCCCTTATCAAACTCATCAAATACACAATCCAACAACTCCACAACGCTGCCGTGGACAAGTTGTGACCTGCACATTCACCACGCGCCTGCACATTCACCACGCTATGAGATAATAATGGAACATTACGAGACAGAGTTGTTTTAGAGGTAAATTCATACAAAACAGCCGATGCGCGTTCGCATCGGGGGCAGTTTTTCGTCAAGCAATTTGCCTCAAAAACAACTCCACCGTTCTAAAAACAGCTTGCACCGACAATTAAAGTTAACAAACCTACTCGAAACTATAGGGATTATGGCAATGGGCCAGTTTGCCAAAATGTTCAACTATCCCTTTAAAGAAATACTTGGGCAGATTCGCTTTTTTATAACAGTGAGATGAGAAGATCAATATGAATATGAATGTATCTCATATAGAGACCAGGATCAGACCAGGATCAGACATGGGTCGGGTCGGGCCAGCGCATTTTGAATGCAGTCTTTTTCTTTCATATTTTAGCCAAATGCAAATTTGTGTGTACAGCCTTAAATGTTTTAGCTTTTTTTATAGCAAGAACTTTTCCACTTCTTGATTAGCATGACATTAATTAGCACAATGAACAGGATGGCCACAAAAGCAACTTCAAAATTTGCTTAATTATCAATCAAAACTTTCCGTTCTCTGTCTTAGCCTCCATTTAGTCTCACATTTGGCTCTGTGTAATAATCTTCATTCATTCACAAATAAATCCTCAGTCCATTTCCAAACCTCCTCTCTCCATTGTTTCTTATGAGTATGTAAAATGTTTTGTTTGATTATATTAATCTCACACTGCAGATTGTCCATGAAAACAAAATGTCTTCACGGACCAAGAGAGGATGTACAGGTGATCAGTCCTCTGTCATGCCAACGATAAAGCATCCTGACACCATTCATGTGTGAAGAGTGGACTCACTCACAGACATGAATAACGAATGATCCCAAAACATCCTCCGAGAGCAACTTCTTCTAACCATACAAGAACCTTGATGTAATTGTCAATAAAAGCCCTCGACATTTATGAAATGCTTGTAATTATACTTCATGCGTTTATTCTGACAGAACTAAAGCTTATTATTAATTCATCATAACACCACTTGCCACTGTGTAGCTATTTCTTACCAGGCAGATGAACTAATGACACAATTTGTGATTTAGGAAGCAAGGCTATGACAAAGCTAACAGTTAGTCTGCAGAGGCATTATAACATAGCACACCACTGTGTCACTGACACAATGTAAAGACCAAATTTGATCAGTTCTCAGATCAGCTAAATCCTACCAGCACATTTCTGTGGCGTCCGCCCCCAGATTTACCTCTAGCTACTAGCAAACTAGCAACCAGCTAACTTAAGACAACTATTCACTTAACTTAACGATTAAACTATCAACTCCTTTGAACAGTGTTTTCCTCCTTTTATGTAGCAAAACAACTATTTCAAACTGTTTGTTGGCCATGTGGCTGTGTTCATTATGTTTCTCTGGGTTATAACCCCCCTAACCCCCCTGTAAATTACACCCCTGCTCATTACTCTGAGGAGCATCCTTACAACCCCAAACTCCTGCAGTGTGACCAAACATTGAATCATAGAATTGTGATAAATGATTTGAGCCATGCCGGTGATGCAGCTTTACAGAGGACCTGTCCCCCGCCTGCTCGCCTGTTTCTCACCTGTATCCATCTGCCAGACGTAGACGGAGCCGTCGGAGCAGCCGACCACCAGGTAGTCGTCTGCTGGACGCCACTTGATGACCTGGATGGGGAAGAGGTGTCTGGATGCCAGCATGATGCACTTCCTCTCCCTGAGGCTCAGCAGACCCACAGAGTGGTCGCTGGCCACCGAGCAGACGCAGTGCTGCACCCGGGTCTGCAGAGGAAACACAGGTTACAGCGATACTTCAAGACCGACACGTCACCGACAAGTTAAGAGGAACTCTGGGTAGCGACTGGGTTCAACGTTTTATCAAATCTGAATTCACCTGTGAACTTTAAGACCTGTGTGTGTGGGACAGTGTGTGGCTCTGCTGCCCCCTAGTGGAGGTGTAAAAACTACTAGACTGCCATTTGGAATTAGAAATTAATATTCACTGTAAGACAGTGAAGAGAAAGGTGCTAAAAAAAACAAAACAAGGTGGTAACCTATAATAAATGTCTAGATTTTATGATTTTGACATCTTCTGATATTGGAATACCATCACAATCCATATTAAATAAATAAAAACTGAAATCAATACATCTGGTAATAAATGTACAAATGTATGTGAATCAATAAATAAATAGCCATTCACTTCAATAAATGAATAGATTTTTAAAAATTACATTTTATTTTTTCCAGGGGCCTTTTATTTTATAAATCCTCATTTATTTATTGCTGGAGATTTGTTGTGTGACTGTTGCCTTGTTCTGAATCTGTGAGATAATCACAGCCCTGCATTGAATGCAAATAAAATGACATTTAAAGTCTCCAAAAATAAATAAATAAATGTGGAATTATAAAATAAAACCCTCTAAAATGAATACAAATAGAACTGAAAGACTCAAAATGAACAACAGCAGATGGAGAACATCCAGCGTCTCATTAGAGTATGTGATAGGTCAGTCATTATAGTTGTGGTCAACTCAACAGACGTTACCTGATTTCCGTGGCAACAACACAGATGTAGTTATTTCATCTAAATGTCATTTAACCAACACAGACACAGAGTCTGTGAGCTCTTTGTGTGGTTTTCAAAGTTTGACCATGACATGATGTCATTAAAGTTACTTCAATAGAAACAACATCAACCCGGCAACATTAAAACTAATGTCAGAGACACAAAAAACATCTCTCCACAAATACAACAGACAAAAAACTGAGGAAAACTAATAAGAAAATAAAAATAAAGCAAAGCTACAAGGCAAATACAGAGCTGTGTGTGTGTGTGTGTGTGTGTGTGTGTGTGTGTGTCAGAGGCCTTACGCTGCAGTTCTCCGGGGGGATGATGAGCTGGGTGATCTCTCCTCCGTGGACACAGAAGATGTGCTTCATCTCTCCAGTGAAAATGTCCCAGACGATGACGGAGAAGTCCACTCCTCCAGACACCAGCGAGCGCTGGTCGTAGCGGGGGGAGATCTGGTACGGGTAGAGGACGCACGTCACCTTGTTCCGGTGACCGCGCAATGTCCGATGGGGCGGCCAGCCTGAAGGAAGGACAGACATGACGCTCAGAGTGGAAGATAGATGAAGTGGAGCCTTCAACAGTCTCAGTCTGATCAGTTACCTGGTGTCAACAGAATGTTTTATATCCTAATTTATGATTTAGGAATAGTTCCTAAAACTACTGGGCATCAGTCCCCACGAACCGATGTGCAATAACTGTGGTTTTTGCACAGCTCTTCCATGAACACACTGTTGGCTCAGTAGTTTTCACTTCCCTAAGTAAAAGTAGATCTCAGCAACTTTGTGAAGACTTGTGGGAGAAAACCTGTAGCTCTGTGAACAGAGGCCTGGTAAACTGGAACTGTCTTGTCTAGGTAAAATCTTCTATGTTTAGCGAGCAGCACCATACGAAATAACTACCAACTCATTTTGTTCACTTTTCTGTCACTGTCCATAATCTCTTGTCCCTGGATGTTCCTCTCCTCTCCTCTCCTCTCCTCTCCTCTCCTCTCCTCTCCTCTCCTCTCCTCTCCCCCCCCCCCTCTCCTCTCCTCCCCTCCTCCCCTCTTCCCCTCTCCTCTCCCCTCCTCTCCCTCCTCCCCTCCCTCCTCCCTCTCCTCCGTCCCTCTCTCTCCCCTCTCCTCTCCTCTCTCCCTCTCCTCTCCTCTCCCCTCTCCTCTCCTCTCTCCCCTCTCCTCCCCTCTCCTCTCCTCTCCTCCTCTCTCCTCCCCTCCCCTCCGCTCCCCTCTCCTCTCCTCTCCTCACCTCTCCGGAGCATGTGCTCCCCCTGCAGCAGCTGGACGATGGCGGTCTGGGTGGCAGGAACCAGGATGATGCTGCCGTCTTCTCTCCCACACACCAGTCGACCCTGAGAGGGGATGTATACGCTGGCCGTCACCTGAGGGAGGAGACACAATAACAACAACACCATGAGGGCACTGAACTAGATCTTATTTCTTACTCTGAGGCTAGAAATTCGCCTTTAAAGTTAAACTGAACCTGAATCATTTAGTTTTACTTGATTGTGATAATGTTTCATGGTGAAAACATTAAAAACAAGTGTTGTGCGGGATGGTTCAGACCTTGATGGGTTCTTCTTTTCCAGGCAGGACACTGAGCTGGTCGATGATCCCAGCAGACACAGGGGTCAACTTATCAAACGCCTCCTGGAGACTGATGGTGGACGACACCTGCAGCTCTGCAGAGACGGAGAGAGACGGAATGACAGCAAGAAACTTTAACTGGAGGCAGAGAAAAAGCAAATCCCAGTCTAACAACAGCTGAGAGAGTGAAAAAGATATGATATCACTCTTCAACTGTGTGTTTTTACAGCTCTGTCGTGTGTCCTCACCGGCAGCAGTGGACAGCGGCTGCAGAGGCGAGGTGTCTGGGATGCTCCACAGGGACAGTCTGCCCGCCGAGTCTCCCTGGATCAGCAGCTTGTGGAAGGGCTCGCGGCGGCCGAAGAAGAACCGAGTCACAGGAGGACAGATGAGGAGCTGGAGGACAGCGGCAAAAAAAAAAAAAGTCATTAACTCATGAAAACCTGCAGCACAAAACCCATCAGACCACTGCCATTGTCTTTAGGGATCAGAGTGTTTATAAGAGATAAGAATTTAAAGACAACTGGACGTGTTGGACTTCATCAGTTTAGTTCTTTTGTGTCTCTCCTCTAAGGGTCATGTGAAGCTGAGATGTTTGGTTATGTGCTCTGGTTGTCAATCACCAGCAACATACAGCGAACTGCAGCAAAACAGAAACCAGACATCTCTGATTCACTTGGACCTCCTGGATTTCAGCAAATACTGACCAATCCCAAGATACTGTTTTAGGTTCTACTGAGGCTTAGAAACGTCAGTACATTACGACCGAGTGTGAAGATGAAATTAAATCATGTGTAGCCACTGCAGAAGTCCACCTTAACTAGGCTCTGCCAATCAGAAGGAAGGACAGGTGGGGTTAGAAGGAGCACTGCCCACCAGCTGCTCATACAATATAGCCTAATACATAAAATAATATAAATATAAATGTAGACTTAAAGTTAATCAAGCTAATTTTACTGCAATACCTCGGCCACATCTGTCAATCAACAGGGCCCAGTTGTCCAAAAGTAATCTGATCGGATTTTAGATAATAGATTGGATCAAATCTTGAAAATGGGTTGTTCAAAACTAAAAACAGATTCTGAGATTGGATTGGATCACATAATCCAATCTTGGTTTTAATCTGGATCAAACCCTCAATTTATGTTGTTCAAAACTTTTCAGTAGGATTGGGATAACTTTGGTCCAAAAAAACAGGATTATGCTGATCCCAGTAGTTTGGTGGATACAGGGTGGAGTCCAGGAACAAAATGTCATTTAAATTCAATTCAAATTGGTCAAATAAGCAACATTTATAATGTAATATACATTGATATTTTGTGACTGATTTTTACATTTTAGTGATATAGTAATTAAAGTTAACTTCTGATTATTTCACAAAAAAAATGTATTTCCCCCCCAACTACTGGATTATTAAATGAAGACTGAAATTGGTATTTTGAATTTTGAAGTTCAAATTTGAAAAACATGGAAGAGTATGTATATGTATTTGACTAATGTACTAATGAACTGTACATTTGCTTTTTTTTATTCATTTGTCGTGGGTCAGATCAGGTCTGGCTATTTATAAGGCATTGGAAGAAACAAAAAACAGCACAGAAAACCATACATGCACCCCATTTTCAAATAAATACACTTAAGAGTGAGCCCATGCTGCTGTTACACCTTTTTTTTTTTTTTTTACGTATCTATCAGCCTTCAGTATCATACACAGTCACATTTAGAGCACTCATTATCCTGGTTTGGTAATCTTGAAAAGACTGGATCTGGATCAGACTGATCCAATCCAATGTTGCTTTGAACAACTGGGATAAAATTAAGACAGATTTGGTGATCCTGGATAGAAAAAAAGGGGATCTCAAAATTACACCTCAGATTACACCTTTTGAACGACTGGGCCCCGATTACAGCACAACTGTTTTCCTTAACTGTCACATAGTGATAACCAGGTGTCTTCTACACTGGCTACCTCTGTCCATCATCAGGTGAGTTTCCCTCTCCGCTCGGTTCGGCAGCGCTGTGAGGTGAGACGTCAGCCCATGAAGGAAATCATGGACAAAATCAAGAGCCATAGACATGGACGGTTGTGTCAAATCTATCACTCTGGATAACTTGAAAGCCTGACGATTTAAACATGATGTGGGAAACTCACCGGGGCTCAGTAGGACCAGGTGAAAGGTCGGCTCAGTTTATGACATATACGTTCATTCTATTTATAACAAGGCAACATGATCAGTTCAGAGGTCACTGAGGGGAAAATGGAGGAGATGGTGTGGGGGGAGGGTGGGGGAGCAGCATATCATTTTTTGTTTTTTGCCACAAAGGGAAAATCCACCCCTGAACAGAACTAACTCATGCAGTTCCTACACTGTTATTTGAATTCCTCATGGCTGTGCAGAGCAGGTACAACTAGACCAGGTCAAAACAAAGTTGAAGCTGTTTGCAGTCTACCAACTACAGTACCAGCTGCTTTCAGCTCTTTATTTTGAGGTATCCACTGAAAGTTTACTTCTCACACAGTATCATACTCCTGTACACAAAGGTTCATCGATTTATGTAGTGAATAAAAGTTTTGTAGGAAAAAAAGAGTCTCTTTTTCAAATCACACTGTTCATCTACTGGGCATTAGAAAGTTCCCTTTCTCACATGGAACCATGTTCTACATGCCTTTAACTGAATTGAAGCAGCAGTGGAGTTTTAATGATGACAAAGCAAAGTCATCGTAACTAAAGGGAAATTATAGTTGGGGTGCAGGCAGCAGGCCCCTCCAGGTTTCTACACTATAAAGGTAGTCCCAAAGCTGAAACAGTTCCAATCCAATTCCAATCCATCACCTTAACAGTTCGGCTACAGGTGGACTCCCTCTTGTTTCTTGATCATTTACTAAAACATTTTGAAGCTGGATTGGAGCCTGAACAGCTTGCTGTTGTACTTTGTAGTTTATATTTGTAGTTTATTTGTAGTTTACACCCCCCTCTTTCCCTGTTAAATGGGTTTTCCATGGAGTTTTTCCTCAGTCGATGTGAGGGTCTAGGGCAGAGGATCTTGTTATGTTGTTATGATGCCATGTAAAGCCCTTTGAGACAAACTGTTTGTAAAAACGGGCTATATAAATAAAATTGCTTTGCCTTGTCTGCAGTTTAGAAATCCATGCTATGACAGACAGGGACTCTTGATCTCTCAGCTTTTTGTAGGTTTCACACCTGCCCAGGTTATGACACATAGTCAAAATGTTGTAGACAAAAATCCTGGTTTAAACCCTCACTGTGTGTGTCACTGAGTATTAACAACCAACTATTTTTCCTAAAGGTGTAAGGGAGGCGTCTTCTCAGGAGCTGCCAGTAGGGGGAGTGTTTTTTCCATTACGGTGATTATGATGGACGAGATGACAGTTAGTGAACCTTCGGGCGTGTGAGGAAGTCCAACATCCAAAACGGATGTAGACATGGAGAATGGCTGAGGTGTCCAGTGTGGCCACGGTCAGTTAGTGCAGCTCTGTTCAACACTGTGGATAATCTATGCAAAGTGCCACCAAATGTTGTTTTTAAACACACACACAAACCAACACACACACACACTACAAACCACATCTTGATATAAGATGTTAATAAACCAGTGATAGTTGGGTTTTAAACAGACAGCACAAGAGAGAAAAGGAGAGAAGATCAACAAGATGTGTTTGTCTGGTCTCTGGGCAGCAGGTGGGCGGGGCTTACACTACTCTATCTATAGAAAAGAATCATTCTAAGGCTATGAAAACCAAACAATTTTTTTATAACGATTATACACTTATACAAATATAATCATGGGTAGTATATTCAGATTTTGCCTTGACAATTATTACACACTGGACCTTTAATGATGATGGGAAAGTGTGTGTCCCAGGGTGAGAGCAGGTGAGAACCCCTGTGCTGCATCATCCTCTCTTCACAGTCTTTCAGATGCTTCAGGTAACATATGACAAAAACCAAGAATGCAGAGCAATGTATAAAGTCTCAACTATGAGCTCATATTGAAACAACTGTGGTTCCTATAACAACCACTGTAGTCTGAAGCCAAAATGTCCAAGTCAACATAAACATGTTTCCACCCTGGTGCAAAAACTCTTTTGATCTCTACAGCTAATTTCCTCATTCTTCGCAACTCATTTGTTATTAAAGGGGACACGTTATGGAAATATCACTTTTTGAAGGCTCTTTAACATAACGTATATTTGGGTGTTTGTCTTCCAGCCTCCAAAATGTGAGAATTGACAGAAATATCTGTAATTTTCAATTTTCACAAGCTGTTCTTTCAGTTGTCTTCCAGTGATGTAACTAGTTTTTGAATTTGCATAACACCACCCCTACCTGGTACCAGTAGAAGGGGGCGGGGTAAGCAGTGGTTCATTTGCATTTAAAGGGACAGGCACTGAAAGCAGCCGTTCTGAACAGGGCTGTTTAGAGAGGATGAAAAGAGCTGTGATGTTTGATCCTTGGGGGATTTTGACCAAAGCATGTCACAGACATGTCTTTAAGACACGTGGGGACTGTTTTAATATGTGGAAAAGGGGCAGAGTATGTCTCCTTTAAGGGTTACAGTTATGTATAATTGCTAACAATTGTTGTTAATGTCAATGAGATACAATTAGTCATTAAGGTCCTTGTTTGTCAAATAAAGTTGAGGTGGATAACAACAGTAATGCCTGGGGATGTCACCACTCAGGGGAAGTGGGGGTGCTGTTTACCTTGAGGCCGTAGGAACAGGAGAAGCCCACCCACCTGCTGTCCAAACAACAAACACACAATCCTTTGTGCAAACTACACTGTTGAATCAGGTCCAACAGACGCACACAAACACCATTTCCTCTTGTCCTATCTGTGCGAGATACTGTGCTTAGTCATGATTATCACAATATAGAAACATATACTGAGAATAAGATATGTATGGATACAAATTATCTTTACTCTGGTGACATGTCTTCATGTGAATCTTGTCCCTGTGTCCTCAAAAATATCTACTATACTGTGGAAACACAATTTGATACAGTTTTTAATCTTAAGTGTCAGGTGTCTGGTGAAGATATGTAAATGAACCGATTCCAAAAACTGTGTGAGTAACCCTGTCACTGCTGGCTGCATCATGTCGGGGACTCGGCAGGTCATTGTTCTGGTTAAAAAGCAGCTTAGGGGACTTTGCATGCATCTTCATCAGTATGAAGACAGATGGGGAGGGTGATGGTGCTTTTGGAGGAGGGGAAATTTGTTTTAGTGGGAATAGAGCATGAAACCAAGTGAACCAGAATGAGTTCAGTCTGTCAGGTGAGCAGGAAGGAGAGCAAAGAGCGGAGCAAACAAAACAGGCACCTCGGCTCTAATGTCAGCGACTCGGCGGCTCACACTCCCGACTCCAGCGCTCTGACACTGTCTGAAGGCTGAAGGCTGCACACGGGGAGCACCACTGACCAGCCTGCTGCTGTTTGCTGGCAACACTGGTTATTACTCAAGAATTATGACACGGGTGAAAGGAACCATAACATATCTACGTATATCATTTGATACCAACCCTATTATATTTTCTAAAAAGCATAATAGGTTTCAATTTCCAGCTAATTTCCATTAGTTGCTGTTTTTTTCCTTTTAAAGTGCATTTTATAAAATAACACATGGGGTGTTTTCTGTTATAATAATACAATAAAATAAATAATTAATCAAGCACATCTTGATATAGAAAGAAAAAAAAACTCAAAAGAGGGGTGTATCATGGAAATAAACCTTTTCCACCGCTTCCAGACGTCTTCAAATTTAGATTGCTGAAGCCTCATTGAAAAAGTGATTCTTGCCATTACAAACACATTGTAAATGATATTATACCATTCATTTGTAGATGGGATGTCTGGCTTAATCCATTTCTTTGTAATTGCTTTTCTAGCAGCTAAACTTAGTATTCCAAATAAATATTTAAATGAGCACTGACCATGACGCCACAGAGGCAGAGCCCTTTGAGTTTTAATATAGACAGAAAAAAAAACATTCAAAATGTAGCTGTTTGGTTTGTTTTTGAGTTGGTTTGCTGCCACAGTGCAGAGTGAATGTGAGCCGCCGAGTGAACATCAGCCTTTTTGCTACTGTCCTCAGAGTTTGCTCCTCTCATCCAGTGGCCTCACTCTAGCTGAGCTGTAAAGTCACAATTAAGAGAAACCTCCTCCTGACATGTTGGCTCCAAACTCTTTAACATCTTCACTCCCTTCATCTCAGTGATAACTTTAACGTCCCATCCTGACCTTAATGTGTCTTCTCGTCTGACTGCAGCCTGTACATGTGACACCAACCTCACCATATGACTATATCAGTGTTGGGATTGATTTTTTCATCAGGCCAATCATTGCTTTCAGCTGTTTTCTATCAAAAAGCAGTTTTAAAGTCACTGCAGAGACATAATCCATCACAATGAAACAAGATTGAAATGTCTGAAAAGTCTGTTTCCTCTGTAACGGCTTGTTAACCACCTCTGGATATTTGCTTCCATGTTTCATTTCAATGAATTCAATAGGTTTATTTAAGAGGGATGAAAGCTATTAGAATTACTCTGTTGTGAAGCAGCTAATATCCAAAACCACAGGTTAAACAAAGTTCCCTCTACGCTGGACACTCCAGGGAAGACAGTTTAGGACTTAAAGTTCAGGTGTCAAAGTTCATCAAAGGTGAACTCAACATTAAAAAAATTATTTGTCCCACCCCTCTGATAAATTCATTGATCTGAGCGATTCCACTGGAATTATTGGACTGACATGGAATCATTTGAAACCATTGTGTTATGGCTCTTTTCAATAGAATAAACATCAACTAGTGGCTTAAAGGGATAGTTCACCCAAAATTAAAATTTCACTCATTATCTACTCACCCTCATGTCGACTAAGGGCTGGGAGAAGTTTCAGAGTCCTCCGTGCCTTCTCGGAGTTACAGCGGACTGCATGTCCATATGATGGTAGCGAACGGAGCTAACTTTTCTTCGTCCAAAAAGACACACCAAAAAACATCCAAATACCTCTATAGTGCTCGTCTGTAATGTCCTTCTTGTATTGAAGCCCCAACATGAGAAATTGTTCAGAAAAAAATTAAATAAGTCTATGTTTTAAGCTTGTTTGTAGCGGAAGCTCCCAGTGTCTCAGTTCACTGCTTTGCCTGTGTCTGTGCAAATCTTGCACGATTTGACACCCTGTTCACGGCTCCGCAAATCGCGCAAGATTACGGCAGAGCAAAACTGGGAGCTTCTGCTACAAACAAGCTTAAAATATAGATTTATTAAATTTTTTTCAGAACAATTTCTCATGTCGGAGCTTCAATACAAGACGGACATTACATACGAGCAGCATGGAGGTATTTGGATGTTTTTTGGTGTGTCTTTTTGGACGAAGAAAAGTGAGCTCCGTTCGCAACCGTCATATGGACATGCAGTGCTGCACGGAGCCCCGCTGTAACTCCGAGAAGGCACGGAGAACTCTGAAACTTCTCCCAGCCCTCAGTCGACATGAGGGTGAGTAGATAATGAGTGAAATTTGAATTTTGGGTGAACTATCCCTTTAATCATGCTAAACCAGTGGTATGGTCCATGTTTCGCTTTCATCTGATGGTAACTAGGACCCCCTGGAAGACGAGATGATGCATCTCAAGGGGTTATCCCTTAATAAATTTGAAAAATTTGAAATTTGAATTTGTACTAAACATTTTCCATTTCCCACAATTCAACATGTGTCTCAGTTTTGTAATTTAAATACCTGAGCTAAGCGCAACTAAAATGGTTAACTAGTGTAATGAGTGGAATTAGCTCAATTTTAGTTTTTACAGCTCAGCCAAGAGCCTGGCCACCTTTGTTCTTCCTGTCTTTGCTCATCAGAATGCATTTCCTGGGGCTTACTGGTGCCTCTAGAGGCTGGTGGTGGTATAGCAGCTCTGGGGTGTAGAGCTCCAAGTCGCACCCGCTGGCAGGGAGGCACATCACCTCCACAGCCACCTCCTCCTCACCTCTTTCTCCTTCCTTAAGAGAGGAGCGAGGAGGACAGGGAGGGAGGGAGGGAGGAGGGGAGGGGCATGGTAGCATCAGAAGACAGAACAATAAAAACAACGACAAAAATAACACAAAAAAAAAAGGCACAGATGTCAAATAAATATCTACAAGACAATAAATTATGAATACACACATAACAATGTACTTAAGGTCCAAAATGAAATCATAAATCCAGACAGGGTCAGGACCACACACATGGGTTCACAAAGTCTGTAGGCTCTTTGTTTAGATTTAACTAAAATCTAATACTCACAGCCTGGTTTCTCATTCTGTTCCGTTCAATTACCTGGACAATGCTTTTCAATCCATTTTATTGAACCATTTGACTTTATGAGGAGCTTTAACGTGAACAATCTGGAAACAGGAAGTGCTGAGTTAAACTGGTGGTGCTGCTATCAATTAGTGACTGAAATTGCACTGATATTACAAAGAGAAAGAGAAATTGAATGAAGCTCAGTGGTGTGATATAACTGGTGCTGCACTGATGGAAATGCATTCTAATCAAGGAGTGTGACCAAAACACACCAGATGATCAGTTACTATATACTAGAGTATATGATATGTGCTATAAATTATTTGTTCACTCATTTTGATCAGTGTAACTGTGTCTGGTGCAGATGGACAACATGTGACATCACAGGTCTGATCCATGTACCTGAAGTATACAAACCAACAACTAATTATAGGTCTTTTTATAGGCATGTCAAATCAGTTTATAAGGGCCTCCTCACCATCTGTTATTGCTGTTATTCTGTTATTGCCTCTTTTTTATGGTTGCCTAGTATCAATGTCTTTACATCTAGTATCACTGTCTTTACATAACTTGTTGTATGTCACTGTATGTCAAATTAACTGTCACTTTGTGGTATGTCATTGCTATATGTTAGGCCTACTGTCTCTATTCTTCTTTTCTTTTGTGTCACTGTTGTCATATGTGTTTTTATTGTCTATATTTTAATGTTATACTCCCCCTCTCCTTTCACCTCCTACCCGGCCATTGGCCTAATAAGAATGTATTCTTAGCAATTCTTGCCTGGTTAAATAAAGGTTTACTACTACGTAATAAGAACTACGTTCTGTCCAATTGCTTCAAAGGGACAAAGTGTTACTCTACTAAAGTCAACAGTGATTTCATCTCATCAGAGCTTACTTTAAAGGGATAGTTCAACATTTTGGCAAATTCACCTATTGCCATAATCCCTATAGTCATAGCAGTAGGTTCATTACGGAGGCTCATGGTATTTCTGCGTTTCCGTCATCAAACTAAATACACAATCCAACAACTCCAAAACACATGGTGAATGTGCAGGTCACAACTTTTTGGAGTTGCTGGATTGTGTATTTGATGAGTTTGACGAGGGAAAGGCGAAAGTTCCATGTGCTGTGCAGAGCTCGCGTCTCTGTCCCGCCGATCTAAAAACAGTTTGCACCAACAATTAAAGGTAATGAACCTACTCCTAAGACTATAGAGATAGGCTAATTTGCCAAAAATGTTGAACAAGCATTTGTGCTGGAAAATACATCTGGATGTGAAACTATCTTCACATCTTAGCCTTTTTCTTTTGTTTTGAACTAATACTGTAATAACATAAATTGGTTCAGGTGAGTTTGAGGTGACAACAGTGCAGAGTGAAGACGGACCACTGACCTGTTTGTCCGTGCGGTTAGCGATGCTGTAGACCAGAGGAGGGATTGAGCCTTCTTTGGTTTTCCCAACATCGCTGCGGAAATGTTCACTAGCAGGCAGACAACTGGAGAAAACACACACACACACACACACACACCATACATAAAGAGAATTAGCATCTTTGCTACAATGCGACATGTTTAAATTGTGTGTTTTATACCAGTGGTTCACAACTGGTGGGTCGGGACCCAAAAGTGGGTCGCGGACCCGTTTTGGATGGGTCGCGGACAGCTGGTCAAAAAAGTAAATAATATTTAATGCACATCTGATGTTGGACATGTCTTTTATTTTGAAAAATAACTTATTTTGAAAGGCATGCAGTTGTAATGGTCCTCCTCAGTTTCTTATTATTTGCTCCATTTGCTCTGAATGCAAAGATATCAGTTTCTATCAGTTTCTTATTGGCCTGAATGCAGTGAAAATACCTTTTTTTGTGGGTCTTTATTTTGTGCAATTTGATATTTATTCACTTTTGTGAATATGCTCTGAATGCAGAGATGCATTAGAAGTCAAATATATCATTTTGTTGGTCTCCATTTTGTGCAGTTTGATATTTTTTTATTCACGTCCGTACATGCAGTTGTCATGGTCCTCCTCAGTTTCATTCATGTGCCCTGAAATGCACTTTGCTCAACAAAGAGCAAAATGAGTTTTTAAAGGCTTTAAAAAAAAATTCTTAGTTTGAATTCTATAAAAGTGGGTCGCGACTTAATGACCATGGGAAAATGTGGGTCCCAGATTGAGACTAGTTGAGAACCCCTGTTTTATACTGATGCTCAATAACATGCATCCTATTTAATCGACTAGAGTGAGGGAGGTGTACCTGGCAGGCAGCTTGTAAATGTAGCTGCAGCCGTCCTCCGTCCAGATGATGACTTTGTCTGCAGCGATGAACTCTCCTCCGGTCCAGGCCTGGTCGCTGTCACTGGCCACCGAGCAAAGCAGCGAGTAGTCGCCTGCATCAAACACCTGACACACACAAAAGGAGCGGGAAACACACAGATGAATCCATCAGTTCAGGATGAATGGATGGATTTCCTGCACTACATTCATCTTGGTGCTGCAGTCTCTTACCCTCCAGTACTTGGAGCAGACCACCAGCAGGCTGCTCTGAGTGAAGGTGCAGAAGGAAATACTCTGACAGCCCTGGCAGTAGATTGGTTTGGACTCTTCTTCAAACACTGGGTCCTGGTCCTAAACACACAGATACACACATTAGAGGAAGAAACCAACATATATAATGATGCACAAGTGACTCTACTGTTGCACTAAATGCTGTATGGGCAGGTCCATGCAATGGTACCGGATTTCCTCAATTAACAGCTGGGTCATTGTTTACAGCGTTGGTTCCGTCAGAGATTTCAGGGGCTCCACAGAACTTTGTCTATTCTGAGGTTGTGATGTTATCAAAATTATTTGAAATTTTAAAATCCCAATAACAAATCTAATTGGATAATCAAAATCATGTATAAACAAAGACAATAGGAACAAAAACCTACAACCTACCTGCTTATACGGACATGATAACAATTATGACACGAGAAAGGAAAATGGACAGAAAGATAAAATAAAATAAAACAAAATAAGACAGAACAAAATAGAATAAAAAGAATCAGATGAATAAAAAAAAAGTTTGTGGACTGTCTATGAAGACTGACAGGAGTGAAGACGAGCTCATCGTCTGCTTCAGAGAGGGACGGCAGGTCTCTGCTCTGTGTCCACAGCCCGGTTGGGACTGGGTGGAAGTACTCTGACTGACTTAATGAACTGTGCGCAACGGGGACAGAGTCCCGGCTCTGACAGCGCGGCGAGGAGAAGAGGTGCCAAGCAGCACGTGAGGAAGATGACGAAGAGCTGCTGAACAATGAATAATGATGAAGCTTTATTAACTGTAACAGCATTCATCTGTCTCCTGCCCTGAAACACACCAGACTGCGATCGAGTCTGTCAGCTGCAGCACGGACATTCCTCTTCTTTGTTCATCTGCTGAACAATGAGTTTGGTCGCTAATGTGTAAAAATGAACAAAGGGAATCAGAAATAAAGGCCTTGCTCAAATAAAAGCCGGCCTCAAACGAGGGGCCGGTATCCTGGGCAGTTGTAGAAAGATGTAAAAAAAATAATAAAGGTGCTGGTTACTACTTGAGGAAATGCGGTAGTCAGGTTTCAGGTCTGTGACCCTTTACTGTCCCTCATCCTCTCATTCTCTTGCTCTATCTGATCATATGGAAGTAAACACACCTAACAACTTCATCTGACTGTTTTCACTTGTCTTCTTGTTGTAGTGGATGAACATCTGACATGATGAGACTCATGATAGAGTTCTAAACCAACAAACGACGGAGTACCTGCATCCTGCTGACCTCAGCTGTGATGATCCAGACTTTCAGAATCCCAGTCACAGACACCGCCACCACCGTGTCCTCTACAGAGAGACAGGAAATGACACTCAGCGTCCATCGACACTTAAAGGGATAGTTCACCCAAAATTCAAATTTCACTCATTATCTACTCACCCTCATGTCGACTAAGGGCTTGGAGAAGTTTCAGAGTTATCCGTGGCTTCTCTGAGCTACGGGGGGTCTCGGCGTAGCAGTATTTGTCCATATAATGGTTGCCAATGGATACCAACTTTCTTTTTCCAAAAAGACACACCAAAAAACATCCAAATACCTCCATGCTGCTCGTATGTAATGTCCGTCTTGTATTGAAACCCCGAAATGCGAAAAAAATTAAATAAGTCTATATTTCAAGCTTGTTTTGTAGCGGAAGCTTTTCGAAGCTCCTATTCAGAGGCAATTTAATCATAGACAGATAATTTCTCATCAAGTCAAAAGATGTCTGTACAAGTCTTTCGATCTTGAAGTTTGAAGTTTATTCACACACACAACACATATTTTGTGTGAATCAGGTCTCCCATTGAAGCTACCAAAAGCTTATTGCGGGAGCCTGGATACATATAACACAAAACAACACAGCATATACAAGACTACAATACACACGAAACATTAACAGCTACTACAGCTTCCCGGTTCGTCAAATTTGGACGAACTGGGAAGAGGACGGACCCTGGTTCGTCCAAATTTGACGAACCGGGAAGAGGAGCTTCCACTACAAACAAGCTTGGAAAATAGACTTATTTAATTTTTTTCAGGACAATTTTGCATTTTGGGGCTTCAATACAAGACGGACATTACATACGAGCAGCATGGAGGTATTTGGATGTTTTTTGGTGTGTCTTTTTGTTACGAAGACAGTTGGTATCCATTTGCAACCGTTATATGGACATGCACTGATATGCCAAGACCCCCTGTAACTCAGAGAAGCCACGGATAACTCTGAAACTTCTCCCAGCCCTTAGTCGACATGAGGGTGAGTAGATAATGAGTGAAATTCCAATTTTGGGTGAACTATCCCTTTAACATGAGAGGATAATACGCATAAGTACAATTGGCAACAAAACAACGATGAATGTCTTTATGGCTACGGCTCCAGTCCAACAAGACAAACTCTAGATCTCCTCCAGCTCCACCTGCCTCCCTCACCTTGTGTGCGGTGGGAGCGGATGATGCTCATGGAGCTGATCCAGTCGGGAGAGATCTTGGACACCAGCGAGTACAGGACCTCCAGGCTGGTGGCGTCCACCACGAGGATCTCTGGGTAGTGGCCGTTACAAAGCAGACGTCCCTCCCTTTCGGTGCCGATGGTAAACTGATAGAACTGGAGGAGCGCAGAAGACACACGGGGAAGACGGACCGAAAGCAAGTGAGGACAGATGACAGGAAGAGACAAAAATAATAATCAGTTAACAGCAGCTTCAAGGGCATACGCTTTGAGCTTTTAGTGTGCGAAGTCGGCCGGATGTGTTATATTCCACTGATGGAAGCTGAACAGTGCTTGAAAAACAAAGTAGAAGAGGATATAAGTAGCGAAAAAAATAGTGTTTAAAGGGATAGTTCAACATTTTGGCAAATTACCTATTGCCATAATCGTTATAGTTTTAGTAGTAGGTTCATTACCTTTAATTATTGGTGCAAGCTGTTTTTAGATCGGCAGGGCAGAGACGTGAGCTGCACGGTACTTTTGCATTTCCCTCATCAAACTAAATACACAATCCACCGACTCCAAAACGCTCTGGTGGACAAGTTGTGACCTGCACATTCACCACGCTATGAAATGATAACGTATAATTATGTAACATTATGACACATGAAGCAAATACTCAGAACTTCTTGCACTTTTGAAGTCACTTTGCTGAACAGTTGTGTCTGTGATGTAGTTCCGGTTACACATTTGCCTCGTAAACAACTCCGAGTCTCCGTCCCGTAATGTTACATTATTATCTCATAGCGTGGTGAATGTGCAGGTCACAACTTGTCCACCAGAGCATTTTTGAGTTGTTGGATTGAGTATTTGATGAATTTGATGAGGGAAGTGCGAAAGTACCATGCAGCTCACATCTCTGCCCCACCAATCTAAAAACAGCTTGCACCGACGATTAGAGGTAATGAACCTACTCCTATGACTATAGAGATTATGGTAATAGGCGAATTTGCCAAAATGTCGAACTATCCCATTAAGCTAAAAAAAGAAAAAAAAACAGAAGTGAGAGCAGAAGAGACGTGACTTTGTTGCACTGGAGGAATTCATGTGTTCACTGTCAATTCACTGTCTCTCATTCATCCTCTTTAACAACAGACCTTTATTTGTTTGTGCTTATCTTGAAAGCTCGGCCTGTTTTTCAATCCCAGTTTTTATTTATTTATTCACAGGATGTGGATGTGTGTCTTACTTGTATGCCAGTGTGAGCACAGGCCAGCTTGGTGAACTCAATACAGCGTCCATCGTTCACGTCCCACAAACACATCTCCCTGAAACACGAGCAGACTGAAGTCAGACATTGAAGTTGAACCTGTTGGTCCACAGTCATGGAACATAAACCTTGAGGTATGGTTTAAAAGTGTTTTATAAGGTCTGTGGTGTGAGATACTGTGTTCAGAAGGCACCAAGTCAAGTCACCATGACTTTGACCTTTGACCACCAAAATCAGTCCATCCTTGATCCCAGGTGAATGTGTGTACCAAGTTCAACAACCTCTCTTCAAGGTGTCACAGAGATGTCATGTACAAAATAATGGAACGTACCAAGGCTGCACGATATTGGAAACTAAAGCTAACATTGCAATATTTTATTTTCTGCAATATGTAGTGCAATATTAAAGCAATATTATATGCTCAAACAAAAGTGCAATCGTGCAGCCCTAGAACGTTCATATGGACAGGTGGCAAGCCTCTGACTCTGGGCGTCAAGTTTATTTAGAGAGAAAAATGTACAACTAAAAATGTTGGCTCAAATGTTTTATAGATCAGTACATTAATACACTCCATCCCTCTCTGCCTTTAATCCAGTCCCTGTGTTCACATCAGTAGTGTACAGCCCCTGATGAGTCACGTCAAATGATTGATTCCAGCTTTGATAATCTACATTAATATTCCTCTAAAAGATATACAGCTACTGACCCGCTCTCAGACGCACTGACGATGTACTGCTTGTCACTGCACGCGCTGGCTTTGGACAGACAAGTGATGGAGGCCGTGTGTCCAAACAACATGGCTCTGGGACAAATCTGAGGAGACGAGAGGAAGAGACACAAGAAGGTTAAAATAAGACGATGGGAAGCACATTGAAACATCACAGGTGGATAACAAACAAACAGCACTTTCATCAGACAACACCTTCTCCTTCAACAGTACCTCCAGCTCAGGTGTCATGTCCCAGAGGCAGATCTGTCCATCATGGCAGCCCGTGATGATGGTGCTGAAGTCGTCCATCACCAGCAGGCTGCTGATGCAGTGCGTGGGAGCCATACGGCCCCACAGCACTATGGGTAGAACCAGGTTGTTCCCGGACATTTTGGTGATGTGTCTGAAAGGATAAAAAAGAGAATTAGATCAACAGAGATCAAAATAGGAAACAGGACTAAAAAGACTAAAGAAGAATGTTCCTCCTCCAATCACAACTCTTCATTTGTACATTTACATTTGTGTTGAGTGGGAGGAGAAAACCCACACAGGCACAGGGAGGACAGGCAGGACCAGGGCTCAAACCTAGGGCTGGGCAAAATGGTCTCTAATCAATATACTATGCAGTTCACCTTGATAATGATAAATGGACGATAACTATGATAACAATAATAATGTGATGAAGGAATAGGTGTATGAAGATGTTCTGCGATGGGTGCAGCCATTGTTGCTGATAGCTGTACACTGACTATTGTGATAAGGGACAAAAATAAGGAATGAAAACAAGGCTGACAGGAGGACTGGAGTTTACTTCCTGTAGTCATAACATATGTGAACAACAGAGAGAAGAGACAATCGGTAGACTCTTTGTGCTAATGGGTTTTTGGCATTGTTCATTGGCTAAAACTTTGACCACATTCTCTTCTGTACACCTCTGTCTTTACATTTACATATTAAGTGGGTGTGTCAAATCACAACAGAATGTGTCTCAAGATCCCTTTCAAGGTCTTGAATTCTCAAGAGCAGCACTCTGCAACAGTGACACAAAACACTTCCAGTGTTACAGATGTTTTCACACATAACCCCACCTTCCAACTTCTGTTTTGATGCCTCACTTGAAGTCCAGCCAAAATCAGCACAGATGTGCACGTCACTGCTTGACAGCAATGAATGCAAAAATAACCATTCCAGCAGCAACTTTCAATTTCAGTGGTAATATCTGCCAAAATGATTTTGCATATCACGTGGCCCAAATTCAGTTTCATTTTTGATTTCTTCAAAATGTGAGTGAGACAGGTCAGGTGATACCATCTTTTCAGACCAGGTCCTTATATGTTTATGTCATGATGATGCTGCATATTTAATAAAATAAAAAATAAAAAAAAAGAGAGAGAGAATGAATGAACTAACTTGTTCATTGTGGAATATAATGATGTCATGAGGCTGCTGCTTGGTGTTCCTAGGTGACACAGTGCCATCCAGCTGTTTGTGTACCAACATGTCAGCTAATGTATCAGACCCACAATAGTCATACCTTTTAGTCTTGTATTTTTTGTATTATCATTATTATTATTACAACTATTGTTATATTATTGTTGCTCTTTAATTGTCTATTTCTATACTTGGTTTTTATACATGGCATTTGTGATGTGGACACAAATGTAATTGCCAGGGAAACTTGTTTTTCTACTGTGCAAATGACAATAATCACTTTAAATTGAATTTGAATTTGAACATGATTTATTTATAAACAATAAATAAGATGTAGGCCGACAACACATAAGACAATATGATGTGGTACAATCTAAGAACAAGTTACAGCCTCCAAATGAGTGAGTCAGCACCTCACTGGTACAGGACAGTCATGATACAGCCATAAGGCTCAGGGGATAGCTAGAGAAGTTAGAAATGTTAAAAAAATATATGCAAATATAAAATGCATTGTGAAACATTGTCATATGTGCAGACATATGGGCAACATGCTTCATGTTAGGACATATTACACATTACTTGTTACATGTTAGGACAGGGGACATCAGGACTTTAGGTCAGATATGAACGTAGCCGTGTCACTGCTGAAATGTGACTTATTGGTGAGTCACAAGTCCTAACAGCCATACACCACACAGACACCGTAGCTACACATCCACAGTTCGTGACTTCATACTGCATATGAGTGAGTAACCTTGGCGTATAATCCAGGTCCACAGCGCAGCAGCGTGTAGGAAACACTGGGACATATTAAAATCAGTCAAAGAACCAAGACAGCTCAAAGACAGACGTCTGGACCAAGGCTTCATCACAACCGGACACGAAATGACAGCTGTCTGCGCGGTGATGTGTGAACTAGCTAAACTACACCTGCAATGTCGGGACTTCCGAGGTTAGCATCTCGGCTAACGGAACCAAAACACAAGGTCGGAAACCGTCCACACGTACCAGGAGAAGGAGTCCTACTGGAGCATGTCCCTCTACGGAGGACCTGCTGGCGACCGTGTCCTTCCGCGGGAGGCAGAAACGACAAGTATCCTTGTTTTTGGCTTGTTTTGAGCTGCTGTCCCACCGACACACCGATCAGTCCGGTCAGCTGATCAGTGGGTAACTGACTGGCGCATCCGGTTTGCAGTTTTTCAAAATAAAAACACACGGTGTTCATTTACCAAGGATGAAATCCTCGTAATGATCGTGTTTCCGCGTGTTTTCGTTATTAAAAAGGCACCACATCCAATGTTACATAAAAATGATAATATACGCGGGGGGGGGGGGGTTCGTTGTGTCTGAATCTACTTATTTTTGATAAATTATTTAACTGTTTTTTTTTTGTTTTGTTTTGTTTGTTTTGTTGTGTTTGTTAGTTTTTTTTCCAATACAAAATGTGATTGTTGGCTTTGGAACCATTGGAGTTTATTAAAGACTGTCAATATATTTGTATAATTATTAGTCTGGGGGCGTTGTTTTGGTAGGAAACGGATCCAGGGCGAGAGAGACAGGCCTTTCCGTCAAAATAAAAGCACCGAGCTAATAAAATGCGGTAAAACTCTTTAATTTAAGGAATATAATTTACAAGAAAGTCCCCGAGCCATTATAACATTTTGCTTTTATTGTATTGCAAGTTAATGTTTATTTTATAAGCTTTATGTTGGTGAACACTTTTATTTTGGTTATTTTTTTAATTTGGTGATTTCGGTATCCACTGCAGACAGGAACCAGAATGCAGACCATAGACGAAATTTCGCTTGTCTGAAGAGCCGCCCACTTTTCAAAATAAAAGCCCAACAACAGCAGCGCTTTATGGGTTTGTTTTTCGTTGTATTGTTGCGTACTTGCTCATTATATTTGTATTGCAACTACGTTTTTTTACAAGTCATCTCATAATATGATTGAAAAAAATATCAAGGGAGTTTCCACTCTTGAACAAAATCAGACCGGAAGTCGGTGTGTTGTTGTTGTTGCCGGGTACTCACGAGAGGAAGCTTGACTGCGGTCTTCTCGTGCTGCCTGCACGTGTTCGGCTGGCTGAGGATTTGGGACACTTTTACCGCTAGTGTGTGTGTTGGACAGAACCGACAGGTCCCTCCAAGGCGGACAGCCTCGAGTCGGTGCTGTGGACCGCGTGTCACGGTGACTAGAGGAGGACAGCGGTGTTTCTCCGTCCTGACCGGGAGCAGCGGCGGCCGTGCTAACGTTAGCCGAGCCAAGGAACAACATGTTCAGACTTGTCCCCTGACACCGAGGGTGGGAGAACAACAGTACACGCTCATTAAACCCGACAGCTACCGTACTTTAATGTGTTGATAGCAAACAAAATGGACTACGAGTTCCCACGGCAGGTTTTCCCTTGTTTCTACAACTGCGGACCACCGGACGCTACTGCGGGGCAGAGCTCCGGTGGTAACTGGGGCAGTTACGGCCGAGTCCGACCTCAGGTGGGTCCACCATCCATACAGTACTCACTGGTTACTGTGATGCAAATTGTAATCCTGCCTATTACTACTAGAAAAAAAAATCATTTTATATAAATTAACCACTATCATTTACCATTATAAATACATGCTTAACTAATGGTTGATATTTAAAAATATAAGGTTGTTTGCTTGATGGTCAGTCAAGATACTAACTGGGTTATCATTGGGTTGTATTATTTTTATTAGGTAATTTATAATGGGCTTCCAACGCAGCAAACATCTTTTCAAAATAAAGGTGTAAAGTTTTTTGATGCATTTAAGTGTAAAAGTCTGAAATCAAGTATAACTCTATGTAACTGGTTGTTTGGTTCTTAAACAGGAATTATTACTAGTGTTAATGTTATATCGAATTTGAATTGTGTTGAAATGTCAACATTAAAAAGATTTTAAAAATGTAAAATGAAAGCGTGTCTGCTGAAGGATATTTTGCTGTTCTTTGTTTTGATAGTGACCTGTGTCATACAGTAGGTCTGGATTTCAGCAGTTAGAAGAGATGTGTGTATCTGTTTTGTGATATTTTCTCTCTGTTGTGGTTTCAGAGCAGCTCTGGTCCTCTCTCCAGCTGGACGTTCACACCCAGCCATCAGGTCAGAGGGGAGACGTGGCGTCACACTGAGCCTGTCCCACTTCCCCTCCTGTCACCTAAACGCTGTGAGTCCAGACTGACAGCATGTATTACACAGGGAGGTGGTCCAGCACTCCTTGTTGACTCCATACACATGTTGTTCAAAGGCTACTGAACTGTCTTTGTTATCCAAAACATATTGGCTGCAATATATGCACCAAATGACATTTTTGTTGGACACATTATCTTTCTGCCTTTTTTGTTCGTGTGAAAATGTTTTACAATGTCATTATTTTGTCATTAATGTAGTGTGTAAATTGCTTTAAAACCTTCCCAGCATGTCCCTGGTCTTCAGAGCTTCCAGATCCAATTGACTTCACAGAACATGTGAGTACAGCATTTGGACGCTTGCATGTTTCTGAACCAGTTTTACAGTGAACCTGTTCTCTGCAGTCATTTATGTCTGATTGTTGTATTCATGTCACTGCATGCCAGTCTCCTCACCGAGACAGTAAAGTTTCTATACATAAAGTTTCTAGACATATGTCATTTCAGTATAGTTCCTAGCAACACACTAGATTCATAATGAACAGAGTCAGTGTGAGCTCAGTCACACAGTGTGTTTTTGACTGTGATGTATTTCCTGTTTTGTTTTGTATTTAGATTCAGAACTTCTTCATGGATCATGGCCAGGACGCCTTTGGGTGCATGAGTGAAATTCTAGGTGAAAATTTCTGCTTTAAACAAGGATTGAAAAAGGTGAGTGTCAAAATAACAGGCTTATAAAAGAAGTCAATTGTTTCATTAATAGTGTAATGTTTCTATTGCAAAGAGATGATCTTTAGATGTCAGTAGTTGAAAAACAATCAGCTAACCTGTTTCATCAGTAATGGTGCTCTGCTATTTAACAGGCAGTGATTGATAAATCACTGATAGATCATTTACATCTTAATTTAATTTATTTGAGATAACTAAAAGGTAAAAAAACACAAAAGACTCCACTCTGCGGTGTAAATCTGCGTTCATTGTTTTTCCTCTCATCATAATCTGTATGTGTCTTTGTTTTGTAGAGGAACCGAGGGAGTGCAGTCAGCATGTCGAAGATGAAAAACTATCTTGAAATGCTGAAGCTAAAAACGTGAGTGAACCTGTGTGTGTGTGTGCAAAAGATTTGAAATCAAATATAAGTCTCCTCTTATCTGATTGATGTTCCTGCTTCATTTGTTTTCAGATGTTATCAGACATATTCCTCCACAACACTGGACAAGTACAATCTCCTTCTATCAGACGTGGTGCAGTCTGTGCCCCTTCAGCTGTTGAGCTCTCTGTTGTATGAGGAGCTGACTGAGCAGAGAGACCGTCGCCTCTTCTCTGAAGCAACCACAGGTGGCGCCCTGGACTTTGTCCCCTTCTCAGAAAGCAGCGGCGGCTGCCTCCTCTACCCCAGCAGCCAGGCACTGGACCGTCTCAGTATCCTGCCTAATACTTAAAAAAAATGTTAACAGAGACAAACAATATAAGACCCGTGTGGTGATGACAAGAATTAAAGACAAACATACAAGACAATACAGAGGGTTAGGGTTAGGGTTAGTGAGTTGGGTAGCTCCAGATAAACAAACTTTTTTTCCGACCAGCTGATGCATTGTAAATTTTTACTTTAGATGGTAGTCTTGAACTGGTGTATTATTTTGAGTCGGGACTTCTTGTAGACAGCGAAAATACGCTGATTAATGGTCCCTCATTGACAACAGTGTACTGTCTGTGTCTAGGTGCAGCGTGATGCGTCAGTGTTTTCTCAGTGGGGGGCAGAGACCTTTCTACTGCATCTAGTGTACTTAATGGGCATTTGTTGCTCATACAACCATACTTCAAAAAAGCTGAACTATCCCTTTAAAGACAATACCGGGCTGTGATGAATCAGGGCCAGGCAGTGTTACAGTGCAACTACTACTACTACTACTAACAAAGACAATAATAATAATAGTAACAAAAGTAATATTGATGGGCATAGCGAGTAATAGAAATAACACAGTGTGATGAGAGGTTTCATGTGTGAGAGAGGAGAAAACAAGCAAGAAAAGAGATAGGAATAATAATATTTAAACAAACAAATGAGAAGAAAAAAGAGAGGGAGAAGGAAATGAAAGAAAAAGAATACAAAGAAAGTTGGAGGTTGGGAATGGGATCAGACTTGCTGTCTGCTCCTTGACGCAGTACCCCAGACTTCCACAGGATGGCGCTGCAGCACCACAGAGGGAGTCCCCCCGTCCTGAGCGGCAGCAGCAGCCCTTTGAGCTTCCAGCTGAAAGGCCCCGTCAGACAGATCAGCTCGGCCTCCCTGCTCCACTACTGTAAGAATGTGGAACCAGGGCGAACATGGCGAGCAGCCGGACGAGCTCCGAGTCCGCGCCGGCCAGACTCTTCATCCTAGCTCTTTTGTTGCAGGTTGCGTTGCCGTGCGCTCGGACCACCTGTGCGGCGTTTGGAGGTTCAGTGAAACGGACGAACCTCGCGCGCTGCAGGTCATCAGCACCAAGGAGGTGGCCACCTGCGTCGGTGTCAGGTCAGTGATCGTCAGGGAGCAGCCAGGACATGCTCTGAAAACAACAACAGCCTGAAGAAGAGGTGTAAAGTGATGTGTCCCGCTGCTTGTCCTCCTGTCCCGTCAGTCCTCATGTTCTAGGTGAAGTCCTGGTGGCGAGTGAGAGCGGAATAGTGAACCTGTGGACTGTTGGCAAAGGGTGAGGACAACCAAGACAGGTTCTGTCTGTTGACGTTCAGGTCTGTCCAGGTCATGATGAGTCAAGCCGACATTAAAGGGATAGTTCACCTTTTTTGAAGTGGGGTTGTATGAGCTACAAATGCCCATTAAAGGGACAACGAGGAGTTTGGTTATATAAAAGTCTCACGTTAATGTGGATGAATCTCCGCTACCCACACTTGTTAATGGGCCCATTTTCGATAAATATATCGTTTTGTCTCTATCGTTATTTTGTTATTATTAGTGGTGGCGGAAATGCTGGTCGAGCCGACCAGCATTTCCTTACTTTCGGTTTCGTGGTGAGTCATGAGAATAACGCAGCTGAATCGCCGTTTATGGTCGGAACTACGACAGTATCTGATCGTCTTCAAACCTCTGACTTTAATTATTGATGAATGAAAACATGAGTCCGTCTTGTGCCGGTCAAAGAATTTCACGGTGCGCGGAGGCTCATAAATGTAGTGTGAAAACGCTTCGCTTTTCCAAAACTCCTCGTTGTCCCATTAAGTACACTAGATGCAAGGGGAGCAGAGACCTTTCTACTGCATGTAGTGAACTTAATGGGGAATTTGTAGCTCATACAGCCCCACTTCAAAAAAAAAGTGAACTATCCCTTTAAAGTGATGCTCCACTCTGGCAGGATGCAGAAGGTTCGGGAGGAAGACAGCAACCTGTACTTCAATGCCAAGTCGTCATGGCGATGGTGCGAGTTCTCCGCCCATCCGAGGGTGATGCTCTACGCTGACAGGACTGGAGTGGAGCTCACAGACATCAGGGTGAGATGATGGCACATTGTCAGTTGTCAGCTCTTTTTGACAGTCTGGG
Organism: Trachurus japonicus; assembly: GCF_045865225.1. Taxonomy (NCBI): domain Eukaryota; kingdom Metazoa; phylum Chordata; class Actinopteri; order Carangiformes; family Carangidae; genus Trachurus; species Trachurus japonicus. The sequence goes on from NC_140918.1 coordinate 17,806,394, forward strand.
CTGAAATTCATATCACGGTATAAATTCCTTCGCGGTAACGGTATATGTCGCGGTATAGAGGGATTATTTGGTTGTCGTGGTTACCTTGAAGTTTACTCCATGGTTTACTCCATGGTTACGTAGTGTGTGTTTTATACATAGACTGTAGGTTTTATAACGGCAAAAAAAACCGTCAGGATGGAGGATCGAGTTTGTGCCGCGGCAACGGTAACTCAGCCACGGGACAAGCCACGGACACTCACAGCATGGTGTCGGTCATCAGTAAAAACAACAATGTGCATCCCTAACGTTACCTACAGCTATTTAACAGACAATCACGATCAGGAAAACACTCTTACACGATTACAAAACTTAGTGGCTGTGAGGACTGAGGTGCTGCCTGGTCAGAGACAAGGGAAGAGGACGGACATGTCTGAAGTCTGGGTCATTGTGAATAAGGAGAATAACTGTACCTGCGTGGCTGAATATGTAATTTAAAATAATATAACGTTAATTAATCTTAGCTTGCTTTCCATTACTTATTTAGTCACTGTTGTTAATGTAGTAAACATTTCACAACTCACTGGCTGCAGTTATACAGCTGTGCCTGTGGGCATATCCAGCTTTATCACCATTCAAACCAACGTGTCTAACACATTATATGGGCTCTATGCACAGCTCCACCACTTCCTGAATTTAAGGCAGGTCCTTCATTTCCTGTCTTACATTATTGGACACACTGATTAATCCAGGTGTGTCTGAGTAGTCACAATGGTCAGACACACCTGGATTAATCAGTTTGTCCCATAATGTAAGACAGGAAATGAAGGACCTGTCTTAAATTCAGGAAGTGGTGGAGCTGTGCATAGAGCCCATTGCTCTGTATTATTTTCTCTTTCATTTGCCTTGAAAGGGGTGCGAGTTGACGGTATTCTGTAAAACTTGCGAGTTGTGTTATTTTTATCAACACAATAGTGCAACTAACAGCACAATAAGACATGATCGCGGCTCTTTCTGCTCTCTTTCCGCAGGCGACATGCGCAGTAGAACGTCAGTGACGTAGACTGATAATCCCTCTATAAATTTAAGTGTAAAAATGATGTGTTTCTGAATGGGTTTTGTAGTCCCTTAGTAAAGCTAACTTGATTTTTTTTTTAAAGAGAGAAAAAAAGCAATAAGAAACATCAGCTGCCGCATATGTGGAAAAAAATCCTGCAATAAACCGACCACACACCTTATTCTACAATCCTCCCCATCCCTTTCCTTGTTTTCTCTCCGTCTTCTTAACGCTGCACCCTGCCTGCTGTCCTCCTCTGCTCTAGACAAGTCCTGTCGGGGGTCACACCCTGTTCCGGATCAGCAACACCTCAGAGTGTCGCAGTGGAGAGAGACTGATCCTGACCAGATACCTGGGAGACGCCCACCCCTTCCACCATCTCGTCAACACCCAGGTACGCTGATCTCCTAACTTACCATTACCACTGTTGTGAGGTCAGACACACATGGATTAATCAGTTGGTCCAATAATGTAAGACAGGAATAAAGGAGCTGGACAATTTTGATTGATTTTATATCCGCGAATAATCAATTATCAAAATAAGATAATTGGGACAGCCCTAATTGGTATTGATAATTCTCTCTCTCTCCCTCTCTCTCTCAGTACTCTGCCTACATCATGGACGAGCGTTTCCCATGTGTGCCAATGCTCAAGTGTGATCACATGATGGAGTCCCCACCTCTGTTTAGTTGTGTTCTTCCTGGCTCCACCTCCGCTGGCGCAGCACCGGGCGGGGCTAGAACCACCAAGGTCCTGTTGGGCTCCCAGAGTTCTCAGGAAATCCACCTGCTGCAGTACTCAGGTCAGATAAGACGGGCTCAGTTTAGAACCGGTGGCCGTGTGGAGCATGCATGATCCCCACTAACCGTCCCTGTCAATCTCCCACTGTGTCGATCAGGAGGCAGATCAGAGGCCTGCTGTAGTCGAGGGCCTGTTCAGGCTCTGCTCAGACCCAGGGACAGTCTGAAACACCTTCCTGTCCAGATCCCTCACCGCCTGGACACAGCCATCAACAGACTCTCCTCTTCTGCTGCAGGTATGGACAGACCAGGGACAGGTCCCGTGTCTAAGGGTGTGTTCAGACCTGCCTCTTTTGGAGCAGTTGTTCAGAAACAGGGAGGGAACACCAAAGATCGGTTTGTCAATTTATTTAAAGCAGAAGTAAGCGATCCGGTCATTTTGGCTAACTTCCTGTCAGCAGATGGAGTTAGCAGCCCCCGCCCTCGTCCCTACGTCACCACATTCACGCGCATCCCTTGGCTGCACACACAGAGAGGACCGCCCCTTTATGCCGTTCTCTCTCCTCATTGGATAAAGGTTGTAGGATACAAGGAAAGTTTTCTCCTCAGCTTACAGCAGAGCAGAGTGACTGACAGACCCGTGTTTCAGACCAAACACTTTTTGTGTAAGTGATTGCTGTCGGAAGATATAACTATTTAAGACTTACATTAACACAAATATTTCGCTTACTTCTGCTTTAAGAAATGCGACAGTACATATTTGGACATTTATAATGTAAATATGGATGAGATTATAGCCATATGGCTAATTTCCATCTCTTGTCCCATTGATATGTGTTAGGTAAAAACAAGACAAAGAATCAGAAGGCCAATAAGAGAAGGAGAGAGAACAACAACAAAACAAAACAAAACAGAGAAGCACAACAACACAGACTATGAGTTGGGTTGGTCACATGTTACACAGCTGTCACACTCAGATGCAGGATAAAACCAGCTGGCTGAGGTCACCAAGTAGGGGAGGTCCCAGCTCACTTCCATTCCAGCCCTGGAGCGGTTCCTTTGCACTGAGGTCGTACTCGACTCAGCAACCAACACAACCGGCCCAAAGAAACAAACTAGCCACACACACGCTGCTGATGTTCCATGGTTGTTGTTTTTCCTGGGCAAAACTCCTCCTCCTTCTGGGTAGGACTTCTGACCAATGAGAGAGCAGGCAGTTCGCATGGTATTTGTTTACAACTTACCGCTTGGGACTGTTACCATGTGAACACAAATGACTCAAAAGAAAAATGCAACAATTGTATTGGAACAAAGCGAATGAGCCACATGTCTGAATACACCCTCAGTGCTTAAACTAATAATACTCATGTTTTTATTGAACACATGACTCATTCACTGTTATGGTGGAATTAGTATTTGATCCCTTTGACTCAATAACTGCTACATTTGGCAGCAACATTTCTGCAACAGCTTCTTGCAGAAATGATCTAAGGAAACATTGTAGATTAAGTAACAGTTAGCATGAGGGACATTCACTGACCATCAACCACTGCAGTAGAGAATGCACAGGCTCTGACTTCTGTCCTAATACTGCTGGCAACAAAACCCAGCTGGATTAGTGACGAGCTTGTTAGCTAACAAGATCCAACATGTGAACCATCTAAGGATTTGTTGGAGGGTTTTGGACCAAGTATTACTTTTAAAGGTACTTGTATGATGTAGCAGCAGAGTCACTGCTGGCTGCATGATACTTAAAGGGATAGTTCAACAACCTATTGCCATATTCCCTATAGTCTTGGGAGTAGGCGTGGTGAATGTGCAGGTCACAACTTGTTCACCAGAGCGTTTTGGAGTTGTTGGATTGTGTATTTGATGAATACGATGCGTCTCTGTTGCGGTAGCTGAGCAGCTCACGTCTCTGCCCCACCAATCAGAAAGCAATCACCAAACAGCTTGCACCGACAATTAAAGGTAATGAACCCTTCTGCTATGACTATATGGATTATGGCAATGGTCAAATTTGCCAAAATGTTGAGCTATCCCTTTAACAGAGGAGTTTTCTCATCACCTGTTGCTCTTTAAATTTAAATGGCGCAAACAGGTTCTATGGAGGGTGTTTGGAGCTGCAGTGTTGCCAAATGAGTGCCACGTTTAGACACATTGGATTCATACCTGGTTCGTGATGGGACCATGTATAGATATCTGGAAAAAGGAGGTTTTTATACGCACATCATGCTGTAGGCTATTGAGGTGCAGGGCAATAAAAAGTAACGTAGAAAAAGAGAGGATTGCCCGCACACTCTTGCAGGAGGTCACAGTGATTTATTCAAAATAATAAATCACTGTGACCTCCTGCAAGAGTGTGCGGGCAATCCTCTCTTTTTTTACCATGTATAGATACCAACTATGAGCTCAGGGCTCCACTTCACCCAGGCCACAGTCATTACAGCTAGTAGCAGAATGATGAAGGAAGAGGAGGAATAATTTGACACAAGCAGAGCGAGAAGGAAGAGGGAAGTCATTACTAACTGGTAATGAAAATAACTGATGTGTGAACACCACAAACACCAACATCCAGAAATAAGGCAACACACTAAATGACAATAAAGCAGAAGTAAACACTCTGTTCAGATATGACGGCTTATGGACTTTGTATTTGAAGAAGTTACAGGAAGTGTTAGTTGAAACATGCATGGCAAAAACAAACATGGTTTACAGGAGTAACTGTAAAGACCTGTTACCCTCTGCTGCATCCCAGGTGGAGGTCTTGTGCTTTGTGAGAGACCAAATATGAAAAACATTAAAGGCCCAGTACGGAGCTTTTAACTGGATACGCAAAAGTCTCTGGTTTGTGCTGATGTGTCTCTGTTACCTACAACAGCAGATGAGCCCATCAGTGTGAAGATACGCTAGTAGTCTAATTCTATACCTCTGGGAGGCATGGTCGGGTCGGACCACTGACGAAACGATAAAAATAGATACATTACTACGCACGCTGCAGATAGCTGCTAAAAAAAAAAAAAAAAGTCCTGTCTTCTTTCCAACGTTACCGAATCAAATCTACACGCGCCAGCCAGACAAACGTCTTCACGACAGTGGGAAATGCAGTCTTCATTCCGGCAAAACACCACCGCTTTCGTCCACAGGGGCCGCCAAAATCAACACTAAACGAAAAGTCTGTACGGGGGCTTTAAAGGACAATTCCGGGAAAATTAAACTTGGAGCTGTATTTTAGTTCTAAAAGAATGAATCTGAAGATTTCCTTTTTAATGTCTCCTGTTTTGCAGTAGTTGTGTCTGTCCCTGCATCACCACAGGAGTGATGAATGGGAACAGACAGATTTTATGCTGTTTAGGCTGTTTACATCTCTGACACGCAGATGGCTTCAAACATATACTGACTTCAAGTTCTCACAAGACTCCGTGAGACTTTGTGTTACAGCTCTGTTTACAAACATGTCGGCTTTCTTGAAGTAAACAAACCCATCTTCTCCCATTGTACACTGCCATGGTGATGCAAGGACAGGCAGAATTACTACAGAACAGGAGCAATTAAAAAGAAAATCTTCAGAATCCTTCTTTTAGACCTGCAATATTAGCAAACTACTGCCCCAGGTTGAATTTTCCCTGGAATTATCCTTTAACCTTCACTATAAGTTTTCATTTTATAAACACAGCACAGTCTTGATCTTCTGACTTTGTTTTAGCTCCAGCTGTTTTAATATACATCCTCAATTTTGTACATGGACCACAAACTGTGACTAGATGTTGACCTAGTCTTGTGGTTTGTTTTCAGGTCTGACTTGTTTTCAGATGAGAGGAGCAAACGAAGCAGGAGGAGAGGAGTGTGTGTGTGTCCTGCAGCTGACAGAGGCAGGAGATGTTTTCTACCAGATCCTGGAGCCGGGGCAGTCGGACGACGGCGACGCACCCCGACCTTCAGCCGCAGAGGAGCTGCCGCCGCCTCAACTCGCAGCCAGAAGCCTGCTGACGCCGACTGAGGCCACAGCAGCAGAGCAGCTGGTACCAGACTCTCAGCTGGATGCAGAGGACACGTGGAGCGACGACGGCATCGTAGGGCCGACTCAGCATGTGGGCGTACCCAGGTTTGTGGCCGAAACCCCAGAAAGGGAACAACCGGCGGAGACGACGTACTCTGACGACTCAGATTCAGATTCAGAAAGGAAAGGTCGGAGGCTGCAGCAGTCGGGTCTGCAGGTCATCGTCAACGATGAACCGGAGCTGGATCACACCAGTGAACTGGACGCAGGAGAGCAAGGCAGAGAGGCGGAGAGAGGTGAAGATGCTGCTGCTGAAGAACCCAGCAGTGTGGAGGACGCTCCGGTGCAGCTCAGCGATGGCGCTCTCATCACCTGGAAGCATTGGCTCCAGAAACTGATGCAAAAAAGTAGCAGTAAGAAGCCCCGCCCACGCCGTTTGAAGCACTTAACCATCAGCACCAAAGGCTTTCTTCACCCGCCTGGCGGTGATGCCACAGATCCGACAGAAGAGGAGCGCGTGCAAAGCTTGAGGCGAGATCTGAGAGCGTGCATGTCCCACCGCTCGCTGCTGGTGGACAGCACCGCCTCCGCCTCTCTGAGGTCTCCGGACGTGGAGGCTTTGCCGAACCAGGTGGACACGGACGCCTGGAGAGACGGGCTCAGCCAGCGCCTGACCCAGTCGTGGCAGGGCGAGGCGCGGTGGCGGGCGTGGTGGGACGAGGAGCTGGGGCTCAACCGGGAGGAGAAGGTGCAGGCTTTGAAGAGGAAGAGGAGGAGGGAGAAGCAGGCCAAGAGAGCGTCGGGCCGCGGCGTGGAGCTGGCCGGCAGCTTCACCTCCTCCGTCAGCAACCTGTCCGAACTGGACAGCTTCTCGGACTCGGCCGGCTGGTCCTCGGCGGCCGACCAGGGCTGGTCCGACACCGAGGGATCGGGGCCGCTGTCCAGGCTGAGGAGCTTCTTGGAGGTGGAGATGCCAAGAGCCACAACACCCCCCGCTTTGGAGGAGGACACCCAAGCGTCCACAGTAACGGCCACACCTCAGAGTGTGAGTAACAGACAAGACGACCGGCCCGCCCCCCCCCACAGCAGCAGCAGCTTCCTCTCTCTGCCCAGGACACCTGCCAGTCAGAGGGGGCAGAAAAACCCTGAGGGCCCCCCCTGCTCTGTGTCTGCTTCTCAGGTAAGAGGAAGGTGATGCGTTCACTGACAGTCATACAAACAGTACTACACACAGGCCGTGGTAGTTGTTGGTAGTAGCAGTTAACATCGGGGGGGGGGGGGGGGTTGGTGTTGGCATTTCTGTAGTTGACTGACAGAGGAGGCATCTGATCAGTCAATCCAATGATGTAAAAATACATATTAAAATATTAAAGGAGAGAAATGATTGACTGAAAGGGTTAGGGTTAGTAAGCACCTTTTTAGAAGCACTGTGTGAACCGTCACCTCCTTCATGTAAAGATGTTGTCACACAATCTGTCCTTAATGAATGTCACCATTCTCTTTATGGATCTGTTTCTGCTCTGTTTCCAGGATGAGCCCTTGCGTGAGGAGAACAACCCAGCTCCCCCCTCCTCCTCTCAGCACCACAGCTCTCAGTCCGCCCCCCTCAGGACTCTGCGGGTGGATTTGTCCCAGGACTCCCTGGGCTGGGCTGGTTTCTCCCAGTCTCAGTCCGTCTCCCAGAGCTCACAGGGTCGACTGGGATCGTCACAGGTGTCTCAGACAAAGAAGAAGAGATCTCGCATGGGATTTTAATTCATTGTTTGGTCTGTCCGTCACTCAGGGGGGGTACACCGTTTGGATTGCCCGTTGCCGGACCATCATCATGGATTTAAATTGGTGTTATTTACCAGGATTGTAATTATAACGGTTGAACCTTTAAACTGGATCTAATGGAGGATTAAATGACTGAAGGCCCCAAAAGACTTGTCACTGTCCCAGTGATCCCTGAGGAAGAACTGGGTCTGAAGACTGACCGGAGACCAGTTGGGTAGGTCAGTGGAACTTATTTGAAATCTTTGAGTGATGGTTGTTTACTAGTGTGTGTGTCTGTGTGTGTGTGCGTGTGCCGCCAGAGGCTGATGAATGGATGATTTTCAGAGGTTGTTCACATGGCAGATTCTTTGACTTTCTGTTTTCCTGGTTCAATAATTCCATCACTGTCTGGAGATGAGTTTACATGATGAAGTAATTAAAGGTGTCGAGGAGAAGAACAGACCGGATGTGTGCGCAGGCTGAGTGGAGGAATCAGCTGTTCTCCAGGTGCTGTTTATAACTACATTGTCTTGGATAAAAGCATTAGCAATGATACATGTGAAACAATGTGTTGACCAGCCCCACAGAACAGCATGGAGCAGCAGGTGTCTGCTCAGTGACACACACTCAGTCTGGGTCATGTTGAACCTTCGTCTCTGGCAGTACAACTTGTCTCATTATATCACTGTTGTTGTCAACTTGAATGTAGATTACACCTCAGTCACTGTGATCAGTTGTTTTCATGAAAACATTTTCATACACTGTATTCAATTTTTTTAATAAAACCCAGTGAGACTCTGCTCCTCACTGAAAGACACTAACACATCTGTATCTCATTTCCCCTCTCCTCCCAGTCATTTGCTTTAAACAGGTCATTTGAGCCACTGGTCAATTCTTAGTTATTCAAAGATGAAGAGAAAGTATTGAGATATTTATCTCAATACATGGGGGTGTAACGGTTCACCTAAACCACGGTTCGGTTCAAACCTCAGTTTTCAAGAAACATTTTCAGGGCTCCAGATGGCCCATTAAAGGACAATTCCAGGCGAATTCAACTTGGGGGTGTATTTTCTAAAGTCTAAAAGAAGGAATCTGAAGATTTTCAGTTTAATTGCTCCTGTTTTGCAGTAGTTGTGTCTGTCCCCGCATCGCCACGGCAGCAATGAATAGGAGCGGATGCAAGTTCCACTGTTTAGGCTGTTTACAGCCCTCAAAGCCGCATTTTTTTTCCACAGACAGCGTCAGATGGCTACTCAAACATGCACCGAGAAGTTTATTTACTTCAAGCAAGCCGACATGTTTGTAAAACTAGATCTAATTCAAAGTCTCCCGGAGTCTCGCGCGAGACCCAGTTGCTGTGCTCGGTGTGTTCAGGTGCAGTGGGAAAAGCTACCGTTTGTGTCATAAACACAGGAATATCAACTCTTGACTTGCTTCAAGTAAAAAAAACTTCTCGGCGCATCTTTGAGTAGCCACCTGACGCTGTCTGTGGAAAAAAATGTACACTTCAAGCAAGTCAAGAGTTGATATTCCTGTGTTTATGACACAAACGGAAGCTCCGACTGCACCTGAACACACCGAGCGTCAACTTGGGTCTCGCGTGAGACTTTGAATTAGATCTAGTTTTACAAACATGTCGGCTTGCTTGAAGTAAATAAACTTCTCGGTGCATGTTTGAGTCGCCATCTGATGCTGTCTGTGGAAAAAAATTGCGGCTTTGAGGGCTGTAAACAACCTAAGCAGCGGAACTTGCATCCACTCCCATTCATTGCTGCCGTGGCGATGCACGCACAGACGCAACTACCGCAAAACAGGAGCAATTAAATCTTCAGATTCCTTCTTTAAATTAGACCTAAAATGTTAGGGAAATAAACCCCCGAGTTGAATTTGCCCAGAATTGTCCTTTAATGGTTGTGAATTTAACCCTAAAATTTCAGACTGTGTGTAAATGTTTCATCTACTCAAGCATGTGCAACCAGTACATTTGCTGTTTGTTTGTTTGTTTTTTCTGTTTATATTTGTGACGGCGGTGAAACGTGGAAGGGGCGACTCAAAGAATCTGGAATGTCATGACAGGTGGCAGGCCAATATGTGTGTGGGCGGGGGGTAAGTGGGTAATGTGTGAATGGAGGAGGGGAAGTGCATGGTCAAGTGTCTGTCTTGGTTCTCTTCCTTCCGTGTTGTTGGAAGGTTTGTGCTTCAGCGTCTCAGTCGGTCTGAGACAGGTGGTTCAGGAAGACAAACCTAAATCCTCTGAACCGAGGTTTTCCCGTTTGCTTCAAAACCGTTCCACCCTTATGAGTTAGAGACAGTCTGTCAGCTTTCACATACCAATGATAGAAGTGGATGCTGTGAAGTTGTGTTTGATCAATAAACACTTATTTTATAGTGTCGATGCTGAAATTGTCTGTTGTGACTGTGACAAGACCACGTCAGCTAGTGGAAGAAAAAGACCAAAAACCAAAGGTTAAAAATAACATTTTTATAAGATTTTTCTTTTTCAGTACATGTGACAAAAAGAATAAATAACTTAATATCTACAAAGAACTATTAACAGTTTTTTTTGTACATCATTTACAGTTTTACATATTTTTGTATTAACATTTTCTTTACATTTTGAACATTTTTTAGACTTTTTTTTGACACTTGGTCAGCATTATTTTTGTTCCATTCAACACACTCTCTTAACAGTTTCAAACACCAAAGACTTTTTTTTTTTTTAGCTACATCCTAAAGTTGGCAACTTTAAATTTATACCAGGATCATACATACACACACACACACACACACACAAACACACACTTAGATGTTTTTCTCTGAATGCCCTGTGGTATCAGTGGGACTTCATCTGAGGGTAAGTTTGCTGTAAACGCAGTGATGCTACAAATAATGCTATAAAAACATTGCTAACGCATCAGTTTCCCCTCCAGACACAAACTCCGACCTCCAGTTTCACCATTTAACACTCAAGATTAGAACTGAGATTAAAAGAAAATTGTGCAAATTCAACTTTGTAACGGAGCATTAGAGTGGCCAGAGGCGTAGAGCTTTCACTCACACGTGGAGGCGTTGGTTATCTCAACAAGGATTGTGGTAATGAGGCCTTCACTGTCACTGTCTATCTCAGGATAACTAAAAACACACTCCAGTCTTTTCTAGAGACAAGACAACACGACTGTGGCCACTCAGTGTCCGCACAAAGAGAGAACTCCTCATTACCTTTAAGAAAAACAGTCTTGGATTAATAACAGTCAAAAACATTCCATTAAATAAACATCACGTTTTAGCAGATCATCTTCTAGTCTGCAATGAGAACTGTTCAGCCACTGCATCCAGTGGAGCAGAGTTTATCTTGCTAAACACCACTTGAATATCCTTAAAATCCTGCATCCTGGAATGTGACACTTCAACATGCACCGACACTTCTACAAACTAAAAAATCTAACCTAATCTACCAGAAGAGTCAGCTGCCACTTAATGTGATTCTCCACCAGCACCGAGGCTTATTAAGCAATAAATTAAAAAGAGGTCAGATAGAGGGGTTGGGGGTGACGAGGCACAGGACGGCGGGGGCTTCAGGCGTGGAGGAGGTGCTGGCGGTGTTTTTGGCAGCGGAAGTGCAGCGGGAAGAAGGGCCCTTCAGCGTCGCTGCCCAGAGAACTGCTGAGGGACTCTTCACCTGAACTCATCATGTCTTCACTTGAATCCTCACTGCAGACACACACACAGAGAGACACGGTCAGGAATACGTACAGGCCACAATCTGACTTGTGTTTGACCTTTTATAATACAAAAAGTAACAGACAACCACCTTTATTTGTGATGTTACAATACTGAACCTTTTTCTCATGTCGTATAAATTCAACATTTTGGCAAATTCACCTACTACCATAATCCCTATAGTCATAGGAGTAGGTTCATCACTTTAATTGTCGGTGCAAGCTGTTTTTAGATTGGTGGGGCAGAGACGCGAGCTGCAGGGTACTTTCACATTTCCTTCATCAAACTAAATATAGTTTGATGCGTGGTGAATGTGCAGGTCACAACTTGTCCACCAGAGCGTTTTGGAGTTGTTGGATTGTGTATTTGATGAGTTTGATGAGGGAAATGCAAAAATACCATATGCCTCCGTAGCGTTAACTGAGCAGCTCGCGTCTCTGCCCTGCCAATCTAAAAAAACAGCCTGCACCGACAATTAAAGGTAATGAACCTACTGCTAAGACTATAGGGATTATGGCATTAGTTGAATTTGCCAAAATGTTGAACTATCCCTTTAAATTGACTAACAGTGAAGTCACAGTTAGTAAGAAAAACAACAGTTACGTAGCAAGATATCAGTTCCTCAAACAGCCGGTCATCAGCTGGTCTCATGTTGTGACTTGTGACAGTTCAGCAGTATTCTCTCTGCTCTGCCGTCAGTCTGTTGACGTCTGCTCTTTCTCTTTCTCTGGTTAAAGTTCAGTGTCAAATGTAACATCAGTAAAATGTGATTTTCTGGAGCGAGCTGCTCTGTGGCTCCGTGACCAGCTGGGAGAAAAGCCTCCGTGTTTGGTTCCTCTTTATTTGTTTTTCACACGTTGCCTCACTAAAAACTTTTCCACAAGTTCCCTGTTACATAAAGGTGAGGCTCCCCGGGCTGTGTGACGTAATGGAAACGTCTGTGTGTCAGTGGGACGTGCCCGGTGACTCGCGCACACATCCCATCATACAGCGCTGGGAGATAGGAGAGGCCCCAACAGGCTCAGACATTACCCCAGGCCTGGTCTGTGTGTGTGTTACAACACAACAGAAACATTTGAGTTGCCTCAGAAGACTGTGATGTGAGTGACAGACACACTTCACTGTAAAAACACCTATTAAAGATCATCTGAATTATCTTGTTAAGACATAAACTGGTTATATGAGTTCATTTCTGTATCATATAAAAGAGTTGTGATGAGACATTGAACAGTTTGTCACCAGAGAAACCAAAACACACCTATGCTGACACATGGGTGTGTTGGGTTCCTTGTCATTTTAAATACCTTTATTGTTGTCAGGAGTGTTTGGTATGTATTACCTGAGTGATCTATCACATGATCATCTGCATCAGCATGAAACTGAAACCAGTGATGAACTGGTCCAACACCAGAGTCTGGATTTAGCTCTGTCAGCTCTGACAGAAAAATCTTGTACAAAATATATTTTCCAGATTAATACTTTCTTTTTTTTAATGTTTTTTTTTTCCAATTAATCTTTATTTTTAATTTAAACTGAATGATTCAATTCTGGTACTAAGATCCTAGGATGGATTACATGCATCTAAATGCACTAAACCATAAGTGAAGGGTGTTATTCTTATTAATAACTTATAGGGTGTTGCTCAGGTGACTTTTTGTGTGTGTGTGTGTGTGTGGTGGTGGGGGGGGCTCTGACCTCTCGCTCTCGTCCCAGCCTCCCTCTGGGATGGTGGGCAGCTCGGGGACGCTGCGGTAGCTGTGCAGGTTCTGGGCCGTCCGCCGCGACACGATCCACTGCAGCTTCCTGTGGTTGGGTTTGCTGCATTCTGGGGAGGCGTAGTCCGACAGACACTGGGCCACACGGCCGCTCCACAGCAGCAGCTCGCCGTCTGCAATCTGAAACCAACAACACAGCGCTTCAGTTGAGCTTGTTTGGCCCCCTGCCCTGAACAGTAAGTTAACTGACATCTGAGCGTTTCGAATGATCCATTTACTGTATTTAACACAGAGTGTAAACGGAAACCTGGATTCCTTTTCTAGGTTAGGGGGTTAAGAGAAACCTGATCGGCTGCTCACGTAATACCTGAACTTTAAACCAAGGCCTTGGAAAGACAAACATCCAGGGAACCAGTATTATCACTGAGGCAGCAACATACCAAGACCTGAAACAATCCTACTTTCACATACTGTACTAATTTAAGTGGGGGCTTCTTAAATGACATCCAAGAAAGACGCCTTCTTACACACCTCCTAAATTTCCACTTATAGATATGGCGGATAAAATAGTCGGGAGCTGAGACGTCACAACACAAGACACCAGGTTACATAACCACACAGAGCTCAGCTAGGAATGACTAAACGCCCTTGCTGCTCTTCAAAATAAGATTTCATATCAATCCAGCATTGTGTTTACTTCCCTCTCATTCAGACTGAAGCTGGAAACTCCCCTTGAAGTGGTGAGCCTGCAGGCTGTATGGCTGCATAGTGAGACTGTCAGTCTGATCAGGAAATAGTGAGCAGATACCAACAGTTAATATTCCTGTAATGCCATGTAAATATCTGGACTCTCATTTCCTCAGTTGCTCCCATAAGCAATGTCTCTTTTTGGGGGTTTTCCATTACATGAGGTCTCGGCAGGTGTTAACTTTCCCTCACTGTGTTTATAAGGCTGTCCCGATTATCATCTTTAGCGGAAATAATGAAAGTAATGGCAAACCAACACTGCATATATCCAAAACCATGCAGGTTTCCAGGATGCCAAGTAGCCTACTCATCTTAATGTAACAATTGCCAATGAGAATCGGTGTCAAAAAGGAAAAAAAAAAAAATCGATCACGGACTTCATGATCGATTACCATGGCAACGAATTAAGCTTTGAAGCTTCGATTTTTTTGGGTCAGCCCTAGTTGTTTACCTTCAGGTGTCTCTGGATGTGATAGGCTATCTCCAGCATGTCCTCCGACTGAACAGCTTCGATCTCCTGTCTCAGCAGAGACAGGGCCAGGACGGACGGCTGGATGGGTAAAGAGACAGGAAGGAAGAGATACATTCATTATTTTATGTGGAACTAAACCTAAAGACAAACAGACAGATACAAAGAGACAGAAAAAAAAAACATCTGTAACTTGCAACAACTCATTTTACCTTTGCTTTAGAGAAGGAGATCCGGCACAGACAGGCTTTGAGCTGAGCCTCCAGCTTCTCAAGGTTCAGCTTCTCCTTCCTGCTCACACACAAACACATAGTCAGGTTAAAGTGTGTTTCCAGGTCAGAGTTAAGAGTTAATCTACACTTTTGAGAACAGTCCAAAATCTAAGTCTGTTTAAATTAATTATTGACTCATCACAGAAGCTCCTGAAACTCCAATGTCAAACTGAATGTGTTTTGAAGCAAAGTGCAGCAAAACAGATTCCAACGATGTGCGAGAGTTATGCAAGTGTGAGGTGTTGTTGGCCGCAGTAGCTGACAACAAATGTTATCAGTGCCCTTCTGTCACTGACGGTGGAGTTGGCTGATAGGACGGCTGCACCACGTAAAGTGGAGCTCTGTAACTAACAGGCAGTGGTGTGGAAAAAACACCACCACTCAGATCAGTGGAAAAATTCAGCTGTTTTGGGGTGCGATGTAAAAGAGGAGGATGAGCTTAAAAAACAAGTCGATCTAAAGTACAACTTGATGTTTGATGCAAGAGAAGAAGCTAAATATGGATGTTGACAGAATGTTACTTGAGGTGAAATAAATCTGTGTCATTTCCTGTACGTGACGCTCTCACCTGTCTGTGGAGTGCGAGAGCGTGATCTGGTGGTACAGGTGCAGGAAGGTTAAGGCAGTGATGGCTTTGGATTTGAAGTTGAGCTTTTCCCCGATGATCTTCTCCATGCGGCTGAGGTCGGACACGGTGAACCTGCACTGTCCGATGCGGATGAGCTCGTCGGTGGGCGTCAGGTTGCACTCCTCCTCCGTCACCTTGGCCGCCATGTGGAGGCAGCTGAGGCTGACGCAGGACAGGTGCTTTGGCTGGATCTGAGGGATGACAGGTGAGTTAGAAACAGTTTCACATCGACTTGCTTACTAAGAATGCCATGCTTTTATGTCGCTAAAGCATTTAATCACTGCACTGGATTTATGTTTTATAAACAACCGATTAAGGAAGAAGGCAGCTGTATCCACAAACCACTACCCTCTACCATTGTTTACTTCTAATTTCCTGTTGCAATGACACCATTACAACAGGCTTTTCCAAACCACACAAGTAGTCAAGAGGGTGTCACCACACCCTGAGAAGGGTAGACTAAAATGTCCTGTGTGCCGTCCTATCAGGTGTAAGCATGTCATACCCTCATCATGGCCAGGAATCTGTCCAGCAGGTTAACAGCCAGGACGAAGGTCTGGGTCCTGTAACCAAAGAAGCTGGTCAGACTCCACAGGTCCTCCACTTTGGCATCTCTGCACTTGGCTGAGATCCGCCTGTCGTCCTGGAAAAGAAGAGCGACAGACGAGCCGGTGATTAACCTAGTTTATCTGTCACAGCTCTGATACAGTAAAAGAAGAGTTCCCATTCACTGAAACTACTGTGGATCAGTATGATGGTGTGGTCAAATTTTGCTCACCTGTGTTGTGGATTCAATCAGAGCGAGTCCCGTCTCTTTGGGGAGGTAATAATCTTCCTGCTCATAATTCACTCGCAGCTCCTTCATCAGCTTGAAGGCATCCATATTTCAGATGGCACTGGAAGATTTTCACGACAGTATTTACACTGCAAAAGAGAACAACAAGGGTCAACTCCAAATCATAACTAAGTGTTCACGTCAGAAAAAAATCTATACTGTAATGCATATCAACGAGCAGTGTTTGCAGGGTGATATAATTTAATTTATTGACAAGTAATAAGAGATATATACGACAATGTTCCACAGCTATATGTAAAACAAAATCTTTCTCAGGCTAAAAATATACATTTCATTTTATCTGAGCAGCCCTGATAGAGTGTTTTCCTCTGGTTTCTATTGGATGATGACATTACTGTGTGTGACTGCTCTACATTGGCTGACAGGGTCACAGCTCTAAGCCCAGCCCACTTCCCTCAGCTGGTCCTCGGTGTCAGATTTCCTTTTAGGTTGACGCCTTCTGTTCTCTGACCGAAAAACAACTACTTTTGCAAGGTTCTGTCTGTTAATTAACAACCTACAAAACACACAAACAGGACCCACACGACCAGAAACCCACAGTTTTATCGTTTTGCTCGGTGCTAACGGAGGAAGCTAACGTCAACCGCAGCCAGCTAACGTTTTAAATCCTCTCTGGTCGGAGCGGGGGAGGGGCTGGGGGTTTTTCATTCCTCAAACGTTAAAGCCCTATAAAATTATAATGTAACGCAGGGTTATTGACTTAAAATAAATAACCAACCTTCTTAAACCACAGTGCACTAATGTTATTAACCGAAAAAACGTTGTTTTTCGGTGGTTTCTCCTCGTTAATAGGGGTTTACTGTTGTAATGTTTACCGTAGTGGGAGAAAAAAAAGAAGAAGAAAAAAAAGGTTGACTGGAGTCGGATCCAGGAGAGCCAAACAACACAAGATAAACACCGTCGGAAGAAAATTGAACAATCAAATAACACATTTTAGCCCCAAAACCACGACAAGAACAGTTCGGTGTCTGAAAGCCACTAATGTTTCCGTAGAGAAAAGAGACAGCTGAGCCTCATCTCTGTCGTTACAGAACCAGTGTTGTCGAAATGCAAAGGCAAAATATGTGTTCAACAAAAACAGACACGTTATTATTCATTTTTGACCATTGCTGGATGATGTTATAAGATGATAGTTTGGAGATTGTAACCAAATTAACGTCCCATTGTTCGGCTGTTTTTTCTCTCTCTCTCTTCCTTCTCTTTCTGTTACTAAAATAACGTAAATAAGGTTCAGATGAATACAGAACTACAGGGTTAATGAGTGTAGTTTTAGTAAAATGTAAAATATTCACTTTACCTGTTTTGAGGGTTAAATCCACATATCTGTTCTGTGTCTGCTACAGCGTAGTCTTATTCCTTCCTTCTAGTCTTTCTCCTTTCTCTTTTCTGTCTTTTGTTGATGTTCATAACGCTCACGCCCACATGCTACGTCATGGGAGTAGCCAATCAAATCAAGGCGTAAACTCAACAGGAACCTGAATAAATAAAATTCTGTAATGTTTTGATGTCGTTTTAGCTGAATTACGGACAGTTTTATATCAATACATTTGTACTTAGCGTCAATAATCAATCTTCAATCTACATAAGCCATTAGAACTGAAATACAGTGTATCCTTATATGTGACGAACACACTGTGATTGACGCCGCCGTTATCCAATCAGCGAGCCGCAGCGTAGAACGTTCAAATAGTCCGCCGAAAATGGGACGTCTTGATTGGCTGAACTGTTCTGACGCGATTATAGCATTACGTATTGCTTTTTGAGTGTGCCTCAGTTGTTTACATCAAACCTTGCAATAATAAATGTCAGCAAAAAAGATAATGTTGTGAAGGTTTCTTTTCTGCTCGTGGGCTTACTGCAGTGCTGAAAACATGGGTATGTTAGTCATAGTTCATAATACAAATAATTTCTTCAAGATATAACTGTCTACCGTGGTGGCCATAAATGACAGAAATTATGTTAATGACTTTTAGAGGCCCCGTATCCCCATACACACGCATATGTTCCCTGGTATAGTAAATTGCTCTGGTCTCCCAGGTTTATGGTTGCTGTATAAATCTGTGACCTCTTGGTAGTTGGGTGGATTTGAGTTTACTTGTATTGAATTGTATCATATGTAAGTGATTTGATGGTATAGTATACCTAGTTCTTCTTTATTTACTGTGTCTTGTTTCTAAATTAGTAAATAAAATGGTCACCTCATAACTGTCTGTCAAGAAGTAAAGGAGGCTCACTGATACACGACTGTTGATATATTTCATATGGATTTATAACAGGCCAAATATTTACAATATTTTAATACGTTTATATGAAACATAAATTTGATGGGACAATTCCACAGAGGGTGATTGTTTTGTCCTCCAGTTCTTGCCTTTACGTGGGCGGAGCCTCTCCTCTCTCTTCCCCCCGGGTCCCCTCCTCGGAAGTAGACGTATCTGTCTATATTCCGTTCTTTTATTTTTATACATTTTTTACAGTAACCCCTTTTCCCTTGCACTTAGCACCATGGAAGCGAAGATGGACTACTAAACTAAAGGACGGGTACCCGATTCCACCCCCTAATTACCTTTGAATTGAGTGGACCGGATGAAATCCAACTGTGGTTTTCTCCGCTTCGCAGGGGAGGTAAGTCTTGGGGCTCCGTCTACTTGCTGGCTATGAGTCAGCCATTTAAATGCCGCTACGGACTAGTTGGCTCAGTCGTCGCCTGTAAACACGCTATGTCTGGCACTAAACAAGCGTATCTAATAAACATGTATTCACTATGCATGTATATATTTTAAACACAGAAAATACGCGGCTAGCGATGGTACGGGAACGGCAGACTTTCATATTAGCTCCAGTCCAGGGAATAGCCGTATTCGGGGTAATAATGAAAGGAAATGCCCGGTAATGCACTTGCTTTGGGAGGCCCGGTGTTTCCCAGAACAAGTGGGACCTCCCCGAGGAAATTCAGGTGGTTTTTAAAATGAGAAGTTATCTTGACCACACAGTATTTGGTCAGACAATGGCTGACTTTATTACAGTTAGCTTGAGTCGTAGCTATCTGGTTAGTAAGCTGTTATGTAACGTTAACGCTCTGCTTAATGGCGTTATAGCAAGTGCAAAGTTTGTTTTTATGTTTGTTTGTTTTTTGTTTTGTTTTTTTAGATGTATAACATTACTGCAGTCTTCTTGGTGTCTGTCAGATTAGCTTGTAGTTATTAATTAACAGACCAGGTATAAACATGTCTGTCCAACGCAATATGCTGTTTATTTTTCACGTTTTGCATTAAATATTGGTTCATTTCCTATATCCTAGTAAATAAAAAATTAAATTTTGTGTTGAATTACCAATGCACAATATATTATGATGGAATGTACACTGTAATAATCCTGATGCAACATTGCTGTGAAGCTTCCTCACTGGTTTGCAACATTGCCCATAATAACCCAGGAAATCCAGAGATAGTAGATGTGTAATAACCACAGTCAAGCAGTTTCACAAAAACACCGGTATGTTGCAGTGTGTGTGAAGACTGACTGTGTCTTCCTTTGTCCCTTTGGTCACCAAAGTGTAAATCAACCTCACATCTTCTTTGTTGATGGGTCAGAGAATGTGATGTACTTATGTGCTGTGTCACTGTGCAGGTAGCTGTATCCAGTGGGGAGGTAGGCTCAACCAGGGGGAGGCAGAATGAAGTTCACTCAACCCTGGGGACGCCAGAGGCTGTCTTTTCTTCTGGAAAAGGCCGCCTCTAGGGAAGCCAAGATGTGGAAGGTCTACGTGCCAAAGAAGCCCTCCTCACAGGTGATTTCTTATTTCTGGGTGCTTTCATTCGTCAATCAAGGGAAGTAAAGTCGCACACTCGTAGCCGCGATGTCAAAAAGCAGGACTTTTTAACACAAAGTTACAAATTCATGTTGTCTGGGGAAATCCTTTCAGTGCAAGAGGGGAGTGGGAACAGGTACAAACCAGACTCCCCAAACCAGTGCACAGAGTAAGGGTAAAAATGCAAAATTTAAATACATTGAATGTCATAAATATCATTCATAACTAAAACCAAATAACACAAAAACCATTGAGACATATGAATGAAGGTCTCCATAGGGTAAATATAACATATAGCAGAACCGAAGAGGGGCACATAAATGCTTCTGAGTCTTGAACAGGCATCTGGAGAGCAGACAGAGAAACAACGACTGAATATTGCATATTACTGTCAGAGTTTTGAGGAAAACACGAGAGTCAAACATCTTAATTGAACAAAGTAGCAATACACTTATAAAAATGCTCCTGCAAAATGGAGAGGTCAGTGGTATTTCATTCATCACACAAGGGATGGATTCACTCAAAAACACATGTCGGCCTTGACCAACTAGCAGTGTTTGCACAATAGCTGCGTCCATTTTGTTTGATTGAGGCCTAAACAACTCTACAACTGCCTTTATTTAATAGTTTGGTTCATGTTTTATCTTGTCCACAATGTGATGTCAAAACCAAACCAACTTCAGCACAATCTCACAGTAAAGGTTTTAGTACAACAGCACCAGCAGACTGCCCTGCTCTCAGAGAAGCTCAGGGAGAACCTGGTGAAGATGAGTTTTCTTTTAGAATCAATAGTTATGTCACTAGCCCCAGCAGGACTTATTACCATAGTAAGTATTTACTTTGAACTTACTATTTAGACTAGTGTGTCCACAGTGTGCACTGTGTAGAATTCAGGTTTGTCCTCTGAACGTTCAGTTACAGTGGCAGAGACGAGACAGTAGATAACATGTAATCACGCAGCAGCAGTCCGTCAGACACACACACTGTGAGTCACTGAGCAACACTCCAGTGTTACGTTTAGTTTCTTTGCCTCTACCTGACTCAGTAGGTGTCACCCAGTTTGCATGTCTTAAGACACGTCGTCTTTCCATCTCATGAAGGCCTTGTGTCATCACACCCTTACAGTAATTGGCCTCACCCAGTTCATAAGCATGTCTCACACTTAGTATTTACTAATCACGTCAAAATTATTTGAATAAATATTGAATCGTTGATGGTCAAATTTTGAACACAGGTTATATTTCTTTATATTCCAGATATGTATTCCTTTTAATAATGAGCTTATTTGCTTTGTTCCTGGGATCAGTTGAACTTTTTGTCTCTACAGTTTAGTATTGTAAATTTCCCTTAGGCATTTACATGCATTAAAGTAGGTATACTATGTGGTTAAAAGAAACAAAGAAAACTTGTTAGGTGAGTGAGGCTTGAAATTAGAAGTTCAGCTACGATAATGTTTAACTGGTTCCATACTTTTGCTCATGTTGTGTAACTAATTGTGCCCCACACTTAAAATGTGGTCTGGTCTCTGCTCTCTAGACATTAATGAGTTCAAATTTTGTATTTTTTGGTCATAACGGTCTAAAGCCCAAAGTGAACCTGTTCCTTTTTGCTTGCATGAAGTTTGTTACTTTGCTCTGCATGATGCACTGATCTGTCGCAGCTATAGTTTTGCTAATAGCTGTTGCTAAATAAGTCATGATGACTGATAATTTCTGCTACATCTGTGATGTCAAATCAGTCGTCATTACGTCAGTACTGATTTTTCGTATCATTTCCAGTGTATTTGTTGCAGTAACTCCCTTAACCTCTTCCTCGCTGTTACTACAGTGTGGTTTTCTTGTATCTGTTCAGTCTTCTTTTCAGTTCATTGTGTTTTCACATGTACTGCTGATCTAGTGTCTAGGTGTAGGATTTCAAATCAGGAAGTCGAATGGAATTAGCAGAATTGTCTCTGACGGTTAATCCTGATCTGCTCTGCTGAGTCACTGGCACGGCTGCACGTTCATGACTCTGCCAGTGTAATCTGGCCAACACAACACTAACAACTTTGTGTTGAGCTAAGCACCAAAACCATGTCTATGAACCATAGACTGTAAAAAGAATGGACATAGCATCCGTGACGTCACCCATTGGTTTTGGGGAGTCGTTTTTGTGACTCAAATATGGCGGCCTGAACAGCGCCATGTTGGATTTACCGGCCGAGAACCCGCCCACTGGCCTCGAAGCAGCTGTCCACGGACCGCTCCGGACCTGTCACTCAACGTTTCCGCAACCTAATTGGCCAGAGTTTTAACCTAATAACAGTAAAACGGTAGAGTTAAAAAAAACATTCACCCCCCTCAGAGTGTGTGCGGGGGTAGAAACTATCGATTGAGACCAAAAAACGTTCTGACACCAGGCTTTGATCATGTTTATTGAGGATGTAAAGTTGGCGATTTTAACATGGGGGTCTATGGGGAATGCTGCTTTCTGATACCAGCCCCCAGAGGAAGCCGAGGGGATTGCAGTTTTTTGAACGCGGAAGTGAGCTTCACTTCTCAGACCGACAACTGCCCCCTTGCTATGGACGCACTACATTTAGTTATTTTCCAGTGCTCATTTATTAAAGCAGAAGTAAGCGATCCGGTCGTTTTGGCTAATGCTGCGTTCGAGGCAGGCTTTTGAAACCGTAAGTTACAGCTTCACGTCACAACTTACGACTTTGTAGCGTTCCAGGCAACCCGCAACTTGCGTTTCTCCGTCCTGTTGCCTGTGAAAGTCACTATAACGGCCACTCGTAACCTCCGACCCGTGAAGTTGTACCAGATCGAACTGGTACGACTTCACAGGTCGGAAAAACATGAGTTATGGGTTGCCTTGAACGCACCATAACTTCTTGTCAGCCGATGGAGTTAGCAGCCCCCGCCCTCGTCATGGATCTATTGGTCCTCGTCCCTACGTCAACACATTCACGCGCATCCCTTGGCTGCACACACAGCCCTTCATGCCGTTCTCTCTCCTCATTGGATAAAACTTGTAGGATACGAGAAAAGTTTTCTCCTCGGCTCAGAGCAGAGCAGAGGGACTGACAGACCCGTGTTTCGGTCCAAACACTCCATGTAAGTGATTCCCGTCGGAAGATATAACTATTTAAGACTTATATTAACACAAAAATATCGCTTACTTCTGCTTTAATTGGACAAGAGAACATGCAAAATATAAATAAAAGAAGATTCTTCTTCTACTTCTTAATTTAATGAAATTAGCAGGAGGCCAGTCTCTGTGGGGGAAACATGTCATCTAATATATGTCTCAGTGTTATTACACAACAGGTTTCATGTAAAGAATAACAAAGCCCTCTCTGTCTAGGCCTTGAACTCGCCTGTTTGTCGGTCTTGTATTGATAATGAAGAGCAATAAATTACGACACTTGAGAGAGTTACGATGCTTATCAGTGCCTTTGACTGGGTTATTACCTATGTAAACTGGTGTAAGAGGTCAAGAAGGCAGTCGGTCTCCGCGGGGACGTGTAAACAGCAGCAGTGTTGCTGGGTAAAAAACACCCCAGGCCTCCAGACTCACTTTATTTACAGTGGCCCCTAAGTTAAAACTTAAGAAGCGCAAGCAGAAGATTTAGGGGCGCACATTATTCACATTTTCTTTTCGTTCATGATTCTCACACTTTGGCCAGCCACCTGTAATGGCAGATTCCAAATTCTTTGAGTCGCCCCTTCCATGTTTCACAAGTGTTAAAAAAAACAGCCAATTTACTGGTTGCACATTTACCGTACTTGCACTGTCTCAAATTGTATATGGCAAAATGCCCCCTTTTAGGGTCAGACTGGAGCCCTGACCCCTTGCTGGTGTTAATGTTAATCTTTGTTGATTTTAAACGATCCATGGTTATTTACCTAATAATCCTGCTTTTTCCATCTAAGAAATAACACATAAAGTGATCAGACTGTTAAATCTGTAAGCTCAGTTGATGACCAAATATATTTTTTGTTAGTCTCTGTTTGTTTTAACTGAGAAAACAGGAAGGTTTGACTCAGCTGGAGAAGTGCTGAGCTCAAGAGTAGCTGTGATAGAGGTGACACTGAGGACTGTCTGAACCTGACCAGCACCCCCCTCCCTGTAAAAGAGACAGACAGTCTTGTCCATGTGGTCACTAAGGGAGTGCTCTGCTCTGAGATTCTTCTCAGTCTGTCTGTTTTCCATCAATGGGAAGTATCTGAAATTGGGTCAGTTGTTTTTAGTTTGGTCAGCTCCAGGCTGAGAGGCCGAACGGTGTCCAGTTGCAGTTTTAGTTGCCTAACAGGTCAGTTGAGCTCTTACCTTTGACCTCTGCTTCTAGTCCAGTACAAATCAAATATTTGGCATTTCAGTGGCCACACCTACCAAGCTTGCTACCAACTTACAGTATTTTCTCACTAAACATAGTGCGTTTTCAGTCAGCATGGTGTGTGGCTGTAGTGTCCAACCCAATACAAGTCACAGCCGTGTTTACTCAGTGTGGGGGGTCATAGCTGTGAGCAATAAAAGGTTTTGCTCAAACCAACATGAGAAGTCACCACCACCCAGCATCATGTAGCCATTACCAGTAAGACAAAGACAAACGTGTTTTAAAATGCGTCTGAAATCATTTCTAATGTATCTTTAATCTGAAGGAAATGTCATTCTGCATGTTAAAGGTCCAGTGTGTAATAATTCTCAAGGTATTACATCTGTATTAGTGTAGCCTATAATCGCTATAAAATAACATTAGTTTGGTTTTTTCGTAGCCTTAGTAGTTCTTTTTTATATACATATAACAAGGGTCTTGATTTAGAGAGTGTTGCCATCTTGCGCCGCCATGTTTGTATGGCAGCCCACATGGAAAATTCAGCCTGTCAGAGAGCACGTTTGTGAGTTTCACGTTCATAAATAAACCAACAAAGAACAAGGAGGAGGAAACAGCAGACATATGGTAAAATGGTTTAGATCTTCACCTCATGGCTCCATGCTCCTGAAATACTCCCACTTTTCACACTGGACCTTTAAAGCTAAAATAACACACACACAGTATCTGTGTGGTTCATTTGTATTAATGATACCTGATGCAACTGATTTAGTGAATCTACTGTGTGGTTATATTGATCCTATAACAATACCTGAGTGAATGAATGTGTAGTACGTCCTCTGTTCTGGAAAGCTGAAACTCAGGCCCATTCAGAAACATCATACAGGTTTGACTGTTGCTGTTCCCAGCCCAGCTCCTCATGCAGAGTATGTGGCTGGCAGCTGGCAGATGACTTCAGCTGTGTGAAGAACAAACTGAATGCCTGGAATGTTTTTCTGAGCAGATTTGGTGACTGGTTTGCTGCGTCTGTCAGGCCGGTTTGTCCTTTTGTATGTCAGTCACAGAGGCCTCTGCTGTCTGGGTCCTGATACAGTTGGATCAGTAAGTCTGGGCTAACCCTGCTTGGCCCCATATGTAAACCAGGGCAAGTGCTGACCTGAAATAGTACTGCTGTCTTTAAGAGACAGGAGAGGACTCACATCCTGTTTTGTTTTGTGTGTTTGGAGGATTCCTCTTACCTCCCTCTGGATACACTGTTCTTTGTGTTGTTGTTGTTGGTGTTGGATGGTTTTGTATGAGGGCTGTCACAATCATGACATTTTAGTTGACGATCAATTGTCATACAGATATTTAACGATTTCACTGTCTTTTTCTAAACATTTTATGCCACTGTAATAGTAACATAGTTTAATAATACACCTACACCTTATGAAGAAGAAGAACAGCCATTTATTGGCATTAAACATTGGAACATATCAATAAAAAACACATTTCTGTTTGCAAATGAATCCATGATGCTAATGTCAGTCGATGCTCATTGAAATGTGGTCGTTGTATATTAGAAATGAAGCTCTTTGAGATAAATAGTTTGTGGCTGTACTCAGGCGTCAGTAAACCATAGAAGAAGGAAGCGCCATGTGATGATGTCATTAAAAGAGGACCAATCAAACCTCAAGCGGTGGAAAATGATGAGGAAACAGTGATGAAATCTGACATTTCTGGTAGTTTCATGCAGCTGTTTTTATACAGAAGAATGGAAACCATTTTAACTGTTATGTGTAAATGATTGTTGTCAGCTCTAATGATCGCAATCAGGCAATTATGTAATAATTGTGACAGGCCTCTTTTGTATAAGTAGAGAAAGCAGTAGTAGTAGTTCTTAATTGACCTTCTTGACATTACTTTTTTATCAATCATGAGAAAACATTTTGTTTCTTTATTTTGTGTTCTTAAATAACAGAAATTATTTGGCCACTGGCGCACTAGCAGAATTAATTTTGATATTTGCAAGAAAGCAGTTTCATATGTTAAGATCAATATTTTTTGATGTATTTATAGTCATCACCTTTTACACTGTTTGAAAACAAAGAATAAAGTTGGCAGATTGGCAGAAGGGGAGTAGTGAGAGTGAAAACAGGACTACAAATTGAGTCTCATTTCTTATTAGACAGAACAGGATGGGTATGTTCTATTGTCCCTTTGGGGAAACAAATGTTCCAGTGACCAGTGCAAATCTCCCCAGGGCCTCAGAGACCACGAGGCTGATATTGTTTCCTTGTTGTTTACTGTAGGATACAGACATCTCCCCGGCCCAGCGGGACGAAGCCGTGCGTTGGTTGACGGAGCTCCACAGCAGGCTGCAGCTGTACCCAGAGACCCTGGTGTTAGCTGTTAGCATCCTGGACCGCTTCCTCGCTCCCATCAAGGTAACTCAACACTAGTAGCACAGCATCATCAGGGATCAGTGACCAGTGGGAAAACATACTTAGCACAAGTCAAATCTTTCCACTATTTGGTTCTGCACCAAATGAATGTTGTGAAGCCTGAGCATTTTATCTACCGGTATATCTATACAAGAAAATGTTGCCTTTTAACTAATAAATCACAAAAATCACAGTTTTTTAAAGACATCCTTGCGTGATGGATGTAAGAATTTAGAGAAACCAAGGAAAACAGCTGTAGGGTAAACAAACATGAGCTGGTCACAGGGCCGTTGTATAGGGGAGAAAGGTGATGATAATTCTAGGGGCCCAGCGCCCAGTAGGGCCACAAAAAACCCCAGTAGTCTAATCTTTGTATGACTGATTTATTCTACATAAGACCCTGACTAATACTCATAATGCTGCATTAGCATCAAAACAAAGTAGGCTAAATAAAAAATGATAATATGACATTTAATATGACAAATCATAATAGTCTCAGAAAAAGAGTGGAAAAGTCAGGGACCCACTTAAGTATTCTTTCAGGGGGGCCAGAATTCCTAGCCACGGCCCTGGTTGGTCAAATGTTGTTTGTTGGACTTCCATTGCAGCTACCATAACGTTTCTCTCAGCTGCCTCTCAGCTGGATTGTCAGTGTTTACACAGGAACTAGTGTCAGTTGTGATCGTTCTCCCCTGTCAGGACTGTCCCACGCAGCAGACAGGATGTTTTTATCTGAGGGACAAAATGTACCAAGATTATCACGAGCTCAGCAAACAAATGTGAAAGAACCAGTTACAATGACTGTCAGTTATCTGGAGTAATCTTCATATAGCTGTAGAAGTAACCGTCTCAATGGTACTTCATCACTCCTGTTGCTCAGTTTATTATGATGTAGATTTCAGTCATCAGTCGATCCTCACATGAACCATTCCAGTACAATTGGATAGCCGTCTCTAAGCCACTTCCATTGGTCTTCAACCACTCAGTCCATCAAACTTAATTTGTGAGGAACTTGTGCATTTAGCTAGTTCATAGTACTTCAAAGATTACTGGCAAAAAGGCATTGATTGTAAAAGACAGTAATATGTAATATAATTAATAATAACACCTAAATATAGAATAAAATGCAATTCTACTCGACAACATAGATACAATAATAATAATAAGAGGTGTGTGTTGAGTTTCAACACTAGAGGCTGGGCTCACATCTTCAGGGAGACTCGGAGCACTAAAGCTAAAAGAGACCTGTGCTTCAGAATGACTAACAGACTGGAGGAGCTGAACTGGGTCATTTAATGTATGAACTGCTGGTGCATATAACTAGACATGCACCAACATGTCCCCGTCCCTCTGGTCTTCTGGCACTGGTCAGCACTGGCAGCTCTTATCAGCTCTAGCTGACTCCAAACATTTTTGGTGAGAGCAGACAGGGCAGTGAGTGTGTCCTGTCCAGATGTCCTGCTTGATAT
The DNA here is from genome assembly GCF_045865225.1 of Trachurus japonicus. Classification (NCBI taxonomy): domain Eukaryota; kingdom Metazoa; phylum Chordata; class Actinopteri; order Carangiformes; family Carangidae; genus Trachurus; species Trachurus japonicus. The sequence continues at coordinate 17,834,353 of NC_140918.1, forward strand.
AAAAACATGGACATGTGTCTCTAAGCCCCACACCAGCCTTGATGTTGTCTGGATGAAAGATCACACCAAGCTGTGTTGCTTGGTGAAGCGTCCACTCAGGTCTGTTCTCTGTGTTTGGTTGCATTGATTCTGCCCTCTGTCCCTGGTGCTGAATATGTCCCCCATAGCATGTGGCTGTCCCCACTCCCCACCATGCTTTAGTGCAGAGACAGCATTACCCAGGTGATGAGTAGCATCGCCGCCTCATACTTTCACTTCAATATTATTATTAAAGCTATGAAAGCTGCTCTGTGGAAACAGAGCCTCTCTTTACACCAAGTGTTATTCACTAAAACTCAGTTTATGTTTTATGGTGTCACTGATGCTTCCTCAGAAACCATGTTTTTAAATGCCCACTGAAACAAGCAGCTGCAGGTGAACTAAATATGTTGTACTAGATTTGTACACATATTCTACATGAAGCAAACATTTAAACTGATATAACACAACAACACACAGCTCTGCTTGCTCATGCCAAAAAAAAAACAACAACACTATTTTGCTTAGCGTGCTGACAGCTAACAGCCATGATTACACCATTTCACTGGATGGAGTGAGAGTCATAATAATATTAATTGTCCAACAGACTAACAACAGAAGGCTGCACACTCATGTAAGACTGACTCAAGATGTTATTGATTTACTGATTGATTGGATTATTTTGTTGTTGTTGTTGTTTTCCAGGCTCGTCCAAAGTACCTGCGCTGCATCGCCATCGCCTGCTTCTTCCTGGCTGCCAAGACATGTGAGGAGGACGAGGTGAGGACAAACTACCGGTACTCAAAATGAATACATAATGTCATGTCATGAGTGGTCCTAACAGGTGTGTGTGTGTGTGTGTGTGTGTCAGTGTGTGCCCGCTCTGAAGGAGCTGGTTGTCTCCAGCAGCTGTGGTTGTTCTCCATCAGATATCCTGAGGATGGAGAGGATCATCCTGGACAAACTGAACTGGGACCTGCACACCGCCACAGCACTGGACTTTCTGCACATTGTATGTCTGCAACACACACGCACACAAAAACGCATTTATGTAGTATTTTAGTAGAATGTTCACTCACCGAACATTTCAATCATTCAGATTTATTTATAGAGCACTTTTCATACAAATAAAATGTAGCACAAAGTGTTTTCACACCATAAAAGCAGACAAAACAAAGAACAAATAAAACCTAAAGACACGCAACTACACACACTCATTTCTAGAGCTTGAAAGAAGGCAACTGAAGCGCTATCTTACTCTCAACAATTTGTGGAAACACCAGAGACTGGATAAAACCAGATAAATAAAGGGAACTAAAAGTTAGCATAAGTGCAAGGACACGATAAAAATAACTAAAATTATACAATAAATAGACTTAGAATACAAAGACTAAAAAATAAACGATAAATAAAAGGATAGGAAAAATAGTAAAACAGTAAAACCTGTAAGTAAAATCTACGGTAATCAGAAGCCAGGCTAAAAAGCTGTGTCTTAACTTTTGATTTTAACAATGTCCACATTCACAGCTGCTCTCAACACATCTGTCATCAGGTCATGAGGAACTGATTATCTGATGAGATGTGTTTGTGTCTGTAGTCTAATGGGTTCACATAGTGACACCTGGTGGTAGAAACAAGTTAAGTTTCAAGTTTTGAATTTTTATTTTCAGGAGAAAAACAGATTTGCCCCCAGGTTTTGGGATCTTGACAACCAGTGAAGATGTATGGTGCTGAAACAGAGAACTGTTGTTGGGTCTTGTTGGATCATTCACCAGCCTCTCCTCTCCTCTCTCTGCCTCAGTTCCATGTGATGGTGTTGTCGTGTCGTTCCGGGTTTTTGGACTCCATGTTGGGCCTGAACCGTTCTCAGCACCTCGCCCTGCTCACACAGCAACTCTACCACTGTCTGGCTGACCACACACTCATACAGGTAAACACAAACACACACACACACACAACCTTTCACTTGGCTCCTCCATGATGTAGCAGTGGTGTTGTAAAGTCAAAATGTTCTGAGGCTCAGTTTTCTATGTATTTGATTTCACATGTATTTCTTCTAACTGAATCCATACTTGTTTGCCTGAGCTGTCGACCTGCCAGTGAACAGCTTTGTCCTTCTTTTGTCCTTGTAGCTCAGAGGATCCATGCTGGCCTTGGCCCTCATCACCCTGGAGCTGGAGACCTGCTGCCCCGACTGGCTGGCTCTGACCATCGACCTGCTGAAGAGGGCACAGGTACCAGACCGCTTCTGTCTCACTATGAGCTACAATGTATGACCAGTTGGAAAAGGCAATAAGGATCAAGATGCAGCAGAAAGCTGACACTTCCCAGTCGGGAACTGTAGTCAAGTTATTTATATCCAGTTATTTACTAGGTGACAAAAAAGTCAACCTGAAAAGAGTCTGTATGAAGCCGCTAAAATGACACATAACGTCGCCACCTACTGTATGTAGAGGAGGAGTGCATATAAACTGGAACAAGGACAGAACTACTAACTTCAAGTACTGTCTGATTGAATCTAATCTAACTGGGACCCTTTGATTTGAATTGAAATCGATTCAGGAAATACCCAGGCCTGTCAAAGAGCATCTTCAGGCTGCCGGGCAGATGTGTATGTGTTGGTATTTTACTGTTTAATGACTCAAATATGTAAATGTTGTCTTGTTGTTGTCTCCCTGTCAGATCGACAGCTCTGAGTTGATCCGGGGTCGAGAGCTGGTGGCTCGTAGTCTGTCCACACTGAGAGCTTCCCTGCCTCCCAACACTGTCTACATCTACCAACCCCTGCAGAGCCCCCCCACTCTGCACCCGGCCCAGGACCCCCCGCCCCCCTGCTCCACACTGGGTACGTTTGAAGGAGACCCCCCCCCCGTCTATCGTCTGTTTCCAGGTGTCAGGGTTGTGATAAACTCTGACCACTGTAGCCCACTTCCAATGGTTCTGCCATATCACACACAGAACTATTGCCACTTGTGTTGCATTATGGGTAACGGAAGCTCCAAGTTTTCCTGAGGAAGAAGAATGCCTGGATATGACGAAAAATAACTTTCTTGTTAGAATATTCACAAGTTAATGAATCTAATAATGAATGTGTTTGTGTGAATTGTGGCCCCCCAGGGACCCTCACCTCCACCACAGAGTCTTCCAGGAGCCACGCCCTCACCAACGCCTCCACCCCCCGGCCACAGACACCTGCTGGGGGGGAGGAGGGGAGCACGCAGCCCTGGAGCGACAGCAGCATCCCAACTCTGCTCTCCCCACCCACAAACCTCTACCACTGTAACCGCCTGCAGAAGGTCACGCTGCGCTGCAAGGCCTCCGCCAAGCGCAAGGTAACACCATCGCTACGGTAACATCAAAGCACCTAGTAACAGCATTAAAGCAGATATCAGTGGAATGTTTTTGTTAATATAAGTCCTAAATAGTCCTATTTTCCGTCAGCAATCACTTACATGAAGTATTTCAGCCTAAACACGAGTCTCTCCGTCACTCTGCTCTGCTGTAACCCGAGGAGAAAATTTTCCTTGTGGGATACAAGTGTTATCCAATGAGGGGAGAGAACGGCATGAAGGGCTGTGTGTGCAGCCAAGGGATGCGCGTGAATGTGGTGACGTAGCACGAGGACCAATTGATGCCTGACAAGGGCGGGGGCTGCTAACTCATGGTGCGTTCAAGGAAACTCGTACTTTGTGTTATTCCTTCCTGTGAAGTCATACCAGTTCGATCTGGTACGAGTTCACGGGTCGGAAGTTACGAGTGGCCGTTATAGGGAACTTTCACAGACAACAGGACGGTAAAAACACGAGCTACGGGTTACCTGGAACGCTACCAAGTCGTAGTTGTGACTTGAAGCTGTAACTTACGGTTTCAAAAGCCTGCCTTGAACACAGCATTAGCCGAAACGGCCGTGCCACTGATATCTGCTTTAATAATACATTAAATTATCGTTTGACTGGTTACAGATTCTCACATGACTGTTCTCAGCTTTTCTTATGCTGTGTCTCAATTTGAATCCTTCCATACTTACTTACATACTCCAACTTATTTTGAGTATGTTAGAGTGTTCACAATGATGCATTCATAACGGTCATAAAGTTGATTGTGCATCAATGGACACTTCTCTCCCTCAATGATCGCTGCCTTGGCTACGTAGCAGAATATAATATATGTAAATCAACATACTGGCAGGCGGGGGGCAGAGTAATCTCCTCCTCATATTAAACAGGTGGCCCACACAAACAAAAAGAAAAAAAAGGTACGAGTAAGGTGTTCATTATCACTAATTGAAATTACAAACGGAACAAGCCAATAGACATGTTGACGGGCGACGGTAGCGTCCAAAAAGACATTGGCAACTGTTGCGATGGTTAGTTTGGGTAAGTGCACAACGACAGTATTCCATCTGAGACAACACTAATGGCGCTTTTCCACTAGCTCGGCACGGCATGAAGTATTGAGACACAGCTCTAGTCTCTTCATTCCCTGGTCTGTGGCAGGCTCAGTAATAAACCACATAACAACCACATTGACAGTCCTGGTCCCTCTGTGTGTCCAGGTGGAGGAGATGGAGGTGGACGACTTCTACGACGGGATCAAACGGCTGTACAACGAGGACGTCACCGCCGCCATCGCCGTCCAGGAGGGGGCAACACCTGCGCCGGGGGCCGTAACATCAGGAGGAGGAGGAGGAGGAGGAGGTCTGAGCACCTGCAGTGTCCTGTTGTCCCGACAGGAAGGCAGTTCTTCCCCCTGCCCGCCTCTGCAGCCTGTCAGCTCCTCCTAGCCACGGAAGCCGTTGACCCAAACCACTTCAACTCTGACATCACCTGCCTGCCCCCCCCTCCCCCACCTCACATTATTAAACTCCTCCAATCAGAGCGCTGGGACCGTGTCCTGTGTCACGGTAACTGGCAGCGAGGGACGGCTCCCTCAGCAATAGTGTGTTCAGAGAAGAGAAGAGAGACGTGTTCAGTGTTCACATTTGCATGAAAAGCAATACAGAGGCAGCTCCTGGAGGGACGCCGTCCTCCATGTCCCCGCTGGGGAGGACACATCATTCTAACCCCCCCACTCCCCTCCCCCCAAAAAAGCAACAACACAGATGATGTCAGAGGTTAAAGTGGTTTTGGTGCAAATGACCGCAGGCTGTTCAGCTGTACCGAGGTCAGTTCCCATCATGCCCCCTGCTGCAGGAAAACAGAGCCCCAAAAAAAAATTAAACATTCAAAAACTAAAAAAGTGCTGCTACTATCTGATTAATGATATTTGTTGAAATGAATACAGTATATAGAAAGGTATAAAAAAAAAAAACAATAAATAGAAAAAGTTACCTTCAAAAAAACCCTGAATTGACTTGTTCCCCCGTGTCTCGCCCTCTGTCCTGTCCTGGAAGACTTTTGGATTTGTTTGTCAACTTATATTTGTTGTTCACATTTTAAACTCTTCTTTTATTTCACTTATTTGTGTTTTTATTCTGTCCTCTCCCCCTCCCTGACTCACTCTGCATGGTTTCCTCTATCTATTTATAACTTCCTCTTTAACGAGTCTAAATCAAACGTATGAATGTTACTGTACCGACGATTATCTGTCGTACTCACCCAGATAGAAAACAAGTTGTTTTTGTTTTTTAGTTTGTCTTGTTTAGTTTTTTTTGGTTTTTTCTAGTGACGTGCAATTTGATTGTTACTAAGAATCCTACCTATGAATCCTTGTTGTCTCCCTTCCCTCTCAGCTCGGTGTGACTGCTCTGCTGAATGAAAGCTTCTCAGGTTGTTTTATTCACCCACCCACCCTTCATTAGTCAGCTGACTAATGATCATTAGTTACTACAGCAGGTTCATGTGGCTGTTGCTGTAAACCCCACCCATCTGAGACTAGAGGGAGTTTAAAACAAACCCTCTCAAAAACTCTGAAGGACCAACAATTGTTGTGTTACAGTCAAAGCCTCATTCTTTAAACCTGTTTTAACTAATTCAGGTTAGAATGATAAAGAAAATAGTCCGCAGTCTCTATGTAACAGCACCCAGAGACAAGTAAAGGTTTAGTTCATATATTCATATGTAATAAAACAACCTTGAGTTATTGGAGGCGTTTTAATAGTAAGCTAAGAGACAAAATTAGGTTTTTGAGCTGAGCAGACTCAGAAAAAGAAGATGAGTGACAATCTTCACTTTGATGTAAAAAAAGAAAAAGAAAAAAAAAGAAGCTAAAACAACACGCTCTGTTTTTATCTCTTGAAGTTCTGTTTAATATATTTTTATTCCTGCAAAAAGCTCTGTTGCTCCTGCTGTGGTGGCTGCTGGTAGCTGCTCCAGGTCCCTGAACACACCGCGGCACCAAATAAAGAGATACCAGTATGAAAACTGACACCGAGTCCTTTGTCTTCATTCGTTCATGTTGTCAATCAGTTAAATCATATGATGTTACATCTTACATCCCTCATACTGATCACATCTTGTTGGAGGTTAGAATATGTTCTACCACAAAAGGTCACAACATGCCAGTATGCAACATAACAAAACAGTTAACAGCAACAAAAAATAATGAGTTATTTGTTGTATAAACTTTTATCCTTTTAATTGACCCTACATATACTTTCAACTTAGTATGGGGTTTCAAACAAGCTTCTTGTGCGAAGTCAGAGACTACATGATGACAGAAGACACTGTAAACTCTAATTTGTCATGTCATGTTTTATTTGAAGCAGGTTTGGCACAAAAGTACAGTCTATAGAAAAGCAGTAACACAGGACAGCAGCAGGTGTAAGACTAGATGAGACAAACTGTTTGTAAAAGTAGGCTATAGAAATTAAATTGCCTTGCCTAGATGAAGTTAGTTATGAGCCACCAGATGTTACACATGAAGAATCTTGGATTCTATGAGAAGATCTAGCTGTTTTAATCTGATGTACAATACGTTCCATTCAAAGTGAGTAGGAATTGATAGAATAGGTTATATTGTAGGAGAAACTCATGGAGGCTACAGGCCACTGGAATCATGTTGTGACCCAACCAAACCACCGGGTGGCAGCAGCTGTTAAACCAACTGACAGATGTAAATTAACCAAATCTGACAGCAGGATATTTCATATGAATCATGTTAAACTCCATTAGATAATCTGAGTTTAACTGATACATGTAGCTAAAAAAATTACCTATATGATTAAAGCAGAACTGCACTGCATTAGACCAGGCTGAGGAGGGAAATAGATGGGCATGGCCATTTTATTTGTATAGCCCATTTTCACAAACAATTTGTTTCAAAGGGTTTTACACAGCATCATAACAACATCCTCTGTCCTTAGACCCTCACATCCATAGGAAATACTCCTGAGAAAACCCTGAACAAGGAAAGGGATGGGCAGTGCCAGCCAGGTATCATGTGTCTTCCCTTTGGACCTAGAAAGTGTCTCAGCCCTCCTGACACAATGCACATGTGGCTGGCCCAGTTGTACAACTGGAAAGTAGGGAGGGCGAGCCAACCCAGCTGCAGTGGTTTCAGTCCAAGGTGTGGCTTCTTACACTGTCATATAAACTTGGACATGGCTCTCTCAGTATCAGAGATCACAGATCACAGACCGTCTCTTTGTTAAAGGGAGCATCTGCATCAGGTGGAGCGACCTTTGGAGCTTCACTGGACTCAAACATGAACATGCTTTTGCCATAAACAATCACTGTTTAATTCTTTACATGTCACAATTTTCATATTCCACAACCCTAGAAATAACTCCAAAACATCTTAATGACGCCACCAAGTAATAAAAAAAAGTTTTACTACATGGCAGCACCATGTAATGAAACTTTTTTTTCATGTTCATATTTTTGCTCAGTATGGTTCACATTGTGAGCAGGGCTGTGGTCTAAAATTATTCTTTTTCATTTTAGTTGGACTTAGGATAGGATAGTGATAATGATAGTGAGCATTTCATTAGAAAACATGATTTTTTTTTTTTACTATGATACTCTCAGCAGTATTCATTGAGTGTGTGGGTTTTTTTTATTTTTTCAGACTATTTTGGTCATACAGTATTTACAATTGGCATTTCCAAGACAAGCAGCATCAGCACAAAGTTGATGTTGTTGAGGTGTGACTTGAACTTAGACTGTAGATCATTATGTAACTGTGATCCACTACACTACAGGCTGAACCAGATATTTCAGAGCGTGCACCGCCGACTGAGCTCGTTCAAACCTTCTAACACACGTTTGTTCCTTCTGCATCAAATAATCTCTATACACCTAAACCTAACATAAACCATAAAACTAAGTGTTAACTGCCTAATGTGTGTTTGAAAATTGCAAGCACTGGCCAAGATGTTCTCCAAGCAACAAATACAAGAGCACACACACACACACACACACACACAGACATGAGTGAACATGTCCACCATCCTGCACTGTTTCTCCACAGATTGAACATGTTGTAAGACTCAATGAACATTCCTCCTAATCATCAGACAATAACACCTCAGTCACTGAGATGATATTTGAGTTAGTATGTGTTTTCCATCTAGTCCTGTGTCTCAATGTAATCTGAATAAAAAACATTATATAGCATATATTTATATATTTTTGCTTATTGTGGTGTAATGTGCAGGGCTGGCCATGCTTGTAAAAGAGATTTTTTTTTATCTCAAGCAATTTGCCTGGTAAAATAAAGGTAAAATAAAATATTGTCTTACACTTAGACTCAAAACTAGATTTTGATACAAGGCCTATTTGCAGACAAACTCAGGTAATAATTCAACTCCTGGTTTATGTGTTTTAAGCAGCTAGATTGTAGACATGACAGTAGGTGAGGTGACCCTCCTGTGGCTCAGCGAGAAGCACAAGTGAAGAACTGACAACAAACGTCAGCCACAGTCAAGTGTTAACATGAACTACACTGAGTGGAAGACCAAGATACTCTGCACTGACAAGTCCCCTGAGTTAGAATTTATTTAAGTATGTGTTAACTTTTAAAAAGGTCAGACCTTTAAGTTTCTTACATTGAATTTGAAATGATTCAAAAATGACTAATTACTGTGAAAAACACTTTTTATACATACACGCTGGTATGATGAGTGAAGTCCAGACAGATTCATTGTTATTGACACTTCCCTAATAACCACTGGTTTCAGTCTGAACGTCAACATCACGTGGTTTGGTTTGGTTTTTTGGGGGCAGAGACAAATAACGTGCAAACACACAGATCAGTGTGACTGTGACGACAACAAACCAAGTGTATTGTAAAAGCCACAGGTGATTGTGACAGTAACGTTACAGTGTGCAGGGAGGTGGACCAACATTAAGACATCTGAGGACAACACAACAGTCCAACACAGCAGCGTGACGGGCCGTGATCTGAGAAGTGAAATAATATAATAATCGTTTCTGTGATTCTACTCACATAGTTTAAAAGGAAATGCATATATTCACTTTATAGCTGTGTCAGATTTTTACCATGAAGCTACACCCAGCCTCATGGTTAATTTAGCTTTTAGCCTACAGGTCACTTCACCACTATGAAAGACATATTTCATTGTGTAGGTTATGTGCAATAAGTTTATAGCCACTGCAAGTTGACTTAATCAAATATTCACTTAATGGAGGAAGGAATGTAATCAGTGGAATTTAAGGTAATTATGCAAACTGTCTAAAAATTAATGTCAGCCCTCTGTTATGAACAACAGTTTAATACTGTGTTAAGTTGAAGTTAGAAGGACAAATGTCAGACCGTCTGACTGACACCACACTATCCATCAGTCACAGTCAGGTCCAGTGTCTCCAGCTCAGAGCAGACTGGATGTCCACGTTCATCCATCACTGTATTTCTGGTTGTGTTGCTGAGGTGACTGTCTCCTCTGCCATGGCCTGAAAAATGACTGATTAGTTATGGCTAATATTAATGAAACCCTGCCTTCTGCAAAGATCTTTGTTAATTTGTCTTTTTTTGTGTGTTGTGCCAGTTGACATGTAAAAGTTGACAACTTCAGTACATACATGTATGTACAGATGGTTTCATCTGTTTTTCATGGTACTGTTTTATTGCCCTAATTTTTATTGTTAATCTATGTTGGTAATTTATGCTTTTTTCTCAATATTATCTATATTGCTGGCACTGACTGGACTGTATTTAGCACTTTGGGCAACTGAGGTTGTTTTTAAATGTGCTATATAAATAAAATTAAATTTGGGTTGAGTTGAGTAGAGTATAAATACAAAATGTATGAACAATCTTCCCTATTTATAATAGAAATTAGTATTTTTCTTCCCCAAACCAAGTTTGATTCAGTTTCATTCATTTGGCTGTTTTTAAATAAAGCAAATTAGCTAAAAAACAAAACATACTGGTGGCCTCTAACCACGAAATACCCAAAACTGATTGATAGAAAGGTGGGTGGAGTCTCTTCATTGATATGTGCTATGTTGAGCCTTGGCACAATTTGCGAGTTGTGATATGACCTTCTGAAGTTTGTTTGACTGCAGAGCCGTCATGTGGAAGGTGGTCTCATACTTCTTGGGCAGCAGAGGACGACTCATCAGAAACCTCAACAAAAACAACTCAGCCTCACACCGTTATCTCTTTCACACACCATAAACGCCCTAGAAACAAAGTGTCCACAGTCGTCTGAAGCCGTCATTTATGGTTTCAGTGCTGCGTGCTGAGCAGTGATCTGGCTTTCAGCAGCAGTTTAACACCTAATGATGAGGAAGAGACTGAAGAGGAGTTGATGGAAGGTCACTACAGTTTGAATATGCAGATCTTTGATGGCAGCTATGATGTACGAGTCTGTTAGTAACCTGCCTTTGATCCATACTGCACTGATAAACACACGTCAGTCTGGTTCCACTGGGAGCTGAACTGCTGCCTTTGTGGGGCAGCCTGGGCTGAGCTTGGTGACACATCATCATTACAACTAGTTCTGTCAAATTCTGAGCAACATGCTTGCAGTGGTGGACAGTAACGGAGTAAATTTACTTGAGTAATGAGTACTGTACTTAAGTACATATCCAGAGGATTTGTACTTTGCTTGATTTCTTTGGTACTTATTACTCTTACTTGAATACATTTCCAAGACAAATATTTTTACTTTTACTCGAGTTAATTTCTAGGAAGGCTGAAAAGTACCTCTTTTTCCTAAAATACTATTGAACACAAGCTGTGTTTGTCAAAGAAGGAAACCCTAACCCCTAAAAGCAGCACATCAGTGCAGCTGCTTTCAAAGAGTTAATTCTCAGAAACAAGAGTTAAAAGGTCATTAAATTAATTTAGAAAAAATTATAGTAATTCATTGATGTGAAAAAAAGAAATTTACTCTTACTCTTACTTTTACTTAAAGTAAATTTAAAAGCATGTACTTTTGGATACTTAAGTACCTTTAAAAGCAAATACTTTTTTACTCTTACTCGAGTAACATGTCGACTGAGCTACTTTTATTTTGACCAGTAGTATTTGTACTCTTACTCAAGTACTGGGGTCGAGTACTCTGTCCATCTCTGCATGCTTGTTACCTCGACTCCAATCTGACTGCTGAACTGTAGCCAGAACTGTCTTGCAGGACATTTCTCACATGCCATGCTACAATTAGATCCTAAAAAACAGGTGACAATGACTTTCTTCATGTACCTGAACTTTCTGGTTTTAGTTTGCAGCTCGTTTCTTTGAGCTAATTGTGAGGACGTCACAGACATAGATATCACGCCAGAATTTTACAAATATACTGGAAATGCTGGTCTGACTGGACCTTTATTCTGGAGGACTCCATGAAGAAGTTACAGAAATAGATAGGTTAAAGCTTTATGTGTATGGTTAACATATTAAATCTGCTGAATCATGACAAAGTTATAATCACAAATACAATTTTAATCTGCACTTTATATGTTTGTTGGCACCCTACCGTAGAAAACTCTAAGTAAATACATATGTTGTTGGATTGCAGTAGTGTGTGTGGCACAGTCACTTCTTGCCATGGTAAAGACGTCAGTGTCATGTTTAGATGTTGGTGATGTTGCACTCAGACTCAGGTCCATTGATAAATCATCTGAGGTTGGTCTCAGCTCAGATGGAGGAGTCAGACTGATGGCCGTAAAACCTCCTCAGGGATTTGTGTTTGAGGAGCGCGGCGATGGACGACGACCTTTTAACCTTGACTGCGCCGGCGATGGTGAACGGCCTCTCTCCCGACGCCGTGGACAGGTGATGGCGGCGACGGCGGCGCTGCTGCTGTTGCTGCTGCTGCTGCTGCTGCTGCTGCTGCTGCTGCTCCGAACTGGCGTCGGCTCTCCTGACCCCGCCCACCGCAGCCCGCGCCGGCGCCGCCAGCAGCTGGAAGATGTCCACCGGCACGTTGCCGGTGAGGTACTGCCAGGGCCGCTTCCCCGCCGTGTCCCTCAGCTTCACGTCGGCCTCGAACCTGTTCACCAGCAGCCGCATGATGTTCCTGTGGCCGTGCATGGCGGCGATGTGGAGCGGCGTGTGGCCGCACGTCGACCTGGCGTTGATGTCGAACGTCAAACCAGCCTTTTGGACTCCGTACCTGAAACCACAGCCAGAGAACAGATCAGTCACATCATGCTTTTTTTTTTTTTACTTTTTATGGCGTGGTGCACTGGATTATCATTTTATTGTACTGCTTTTTCTTACACAATTCTTGATAATAAGTGTTAAGATTATGTGCAGCTGTAAAAAGGGAAAAAATGTAAATGAAGGGAAATATATATGTTACTATTGTGAAAAAATAGATAAAAATTAAGTTCGTAACATAATTCAAATGTGTATCTATATTTATATTTCTTTTTTATTTATTATTTTGTATTAATCATAACCCTAATCATTCTCTATTACAAATACTGCTTTCTTTTTACTGCTATTTATTATCTGTCCTCTTCATTTCTATGCTGTTGTCTGCTGCTGCAACCCTGTACATTTCCCTATTGTGGGACAAGTAAAGGATTATAGTACACACACATATCCACATCCCTCACCCATTTCCATTTCAACTTTCGACTATTTATTAATTTATTATTTTATATTTATTTTCTTGTTTTTGTTTTTTAACTTAAGCTTGCTGCTCTACATGCTGCTTTTAATTGCCCCTTGGGGATAAATAAAGTTTTTGATTGACTGATTGATTGTCTTGTCTTGTCTTGGCTCATCTTATTCATCAAGCTTCATCTTGGCTGTGTCAGAACTTTTATTTGCCTCATTAGTTTGTTGGTCCTTTGGTGAAACTGAACTGAACCAGACTAGACACAGATGGTCATAGTGTACAGAGGATGAATTTGCTGGTCTGCATGTCAATAAGACCAACATATGAAACACATGACACCCTAACCCTGTGACTCAAAGTGTAGCTGTTCGTCTCAGCTTTAATTTGAGATGAATGCAAGATACTGAGAGGGTTGCGCTAAAATGTCAACTCAAAGCCCGGGGCCAAATCCGGCCTGTGATACAATTTTCTGTGTAAGAAACTTTCATATTTCTATCATTAATGGCCTGCCAGTATAGCGCTCACATCACAAATCCCATAATACACTGCAGCAGCTACCATACATCCTGTACAGGACCAAACCCTATCTGCGTCTCACTTAACTGGTGCACACCTCCATTCTATTTTGAGCGATTCCACAGCTCAGGACCTAACCCTGAACATGAATGAACTTGCAACCAAGAAGAGATGCCAAGTATCTGGCATGGACAAACGCCAGACTAAATATATGTGTTTGTTCTATTGTTTGTTGGGGTTTTTTTGCACCTTTTCTGAAATCACAATACAGTTTATTTTTATTTTCAGTCAATATATTTTTATTTTATTTTATTTATTTATTTAGAGAAAATTGACAGTATGCTGTCTGCTCAAATTCATATTTCTGATTAAAACAATACCAGTTTTAACTATAAATGTCCATACCGTTCTACAAATGTTAAACATCAGGTGGGGATAGGTCAGATAGTATGATCTGTGAAGGATAGGGTCATCAAACTAAATAAAGTGGTTCTGGGTACAAAGTCCTAGACTTCACTGCACAGTGTTTGCTTATGAGCAAGAACCTCACCAGCTTATGAGTGGAGAGTGATGAAGTGATCTACTCACTGTCATCACCCACTTCAGTATTAGACTGATAGAAATGCAGGGCTGAGCTGGAACGGGCACATTGTTGACTGAGTTTATCTGACAGCCGTAGCAGTAGCTGAGGTATAAATGTAAATCTGTGTGAATTTAAAAACTGTTGCAGCGTACCATAAGGTGTTGAGGACTCTGTGGTCACCGTGTTTAGCGATCCAGTGCAGCACGGTGAAGCCGGAGATGAAGTCCTGTTTATTGAGCAGCGAGGAGTCCTCTCTGAACAGTGAGTAGATGTCGGGCCAGGCCCCCGTGGCCCCCTTCACCAGCCAGGCGTGCTCCCTGGACTCCAGAGGAACCAGGGACTGACCACAGGAACACACAGCAACTTCATTAACTTCCCTAACTGAGTGAATAATGTGAACTGACTGACAGGTTTACACAGTGTACAGTACAGTAGGTTTGAATGGGGCATTTAAAGAGAAAAAGAGTTGTGTGTTTAAAGTGATAGTTCAACATTTTGGCAAAATCCCTATAGTTTTAGGAGTAGGTTCATTACCTATAATAGTCAGTGCGAGTTGTTTTTACAGCAGCAGAGACGTGAGCTGTGCATGGCGTGTGGTATTTTCACCTTTCCCTCATCAAACTCATCAAATACACAATCCAACAACTCCAAAACGCTCTGGTGGGCAAGTTGTGACCTGCACATTCACCACACTATGAGATAATCATGTAACATTATGAGACAGAGTTGTTTTTGAGGCAAATGCGAAACCGGAACTACATTCCAGACACGGCTGCTGAGCGGAGTGACTTCAAAAGCGTAAGTAGTTCCGAGTATTTGCTTCATGTGTCGTAATGTTACATAATTATACATTTTTATTTCATAGCGTGGTGAATGGGCAGGTCACAACTTGTCCACCAGAGAGTTTTGGATTGTGTATTTTAGTTTGATGAGGGAAATGTGGAAATACTGTGAGCCTCCATTGTGTTAGCTGAGCAGCTCGCGTCTCTGCCCCGCTGATCTCAAAACAGCTTGCACCGACAATTAAAGCTGTACAGAAAAGAAAATAGAATTTCATTCCACTGTGGGTCTTAACATTAGTGTAATAACTCATCTATCAGACGATGTAGCCCAAACTTTGTGCAAAATTCTATTTTCGAGTAAATCCGTGATGAATGTGTGGTATTTTTTTTCGCATTGGACAATACAGACACACAAATTATCAGCCTGCTCACGATTCATCAGCCACTGATATTGGATCCGTCATCCGTCAATCAAACGTCTGA
Source organism: Trachurus japonicus (assembly GCF_045865225.1). Classification (NCBI taxonomy): domain Eukaryota; kingdom Metazoa; phylum Chordata; class Actinopteri; order Carangiformes; family Carangidae; genus Trachurus; species Trachurus japonicus. The sequence goes on from NC_140918.1 coordinate 17,849,705, forward strand.
GACACACACCGAGCTCGGTCTCGCCCCAAACATTGAATATCCCGCCCACTCAATAACGACCACCTCGGCGCGACAAACAGCCATTTCTGAACACCTTTAAAGTCCCCCTCCCGCAACCCTTTTTGGTTATTTTAAAACCAGCAGCTCATTAGTAATGCACCTCTGGAGGGTGGGCGGAGACTGCGTTGCCCCCCCAGCCCCCCCCTCGCTGACAGCTGGACATTGTACAATTACCGAATCAGCGCGTTTAGCATAAAGCTGCACACTGGGATTTGATCCCAGACTGGAACATAGTCCTTGCTCACGGTGCAAGCTGCTCTACCAGGTGAGCTATACCTGTTATACCTTGACAGCTACACCGAGCTGCCAAGCCTTTCACCTCTGAGCCAGATGAAGAACGGGGCGGGAGCTTGTAGCACTAGTGCCCTCCCCTGGGGTTGTGACACGTCAACCCCAGTCTCCCTGAAACTGCCAGTTTGCGTCACTGGTTCACAGCAATTTGAAGGCAGAAAAACTCAGAAATGCAATTTTGCACTTCCTTTTCTGCTGCTATGTGCTCTAACACAAGAAAAATGCCACAGGAACATGTGAAAAGCATGAAAAACACGATTTTCATGGGAGGGGGTCTTTAAAAGTAATGAACCTACTGCTAAGACTATAGGGATTATAGCAATAGGCGAATTTGCCAAAATGTTGAACTTTCCCTTTAAGTCTCACCTGCTTACTGGGGCTTTCATGATGAGCAGTGGTGGGGGCGTTGGGGGCAGGGAGGCTCCTCCTCCCTCTCCCCGGCTCCTCCCGCTCCGCCAGGTCGGCCAGGCTGCGGCAGCGCGGCGGCGGCGTGGAGCAGCGCGGCGGCGTGGAGCACGACGACAGCGACGACGACGACAGGTTGTAGCGGAGGCTGAGCGAGGAGGAGATGAGGTGGAGGCGGTTGAGCCGGGCCGCCTCGCTGCCTCTGGAGTGCTTCACCTCCTCCTCCTCCTGCAGGACCTTGTCCAGGTCGGCGCCGAGGCTCAGGCACATCCTGTTCCTCGCATGGCTGCTGAGCCGCCGGGCCACCACCGGACGCCGCCATGGCAGGGGCGAGGACGTGGAGCCCCCGCTGGACAATGCCTCTTCATGGTCGTCATAGGAATCACCTGTGGGGCGGGGTGAGAACACAGTACGAGTCATCCAAAGACTTCAGGTGACTTGAAGTATGTGTATCTTGCTGTAGAACCGGCCTTTCCTTTTCCAACTACACTTTACGAGCTGTTGAATACCATTCTTACACACAGACACACTGTGTGCTGTGAAATGATACACTGGTAACAAATGGTAATAAGTCTTTGCAGCTCATAGTTTGTTTTGTTTTTTTCTTTGCACAAGAGGTTATTCTAATAATCTTTTGTCTGACGTTGGAGATAATAATAATATTAATTATAATAATAATAATTTTACCATGTAGCACCTTTAAAAACACAAAGTACTTGACAAAAGCAACATGTAAAGACCACAGAAGACTAGTCACATACAAATGTCACAAGACATAGGAGATGGACCGCCCAAGCATTACAGCAACACAGACAATACAAGTCCCAAACAACAAACTGAGACAAGGAGAAGTCAAAATAAAATGTAGGATGCAGTTGATTAGATCAAATAAATAAATAAAAAGGGGGTAGGGAGGTAGCCTATGAATTATAACAGGAGATAAGATGAGATACAATAAGATGAGAAAAGATGGGATAAAAGAGTTCAAATAGAAGAAGGCATAAAAGTAAACCTAAGAACGTCAATAGCTCTATAGGCAATAGTGGAGGGGCAGTGACAGTGATTCTAAAAGCAGAATGGGGACTAAACCAACAAGGGTCGTCATACTGTAGATTAGGGTAGGGAATAAAAATAACAGGAAAAAGAGTATAACATCACATGCAAGCAAGTCTGTGAAAAGTGGGTGTTTAAGAAATGATTTAAAAGACATCAGTTGTTTCAAAGCTGGGGGGTTCTGATGGCAAAGGCCCAATCACCTTTAGATTTGAGCCTGAACTTTGGAACAACCAAGAGAGCCTGTTTTAGGTCTATCAGATATGGAGTAGCCGAGCTGAAGAAGTCCTATCCTTCAGCTCAGCTAAAGGGCAGGAGATTTTTTTCAACAACAACAACAAAAAAGTCAGAATTCTGAGAAGAAAAAAAAACTCAGAACTCATTGCCTCACTCTGATTGTGAAGAACAGATGATGAGACCGTGTGCATATCACAGTGGAGATCTAATTTGGAGATAATGAACCTCCTGAACCTTCCTATGTACACATCTTCTCACATCGTTGCCATTGTTGTTGACATTCAAGCCGAGCCAACAGACACACATGACATCACTCACAACTGTTTCAAGAGGACGTCAGGTTACAGGATCTAGCATCTCTGGAAAAACACGTCTTGTCCTGGTCCTCAGAGCAGGACAGCACAGATAACTGACCACAGACCAGTGTCGCTCACGTCACACATCATGAAGGCTGTGTGTGCAGCAGCTACTCCTAGGAACATACTGGTGGATGATGTCCTTCAAATGCTCTTCCAGGATCAGTCTCACTTAGATGCTGACATGAGAATTATGCTCTTTGAAAGGTACATACTAGAACATCAGGGTTGGAAAAAAGTCGTTCCAAAGGAAAGGGTTGTGTAAGAGCAGATATTGGTGAGGTGGTGAAGATCTTCAGAGTAAAACTAACACTTCACCTATATTAACTTTTTTCTATGATGGCTAAAATGAAACATGTTGTTCACAGCAACATGTCGCTCAGCTTCTGTGCTGATCCAAATCTACTGCAGGAACTACACCGACACGTAACCTTATGCAACTATCACTTCAAAGCACTGTCAGATGTTTACACCAAATCCAAACCAGGACAACAAACCTAACTGTGAATAACAGTGAAAACATCTTAAAGACACTCAAAGAGAATGAAGGGGAAGTTCTAACTCTTTCTTGCTTCCCTATGTTACATCAGTCCACAGAGCAGCTGGACAACAGATGTAACAGCCTTATTGCAGCAGTAACACATGACACTGTTTTAACATATAAACAGGTAAATTGCATTTGGTCAAAATGTATATTTCTTCACTTTTCAGTTGTCTGATGTTCTGTCACGTTTGTCAGCTGGCTTCACTAAATGGGATTCAAATTAAATTCAAACTAGTCAATTAACAACATTTCTAGTATAGTATACATTGATTGATTCATTTTGTACCTGATTTTTAAACCAGTGAAAAAAAAAGTTTACTTTTTTCATTTTCATTATTCCACAAATGAATAACTTTCTCCCAACTCCTACATACACCCCACTTTCAAATCAATACACTTTGACACCAGTGAGCCATATCTACTAGGTCTGTAAACAGCATGGGGTCACTCAATCAAGTATTTTACAGTTTTTCTCATTGTTTACACACAAATTCTGGTACTTGAGCCACAATGACTTCAACATCGAACTCATGCACCAACTCCCTGAACCAGTTCTTCTAAACTACAAGCACAATTCCTGCTTTACACTCAAATTGCAGCTCTAAAACATACTTTTTTCCAAAACACTACACACAGTTCTCTGCATTTGGAATTATTTCATGAAGAAAAAGAAAATCTCTTGTTTCCACAAGGAACACACTCATTGAAAATGTTAAAAGTTAACTGCCCTACTATGCACACTGACTCATCACATGGCAAACACCTGTCACATAGTTTTACAATTAGCAATTGGAGCTTTAGCATATAAGGGCAACAGGTCAGGGAAAACAATGCTTGTGATGTGGCCAGGCCGAAACAGAAAAGAGGATGCAGCATAGTTTTTTTAGTTTTTTTTTTTTTTTTACTGTAACAGTAAGTGGAACACTGAACAAAAAAAAGGCCTAAGTCATTATAATGAATGGAGAAGAAGTGTTTTCCATTCATCATAGTGTTTTACATTGAGCATATCAATGTTCAACTGGTTCTATTCATATGATGGTTTGTGTGTGTCATTTATAAACAAAATACCATTTGGGAAAGTAAAGTAAAGTTTCATTCTGCAGGAGAATTGAGTGGTTTTGCCCATAGTGTGTGTGTTTTATTATTTGAGAGTATGATGCATGCTTTCAGGAAATGTGTGGAAACAATCGAGAAAAACTGTATCTACAGCTACACAGCAGAGACAGAGTCTTAGGAAACCTGTTGACAGGTCTTTTTCTATTACATGTCGCACAAGACAAACAGTTGAAAAAGCTGTATGATCAGTGTTGATTGTTTTGGTGGGGTTATCAAATACCTTTTGTCGTTAAATTTAATGATTATGAAGAATAGATACATACCAAAATATTTAAAGCTGTGTTAACATTCAAAAGGTCTGGCTTCCACACACCCTTACACACATTTATGGGGTTGACATTTGGAAAAAACATGATGAGGCGTGTGTATCCTTTATGTTTCCCTACCTGCTCTGCCCTGGAGATCCTCGTAGCTACTGTTCCACCCTGATCCTCTGGAGCCCACATCGGGGGAGGGGGAGGGGGAGGGGGAGAGGATGCTGCTGTGGCTGGAGGACAGACCAGCTGTCGGGCTGTGGTCCAGCTCCTGATGGACACCTGCAGCCTGGGACATCGGGCTGTCCTGAGGCGAAGCCCCTTTAGACGGGTCTGTGGACGGCGTGTGCTGGACCTCTGATGGTCCGCTGGATGTCCACTCCTCCATGTGTTCTGGCCCCGTCCCCGTCCACTGTTCTTTTAACCCTGCTCCCGAGCTGATGGTCAGACCGGGGCCAGCGGGGGGGCGTACTGCCCCCTCAGCATCCTGGATGTAAATCTTTGGGACCATTCTCTCTGATGAGGATGATGAAGAAGAGGAGATGACAGAGGGAGGCCCAGGCGGCAGGGAGGTGGAGACGACCCTCCCCGCGTCTCCTAGAGGAGCCCCCGGGGGCCACGCTCCTCCTGCTGACCCTCGGCTCTCGGTTACCTCATCCTCCTCCTCCTCGTCTTCATCACAAGACACAGCTGATTTGTAGCTGGGCCGGTATTTGAAGCGGCGTGGAGGAGGCGCTTGATGAAGACCTCCCTCAGTCTGCAGACAGGCTTCCCTCCCCCCGAGGGTCTGGGGGACTGGACCCACCTGCTGGTCCTCCCCGTGATGTCTGACTGCAGGGACTGCTGCTGCTGGCGGGCCAGAGCCCAACCTGAGCCCCCGCTCCGACACCGGAGCACACACACCTGGAACAGGCTCACACACACTCACCGCCTTCACCTGTGTCTTCTCAGAGACCTGTGACACCGCCTGAGCCGAGGGCACACCAGAGAGTCCAGATGTAGCGGACACACCAGAGAGTCCAGATGTAGCCGAGGGCACACCAGAGAGTCCAGATGTAGTGGACACACCAGAGAGTCCAGATGTAGTGGACACACCAGAGAGTCCAGATGTAGCCGAGGGCACACCAGAGAGTCCAGATGTAGTGGACACACCAGAGAGTCCAGATGTAGCAGAGGACACACTAGAGAGTCCAGATGTAGCGGTGGACACACTAGAGAGTCCAGATGTAGTGGACACACCAGAGAGTCCAGATGTGGTGGACACACTAGAGAGTCCAGATGTAGTGGTGGACACACTAGAGAGTCCAGATGTAGTGGTGGACACACTAGAGAGTCCAGATGTAGTGGACACACCAGAGAGTCCAGATGTGGTGGACACACTAGAGAGTCCAGATGTGGTGGACACACTAGAGAGTCCAGATGTAGTGGTGGACACACCAGAGAGTCCAGATGTAGCGGTAGACACACCAGAGAGTCCAGATGTAGCGGTGGACACACCAGAGAGTCCAGATGTAGCGGTGGACACACCAGAGAGTCCAGATGTGTTGACCTGCTGTTGTTTCTTCACCTTGACGTGACTCTCAGTCTTCCTGAGGATGATTCCAGCTGCAGGCAGCAGCCGCTGCTGGCTTGTTGTCCTCGGGGACTCCTCCAGCGGCCCCTCCCTCAGCGGTGCAGGTTTCGGCCCCGGCCTGTCTCCCGGGCTGCGGGGCTCCGGGGCTCCAGAGCTCTTCCAGTCTGGGTGTCGTCTCGGTCCGGAAGAACCCGCTGCCCCGTCGCCGGGGACATGTCCGTGTCCGTGTCCGTGTCCTTTGAATTTCTTCCTGAGCACGACGTGAGAGACGCCGTCCTGCTGCCGGACGGTGGCCACGGAGTTGACGAACTTCTTGAAGAGCTCCCGGTTTCGGTCCTGGTCCGCATGGTTTCGGAGGAAGTTTCTAAAGTGCAGCAGTAAATCAGAGTTTTTCACCGACCCCCCGCTGCTCTGGAGGAAGTGTAACACGGCGTCCTGGGTGAAGTCCGTGGCCATTCTGCTCTCACTTTATCTGCTCTCTGCCTCTCTCCCTGTTTGCTCCAAAGGTTGGAATTTTCTCTCTGTTTGACAGAAATGAGGCCCCGCCCACTTCAGGTGTTCAGCCCCACCCCCACCTGCTGCATTCCAGCAGGTAACCCGGATGTTGTTTTCTTACATTCTGCACTCAGAAACTGTTATGTAGGCTAAACAGCTGTGAAGCAATGAATACATAGGTACATAAATAAATAATGATAACAATAATAGTAATAACAAAAACTTCAATTTGTATAGCAGCTTTCAAAAAAAACAAAAAACAGGTCACTTTACAGTGAAAAATAAATATATAAAAATATATTTATCTGACCTAACAGCATAAGAAGCATAACAGATTAAGAATTAAGAATTTAAAACATTAAAATGGAGTTAAATGAAGATGGTTCACATCATCAAGATCACATCACTCCTACTGAATGAAGAATCAACATAGAGGCTGCAGATTCCCTAATATTGCAACAGTGCCACAGCAAGGGGAGACTGGTTGGTTGGCACATCCCTGTTTTCTGGCCTCCTGCTTTTTTTTAGTACCAAAAGTAGATAAATGCCCTCCATAGTTTAAGCATTAAAATAGAATAGAAATAGGAGTCAGCTACAATTGGATAGGCTATTAAATTTGAAAGTCCATGAGGTGATGTTAACTGGGCAATATCATTCACAAAGGTGGTTTCTACTCCATGGTTCTACTGGGAGCAGGGTTGGCACACTCAACCCCAAAATGAAATCATTTGATAAGACATGCACTACATACATTAAATGCGATTAAACACAATTCTATAAAATGTAATTGTCTGTGTGTGTGTGTGTTATTTTTTCTTACCTGGCCCATACTGAAATTTCTATTCTGTGCCCTACTTAACCTATAGCTAGGCTACTGTCCTTTTACGAGCCTTGTGGTTACTGATATGGGTGCTGTCCCTTTAAAGATGACAGGCGGGAATTTTACCTCTAACGAGAGCATTCCTGAAAACATCAAAGATTGTGAAGTGAGTGATCTCTTTTGACTTTTTACGACCATATTTTACTACTTTGTTCACATTCCCACCCAGTGAGACTTAAATAAAACAAAATTAATTCAACTGTCCAAATCTTAAATTAGATTTGTTGACGGCAAATATGAAATGTGATCTAGGCAATTGTGTTCACTAGCTAGTTGGCAAATTTTAGCCCACTTGCTAAGTGTGAGTGTGTTACAAAAGGTATGGCTACAACATTTATTGTTATTAATTATTTTTATTACAAAAAAATGGATGGCAATAAATTTACATGTCAGAAATCTTACAGGTGTCAAAATGGTCAGGACATTTGCGAGGACACAGAGAGGGAGGACAGCAGCAGACATAACAGTGAGGCAGGTCAAGCCGGAAAATAAAAATATCCACGGTACAGCCAGGGATTTTAACATCACCTCCTGACAAAATACTGTCAAAAAATGAGTGCTGAAGAGATTGAGGGATACAAGAAGAATGGGCAAATCTTTTCAGATGAAGTGGAACGGGAGTTGGTAAAGTACCTCTTAAAATCAGCAGACATCTATTATGGCCTGTCCCCAGCATGGATATTACAGCTTGCAGTGGCCTGGTGCTACAAAATTGGTCAGAGTTTCAACGGGCCAGTTGTGATTGGTTCTCCTCCTTTCTGAAGAGCCCCCCCTCCCTGGCTCCAGCTACAAGCTTTAATAGAGAAAATGTGGGGGCATTTCATGACAACCTGGAGACAGTGATGCATTCCCACAGCTTTGCTCCTAGTGACATCTGGAATATGGACGAGACAGGAGTCACAACTTCAATGTACAAATGGCCCTGCTGGATGTAGAGGGGGTGTGTGTGTGGGGGGGGGGGGACCCCTCTGGATGGATGAAGGAGGAACATTTCCTGGACTTCTTGCAGCACTTTGTGTCATGCTCACTGAAGAAGCTCTGCCTCCCTCTGCTGGACAACCATGAGTCCCGTCTGTTCATCAGCCTGGACTTTGCACAAAAAAAAAATGCTGTCTTTCCCCCCACACTGCTCACATCGACTACAGCCACTTGACTGAACAGTGTACAGGGGGGGCTCTCAAGAAGTACATCAATACTGCATGTGATGACTGGATGCTGATACACCATCTATGACGTTCCTGGGATTGTTAAACCAGCTTATCCCTTGGCAGCAACACCATCCAATACCCAGGCAGGGCTCCAAACCACAGGTGTGTGTCCCTTTAAAAAAAAAGTTTTATATTTCAGCTATAAATGATTCAGTTCACATGTTTCACTAATAATTAACCTCTTCAACCTCAAACAAATTCTACAGCAGCTAAACAAGTGAATTTCTTATAGGCTGTGCAAATGTGAGTTCAGAATGTAAGCATGTGTGAGGGTTGAAACCACCTGGTATCAGATTGTTTCATTGAGCAATAGCATTACATAAAGGTCAGTGACAGCTTTGTCCATGGAGGCTGTCACATTGGGAGGACAGTGGCTCAGGGATGAGAATGTCGTGCACCTCTTCAGCGTATGGTGCAGGATCAAACAAGACTCTCTTGAAAAGTAGCTCCATGAGCTCCTGGATGTAGCCTGAAAAATGGTTTACAGGTATGACTACTGTGTTCATGTGTTTTTGTAAATATTTGCCATAAATACATCTTGTCTTACTTTTATATAACATATTGTTGAACCTACTGTATGTAAGCACTGTTTCGACTGGCTTCATCACATATTCACCCTTCTTCAACTCAGCAGCATTTTCGTTGAAGTGCATGGCAGCCAGGTATAACCTGATGAGACAGACATCTGTTTAAATATTGTTGGATATACACTACTGGTCAAAAGTTTAAGAACACCCCATTTTTTCCCAGTTTTTAATTGGAATTCAAGCAGTTCAAGTCCACTGAATAGCTTGAAATGCTACAAAGCTAAGTGGTGAACTACCAGAGGCTTAATACAAAAGGTAAAGTTCCCCCAAACTGGAAAATAATGTAATTTAAAAAATAAAAACGATAGAGAGGTGTGCCTTGGCCACCACCAATGGTCTACAAAAGACTGGACGGTGTTATGGACTGATGAATCAAAATTTGAAATCTTGGGTTGATCACGCAGGATCTTTGTAGCTGTTGCAACAAGGAGGATGGTCTGGGGCTGTGTTGCTGGATAACTGGAGCAATTCAAAAGAAAATCTTCAGATGCATTCTTTTAGACCTAAAATATTAGGAAACTATAGCCCCAGGTTGAATTTGCCTGGTATTGTCCTTTAAAGCCCATCGAGCTGGTTTGGCATGAACTGGAAAAGGAGTGAAAGCAAAGTGCCACACATTTATGGGAGCTGGGAAGAACTTTTGAGTTCCATTGTAGAAAGATGCCACAAGTGTGTTCAGCTCTTATTCAGCTTTAGCTATCTGCTAAAGGTGGCTACTTTGATGAGTCAAAAGTTTAGAGTACATTTTGGTGTATAAATGTATTCCATGGTTTATTTTTAACCTCAGTTGTTCATTTGTTGTATGGTTTCATTTCATTCAGAGCACAATGAGACATTAAACTGCATCATTTCCACTAAATGCCTGGGAAAACCAGGGTGTTCTAAAACTTTTGCCTATTGTACGTACACGCACACAGTAAATTATTCTAAATACTTTACCTGCACAGCATTCCAAGAAATGGAAAGACGACAGTCTTTGGGGCAAACCTTAGGATCAGACTGTGGAATGCCTCCAAGGATGAAGTCTGGTGGTGGGGGCTTAACTTTTCCACGTCCTCCAACTCTGTCTTGTTGAGCAATGTCTTCTCAACTTTGTACAGTGATTTTGAACCTGATTTTGTCAACACAGTAGAAATGTCAGTTATAAATCAATGACAAACATCTCAGTGCTAAGATAGAACTTTAACTCTGTAATGAAATGTAATCAGAATGGAGTTTTTGAGCCCTAAAACTTTTCTATATGACTTTATCATTGCTGTGGTACTGTGAAGAAATGACATCACACACCTGGCTGCAACCACTTGCTCTGGTCTGTGGCAGTTCTGTCGGGATGTTCACATTTTGGGAGGTTGGGGTCATCGTGAGTGTGAACACTCTGAAGTTGGTTAACAAGAGAATTCCACTTTGACACTTTAAAAATATCACACAACTCTTTCATGTTGTTGTCCTTCAGGAATTTCTGGACTTGTGGGTGCCGGTCAGTGACTATGTAGTCCAGGGTGATGCTGCTCACTTGAAGTTGGTCCAGGCTCCTTTTCTGGCCCTCCAGCTCCATGTGGTGGCCCTCGCCCACTTCATTGCTCTGGTGGAGGAGAGAAAAGACTTTTTGAAATATATTTCACATTAACTGTATTTTATATTCACTATCTGACAAAGCTTAGTAAGTGTTTCCCTATTGTCGAGCATAATGGGACACTAAAGCTCTTCACTCAGTCTATTATGTGTTACTTGTGATCTTTGTAAGCCATTTAGCCACTTCCCTCCTTGTACAGTACATATATCACACTGACCTGTACCAACTGGACGTCAACTATCTTGTTGCTTTCAAGGTGCATGGTGCTGTAGCTTCCATATTTAGCCGAGTGGCCTGAGGATGACAAAAAGCCAAAAGTCTTTGTTGATATAAACAAGTTCACATTCAACTGATGCTACAAATAAAGTGAGGCTGAGAAAATAGGCTGCATTACCTGGTGAGTACACCCTCATGTCACCTCCAATTATTACAGTGTCCCTCGGTCTGAGCTGCTGCAGAAGAGTTTCCCGGTCCGTCTTCCATTTGTGAATGATAGTTGGTTCCAGGTACATCTGGGCATGCATTCTGAAATCCTGATACTGGAACACTGGGATGTGCATTGCCTTGAATATCTAATATAAGAATAATACAATTATTAGTTCAGATCTGCCTTTGTTTTTTTTTTTAATAAACAATTTCATTTCCAAATACCTTTTCCAGCTGAAAAAAAGATGCACCAGTAAAATAAGTGGCAGCAGACAGCTGAAGGTTCCCGGCGGGGGTGCTACCAAAAACTGGCTGGCTCTTCCATTTTCTTGAAAAATGACAGTGGCTGCAGGTTTGATCAACAGCCAAGAAAGTTCCTCGAGTTCTGTGGCTGATGTCACACACACTCCGGCACGCAGGGCAGTGTGTAAAAAGCTCAAGGAGGCAGCTCCCGTATACTATGAATTTTGGCTCCACATAGGAAGGGCTTGGAGTGGGTCTGTTTATAGGAAATAAATGGATAATAAATTTAAAAAATCATATTTCCCATTCACATTCCACATTTTATTTATAACTTACTACCAATAATGCAAGGGCTAGTATATTTAAATTAATAATAAATAAAAAAAGATGGACTGTAAACACTTACGAAAGCTCTGATGACAGAACTGTCAGAGAGTCTTCTGGGTTGGACGTGGAGTCTTGAGGCTCAGGAATCTGAAAAGATATGACTTCCTCCTCTTCCTCCTCCTTCAGTTGTTGAAACCTTGGTCTCTTAGCTGGTCTTGAACCCTTGGCTGGTGATGATGACATTGGTGTTTCTGCAGTAGTGGATATGACACCAGAGCCAACTCCTGCACTTTGAGAAGACATGCTCGTCTGTGTGCCTGATAACACAAATACAAGCGGTGTTTACTGAAAATCAGACAGTATCATGATACAAATAGCACTAACACATACGTCGCATTATTGAATTGGTGAGTTAGGGTTAGAGATGTATTCATGTATCCACCATTCACTGTTACAAGCCATCTGACTCACCTCTGCTCCTCACGTGTGCTTTCATTGTTCCTACTGACAGCTGTGTGCCAGCTGTGGATCTCCGTGGAGGCTCAGTCTGAGTGGCGACATGTTTGTACTTGACCGAGAGCTGTGACGTTCCCTGGATGGACCAGACAGATGAAGCTGTGTTATGTCATACTCATTTAAAAATGTCACAGTAATCATGTGCGTATGAAATGATAACAGCTCTACACATATTTCTCAACACCATTCATAACCAGTGTTGGGCTCGTTACTTTTAAAAAGTAAATTGTTATAGTTACTAGTTACGTTCCCCCAAAAGTAACTGAGTTAGTAACTGAATTACTACATTATAAAAGTAACTAATAACCAGGAAAAGTAACTATTGCGTTACTTTTTCTTTTCTTTTTTTAATAAAATGCTCAAATATGTTAAATATGTTATTGGACAAATATTACGTCAACCTCCCGGTTATCTGGAACTCACTCAGTATTCGTCCGCACAGGCAGGTTCTGCAACGAGTGAGTTGGTAATTCCAGATAAACGGTTACGGCTTTTTTCAGACTAACGTTAGTTGATGAACTGAAAAAAAAAAAGTGTATAACGTCGTACAGTTTGGTATTATTTTGTGGCGAGACTTCTTGAGTCAAGTAACTGCGAGTTAATGTAGTGCCCCATTCCCCGGTGGTCTATATGCTGAAAAAAAAACAGTGAAATGTGCCTTTATTGCATTTTCACAAATAGAATAAAGGTTTCACAGATCAGAAACTGTGTTATAATGAATGTTTAGCCTCTGTAGAACAATCTAATCCAGATTTGAGAAGTTTAGGCATAGTGGTTTTTGATCTGGACCTGGTCTAATGTGGTCTATATACTGAGAAAACAGTTAAATCTGCCTTTATAGCATTTTCACAAATAGAATAAAGGTTTCACAGATCAGAAACTGTGTTATAATTAATGTTTAGCCTCTTTAGGATAATCTAGGCCAAATGTGAGAAGTCTAAGTACAGTGGTTTTTGACCTGGACCAGGTCTAATGTGGTCTATATGATGAGAAAACGGTGAAATCTGCCTTTATAGCATTTTCACAAATAGAATAAAGATTTCACAGATCAGAAACGGTGTTATAATGAATGTTTAGCCTGTTTAGGATAATCTAGGCCAGATTTGAGAAGTCTAGGCATAGTGGTTTTTGATCAGGACCTGGTCCAATGTGATGAGAAACGGTGAAATCTGCCTTACAGTCACGTTACGTTAATTTCCTCTTAACTTACCCCTTAAGTGCCGAATAGGAGGCTAACTTCAGCGTCGTAATAACAACCGTTTACATTAGTCTTTTCTTCACGGTGAAGATGAATTGCTTTTTCAAAGGTAGTAATACAAACTTTAGCCTACACGTGACCGTCTTGATGAGACACAGTTTACTTACTGGTTGAGGAGTTGTGGTCGGAACAGACAGTGTGGGGACAGCAGTGTCCTTTGTTAATAGTTTCTTGGCGAAGCCCGCATTGTACTGAGCCAGGTTGGTAAAACAGTCTGCGGTGAAATGAGCCGAACAGACCAACAGATTGGGACTGAAGTCCTTTGGTATCTGGTAGAAAATGAACACGAGCCACCGGTCTCTAACACTTCTGTCTTTCGGGAGACTGTGCAGTGAAACATTGGCCTCTTTACAGCCGCCGACTGCACAACTACGTTTCTTCGACATGTTATAAACTTGTTAGCTCACCTACTGGATGAAGGCTGAGCTAGTTATGGCCAAATAGAGAGTATTTTTGTTTAGGTCTAGTAGTAGAGGGGCAGTATCGGGGGGCGGAGCAGCCATACATGTGACGTCACACAAAGGAGGAAGTGCTGCCCGCTCTTCTTAAAGGGGCAGTTTCTAAAATCGGACTGCGTGCATTTGTCCGTTTATGGAGAGGGGTTCATGACTAGTTTGATGCTTGGGACAGCGTTAAAGTGGCCCTTGGTCGTGGTTCATTGAAGTTCCGGTGTTGTGCCAGAAAGAGTGCAAAGGGCAATATTCATAGAATTCTCTGGAGTGATAGTAGGGGGTACCAGTTACAAGTACAGTGAATTTGGTCAGTGTCACCCTTTGCACTCCTGAGTTACAGGGGCAGTCACTTTTCGGCAAGTGACTGCCGCTGTAACTCAGGACTGCAAAGGGCAGGGGCGGCACGGTGGCACAGTGGTTAGCACTGTTGCCTCACAGCAAGAAGGTCCTGGGTTCGAATCCCCGGCCGCCCAGGTCCTTTCTGTGTGGAGTTTGCATGTTCTCCCCGTGTCTGCGTGGGTTTCCTCCGGGTGCTCCGGTTTCCCCCACCACTAAAAACATGTCGGCTAGGTTAATCCTCCAGCCAGTGCCCCTGACCAAAGGCACTGGCTCATAATCTGGAGTTGGTCCCTGGGCGCTGCACCGTGGCTGCCCACTGCTCCTCAGGGATGGGTTAAATGCAGAGAAAGAATTTCACTGTACTAGCTGTATATGTGACAAATAAAGTACCTTTACCTTTATATTCATAGAATCTTCTGGAATGATAATAGAGGGTACCAGCTATATGTGCAGTGAATTTGGTCAGTGTCACCCTTTGCACTCTTAAGTTACAGGGGCAGTCACTTTTAGGCAAGGCCTTGCCAAAAAGTGACTGCCCCTGTAACCTTGTCAGGCAGCCTCATGCTTCCTACACCACTACCTTGACAGGGCTTTTAGTTAGGGCTGGTTCAGGTAGCTCTGAACCATTTTATAGCTACGCTGCTATAGGCTTAGACTGCTGGGGCCTGGGGGACACATCTGGTTACATGAAGCCCTCTCCTCTCGCACATTTTGAACTGCCTTTATCTGTTGCAATTTGTAGTTTGGCCTTGGTGTCTCACACTCTCCCTTGGTTTCCACAGATCTCTCCAGAGCTCCATCCCTCTGCACCAACCGCTGCCTGCCTCACCTCCTTTCCCCTGCCATCCAGTATTAAGCTGGCCGCTGCCCACCAGCCTTCATCAACTCTTGTTAACCATTTCCATGTTTTCCCATATTCTCTGTTGTAAACTGTTTTCTTGTCCGTAACAACATCTATTGCATGTCTGCTCGTCCAGGGTGAGGGATCTGTTGCTCACCCTGAGGTTTCTCCAATTTTTTCCCTGTTCAGGGTTTTCTCTGGAGTTTTTCCTCAGTGGATGTGAAGGGCAGAGGATGTTGTTATGAAGCTGTGTAAAGCCCTTTGAGACAAACTGTTTGTAAAAAATGGGCTATGCAAATAAAATTGCCTTGCCTTGCCAAGACCATAAGCAAAAAAAAATGAACATCGCATTTTTAACACCAGAACATTACACAGTATCTTATAATATCTGATTTTGTCCCAATCCAGCAGGTTCAAGGAAATAATTAGAATTATTCTGCAAGAATTTACACAACACATTTATTTTGCAAAAACTGTAACTGTTGTACAATCCTCCTTCTTTCAAAGAAAACATTGAATTTTATTCAATGACAAACCATGACATTTCTGAGATATTCGGTTGTGCCTCTGAAAAAAACAATAAAACAAACAATATTCAGTGATAAAAATCTGGTGGTGTAATGTTTGGAGAACATTTCAAAGGTGCTCTGAAAGAGTGGAAACGGGTAAAAAACAACAACAACAATATTTTAGCTGTTTGAAAGGTTTTGTATTTCTGACACACCACTACAGCTGACATAATAAATATTGACCCTGTAGAACAGATCTTTATTTATGGCACCTGCTACATGGCAAAATGTTTCATATAATGTGTAAGCTTGATGTTTGATTGGCAGTTGAAAGAGGTGAGGGAACATGTATAAACAAATAAAGGTAATGACAAGACTTTCAAAATGAAACTTGACATCACAAAATGATTGTACTGTGTGAATAAGCAAGTATATTTTATGATTGTGAACAGAGTTAGTGAAAAGGAAGGAGTGTAACATTTTATATTCATTCATTAAGTCAATTACTATTACAACTTTTTAGTGTTTTTGACAGTTGAATGTTGCACATTTTGTAGTGTTGCCATTTACTTCAATTCACCTGACCACAAATTTGCAATATTTATGATAAAGACAAGATAAAGAAATAAATACTTAATCCTTAAAGCAACATCTTTTGCTAGTGTTAACTTTGCATGACCACAGAAGAATACAGCAATTAATAATCCATGAGTGTGACAGTTTAAATAACAATAAAGTGGCACCAAATCTTGTCATAGCACAAAGTGCTAATACTGAATCAAAGCTTCAGGTAGAGATTAAATTAGAAATTTCAAGTTATTATTTTTGGGAAACATGATAAGCAGAATGAATAAAACTTGTGTTGAACTCCTCTCAGTGTTAAAATGTGCAGTGGACAGCTGGGACATTTAATAACACATGACACAGCTATTCAACATGAAGTGATCAGCAGCATATTTATCAGTAATTTTAATGATTGATTAGATGTTTACACGGTTTACCTATCAGAAATATGCATGTGCATGTAAAATAATATTTTTTGTTTCACAAAACAAGGCTTCAAAAGCAAATTAAACTGAAAATCTTTCTATTCTAGGAATTTGAAATATTCCTTTTTGGGACCTCCAGTGTGTAATCACAATGAATAAACAGAACAATGTTTATGTATGAATGTGAACAGTCAAATGTCTATAAGTGTAAGAAGCTGCAGACACACAGACAGTAGAAGCAGTAGTAGTGCTACAATATGATGTGACAGTGATCTTAACAGTTTTCTTGAAGTGGCTCCCCTTCAAGATCGGTGCACAGTTGCTTATCTCCCTCCGACTGAATGCATTTCGTTCCTGAAAGTACCATTGTTGTTCAAGGGCAATTCCAGTGTGTACTTTTTTGTTTGTTTTTCTTTATAAAGCATTTCTACAATTCATTCAGATTTCTTCCTAACTTACCTTTTCTGTTCAGTGGAGGAGTTCTCAGAGCTGGTGATACCTTAATGGCCCGAGGTAATATTTTTGAAAATGAAGAGGTTTCTATTCATTCGGCAGGATATGTAATATAAGACAGACTTTGTTTAAAAATAGGTGTTTTACACAGTCAGGTGTGATTTCAATGAGGCACATTACAGGCTTTTTTCTTCATGTATAAATCCTGAAAAGTTGTTGCAGAGTGGACAGAGCCCACTTCAGACTTTTCAATTGCTCCGTTTCAGAGTCTTTGTTTCCCATCCTGTGGCATGTCCATACATCACAGTGATGTCACAGTGGTGGACCTGGCTGAGTGGACAGGACCTGGCATCACAGTTTGTGGAAGCAGTGACAGGAAATGAGAGGGCACGGGGTTTAGCGATGAGAACGGATAGACGCTGGACCAGCCGTGGGCCTCCGCCAGCTCGCCGGGCAGGCTCTCCACCAGCCGCGTCAGCTGCTCCTCCCCCTGACGGATAAGTTCCTCAAAGTAACGCTGGCGAATCAGAAGGGATGGCATGGTGCTGACGAACCGGCGGCAGTCCCGCAGCTGCTGTTCGGAAAGGTATCTGGACAGGATGGCGTGGACCACCCGCTGCCTCCGGTCCAGGTTCTCCTTCAGCTCCCAGGCATCTTCAGTTTGACGGAGGAGCAGAGAGCGTTTGTGATGGAGAGAGTCCTGAGGAAAAGAAATTGACTTCAGGTTACTTTTACAGATAATCATGTTTTAATCCTAATGATGTACAGATGGATAGGGACTAGGGAGATAAACAGATGAACGGCTTGTTTTGTTTTGTTTTGTTTATTTAGATCCCCATTAGCTTTTGCCACGCAGCAGCTATTCTTCCTGGGGTCTTTTCATTGTAATAAATGACAAATACAAACCATTAACACACAACACATTATACATAAAAACAAAAATACATACAGAAAACACATACATTGAATCACTACACAACAAGGATGCCAGGACCCAATTTAGGCTACTAATGGTCAAAATTGCGATCAAAATAATAATCTCTTAGTTTAATTTTAAAACTAACCATGTTTCTTTGTTGTATAACATAATTCGGAAGGGCATTCCACTCCTTCATAGCTCTATATAATACTGTACCTTGAGAGAGTGCCCTGGGTAAAATAAAATAACCTCCAGCAGCATGTCGAGTTGAATAATTATGTATGTTTGAACTAAAAGCTAATTTTCAATACAAAATGTATGGCATTTTAGTTGTTATAATATTTCTAAGAAAAACCATCAACAAATATGACAATCTTTGCTTAACATCCAGCCAACCAAGACTGGCATGCATTTGACAAATATTTGACCTTATTCCACACAAGTGCAACACGTACTGCTTTATTTTGTATAAGTTGCAGTTTTCTGATGTTGGCTAGTGAGGTATTGGACCAAACAACTGTACAATAAGGCGTCCGGTCTCACCATCTCCACTGTGTTCTCCTGTGACAACCCCTCTCTCTCCAGAATGAGCAGAGATCGGTCGATCCTCGACAGCCGGCTGCACAGAGACAGCAGCAGGTTCACGATCCTCTCCAGGTCTCCTGCAAACACATCAACAAACAGCTCTGTCACAGACTGCAGGCACAAATTCAGTTGACTATTCAGTTAACCTCCTCTTGTGTTCGGGTAATCACTGACCCGTTTTTAGGTTTTTATTGCATAAAAGTACCACGTAAATGTGCTTATAGCATCAAGGCTTTTTGACTTTGCCAGGAACCTCTATTTAAACAAAATAAAACCACAAAAAATCTTTTCAAAAAAGTCTAAAATGCAAGGTTAAAATGGTTAAAATTATGACATTTGTGGTGTTAGGGTCAATTTTGACCCGGTTATTACGATAAGAACAATAATGAGAGTTAAAACTGAAATCATAAGTGCAAAATCAACCTCTTCATGGATATAAGGAAGTCTAACAATGTAACCAAGAGATGAGAAACTAATGGAATGATAAATAATTGTTTTTAGTGTGTTTTACAGTTGATTTAAGACTCGGGTCAAAACCGACCCTAACACCATAGACGGTAGCAGAAAGCTGACAAGAGGAAGGTTAATAAATGTAATATTGCAAAAACATTGTTAACAGTGTCAGTCAGATGATGTACCAATGAACATGCTGTATTTGTCCCTCTCGTTGGCTTTGAGGCGCTCTTGCAGCAAGGCTTCGATGCTGGCCCCCAGCGCCTGGTGATCCCTCTGCTCCTCACACAACTCCTCCTTCTCCTGCTGCAGAGCCCCCACACGGCTCCTCAGAGCAGCACACAGCTCCACCTGGGGGACAGCAGGGGAAACACAGAGATCAACAGGAGTTTCACCTGTTACTGCTGTCAGCAAATTATTGATTCAGAATCAAAGAGAAGTGGAGTTATTTTTCTAGAAGTAAAAGATACCTGTATGGAGCCCTGATCTATCTATTTATTCTTTTGTGTGTGTCTCTCCATCAGACACCAACAAATAATAATTGAATAGAGTAGAAAATACTTTTTGTCTACCATTTGCAATGGCATTCATTTGTCTGAATGCCGTTTGGTTTACATGTGCGGCAAGTGAAGAGCATTAAAAACATATCACATCCCACCAAGTCGTACAATACATTACACTATAACACCATGTTACAAGAAAAAGAAAAATCAGCACCAGGTGAGGGCTGAGAGGATAAAAAGGATGTAAAGTGCTGTGTGCTGAGGTACAGTAGTAAACTGATTTACTGATTAAGATATTTTATGGAAACGAGAATGAATGATAATTATATTGTATATACATTTACCTTTCTGGTGTTCAGGTCTTTCTCATCATCATCCAAATTGGTCTCTGTTTCTCCATTTGTTGCCATCTTTGGAGCTAAATTACCAGCGCTCCCTTGGATCCTACAAAGGGAGCAACAATTGAAACATTTTTATATTTCTTGTTTGTGTCTTTCTAGCATTTCTGTGATTAAAAAAAACAGACTCATGGGGATGAGCCTCTGTTGTACAAAGTTCATATTGAGAATGTACACCTTGATGAGATATCATATGTAACATCATCAAATTGAGTCAAATTGATCATTTGGCTTTTCTCAGTTTTACAATGAGACAATAATCTACAGCATAAATCTTCTGAATCTAAAGCACTTCAGACTTCCACAGGTCAGTCAAGCTTTTATTACATCACAGCATTTAGTGCCTGAGTCTTGAGGCTGTGATGAAAGTTCTTGATACAAACAGACTTTTCACGTTTTCAAACTTTTGCACAGGTGATTTAGAGGAACAGAAGTGCATTGAATCCTCTGGGATCTGCAGTAGGAGGGAGAATGATATTTGTGATGAATTGCATCGAAGTGATTGAGAAAAACTGTAACATGATGTACAGTATGTCCTCCATGTGGTACTAACTCTGGCCCCAAGGCGTCACTGTTGTTCAACTGCTCACACTGCAGGGACCTCCTGTGTTTCTGTATACACACATATCACTTCAACGCACACGAGGATCCAGATGAGACAAAGCATCCGTACAGTACGGCAAGAGGGAAGGACCATTAAAAAAAAGACACAGTAATCAGAGGCTATGCCATTGGGCAGTCCGACTGACCTGGCTTCACTTGCTAACTGCCCCTTTAAATTGTCCCCCACAGGCTTCATCTACCTTGGGATAAAAGTCTCACCAGACCTGACTGAGCTATGGAAGCTTAACTTTTCTCCCATAGTAACTAAAATAAAGAAGGACTTGGATAGATGGCACGACCTCCCTCTATCTTTTATGGGGTGCATTAGTTTAATTAAAGCAGAAGTAAGCGGAGCAATATTTTATTTTATTTTATTTGATCTATTTCTGTAACTGACATGATGGCAAATTGTATGTTTTGTGTGTCTGTTGAAAAACAATAAAAATTTGTTTGAAAAAAAAAAGACACAGTGGTTCTCTATGGTGACACCGTGGCCTTATGAAGACAATGAGAGCTGTGACTCAAACATGGTGACAAGAGTTGATCAGGTTTGTCAGGTTTCACCATTGTGGTTCTAGATTGTGAAACACCAGAGCTAACTTGGCAACAAAAAGAAAACATATTTATTATTATTATGTATTATTGTAATCTAAAAACATGTTTTGCCTCATTTCATCTTCATATTCAATGTTATCCAAAGAAAAAATATATTTAAAATCTAAACTGTACCATTAAAGGTATAGTTCGACATTTTGGCAAATTGGCCCATTGCCATAATCCCTATAGCAGTAGGTTTGTTACCTTTAATTGTCGGTGCAAGCTATTTTTAGAACGGCAGAGCAGAGCCGTGAGCTGCTCAGAGCTATGCTACAGAGGCTACAGGGATTTCTTGGTTTCCCTCATCAAACTCATCAAATACACAATCCAACAACTCCAAAACGCTCTGGTGGACAAGTTGTGACCTGCACATTCACCATGATATGAGATAACAGAACGTTACGAGTTGTTTTCGAGGCAAATGCAGAGACTGCTTGCCGAGAAATCAGAAATCAGTGGTTTTGCTAGCCTAGAAATCTAGCTGCACCCTAGCGGCAGCAAATATATTTGCTCCGTAGGTGGGTCTAGAAACGAGCCATAGGAACTTTTTGAGTCTCGAACACCGTTTGTGTTCACCAATCACAGCGCTCTATCTGTTTAGAGAGTCGTTGTGCGGGCTTAACGCGATGATGACATACATTTTAATTGGCTTGTCAGGCTAACGTCATCCTGCTCTTTGCTCTGATTAGTCGTAGCGCTACCCTATTGCGTGCAGAGGCAGTTTGAAAGACAGCCTTCATCCCGCCCCCTGGATTGAGCCAAGGTCTACCGGTCGTTGCCAGACTATACATTTTAATGATATAGTCTGGCTTGTCAGGCTATGGTTTTGCATGAATTTACTTCTAAAACAAAGGTAATGAACCTACTCCTAAACCTATAGAGATTATGGCAATGGGCCAATTTGCCAAAATATTGAACTATCCCTTTAAAATTTAGCCAGGATCACAACGTTACAAGAGCGTAGCTGCAGGAGTTTCACAACAGTCAGAGAAAAAGCACTTCCTGTGACTCTTGGCTGACCATGCAACAGAAACATTTGCCCTCTACATCATCAGTAGATCATCTATGTCTTCTTTTCTGAGGAAACATTCCTTCCCTGAACATGATGTTCACCGACAAACCAAAACAACTTTAATAAGACATCACTGAGGTCAAAGACCTCGACATGCAGAGACAGCAGAGGTTTGTTTCCTCTCAGTCAGCAGCAAGTAAGAGAGGGAGGCGGCTCACACAGGAGGAATCATATGTTAACAGGATAATATCCTTTCCCCCAACTGTCCATCTTAAACTTATTTACATAAATCTCACCTTCCGCAGTTGTAACCCTGAAATTAACAGTTACCATGACATGGACGCCTTTATTCCTGTTTTAGTTAACTCCTTAAAGTAAATTCACTGGGATCCTCATTCAACATTAAACCACTATCAGTCAAATGTTCGGTACACTCTCTTGTTTTAATTCTTGACTGAAATCCACTCTCCTACATTTCCCCGTGTTCTTCTTTACAATGTGGAGAAGTCGTATGATTGATCCACACATCGACATGTAAATTATAAACTAACCAGCATGGTTAAACCAAGGCAGTACTCTATTCTTAGTGCTTTAATTCTCCTATTTAAATGTTTTGGCGGAAAGAAATGAAAATATTTACAGTGTAAATATGTTTAAATATGTAAATGTGTTTATTTTGCTATTATGGGGTATATACCTACATATTCTGAGGGGTGGGGTATTTTATTATTTTTATTTATTTTATTTTATCTTAGAGGTAAGTCTAGGAGTCTTTGTTCTTTTTAACTTAACTTGTGTGTTTTCCATTTCATATTTTCATGTTCTATTGGGAGGTCTGTAACAACAGAATTCCCCCTTGGGGAAAAATAAAGCACTTGCGATTCTGATACTGGAAACAAATGTTTTGCTAGACTATGATATGATTTAAGAATATGAAAAGGTAAAACAATGTCAGAATTACCTGCCCCTGTACTGCCAGTGTGATTTATCAGCTAATTTACTGTTGGGGAAGATCTCCTCCATCAGCTCCACAGTGGATTTAGCCCCCCAAGTGTCCAGGAGAGGCACCAGAGAGCTGTCCCGCAACACCTGGAAACAGAAGGGAAAAAACATTAAAAGTACTTACAACAACAAATGTGGAGTCTCTGGGTATGCAAGCGCAGGTCATAGGCATAGCAAGGTCAGAGTTACATAGACTGAATCAGAACATTCAGACAAATCTCTCTAAAAGCACAATGGCAGAATCTGATTGGATGAGCGGCTAAAAAAATTGGTATGCCATCCCCTTCCTCTCTCCAGGAGATTTTTGAAGAGACAGTGAGGAGGCAAAGCTGCAAAATCACTGTTCTTCACAGCGAATATGAGTTGTTGCCTTCAGGAAAAAGGTATAAGGTACCAAACTGCAGGTTAAAAAGATATAAACTGTCCTTCAGACCTACCTCCATTAAATAATTGAAGATATTGTTAAGATAGTGTGAGTGTGTGTATGTGAGTGAGAGATTCTTAAAGAGATTCTGCAATAATGGTATAGGGAAGTGCAACAGAATAATGAGAGTGCAATATAATAATCAGTGCAATAGAATTAATATGATGCTGTATGGGTATAGTATGTGCAATAGTAAGAGCGTGTGCAATAGTGCAAATGGAGAGTGTGTGTGTGTGTGTGTGTGTGTGTGTGTCGGTGCAGGGTTGTGAGACAGATGTTTTTTATTGGATGGTTCTGTGCTGATATGAATCTATGCTATATGTAAACAAACAGCCTTTTTTCCCCTTCTCTTTTCCCTGAGTTTTGTGATGTGCTATATGTGAACATGTGACATTCTCTTGTGTCCAAAACAAATTTCTCCTAAGGGAGACAATGAAAGCAACTAACTAAGTGTAGTGCTGGACCTTGGTACAGTAACATTCATTCAAGATAACCCACCAGCTGCCGGGCCAGTGTCTCCACCTGCAGCTCCTCACGTGTCTTTTCCCTCTTGGGCAGGGGCAGGTACTCAAAACCTCGGGCATCCTCGGTTGTGGTAAATGTGCTGGTGGAGATAACAGGTGTTGGAGAAGTGACAGCAGGTGACTCTCGGGAGGGAATTTTCGAGTTGTTTAAGAATTCAGAACTGGGTCTGAAAACAGAAAAAAAAAGCAGAGGAATGGAATAAGAGAAAGAGCCAGTAGGACAAACAAAGAAAATTACAATGATTATTATCAGGTTTAAAGGGGAACTATGCAAGCCGGTCTCTTTTCCTCTGTGTTGCTAACCCTCCTCCCGGCCATGTGTGTTTGTTTTTAATGAAACCAGCGAGAAAGCAATCGATAGAGCATACATAGCGTTATATATCATATACGTATGATGTTACGACGTGTATAGTTGTGCAGTCATATCTGTCATAAACAACAGATTACGGGTTACGGGGCGTGTTACGTTTGTGTGATGGTGTTGCAGAGACGAGAGCTGGGACACCGGGTCGGATTGGTTTTCAGCCAAGAGACGCTACAGTAGGTGGAAGGCAGAGAGCCTCCATTCTCCCTGGAACTAGTTACATGTAATTATTTACCCTGCACAATTAATCTGAAGATGTTTAATTAAGGTACAAATGTAGCATAGTTAAGATAAAAATCTTTCATAGTTCCGCTTTAACTTAATTTTCACTATCACCCAAATCTGAACAGGCGCATTGCAAAAACACAATAAATTTGGATAAAATCCCAAAGCCTGAGCCTGACACAATTGACCTACATGATGGACAGCACAGTCGTCTGTGAGTGTCATCACAGCCTCTGTGAACAAAAGCGGAATCAACCTCCTTCATCACACCTTCCTCCATTCTCTGCGGTTTGTTTTGCATGAGTGCAGGACGCCATTGTTAAACTAATCATGATGAAGTGTTAATATGGTTAGGGGGTTAGGGTAAAGTCATTTTAAAAACACAATGTGAACACAATGGAGGTGAACGGTACAGGTCCCCTGTCCTTCATCAAGGGTTAGGGTTCTCATCAAACTCATCAAATACACAATCCAACAACGGCAAAACGCTCTGGTGGACAAGTTGTGACCTGCACATTCACCACGCTATTAAAAATAATCATGAAATGTTACGAGACAGAGTTGTTTTTGAGGCAAATGCAAATCCAGAACTACATTCCAGAGTGATTTCAAAAGCACAAGTAGTTCCAAGTATTTGCTTCATGTGTTGTAATGTTACATAATTGAACATGTTTATTTCATAGTGTGGTGAATGTGTAGTGAGCAGCTCTCGTCTCTGCCCCGCTGATCTCAAAACAACATGCACCGATGATTAAAGGTAATGAACCTAGTCCTACCCCCTATAACTATAGGCATTATGGCAATAGGCGAATTTGCCAAAAATGTTGAACCATCCCTTTAAATTACAATACTGAATGACAAACCTCTCTACCGACTGGAGTTCACTCTCTTGATCCAGCTCAAGGGGAGGAGGAGGAGGAGGGAAGTCCTCTTCCTCTTGGATGGGTGGAGATGGGGACAGAGGTTTCTGGGGGAAGACGTCACTGCAGTGAGTCTGTGATGAGCCTGTGAAGGGTTCTGACGGCTGCTGCTGCTCGGTGGAGCTGGAGAGACTGGACTCCGAGATTCGCAGGCGGCAGGTGGACGAGTAGGAGGTTGGGGAAGGAGATGAGACGGCGTGGCTTTCCGCAGAATGCCCCAAACTGTGGGTTCTGTCTCTGGACACGACCTTCTTCTCGGCGTCTTCTAGGATGCTCATGCTGCTCAGACTGTGCCTGGATTGTCTGTCTGTGCTCCTGGTTCCATCAAAGTCGGCGCCGTGGCCTGCGCCGGTCTGAGGCGTTCCCGGGAAGGTGATGGCACCGAGGTTGGCCAGACTCAGCCTGTCGCCGGCCTGCCACTCGGAGCCGCCTCCGGCCCCGGGCGGGGTGAAG
The DNA here is from genome assembly GCF_045865225.1 of Trachurus japonicus. Taxonomy (NCBI): domain Eukaryota; kingdom Metazoa; phylum Chordata; class Actinopteri; order Carangiformes; family Carangidae; genus Trachurus; species Trachurus japonicus. The sequence continues at coordinate 17,875,672 of NC_140918.1, forward strand.
GGACAGGCCATGCCCACGGACGCCGCCAAGCTGGAGGTGCTGTGGGCTCGCTGCCGATCGGTGCTCCTTTGTCGCTCTCTACGAGTGACGGGAGTGTAGGAGGAGCCCGGGTCTGGGATCAGGGCACCAGGAGGAGAGGATGCTGGGAGTAAACAATTACTATCATTATTCCCATGATTCAAGCATCCAAAATAACTGAGTGGATCTAAAAGTTTGATCACTGAACATTTTTCACTGACCTTGACGGAGTTCCGCAGGCTGGACGGTGCTCACGCTGTTCTGGGATGGTTGAGAAGACACCTGGATATCTGTAGGTCTGAAAGAAAGGCAGGTAGAGAATGAACCGAAGACAGGGACTGTTCTACTGTTCCTTTGAAAGAGAGAGAGTTACTATTATTGTACATAAACAAAATAGGAAGATCCAACAATATAATATAAAATCATGCAATATAATAAAAATTAGCCATTGTTCATGCAAGATGAGGGACTGAGAAAACCCATGAGGTGATCAGTTCATTAAGGCAAGTAGAGACGTGCGTTACCTGTCCTCAGCGAGACTGCAGCGTCCTGGTCCAGACATGAACACACCAAACATCCTGATCCCAGTGGAGTCCTACAACACAGACAGACTTGTGTTCAGACTGGAACAGAATCCCATGATGCTGGTTCCTCCAGCCCTCTGGGATCAGACTGTAATGTGTCCATACTTTTCTCCTGCTTTACTCTCCTTTAAGATGTGTTGGCTCACTTTCATGATAAAAGTTTAGTTGTGGGTGAAATAACTTCAGAATGGTTTCCTCAAACTGTTTCTGATAAGTACACATGTATTGTAAGAAATTAAAAAGGAAATACAATCCAAGGTATGAGACAGTATACAGCAAAAGCTATAAACCAAATGACTAATATCTCTATTTAAAATGACTGTCTCTATTTAAAGTTATTGTATGTTTACTACTATACTGCTAACTGATGTGCTGCTCTAACCCTAACCATAACCTCAGGGACAAAAACTCATTTTAAATGCAAAGCTTTCCCAATGTGGAGTGCTACCTTTAATAATGACTCCTTCACAGAAATAAATACAGACTTTGACATCAGCAATCACATGTGTGAACCGCTGACCTTATGCAGAAAGCACACACACACACACACAAAGGCCTGCAGGGTCTACCACTTCTCCTCTGAGCTGAGTTTAAGCTGTTAACTGTTTCAACACTCCACCACAAGATCAACATGTCTATTTGAGAGCTTCTATCTGAGTTACATTACAAATGAATGGCAGCTTGAGTCACCATTCCCTCACAGACTACATACCATAATATATCAATAAGTCTTTGTTGCGTTGAAAGATATTTGGAGGAGGAGAAAATGAATATGACTCACACATCATCATATCATGTTCTAATTAAAAATAACACGTACATTTTAGACCACTAACATGTTTGCCGTGTATAAGGACAGAGCCCATCCTGCAGAGTGTGAGTCTATCTGATTGAACTGTAATGATGTTTATGTGGCACAGGCAGCTCTGATCACTGAGGGAGATAAATGACAAATTCATCCACGTCTGCATTCCTTTCAGAGCTCTGCTGAGGTGTCCGTGTTGTGTGTGTGTGCGTGCATGTGCGCGTGTGTGTGTTATCTTTGCCATCATCCACATCAAACAGCGCCCAGCCACCATCGCCGGCTCTCTGGCACCTTACAGGAAACTGAGAGGATCCTGGGAATTTCCAAATGTCTCTCAAGAGCAAAATGCCACCAGACATGTAGTGTAGTGTAGAGCCACAGGGCCATGATAGTCTCTGACTGGAGACTAGTACAAGATGAGAGCAGGGTTTGATAATCATATCAAGTAGTGGACATGCTGGAGTTGGAGTAAGTTGATTTTTCTTGGCAATGTTAACTGGTTAAGCACCTTGTGACCAAGAAGGAGGTGGGTTGTGGAACTGTGTACCATTAGTGCATGTGATTGTAATACATGGCATTTCCTGTTTCTACAAGGGAGCGCTTAGTCAACTGAATAACAGCATACGGGTGCATTTAGGGCGGGACTCAAACTCACAGTTTAGGACAAAGTGTCAGTGAGTGCCAGGGTTATTATAGTAAACTGAAAAGACTAAAAGGAAAACTGGCAGTGAAAAAATAATTTAGTAAAATTAAATAAAAATAAAAATGACAATTTTTCCAAAAACGAAATAAAAACTACAATGAACAATGTTAAAAGTAAACTGAATGTCAGATCACATCAGCTTAGTTGTAGTTTTCTTAGAGATGTCTAAAACTGCAGGAAGAAAACACCACAACTCAATATGGGACGACTTGGAGTACGACCCACAGATAAGAGTGAACAGAAACTTGTGAGGACTGATGGGAACATTATGGGATGCAACTTAAAGGGAAAAATCCCACAAATGTGGAAGTTCATCTTCAGAGGTCTGACACAGCATCACTTGCTGAACTAACTAAAACTAAATGCCAATAAAAAAAGCAAACTCACTGTCGTCCTCACTGCAGGCGGCCTCGGTTCGAATCCTGCATTGGGCGGCCCTTTCCTGCATGTCATTTCCCCTCTCTGCCTCCCCATTTCCTGTCTCTCTCTCTGCTGTACTGTGCTATCAGTCAAAGGCAATAAAAATTATTCTTATTGAAACCAAAAACAGGACAACCTGCTTTTTGTTTTACATTATGGTTGTCAGAGACTATTTGTGGTATGTGCCTACTCATTTCTAGAGATGCACCGATCCAATACCCAGATCGGATATGAATGAGGCCAATCCAGCATCCCGATCCAATCATTTCTTTGACATTAATGTCATACACAGCAATACAGTTACAGCGATCTAGAGTTATTTATTTATTTTTGCTGCTAATGTACATTTGTTAATAAATAATATTAAGTACATTTATACCTGTGTTAATTTGTTACCTTTTTTTAACAAGGCTAAATGTTTATGTCAAGCCTGATGCCTTCACTCACATGGCAAGGTATACGGTTCATTCATTCACACTACAAACAGTAGTATCGGATTGGTATTGGGTATCAGCCGATACGCTCAGTCCAGGTATCGGTATCGGATTGGATCGGAAAAAACTGGATCGGTGCATCTCTACTCATATGTAGTTAAATCTGTACTTGACACCCTTTAAAATTTCCAAGGTAATTTTGCCTCGCCCACATGCGAGGCCCTTAGAATGCATACAGGAATGTTCAAGCACCTTTATCCTGTCAAAGGAGATTGGTTTGTCCTGAGGAGAAGTAGTAGATCAAACACTGCAATTTCAGTAGGTCTGTTTGGGCCCAACTATATTATGCTACTTCATGACATGTAGTATAGAGTCAGAGTCCTGACTTCCACACACTCTCACCTGGTTGAGTGTCTCCACAGTGGGGGAGGAATGGGAGCGGTGGTGCTGAGGACTGTCTGTCCTCTCCTCAGTCCGCTCCAGCAGATCCTCAGCGGACGCAGACTTCCCAGAGCTCCGATCTGCCCCCGTCCTGTGCAGGGCCCCGTTGATCTGCCTGGGCTCTGCTCCCTGCTGCTGCTGCTGCTGCTGAGGGGGGGATGGACCGGGGTTCCCCCTCCAAGACCGGCTGTGTCTGCTCAGAACAGCTTCAGGGGTGTTCACCTGGTGCTCAGATGGTGCGCTGGAAATACAAACAGGAAAAACTATTATTATTATTAAACATAATAATGATTAGGAATTTTAGTAATGGAAGTGGTGAAGAGATTCGAATGAGCTGTCAATCACAATCAATCACTCGAATCAACCAATCCGCTGCAGAGATAGAGGCTGGAACGTCTCTGCCCAAATAGTGCAGCTTTTACGCAGCAGACAGAGAGGGCCTGGAAAAGGATTTCTTATTTAGTCCCAATTGATTCTTTTTCAGTTAGTTTATGCAAATTGTGTGAAAATAAAGATTAAACAATGGTTTATAGTGGCAGGTGGTTCCAAGCTGTGCCAAAAATGGACATTTTGGAAAGTTCGCCTGAATATTTTGTAGTAAAATCTCAATAATTTTGTCCTGCTTCAATTAATCAGAATCAACCACTGCAGAGACAATGTTCATATGTTGTACAATGATTTTATAGAGGGTTTGAGCTTGGATAGCATTATTCTAAAGGACACTCATCAAAAATATGATTTTCTTTTAGGCGAATATTAATTTTATTTAATTTTTTCTGTGTCATCTTCATTTACTCTTCACCAGTAACACATATACTGAAATTTACACATCTCAGCAATTTCTCAATTTTTTCGCTTTACTATGACACCAAAAGTATTCAAATAGACCTTGTGGTTGCAGAGATATACTCATTTTATTATGGATATGCAATTTTCGAGAAAAGGCCTAAAAAATAGGCTTGGTTCTTAACACGTTAAAATAAATAGAACCATAGTTACAATATTGTGTAATTCTAATATCATCAGGTCTTGGTTACCTGTGTGGCGGCTCCACCAGAGGCCTTGGAGTCGTAGCTCTGCCTGGATAGAAGAGGTTGGACTGGAGGTTGGCTTCAGAGGGAGGAGTGGAGCAGAGACGGCGCTCCACAGAGAAACCTCTGTCTGGACCAGAGTCCTGCAGGGAGAACAGGCTGGAGGCAGAGGACAGGCTCAGGCTGTCTGAGTAACAGGACGAGACTGGAGGGGGAGACGGACAGAGGAGAGGAGGTTTCTCTCAGTCTTGCATTTAATCTGGTTTCTATCCTTCATCCACCCATCATCGGTCTATTACTCACCTGAATGGTTGCTGTTGTCATAAACACTGTGAGGTCTCTGTCCACTCCTCTTCCCTCCCTCATCTCTCCTGACACTTCTCTTCCTCTCCAGGTACTCAGCCAGAGCGTCGTGCTGAAGCTGCCTCAGGTCCGGCCTGGACGCGGCCAGCTGAGGAGGTCCGGTCCTGACGTGACCCGCTGCCAGTTCAAACATCTTCCGCCGGTCTGCAACACTGGTCTCTGACACGGAGAGAGAGACCGGGGTCGTGGCCCACAGTTACCCACATGCACGTTCAGAGGGTTCTACTGTTTATAAGACTAACTCTCCTGTCGAGCTTCCATACAGGATTCAGTGGTGGCCACAACTGTCAACATCCCCAGTTGTTCAAAAGGTAATCTAATTGGATTTTGGATAATGGATTGGATCAAATCTTGAAAATGGGTTGTTCAAAACCTTCATTGTAATGGACAGTCTCATCTAGAGCACTCATTATCTGGATTTGGTCATCTTGAAAAGTTTGGATCTGGATCATCCAATCCTACTTTGCTTTGAACAACTGGAATAAAATTAAGACGGATTATGTGATCCTGGATAGAAAAAAAAGGGATTTCAATTCAATAATCAATAATTTTTATCCAGATTACACCTTTTGAACAACTGGGCCCGGTGTTTGTCTGATGTGAACCTAACATACTAGTTTCATTACAGTTTTTTTTTTCAAAGGTTCTGACAAAACTAAACTAAATAAAAAGTGTTTATTAATCATTTCAGCTCACTAGATCAGCTGAAGTTAATTAGCACAAACTTTTTTGAATTATAACCAAAATGTAACCAACACTAAAACTCTTCCCAGGCATTTGGCTTGGCTTCATGCTCTTAAATACTTTGAGTCATTTGGGTCACTACTTGAATATAAAGCCTGATTGAGATGAGCTTTAAATGACCCATGAGATTCTCGATGCTAAGATTTTTCACTTGGTGATTTCTAATTTGAAATATGCTAATACAACTGGGGACGAGAAAGCAGCAGAAAGAAGAGTACAGTAATGTCCCTGAATCTTATAATCAGTGAAATCAAAACTTAGCCTCTGTTTGTTACTGACAGTATCGGGGGCAGAAACTTGTATTTACCTCCTCCGCGCCTGAAAAGGGCGGCGGTCTCATTTTCTGTGACCCCAACCTCGTTCATGTTTTCTGGCTCGGAGAATGAGCGCTTCTTCTGGTCGGCAGTCAGACGCTTGCGGCCGCAGATCCTGATCAGAGAAGGGTGTCCCACCGGAGGGACGGTGGGGAGAGCCGGGGGGCTCGGGCCCCGCACCTCCGGACTGACCACATGTCTCTCCTTCGGTGCGTGAGGGGAGGCCACCGCCGGCGGGGTCTGTCCTGTGATGATGACGCCCTGTGGTTTGGGCATGGTTTTGGGGCCTTTCTTCTCCAGGGAGTGGTACTTGACAGGGACGGGTGGAGGCTGGTGGCTGCAGGAGGGGGACACGGGAGGAGGACCGACCGGAGAGCTGGGCTCCCTCCGTCTGAAGGAGGTGGACCGCAGGACCTTTGACTGGGCGTCTTTCACAGATTCCCTGTAAGATCTGAGTAGAGACACGTTTCCATGTCAGGACGGCTGAGACAGACTCATCTACTGCAGAGTGAGTTCTTAAACCACTGAAGGACTCTGACCTGTTGGAGGACGGGTCCTGTACGGAGCCCAGGATGTCCTGGATGCCCTGTCTCTGGGGAAAGTCTTTGCTACTGTCACCGTCCCTGGATTCATCCAGCTGGAAGCTGCTCTGACTCCTTTGGAGGGCTGAACTGGGATCAGCTGGGGTCCTAAGATGATTCAAGAGTTTATTTCACCATTTTGTGCACAGACAAGCTGGGTACAATAGAAGTCAGACTTAAAGTTAAAAAGAGTTAAAAAGTCTTAAAAGAATTATTAAAAGGACAAGTCAAGGCAAAAAAGATCCACATCAATAAATAACATTTAAGAATAAAACACAGGTAACGCTGCTAAAACATATTATATTATATTTAAATATGTATGTACAGTCCATTCAAGTGGAAAAGTGAGGTCAGTAGTGTAAGAATTGTTTTTATTTTGCAGTCCTTAATTGTGACCTCGCTGGTCAGGACCGGGACCTATTTGATTGGATCATGGACTGCGATCATCTGTCAATCAAAATCAGTGAATAAAGTGCATGTAATAGGTCTATCTCATTGTATCTGTGCTCTGTCTGTGGAGTCACTCATGGATCACCTGCATTTTAAGCAAAGAAAAAAAGGACACTAAAGGACATAGAAACACCATAGCAGTATAGTAAGAATAAGGGAATAAGTCTCTATGGATGGTTTGTGGGCGGTTATCAACAAATAAACTGAAAGGTCAGCACCTGTTTTTATTGTTAGTGTGGCGTGTTATTGATTAGGAGCAATGCGCATATGACTTTGTGAATCAATGAGTGTGTATGTATGTACAGTATCTTCAGGCTGTTTCCTGCCTTAGGTTCCTTGTTTTAGACATTTTTGTCTCTGAAGAACTTTCAAATGTGCTGGCTTTATATAGACACCAAGCACGGCAATAAAAGTTGTGTCTTTTAATAAAAAGAACAACCATTATTAGTGGATCACTGCTACCATAATGACCCAATACTCAAAATAACATGTGTATTTCTATGGAACCAATCAATTTTAAGTCTTTTTTTTTTTTCACGGTTCACATGTTCATTCAAATAACAATTCACCATTCTCATCCATTCATCTGCAAATTACAACTGAATCACACAGCAATACACACACGACACCACAAACAATACAGATGAGGATGACTGGTCCTCCCTCAACAATACAAAAGATTAAATGTATAAATCACAAAATTGAGCTCTAAACTCCCTAGAACAGGAAAGCTGGGGTTCTTAATGCAATATTTCATTAATGCACGGGGTGTCCAAAACCTTTTTCCACCACTGTAGATCCACTGTCAGTGATGAGCAGCTCTCACCTGTGTTTCATGTGGTTGCTGTTCCCTCCTCTGCAGCTCAGAGTCCTGTGTGCTTTGGTCCCATTGGTGCTTCTGTCCAGCATGTTCCTCAAGTCGTCTGCTCTACAGGAGCTGCTGTAGCTTCTGTCCCCCATCTGGTCCAACAGCACACAGACAAAACAGTCAAGTAGAGTCATCACGTATAACAAGGTAGTGATTAGTGCTAGTGATAACAAATGTTGAGTTACCTTTATCACAGTGGCTTTGTTGTGTGGGTTGTTGGTGCTGTGGCTCCGCTGCTTCCCCACACGTTCTCGCCGCTCAAAGTGACTGACTTTCTCCAGGACAGAGAGGCTGGAGGCGGGTCCCTGGCTACTGTCGCCAAGGCCACTGTTGCCATGGTTAGAGTCGGAGGTGGCACATCCCTGTACTTCGGCGAGGGCGATCTCCAGACGGGTCAGCGGGTGTTCTCTGTCTCTGTCCCATTCTCTGTGGTCCCAGTGCTGGGACGGCAGCGCTGCTGAGTCACCATGGTGACGGGGAGCAGTAGTCTGGGAGGTGGAGGCGTGTGGAGCCCAAGGCTGAGGGTGAACCGGTACCTGACCCTGAGCGGACCTGGAGACCACCACTGGGTCTGAATGAACACTGGTCTGATCCTGTGACCTGAGGGAGGGAGGAGAGGAGGACGGAGGACGGATGAAAGAAGACATCATCACTGATATCAAGTGATGGACAACCAGTAACGGCTTTAGAAAATAACAGCGTTACTACAGCTACTTTCTTTCAGTAACAAATAATCAAAACAGCCCAGTTATAATATATTACTTGACTCAAGTAGTCCTGTCACAAAATAATACACCTGTTAAAGTGTACTTTATATAACACTTGAGCTGTTTATCTGGAACTAATCACTCAGCATTCCTCCGCACAGGCAGGATTTGAGCTTTTTTTTAAAGTAATGCAATAGTTACTTTTCCTACTAGTAATTAATTACTTTTATAATATAGTAATTCAGTCACTAACTCAGTTACTTTTGGGGGAAAGTAACTAGTAACTATAACTAATTACTATTTAAAGGTAACGTGTCCAACACTGTGGACAACCAGTGGGAATCAGCATCATGTAACAGGTCGCTGGCTGTGTGTTGAAGGAATGTAGCGCCGCATTGTGTAATAATGTAATAAGTTTTCACCTCATGATGTAATGACACTGCATTTTGTAATAATCTGTCACATTTTGTAATAAAACGCAATATGTAATAAACTTTGCTGCATTTTGTAATAACTTGTTACATAATGCACTGAATTATTACAAAATGCGGGAGTTGCACCTTTTTTTGAAAAAAATATAACAATTTGGTGCAATATGTAACAAGTTTAAAAATGCGTCAAAGTTTATTGCATATTGCGTTCAAGAATTCTATTACAAAATGTGGCATTATTACATCATGAGGTGAAAATGTATTACATTATTACATAATGCGATGCTACAAGGTGTAATGGTAAATTTGAATATTCCTTTGTTTTAATCACTTGATACTTTCCCCCCAAGGTATCAGAACTCCTTTTGTTTGTTACCCATTTGTGTATTTTAAATGTCTAGATGTTCACCGTGCAGGATGCCCCAGGTGTGAAACACACCCTTGGGGGTCGGTACCAATACCAACCAATACAACAAGACAAAGCAGTGTGAACACACTGTCTGAGTAAAGGGCCGACCCCTGCAGCAAACACGGGGTTGTGGAATACACCTTAGGGGGCATTCCTCAGGTATAAACCTTTAGTCACCCCATTTCTCTTGGTCTTTTCTTTACCATCACCACACGGATGAGGATTGACCTTTCTTTGCAAGGAAATAAAAACATGTCGGGCGAAGTCTCTATTTCATTATTCACCAACAGCAAACGGCTAAAAACCTCCACAACAAAGGAGATTGACAAATGACAGAAGCAGAATCTGTTATCTCAACATGTCACACAGACAGAACTGATTTCAACACAGGTACGACGGATCGTCTGCCCTTACCTGCTCCTGTCTCCCCTGGACTGGACAGGCGTGTAAGGGTCCCTCCACTCGGGTGACTGGGCCTGGGGCCTAGATCCGGTGGTGGACTGGGTGAGGGGAATGTGGTTTTGTTCCTGGAACACATGGCTGTGGAGTCCCTGGCCTTTGTGGGGATAGGAGCGTGGGTAGCTCTGGTGGTGGGGCATCTGGGAGCCGGTCTGACTCTCTGGTCCCCCTCCGGCTGCTTTCATAGAGGGTTTGTAGTGTCCATGGTGAGACTCTTCCTGCAGAGGCCTGATCAAAATAAAAGATTGAGTTAAATCCTATAACATTATGGGCTGATATGATTTTTTTTTACCCTGCTGGCCCCTGTCTGCCTGGGTTTCCTAATCCAAGACATGCAGGTAGATTAACTAGCAATTTAAAATGCCCATATGTGCAAATGTGAGCATGAAGGGTTGTTATTCTTTATATATCAGCATTGTCACAGACTTGGAACTTGTCCACAGTACTAGCCTATATAATCCTCCCCTCACCATAAAAGATAAGCTGATGTAAGTGTGGAGTCTGTCCATCCTCATCCTCTGCTGGCTAATATGTGCCATGTGTGTATGTAGCTGTGTGAGTAAATGAGCAAACACGGTATCCTACGTCTGCGTGCATTATTGCTAAGTAAAGCAACCACTCTGGTTACTACACTGTATTTGGGTGTTTTTTGGTGTGTCTTTTTGGACAAAGAAAGTTGGTATCCATTAACAACCATTATGGACAAATACTGCTGCACAGACCCCCCCGTAACTCAGAGAAGGAACGGAGGACTCTGAAAATTCTCACAGCTCTTAGTTGACATGAGGGTGAGTAGATAATGAGTAAAATTTGAATTTTGGGTGAACTATTCCTTTAATCACAGTGACAAACTTTTTACTGTCACTTGCTCATGAGTGACTGAAGTGGCGAATATTCCTGTGGAAAAGATTCAGTCTCACCCTGGAGGATGAATCAACTCTTATGGTTACCTGTCTGCATCATGTGCTGGCGTCCTGAGCTTTGAAGAGGCAGATGTCATGTAAGACGAGTGCAGGCAGTGGGAAACAGAAATGTTATTTTGGTGTCTGTTTTCTGTGGTTGCTGTCTTTCCATCCCTCTGACCCTCTGTTACTCCTTCATCCTTCCCTCCTCCTCCTCCTCCTCCTCCTCCCTGCCGCCGGCCGCTCTCCTTGGACAGTGCAGGATAGACTGCAGAGGCTGGGTTGGAGCTGGGCAACTGCGCATAGTGGGGGGGCTCCAGCTGGGGGGCGGGATACGCTCCTGGTGGAAAAATGAGCCGCCCGGACTGGAGGGTGGGGTCTGCAGGTCCAGAGGAGGCTTCAGGTGGTGAAGGGGGAAAGCCCCCGCCCTGCCGGGGCTTCGTGGTGGGGCTGCTCTCTGGACTCTTCTCTATCACCGTGTGGAGCTGACACTCGGTGCCATACGAGCCTTTAGCTGCAAACACAGTGGCAATGGTTGGAAAAATAAGGTAGAGGACTGAGCAGTAACAATTCACCAATCACATCAATGTACCATGAGTCTTTTAAGCTTTAATGAAATGGTTCCATTTCATACTATTTAATTTACAATGAGTGAACACAGTAACTGACTGAAAACATACCTGCACCTGAGGCCACAGGGCCACTTGAGTGATGACAGGAACCTTTCTGCAGAGACCTGAATATAATCAATTGTAACGGATGAAATCAGATTCATTTTAGTCACATTACATATTACTATCCCGACATGCCCCGACATGAGAAATTGTTCCGAAAAAAAAATTAAATAAGTCTATATTTTAAGCTTGTTTGTAGCGGAAGCTCTGGCGGAACAATTTTTCATGTTGGGGCTTCGATACAAGAGGGACATTACAGACGAGCAGTATGGAGGTATTTGGATATTTTTTGGTGTGTCTTTTTGGACGAAGAAAGTTGGTATCCATTCACAACCATTATATGGACAAATACTGCTGCGCGGACCCCCCCGTAACTCAGAGAAGACTCTGAAAATTCTCACAGCTCTTAGTCGACATGAGGGTGAGTAGATAATGAGTGAAATTTGAATTTTGGGTGAACTATCCCTTTAAGAAGAACATCCTACAAATCATTCATGAACAAGGTGTTCAGATGTTTTTCTCTGTAATCAGACATGCATGGAGGTGGATGGTTCTACTGACCGTAGTGAGCGGGCATGCTCCAGACTGGACCAGGAGTTTGGTCTTTCGTGGTTCCTGATGGCTGCGTAGCTGTCACTGCGCCGCGGGGGAGGGGGCACCCCCCTCAGGCTCTCATAGGAGCTGCGGCTGGCTGCCGGGCTCCATATTGGACCCACACTGTGCCTGTTTGACGCTGGCACACCACCACCACCACTGCTGCTGCTGCTGCTGCCACGGTGACAGACCCCGCCTGATGGACCAGTGGTGGAGAGAAGGACACTGATATCATCACATCACAATAACATAACATTACTTTTTTTTTTTTACATTTCCATTTTCCATTTATAAACATAATGCAGCATTCACATTATTCAAGTCGAATAATAAATATAGGATTTATCCAAAACATTTTAAATTGTTACTGATGCTTAACACATTTGGAGAAGTGTATGTAGTTTGTTGTGCTGCTCTCTAACCATCACATCATGATCACGTGAAAACTTAACACATTTCACACCAGATGTGTTGAAATCTCCATAATATTTAAAGGGATAGTTCACCCAAAATTCAAATTTCACTTATTATCTACTCACCCTCATGTCGACTAAGGGCTGGTATTTCCGGGTTTCCCCTATCCCCCATCCCCCAACTCCAAAACGCTCTCGTGGACAAGTTGTGACCTGCACATTGACCACGCTATGAGATAATAACGTATAATCATGTAACATTACGATACATGAAGCAAATACTCAGAACTACTTGCGCTTTTGAAGTCACTCTGCTGAGCAGCCGTGTCTGGAATGTAGTTCCGGTTACGCATTTGCCTCGAAAACAACTCTGTCTCGTAGCGTTCCATTATTAACTCATAGCGCGGTGAATGTGCAGGTCATAACTTGTCCAACAGAGTGTTTTGGAGTTGTTGGATTTTGTATTTGATGAGATTGATGGGGGAAACCCGGAAATACCACATGCCTCTGTATGCTTCTGAGCAGATCGTATTTCTGCCCCGCTGATCTAAAAACAGCTTGCACTGACAATTAAGGGAATGAACCTATAGGGATTATGGCAACGGGCAAATTTGCCAAAATGTTGAAATATCCCTTTAAACTTTAACTGAAAGAGAAATTTTACCTTGCACGTCTCGGCTCAGTCCGGCCCTTGCTCCACCGTCGCCGCGGGAGTCACAGCTGCGTAGCAACAAAGCGGAGGTGGACTTGTACTCGTGCTCTTGAGATAGGCCTTTGTGGGCGTCGTAAACTGGGTGGATGTAACGGACGTCGGTCTGCTGCATCTCGTCACTTCCCCGTCCTCTCTGAGGGACGGTCTCCAGCGAGTAGGATCGCTCTGGGCTGAAGGAGGCGTTGGAGGCGAGGTACTCTGGGATGCTGGAGCTGGTGGAGAAGGAGGAGTAGGCAGAGTCTCGTTTGCTGTGGAGGTGGTCGATGCTGTTGGAAGACCTGGAACATGACAGGAGATGTAATGTCAGATCATAACTTAACTGTGCTCACACTTCCATTTAAGATTGGTCATATGACATATTTTTTATGGAAATATCACTTTTTGAAGGCTTTTCAACAATTTGGGTGTCTGTCTTGCCTTTTGGCCCCCAAAATGTGCCACTGAGGTTGAAATCGAGCTGTTCCCTCGGTTGTCTGACAATGTTGATGTAACTAGTTTTGGAATTTGCATAACCCCACCCCTACCTGGTACCAAGGGGGCGGGGCAAGCAGTGGTTCATTTGCATTTAAAGGGACAGTCACTGAAACCAGTCGTTCTGAACAGGGCTGTTTTGAGAGGATGAAAAGAGCTGTGATGTTTGATTCTTGTGGTATTTTGACCAACGCATGTCACAGACATGTCTTTAAGACACCTGGGGACTGTTTTAATTTGTGGAAAAAGGGCAGAATATGTCTCCTTTAAGAACAACACTATAGTCAACAGAACAAAAGTTCTGGTTGTATTAACTGCCATGACTGTAAATACAGTACAGCAGTAGTAGATCCACACACAAAGGGACAACCCACGGTGACATAATGAGTGTGACATTGTGTTTGGTGAGGCTAAAATTCCACAGATTTTTAATAATACATATATCCAAGAGATGTTGTGGTGATTAGATAAGGTTTGACACTAACTGATCCTAAAACCACAATGTGTGAGTTTCTACATTATTGAAAAAACAAGACACAGCTAATAAATCAGCTTTCTGTATGTTTGATAGAGTTTCCACATGCTCCTGGTCTCTGTGCTAAGCTAGGCTAAGCTAGGCTAAGCTAGGCTAAGCCCCTCCTGGAACTATCTCTACTACAGTAAGACAGTATGTGAACCTGGCAGAGGACAGCTGGTGGCAGGACGAGTAGGTGGGGTGGGGTCCACTGTGGGCGTGGAGGCCCAGCGAGTGGTGGTGCTGAGCTCCAGAGTGGAGGTGGGAGGACTGGGGAGGGTCCAGGCTCTCCATGCTGCCCCTAGAACTGTACTGGTCCGGACTCTTCCTCAGGTAACCGCCCCCGGAGTCGAAGCCACCGGACAGGTCAGCGGTGGAGACACTGAGAGACAGAGACAGAGGGACATTTAAATTCTTTGCAGGGAGACTCATAAAATAAAACAAAAGATCTGACACTTAAAGCTTATATCAGCATAGTGTTAGCATGTTAGTACAGCTGCAACTGAAGGGAATGGCATTGGTTTGGCAGGTAATAATGAAAGTACTGTTTATATTTTTATTGCATTGGATGAGAAGTCAGGAGATAATAAAACCTATATGAAAAAAAAGATTAATTTTATAACATATTCTACTACTGAACATGAGAGGCTTCCTGTTCAATTAAACCTGACAGTGCACGAGTGTAGAAAGAGAAGATGCTAAAATCCTCCATGCAAGTGTTTTGTTATGTATTTCAACAGAGCAGCAACAATTAATCAATTAATCAAACAATAATCGATAATTAAATTGGTCAACTATTTTGATATCAAATAATTGTTTTGAGTAGTTTTTTAAGAAAAAAAGCCCAAATTCTCTGATTATTGTGAATATTTCTGGTTTCTTTGTTCCTTTATGACAATAAAGTCTCTCTTTGGTTTGTGGACAAAACAAGACATTTGAGGACATCATCTGGTGGTTTGGGAAACACTGATTGACATTTTTCAAAAATTTTTGACATTTTATTGACCAAACAACTAAACGATGGATAATGAGAATAATCATTAGTTGCAGCCCTATTTTTCAACTGTAACCATTGTGTTGTTATTAACTATGGTGAGCGTAGTGGTCTGAACGCTGCTGTAATGTTGTAGGCTAGTTTGATGTTTCCCTCATCTTTCAGAGTCATATAACTATGTATGTACAAGATGAGATATTGAAGTCATCATTGCATCACAGTGTTGTGACTTACCAAACTATCAGTGGGTAGTCATGTGTCTGAAAGATGCTTCTGTGCTGGTTGTTAAGTGAACTGCTGAATCTGCTGTGACCTCACTCTGGATAATTGACTGGAATGTAAATGTGAGTGTTTGTGCCTGTGCCTACGTCACAGTTTGACCCACCAAGTCCTTCAACCAAACACAATGTGATTACTGCTCTGGCAGCGAGGACAGTCTCTGTCTCTGTCTGTCTCTCTGTGTCTTTCCTCGTTCTGTGTCGGGAGTCTCTCACTTCTACCTCTGTCGTTTCACCTACATTAAAGCGCGGCTGCAGAGCGAACTCTGTGCGTATTATGTGCCAGTGGGTGGTGGGACGGTTGCCATGGGAGACCCAGAGGTGAGGGGGAGGGGAATCAGGAATGTGCACACACACACGCACACACACATCCAGGTCAGTGGCTTTAATTCACTCGTCAATCGATAAGACATTATATAAATACTATAGCCTAATTACTCAGTTATATAATTGATAAATCATCACATTCATTGTAATACGATTATTGTCAGAGAAATTACAGTATTACGATTTCACAACACTATGAATGTGTAAAATCAAATATTCAAAATACAATTACATTACTAATCATATACACAAAATGTTACGTTAGCTCCCAGTGTCTCAGTTCATTGCTTTACCTGTGTCTGTGCAAGTCTCGCGCGATTTGCACAGACACCCAATTCACGGCTCTGCAAATCACGCAAGATTCCGGCAGAGCAACACTGGGAGCTTCCGCTACAAACAAGCTTAAAATATAGACTTATTTAATTTTTTTCGGAACAATTTCTCATGTTGGGGCTTCAATACAAGAGGGACATTACAAACGAGCACTAAGGAGGTATTTGGATGTTTTTTGGTGTGTCTTTTTGGACGAAGAAAGTGAGCCCCGTTCGCTACCGTCATGTGGACATGCAGTGATGCACGGAGCCCCGCTGTAACTCAGAGAAGGCACGGAGGACTCTGAAACTTCTCCCAGCCCTTAGTCGACATGAGAGTGAGTAGATAATGAGTGAAATTTAAATTTTGAGTGAACTATCCCTTTAAGATACTAAAAAAAGGCTACACAGAGCTTTCAATACAAATACTGACAGAGGTTAAACCAGTTAGAGCCACATGCATGTATGTGTGTTTTCACTTCAGTGGATTTAACACAAGGTTGACTCATTAAGAAACTCAACAGCAGTTTGTTTGCACTGGTGGGTGTAGAGGAGACCCCAGAGTGAGAGCCATTGTAATCTTAAATGCTGACACGCTTTGACACATGTCCACTTAAAGATACACAACAGCAGCAACAGCTATGTACAAATATCAGTGTCTTCTCACTCCTGTTACAGTCTCCTGTGATGCAAAATGAGACTTGTACTGTGTTCAGAAAGGCTTTCTCCTGCCAGCCTCCTGATGAGCAGAGTTGATCTGAAACACTGAGCGCCCTCTGGCACATTTCCTTTTACTTTCTTTTTCTTTCTTCCTCTCACTTTCTACCATCTTCTGACTTCAGCAGCAGAAATGCAGCAAACACACAAACTCCCACAAGAAGAGGATGACAAGTCTGGTTGGACCCAAAATCTCTGGGATGTTATTTCTGTATTATCTTCGTATTTACAGGTGGATCTCAATAAATTAGAATATCACAGATAAGTAAATTTCCAGTAATTCAAGTCAACTCGCCCCAACCTACTATTGAGTACATATAGAGGTAGACATATTTTCAGAAGGCCAACATTTTCCATATTTCCATAATATTTCTAATATTCAATTTTTTTGAGATACTGAATTTTAGGTCTTCTTTAAATGTAAGCCATAATGAAAAGACACTAATTAGAAAAAAAACTACACAAAATGTATTAGTTTCACTTTTTGAATTGAATTACTTACATAAATAAACTTTTTCCATGATATTCTAATATATTGAGATGCACCTGCACATGTTGTGTCTTGTAGGCTGCTAAGTGGCTAGCACAACAACTTAACCCAACCATGAATGCGGGGCCAGAGTGAGAGCAGGGGCCCAGGCAGCTGTGAATGGGTGCTGACCTGCTGTGATACGTGCGGTGCCAGGCGCTGCTCATCGTGTCCATCTTCTCCTGCTCCGCCTCCTGCCGAGCCTCGGCCAGCTTTGATGAGTGCCATGAGTGAGGACGGGATGCTGGCTCACTGCGTCTGTTGGGTTACAGCACAGAGGCAGAACCAGCGTATGAACAATGCTGCAGTGAATCCACACACACACTGTGACACTCAACAAACAACTTCTTATCTTTATCCCATAGACCAAAACATCTGCTGCTAAAATATAATTTAATGTTTTTTTAGCCATGATAATGTAGAGCATTAAACGGAGCTGATGGTTTCTACATCTGTCTCCTCACATTAGTTTAGTTTATGTAACTTATCAAGGGACAGTGTGCAATAACATTAATCATTAACAAGAAATGAGGAGATAGTTGCACCACATTTAGCTATAACTGCTAATTTCCATCAGTAGTACCAACATAGAATTCACAACAGAGGAGAAACCTGAGACATAAAATGACACAGATGAACAGTACTGACATGCAATTTCCACATTTAAAGTGACCAAATTGTTACAGTGCAGGGAGGAACAACACACAAAACACTAAAAGACAGTGCAAGACTGATGTGAGGTAGGAATGTACATAGATAACGTGCTGGTTTGCTTGTTGGTGGTCGACAAGTGCAAAGTGCTCGTAGCAACAAAAAGAGAGAAGAAAAGTTACAGAGTTGATGGAACGATGGTAATTCAGAATTGCAGTGGTGACCGCAACGGTAATATGACAGGAATATCTGTAGCTCAGATAAACAGCAGAAGAGAGAAACGCAAAATGAAACATAATGACAGAAAATCAGACATTCACACAACCATCAGATTCCTCCCCACTGCAGTGAGTTGAGCTGAAACCAGAAAACTGATTTTCTCTAAAATAAATATTATCACAATCACTCCATGGTAACACAACAACACACAAATACACATGCACTCATCCCACATAGATCTAACTCACATTGCCTTCCTCTTGTAGCGCCGCAATGTAAGAATGTAATAAATTTTCACCTCATGATGTATTAACGCTGTATTTTGTGATAAAATTCTTGAACGCAATATGTAATCAACTTTGACATATTTTGTAATAAGTGGTTGAATATTGCACCAAATTTTCTTTTTTTTTTTGCAATGAAAAAATGAAACACTTCAAGAATACCTCATAAAAGTGAATATTTTCAATATCTGCATTCTATACTCTATTCTATATTAGAAACCAGATTGGTGTTTTATGCTGCAGGAGCAATTTTCAGAGGGTTCTATGAAGATTTCAGTATCTTCAGTTTCTGTTCTATTTTTCTGACTTGAGACATACAGTAGGTTCACAGGAGGTGACGCAGGAGGTGGAGATCTTCCAGGAAAACTACAGAAGCTTTACAGAAATGAGAAAGGTGCCAGAGTCGTTCGCCAGAGACGGCCCTCTGTGACTCAGGCTGTGTGTCTGGGTTCGTTGTCTTGCTGCAGAATGAATTGGGGATGCTTCAATCTAAACTCCCCAGTGCATACAACTTTTAGACAGAACTGCATTTGTCATGTTTTTGGTTTTCAAATGATCCATTATCCATGCACGTATCAGATGAAAGTCTTAACATTTTCTCCAACATTTTTGGCAAACTGACCCATTGCCATAATCCCTAGAGTCATAGTAGTAGTTTCGTTACCTTTAATTGTCGGTGCAAGCTATTTTTAGAACGGTGGAGCAGAGCCGCGAGCTGCTCAGAGCTACGCTACGGAGGCTCATGTGATTTCTTGGTTTCCCTCATCAAACTCATCAAATACACAATCCAACAACTCCAAAACGCTCTGGTGGACAAGTTGTGACCTGCACATTCACCACGCTATGAGATAATAACGTAACGTTACCAGACAGAGTTGTTTTCGAGGCAAATCAGAGATTTTGCATGAGTTTACCTCGAAAACAACTCTGTCTCGTAACGTTCCGTTATTATTTCATTGTGTATTTGATGAGTTTGATGAGGGAAACCAAGAAATATATATGCAGATTATTATCTGTTTTTCTACTGCTACAAGTGCTGCTAACATTCTGTATCCTATTATATTTATGCAGGTGGCAATGCCATGCAGCATTCAGCTGCATGGCATTGTTATCTGCTTTCTTTTCTTCCATTATTATTATTATTATTATCTGTGATCTGTGGTATGTCTGTCTGTTTTTTAATGTGAGGACTACGGATGGAAACTAGCTCTGAGCTAAATCCGGCACACTTACATGACGCCACAGCATTAAATTGTTCATTAATGTGCATGTCCTCAGCAAATAAACAATAAATGAAATGAAATCCCATTAGCTTCTGTAGTGTAGCTCTGAGCAGCTCGCGGCTCTGCTCCGCCGTTTTAAAAATAGCTTGCACTGACAATTACATGATGTAACTTATGTTTTTAATATGTTGATGTATTTATTTGACACTGGCACTTTGCACTATGTGTGCAAACACCTAATTATTTATTTACTTATTGATTTTTAGCTCTTTGCTGCTATAGGAAACTGCCGAACGAAATTTCGTTGTATATGTTTTTTATGCAATGAAAACAATAAACTTAACTTAACTTAACAATTAAAGGTAATGAACCTACTCCTAAAACTATAGGGATTATAGCAATGGGCCAATCTGCCAAAATGTTGAACTATCCCTTTGAAGGCGGTGGTGCGTTTGTCCTTCAAATAAAAAAACAGGCTTGCAACTCTTCTTTAATAAAAACATGGATGCCTCCTGAGCAAAGTATGGAGGCACAATGACTTCTTTCTCCTGACTGTGTTTGTATCTGTGATGGTGCACATACAGAGACAGAGGAAATAGACCGGTTAAAAAAACCTCCACTGTGATGCTTCAGTGATAGAACAGACTGTTGTTGTTTGTAGTGAGAATTAATGTTGGACCACTTATGATAACAAAGACATAACTGGCGTAGCAGTTAAGCCCCAATCTCCTCATCCTCGCCATATTCCACATGTTCTGCTGCTCCATCCTCGAAGATAAACAGGAAGAGATTGTATCGGGGTAAGTGGGAGACAGAGACATGAAAGACAGAATGTCTCTGAAGCACAGGACCCTGGGTAATGACAGGACATAACTGAAATACATCAACACGTTATCACCATCCCTCGTTACACTGATGTTCACCCTCTCCATCAGATCCAGAGGGAGGGGTTTGGCTGTGTTTGCTTTCAAATCAAAGTCTGACCACATTACTTATTGTATGTGTCATTAATGATCCATGCACTCTCACATTAAATCAGATTTGCATTCACACTATGACACTTTTGCTTCAAGGTGATAAAAAACAAATATAATTCAGGTCCAATGCTAGAGGTCCACAATGCTAGAGGCTTTAATCTAGGTACCAGTGTGATGACAGGGCTGCAAAGGTCATGAGTGAGTCACTAAGGTCATAAGTGAGTCATTAAGGTCGTGTGTGAGTCACTAAGGTCATAAGTGAGTCGTTAAGGTCATAAGTGAGTCGTTAAGGTCATAAGTGAGTCACTAAGGTCATAAGTGAGAAGGTCATAAGTGAGTCACTAAGGTAATAAGTGAGTCATTAAGGTCATAAGTGAGTCATTAAGGTCATAAGTGAGTCATTAAGGTCATAAGTGAAAGTGAGTCACTAAGGTCATAAGTGAGTCACTAAGGTCATAAGTGAGTCATTAAGGTCATAAGTGAGTACTAAGGTCATAAGTGAGTCACTAAGGTCATAAGTGAGTCACTAAGGTCATAAGTGAGTCATTAAGGTCATAAGTGAGTCACTAAGGTCATAAGTGAGTCACTAAGGTGATAAGTGAGTCACTAAGGTCATAAGTGAGTCACTAAGGTGATAAGTGAGTCACTAAGGTCATAAGTGAGTCACTAAGGTGATAAGTGAGTCATTAAGGTCATAAGTGAGTACTAAGGTCATAAGTGAGTCACTAAGGTCATAAGTGAGTCATTAAGGTCATAAGTGAGTCACTAAGGTCATAAGTGAGTCATTAAGGTCATAAGTGAGTCACTAAGGTCATAAGTGAGTCATTAAGGTCATAAGTGAGTCATTAAGGTCATAAGTGAGTCACTAATGTCATAAGTGAGTCATTAAGGTCATAAGTGAGTCACTAAGGTCATAAGTGAGTCATTAAGGTCATGTGTGAGTCATCAAAGGCGTTTCAGAAAAACAAGGGTCCTGTCTCAAACACATGTTCTCATAAATGTTATATCAAAGTTCTGCCAGCACCTACAGATATATAGTCTTCTTTCATGACATGAAAAAACTATTTTTACACAAATATTATATGGTACACATTGCACAAAGTTTTCCTAGTGTGCATTTATCAGTATGTACTTCTGGAGTCAGAATGAATAAATTGGGACACAGTAATATCACATTCAGTTTGATCAACACTCGCCATTTTCCATCAATTTATAGGAAGAATCTCAAATGAAGTTCTTTGCTAACAAGAAATATTCCAATGTGTAAACCAGTCAGTCTAAATGCAGACTAGTTTTCTTTCAACTCAACTTTGACCTGCACAAACCTCAGCTCCCGTCTGAACCAATACATCCGAGGTGTGACTGCTTTTACCTGGAGGTGAACCTGAGGACTTTGGAGATGAGACCGGTTGCCAGGATATTGACGCTGGCCTCCGAGGGCGACCGGCACAGCGTCCCGTCTGACCGGCCCAGCTCCGCTTTCTTCTGCTTCTTGCGGAGCTTCCTGCGATAGAACACCTCCAGCAGCTCCATGGCTCGATTCAAAGTCCACTTGATTCTACTTTCTGCTCTCCTACCTTCGGTCCTGCTTTCACTTCTCAAATCTTTTCTGCTTCTGTGAAATTTTAAAATTCCATTTCCATGCCCTTTCTACTCTTCTCAATCGATCCTTTATGTGTTTTCCTTTTTGTACGACTTCCAAAACCACTTGTGCTACTGTTCTACGGTCTATTTAACTCAAAGTTTCCGGCCCCATCACATCTTTTCTAATTCTTTCCTGCACTTTCTCCTTTTTTAAGCTTCAAACTAAATGCCCTCCTTCCTTTTCAACAAAGTTAACACAAATTACCACCCTCTTTCCGAATGCAGTCCACTCTCTGCTGCTGTGCTTCCAATGGAAATGATACAACTCAGGGAACCGCTCTGATCCTACATGTTCTATAAGCATCGACTGGCCTCTGCTGCTGCTGTCTCTACCACATATGCTCTGTGTCTTCGCTCCAGTTCCAGTCTGAGGTCAGCACACCGGATTGAGTCGCGCTACATGCGCTCCCCACCCCCGAGCTCATTAAGCAAATGAAGCAATTAAGTGTCATTAGGCCGTCGTATGATAAAAGCATGAAGTAAACATCCTTGGCCCAACTCGGTCTGAACGGTAGCTGTGTGTGAGCGAGAGACACTGAACATCTGAGGATAGATAGAGAGAGAGAGAGGAGGCGGGAAAAAAGAGAGAGAGAGAGAAAGAGAGAGTCAGGAATGAGTGGAAAGAAAGGGAGGGAGGCTGCAGACAGATAAGAGTTTTTAAGGAGAGGATACTGAGGACTGAAGAAACTGAAACTGACAAAAAAAAATAGTAAGAGAGCTGAAGGAGAGGTAGGACAGTGGGGGAGGGGGGGTGAGAAGAGGAGGACAGATAAAAAGAGAGAGAGAGAAGGAGAGCTGTTGAAAACACTTGATTATTGAGAACAGTAATAAAAGTGGAGTGTGAAGCCGCGGGGAGGAAGACGTCTCATGATGCAGCATGTGGCTCCACACTGAACAATGAACTCACTATTACCGATCCTCAGATTATCACTGTTCAACAAACTGGAATCCAACATCAGGACACATTTTCAAATCCATCTGTATTAGCAAATTGTTAAAGAGATTTTGACTTATTCCTAATTGCCATCAGTGAGATATTGACCATTAAGTTGCAATTCTGTCAGAAAGAAAACTATGATTTTAAACATTAGTAGACAGGACAAGATGTCTGATCACTACTGAGCACTGCAATGCTGAACTTGTGTGTTTCTCTCCCTTCTTTCCCTTTAAATATGATTTAAGAATGTATTTACTGGAGGGTAGTATGCTGAATTTACATCTGTAATGACAGTCATTTAGTCATGCTACTGACATGAACCTGTACAGACCCTGATGCCTCATGACATTCACCACAGTGGCCCAGTTTAAAATCTAACCTGTGGCCCTGTGCTGCATGTGATCTTTCTGTCCTCTGTCTCACAAACACCCAAAACAACTTTAAAAAACCTGCTCAGATATTCAAGGAGGAACCTGAATGACTCTGGCAGTCCTCTCCATTGTTGCCATCAGTAGGTCAATACCTATTCTGCAGTGGCGTGCTGCACATGAACAGTGATCCTGGGTTCCAGGCCTGGGACCTTTCTGGGTGGAGTCTACATGTTCTCCTTGTGTCTAAATCATATTTTTTCCAGGTTCTCTGGGTTCCACCCACAGTCCAAAGACCTCTCAAGCAGGTCAGTGCGCTTGACAGAGCACATTGACCTGCCGGGTCTCCACCCAGTAGGACATTCCTCACATCCACCAAAAATCCCATACAAAACTCCAGCCATGAGTCATCTGGATGAATACCAACATATTTGGAGTCACTTTGTCACCTGGAAAACTATCTATACATAATGAAGTGATATAAAAATAGTGTGAAATGTGTTTCAAGTTACGAATGAGACAAAATCCTGTGAGTATTTGACCAATCAGAAATGGTCAGTACTGCAGATCACATGCCCCAAAGTTCCTGAACCTTTGGAAAGTACAACCCCCCCAAACCAGGAACCTTTCTGGGAGTTCATCCCTCAGACCTTGGTTGCTGCAGATGAAACATGCATAGTTAACATGCAAAGGGATAATGGCTCTTGGAGAAAGTTCCTGTGAAGCACCTGTCCAGATTTGAACTGCCCTAACTTTAACAGAACCAGCTGACAGAGCAGACTGGTGACTAAAGCACTGAGAGACAATGCACTTAGCCTTCTTAATGTGTTATATTCATAATGGCAAATGTGTATTTGTATTTAATGTTGAATCTGCACCTGGTTGTGTTCAAACTCAGAGGATGTTTAAAAAAATACATCTAAAAAAAACAACAACAACAAAAAAACAAGCTGTAAAAACACAGTCTAATTTCAACTGCGTTAACAACTACTATGTGTGTGTGTGCGCACAGGGTGTGTCTCTCTGAACAGAGACCTTATCTGCTGCCGTGGGAAACTGCTCCTTCTGCCCATAATAATAATCTCTCTAATCTACCCGGAAAACTAAATTGGAGCGAGAGGTGGGCTAAATCTAGAGGACAAACTTTAAAATGTGTGTGTCTTGGACAAGAAGGCCTACATGGACTTGAAGGAAACTTCAGACCTTTTAGAGCCACAGTTCCCTATAACACTCCTACTCACCTCACATTACTTACATTACTAGTAAATGAATAGTATGACTAGTATTATTAGTAAGGCAATACTGATTCTATAACTCTCTGTTACCAGTTAATTTACCCATGAGCCCCATGCAAACCCCTCAAGAACCATCTGAGGCAAACCTAGTGGAGCCTGACTCGGTGCGTGTGTGTGTATGTGTGTGTATGCAACTCTGTCGTGATGTTATTCCAGAAAAATGTGGTGATTCAACGAAAGCAACGTGTGAGGAGCGGAGACAGAGAGAGGCAGTGTGTATGTTTATACATCCATCTGTCTGTCCTCTGCAGATCCACACCCAGCCTCATGGGGGCTCTGATGGCCCACTTCCTGTTTTTTGGACCAATCACAAACATTCCTTCCTATCTTCTAACCCCCTCAACCCACTCCTCTACCCTCGGTGGTGTCTGATAAACCCCCGAGGCCCCATGGGATTCTAGGAGAATGGCCATTTGCCTGTTTATATAACTCTATGGGATCACCAGTAGAAATTATTCAGATGTCTAATACTGCGAGAATGCAAGTCAGATCTACGTCTGTATCAGATCCTCTAATAATTAGGAGGAAGTGTAAGGATAGTATCGCCTTTGCATCCTTATTTTGTTGGAATGCACGTCACCATACCAGGACCTCATGCTGTAGTTAGACCTGGAGAAAATTAAGTAGAATCTGAGGTGGACACCGACCTGGAAAATGTGATTCTGTTTGGGGCTGAATGATTAATTATAAAACCAAATTAAAGATACTACAGGACTAATGAAATGCTCAACCTCTGACAATTAACTTGTCATTATTCTTCATTTCCCTCTGCTTTGCATTGACAATGCTGCTTCTCTGCATGTTGTTTTCTGTGCACTTATTTATTTGTCTGCTTACAGTAAGAAGAAAGGATGTATATTATTTCTCACTTTTACTGATCTGTAACAAGATAGGAGGGTGGATGAATGGTTGTTGTTGTTTTTGGAAAAAGGAAAATGTCTTTATTTCCCATTATATTTACTTCTGCTTGTCAAGTGAATAAAAAACATTTATGAAACAAACAAAACAAAAAAAAACGGAGTAACGGAGGGTCCGGGTGCACTCACTCACTCACTCACCCATAAAGAATGAGTAAAACCTGACTGCCAAGCGGTCATTGACCTCTTGGCACAACAGTTTGCATTGTCACCCGGGAGACCAGAGTTCAAACCCCATCCGAGACAGTCCGTACCCAAACACAACGCAGAGGGCCAGATTGACGTGAGCTACGCAGGCTGCTGGCTGTGACCCCCACCCAGACTGGACTCATGAAGGACATGACAACAGGACAGAGGAAACATCAACAAGAATACAAGAGTCTGCAGTCACACCAGTACCACCCTGAGGCTGTTATGTTCATTACACACACACACACACACACACACACACACACACACACACACACACACACACACACACACACACACACACACATACCATGCTGAGTACTTTCAGGAGCTGACCTCCATATTAGGACGAAACTAGCTGTAGCAGAATGTCAGTTATTTATAGACTGTTTGTCTGCACAGACATTTATGCATATCATACTGTGTTTGTGTGTGTGCCAGTCGTAGGCTATGTTTGGGGACAAATGTCAGACTTGAGACCAGTTCCTTGGCGATGGCATGTCCAGTTGGGGACAAAATCCTGTCCCAAATTGGTAAAAAGCTTTGATTTGTGGGGCCAGTGGGTAGGGCCGGGTCAAAGACGGTCTGGGGTTACAATCAGACTGGACAACTGATGTAATTCTGGGATTCCAGATGATTCATCATTGCCATATACAGTGGACACTATTATGATCATAAAAGCACACAATGTAGCTACAGTAAAAAATAATATAACAGTAACGACTAGTTGATTGAAAAGTTTTACTTTGATGCTGCTCTTTTTAATTATCTTGATTTTATACTTACTTACTTGAACTCTACTTTATTTATTTCTCATATTCTGCTTTTTTTAAGAGGTCTACAGCTGCAAAAAATCTGTGTTTGTGTTGCTGCTGTAACAGAAAACCCCCATCCTCACATCTATGGAGGACAGAGCCATGGAGTCTGTTCAGGAAGCCAGCTCACCTGGCCTCATCCTCTTCCTCATCCTCACTCATCCCTGTTCCAAACACTCGTAGCATATTAAATAGTTAAATGAAGAATATAGATGCTAATTTCTACTCTTTATTATGTTTAAGATGTGTTTGCTTGTTGATATTTTGCTGTTCTTTCATTTTCTCCTTTTTCATCACAACACAACCAGTTTAAACAATTAATGACAATGAACTGGATTCTCAGTGTTTGTGTCTTGTTCTAACCAACAGCCCATTGCGTTGATCCACCATAACTACGAACCAGTCTCTTCACCACACCAAGTCAATATTATTTACATCATCTCTGCAAAGGATCAATGAAGTATCTTTATCTTACTACTGTACATGAATCGGAAAGCAGGGATGCACCGATACGGATACCTGGGCTCAGCGTATGGGCTGATACCTGATACTGATCTGATCCTACTGTTGAATTAATCAACAGCAGGCCACACCTGGCCATGTGGGAGTGGAGCCAGGAGGCAGCAGACTGTGATCAGGGTGGTGTAAGTTTTTCATTATCTGGTCTGTTCTGGATCTACACCGCCGGTGTAGGTATCCTCTGGATGGAGGAGGAGGGGGGGGGGGGGTTGCACTCTGTGCACCTTATCACCCTATTTAGTGCTCTCTTGAGGAGCAGTTTCCAAACCAGGCAGACTCTGTTGCTCTGTAGAACTCTCCTGTTTCTTTTTTTGGGAAGCAGAGGATCTTCAGACTGTTGCCAAATCTCACTGCTATTGCTCCATTTTTAACCAAGTCAGACTGCAGCATTAAACAGTTTACTGACCACCACTGACTGAAGCGTGCAGCATTCCACTGTAGACGTGAGAAGACCTGCAGTTCCTGAGGAAAACAGCCATCACGGTCCCTGAGATGATGCTGGTCGTCCACAATCCAGGGCACGAAGCACCCAACCCTTCCTTTAGCTTGTCTTTAAGAAAAGGCTGTTGGATGCAAGGTTATTATAGTTTTAAATGTTTCATTCGTTTTTATTTTTATTTAGTTTAGTAACAAGTGATGAAGCAGTTTTAGTTTAGTTTTTATGTTTGAGGAATTGACTAGTTTTTATTTAGTCTTAGTTTTTCAGGTTTTATCTCACTCTTATCTACCTGTGGGTCGTACTCCAAGTCGTCCCATATTGAGTTGGTGTTTTCTTCCTGCAGACATCTCTAAGAAAACTACAACTAAGCTGATGTGATCTGACTCTACTTTAGTTTTACATTGTTCATTGTAGTTTTTATTTAGTTCTTGTTTGTTATTTGTTATTTTACTAAATTATTTTTTTTACTGCTAGTTTTAGTTTTAGACTTAGTTTTAGGTTGAATGGTGCCAGATGCATTTAAAAAAAAATCAATGAACATAATCGTCATGTAACCAGGTTAATCCAAGTGAACATTCCTTTTCCTGCTAAAAACCTGTCCTACACAATCTTAAAGAGCAAAGTGACATAGGCTACATGTAAATAAAAATGCACAAAGTGTTTTATTTTCTTTGTGCCCTAAATGAAAGCTACTCCAATCAATGTTTGTACATCAAAAATAGATCACAGCGATGAGTTCATGGAAAATCACCATCTGATTCTGCAGTTTTGGCAGCAGTAGGCAGCTGTGTCAGTGAAAAGCATGGATGCATTAATCCAAATGAACGATAACAATCCTGTCAGGATCAACTGATTACTAAAAATGGTGCCAAAGTGTGAACGTGGTGTTTGGATAGAATATCTCCTGCCCCAAAAAAACCTAAAAACCCCTTCTCCCCTCCCCAGACGTCTTCCTTTGAAATCCTTTGAAATCCTGAGCTATCAGGAATAGTTTGTTTACCATGGTTTTCCCGCATTAAATAACAAAAATGGAAAAACCATGAGTCACATCTGCCCATTACTTCCACATTTAGAAATGTGGCTCTGGCCTTGTGCACCGCTGCTGCTGCTGCTGCTGCTGCTGCTGCTCACTGCAGGTTGACAGGTGACGGTGCAGAAAGTATCAGGATGGTTTAAAAATGAGACATGAGACAAGTGGTCTCTTTTTCAATATGTAAT
The DNA here is from genome assembly GCF_045865225.1 of Trachurus japonicus. NCBI lineage: Eukaryota > Metazoa > Chordata > Actinopteri > Carangiformes > Carangidae > Trachurus > Trachurus japonicus. Next base: position 17,904,565 of record NC_140918.1, read on the forward strand.
CAAAACACTTCTTACTTTGGGCTCAAGATGCACAAAATGCAAACACACACGCACGCACACACACTGAGAGAAAGGAAGCACAGGCAGGACATCCTGTCACCAAGGGCGATGACCCGTCAGCTGACAGCTGTGAACCTGTGACTGATTCCACATCCCTCCCACAGGGTGGCACGTTCAAAAATGTATCTAAAGTGGAAGGAACCATTAGCTGACAGGATGTCCCTGTCAGCTACACCCCGCTGTTTGGAAAGGTCAATTAAATGCCACCAACACTTCACCAACTTCACAGCTCTAAGAGAAACACTGTAAACCTGTGCTGTGCAGCATCATTGCATTGTACTGAACACTGTTTATTAGCTGGTTAGATTGGAGACATGGAGAGTTAAAGCAGAAGTAAGCGATATTTTTGTGTAAATATAAGTCTTAAATAGTTATATCTTCCGACAGCAATCACTTACATAGAGTGTTTGGACCGAAACACGGGTCTGTCAGTCCCTCTACTCTGCTCTGAGCCGAGGAGAAAACGTTTCTTGTATCCTACAATTTTTATCCAATGAGGAGAGAGAACGGCATGAAGGGCTGTGTGTGCAGCCAAGGGACGCGCCTGAATGTGGTGATGTAGGGACGAGGACAATAGATCCATGACTGACAAGAAGTTATGGTGCGTTCAGGGCAGCCTGTAACTCGTGTTTTTCCGACCTGTGAAGTCGGACCAGTTCGATCTGGTGCGCGTTCACGGGTCGGAAGTTACGAGTGGCCGTTATAGTGACTTTCACAGGCAACAGGTCGGAGAAACGCAAGTTGCGGGTTGCCTGGAACGCTACAAAGTTGTAAGTCGTGACTTGAAGCTGTAACTTACGGTTTCAAAAGCCTGCCTGGAACGCAGCATTAGCCAAAACGACCGGATTGCTTACTTCTGCTTTAATGTGTAGCAGTCTACTGTGATGGCTTTTACCCTTTTACAGCAAACTACCCAAAATAAATGAGGTTTTCCAACACTACAAGAAAAACTCAACACAAATGGCTTCAGATGTTAAAAGTTATTATTTTCCCATCAAAAACAAAACCAAAGGTTAATACCAGTTTGTTTAAATGCAATCAAATGAAAGGCATAAAATGTATGATTTCACAGCAATGTGCTGTAAACACGATGTATTAAGATGTCTATTTGACTGATGTGATTGTGATATTGAAAATATGATCTGTTTTTCTCTAGCTTGGGCCATTGGTATCAGCTAATGGGGATCCTTTTAAATAAATAAATAAATCAAGGTTGAATGCAGAACTCAGTCCATCAACAAAACTCAAATCCTTCCTCGTGCCAAAAAACAAGAAACAGTTTATCTGGTCCACGCACTATGGAGTAATAAAGTCAAAGCTTCTCTTCTATAGCATGTGGACCCCGACTTCTCCTTACCGGTCTCTCAAGCTCCTGAGTGTGAACGGGGGCAGACTTTGCTCTTGTCACAGAACGCTGAATGTCTCTATCTTTAGTATTTACTGAGGCTGCTGGGTTGGAAATTTCACTAAATGAAGGCCAGAACAGAGATGCTAACACAAGGCTACACAAATTAATAAAACAATAAAATGGAAAATTACTGACTGGGCCTTAACAGACCAAGTTACAGTAGCTAAGCACTGACAAGGTAACTGCAAGGAAGGGAACAGTGTAGACCAGGCCCAGCCCAAACCAACCCAAGCCCGGCAGGTCCACTGACCTCCCACATCCCTATGGGCCTTAGCCTGATAATGAGTTGCTGATTAACTTAAAGAGGACCTATTATGCTCATTTCAGGCGCTTTTAATATGATATTAGCGTGGTGAATGTGCAGGTCACAACTTGTCCACCAGAGCGTTATGGAGTTGTTGGATTGTGTATTTGATGAGTTTGATGGGGGAACCGTGGAAATACCATATGCCTCCGTAGCGTAGCTCTGAGCAGCTCACGGCTCTTCCCCACCGATCGAAAAACAGCTTGCACTGACAATTAAAGGTAAGAAACCTACTGCTAGGACTATAGGGATTATGGCAATGGGCCAGTTTGCCAAAATATTGAAGTATCCCTTTAAGATTTAAACTACAATTCAGAGTTGTCTGATTGACAGGAGTCTGTTGAGAGGAGACATGCTGTGCACACACTAGTGATGTAATTTAAAACACTGTCACCTTGGTTGGTCTCAGACTCATGACTCTAACCTCCAGGTCACTGCCAGTCTCCTACCTGTTCTTGATGCGCAGTTGAACCTCTCCTGCTGAACATGTTCTGCTGTTGTGGGATGGCGATGGTGTTAGTTGTTGCCGTGGTGTTGGTGTAGAAGACAGAGGAGGTGGAGAAGAAGAAGAGGGAGGAAGAGCAGGGAGCGAAGGAGGTGAAGTTCCAAACTCCTGGACGTACGCTGGTTGAAGCTCCCTGAAGAGAGACAGGACATGAAACTGGTTTTAGTGAGTTCTTAACTTCACTGCACTGAGTTAGTTTTTTGTTTTTTTTTACAAGGGGTGGATGATCCTTTTACATGTCCTGCTTTTCAGATAAATTGTACTGATTCATATTTGATTGATCGTATCTAATTTTAAAAGTCTAGTCTTCTTCTGGCCCACCTATGGTTAAGTGGTAAACAGCCTGTTAGCTGCAGCTGAAGACAGCAGTCCTTGTTCCACTGGGTTAAAAAAAAATCAGTGCTCCTATTAATATTCAATCCACATTTGCATAATCCAGTGTTGATTCATACATTGATCTTTCATGTCTTTTCCACTCTAATGGGGACAAGTGAAGCTGGAGGCACCGGGACATATTCTTCTCAAAGTGATGAAATTAGACATTCACAGTTCACAGAATCCCAGACTTTCATTATTGACATTGAAAGTTATTTATTTCCCCACCTCTATCAAAACATTGATGCCAATGTTCAGTTACGTTCACAAATGTCTGCCCAGAGGCCAAATAAAAGAAACGGTTATTGCAGGTTCATTACATCTTCTATTCAAAAAAAAAAATGATTGACAGCATTTAAATATTTTCTTTGTCCTGGAGAGGAGGGGAGGCTGCTGTGTCCCTCGCTGTACAATGTTCCAGAAAGTCTGGACTGTTACAGTGAGTCAGCAGAAATAATACACACGTCATGCCAGGTATCACATATCTAAGTTGACACTTCACCGTCATTCACATCAGCCACACATTGTAACAGTAGTCTCTATGGGCCAGAACGCTGTTTAATGTGTGAACTTACTTTAATGTGTTAAAGGGACAATTCAAAGCTGCCTGAACCATCCAACACTTTCTCCTCAGGTCAAACTACTACCTCTTGTGGAATGTGTGGAGGAATATTAGCTCATGTATGATGTGCAGCGAACAGACTGTAAAGATAATGTAATGTCAAGGGACGAGGCAAAGGTACAGTTAGGCATTTAACTTAAAGGAAAATTAAGCGTAATTTTCTAAATTACGCTCTACAGCTCTAGGTCGCTGAGTGCGACCATAGGAAAAAATCTGAGAAAAATCTGTGCAGACCAGACCAGCTCTCCTCCTGCTAGCTGTGCTACACTGCAGTTAAACAGCAAAGTAACGTGTTTTTATCACGTACCTCTGTTCACTCTAGCTTCCAGGGTAGACCTTACTAGTCGACTGTTGAGCTCGGGACTGTTACAAGACTAAAATGTGAGGAAAACATGGATTTAGGAGGGAAAAAATGATTTGGCTGAATAAAACTGCTTTCTTCCCATCCAAAAAACCATGTTTTCCTCGCGTTTTTGTCTTTGTTGATATGGAAACAGTCTTGAGCTCCACAGTCGACTAGTAAGGTCTACCCAGGAAGCTAGAGTGAACAGAGGTACGTGATAAAAACACACATGTAGCACTGATCTCTCATATTAACGGAGTTATACACACTCAGTGTTGTGTGGTAAGGATGTTGCAAAGCATGTTTGTGTAGTGATATTTTGAGCATTATATAGAGGCCAAAGTCGCGGTTAGAAGAATTGCCCCCATTACTTCACTGTTTACCTGCAGTGTAGTGCAGCTAGCAGGAGGAGAGCTAGGTCGTAGCTGCACATATTTTTCTCAGATTTTTTCCTATGGTCGCACTCAGGGACCTAGAGTTGTAGAGTGTTACTTAGAAAATGACCGTAATTCTCCTTTAATTTGGCAAAACTGATACAGAGAGAATCACTGGTAAAAAAAAACAAACTTCAAAAAATAAAATAAAATAAACGCACACCCATCTGGCCAGGTCCTATACATTTAAAGTATTATAATTGTTTCTGCATTTATTGATTGAGAGATGCAGTTTTACTGTGATTCAATGACCAAAAGATGCTGTTAACATCAGAGTTTATACAGTAAATCATACTGTACTGTCATAATAACATCTGCATCCCACAGAGCCGCATCATTATGGATTATCTTTAGAGATGAGATGAATAAAGAACACAATACACAACTTCACAGAAAACAGACACACCCAGGCTTATATCATTCACTGAAGGCATTCCATACACACACAAAAACACACATGCACGCACGCACGCACACACACACACAGATACACAAATAAAGGCTCATTAACATGAAACCTGAAGAGCTGGTTGCAGGAATGTGAAGCAGCCACAACACAGTGAAATCACCAGGAGGGGCCATGTTGCCACTTTCCATCTCATCACTCACACACACACTCACACACACACACTCTCACACACACACACACACACACACACACACACACACACACACACACACACACACACACACACACACACACACACACACACACACACACACACACACACACACACACACACACTTTCCTCCCTGTACCTTTAACCTGGCACTGAGCTCACCTGATGACTTCCAGCTACTTAACAGTAGCATTCAGCCAGAAGAGAGTCTGAATCAATCACCTCCTCAATTGGATCTCAGGTCTGTTGTCAAAACGTTGCTGTGTCTGCAGTGGCTTCACAAAAACCACAGACATAAGGGGAATATCAAAAGTATGGAGGAGAAAAAAAATAATTCTCTTTTTGTGAACACAGCTACCATCCCATATGACGAGGGTGTGTGAGGTCACCGTGTTTATCCTCCTGAGGATTTGAATATTGGAACAGGAAGTCAAGCACACAGCCTCACAGTGAACTGCACCTGTTGCTCAACTCAGCTCCAGAAGAGAAACAGCACACACACACACACTGGCACAAAAAACTAAAGAGGGGCTTTAATAATACTGTGTTAGGAATAAGAATAATTTTAAAGGGATAGTTTATCATTTGGGCAAATCCACCCATTGCCATAATCCCTATAGTCATAGCAGTAGGTTCATTACCTTTATTTGTCAGTGCATGTTGTTTTGAGATCGGCGGGGCAGAGACGTGAGCTGCTCAGGGAACATAATGGAGGTGAATGGTACAGGTCCCCTGTCCCTCATCAAACTCATCAAATACACAATCCAACAACTCCAACAACTCCAAGTTGTGACCTGCACATTCACCACGCCATGAAATAATCATGTATAATTATGTAACATTACGACACACAAAGCAAATACTCGGAATTGGGCCTACTTTTGCTTGTGAAATCACTCCGCCCAGCAGCCATGTCTGAAATGTAGTTCCGGCTATGCATTTACCTCTAAAACAACTCTGTCTCGTAATGTTACATTATTATCTCATAGCGTGGTGAATGTGCAGGTCACAACTTGTCCACCAAAGTGTTTTGGAGTTGTTGGATTGTGTATTTGTTGAGTTTGATGAGGGACAGGGGACTACTGTATGTACTGTTACCTGAGCAGCTTGCGTCTCTGCTCCACAGATCTCAAAACAATATGCACTGACAATTAAAGGTAATTAACCTTCTCCTATGACTAGAGGGATTATGGCAATGGGCGAATTTGCCAAAATGTTGAACTATCCCTTTAATAATAATCAAAATAATGATGCATATTCTCTCTGGGGTCACAAAGAGGTCACATAGACAGTAACATATTTGTAATATACTGAAGTTGACATACATTCTGCTCAGTTCTGTTCTACAGTGAAAAGGTGCCAATCCACCGTCAATGGATCTCAGTCCTCCGCGCTATGTTTAAACACAAGAACACTCTCTCTGAGATACGCACACTAAGCTGTTGCCTAGGAGACAGCATTGTGGCAGTCTGTCCCTGTAATGACTTCCTCCTCATCTCTTTTGAGCAGAGAAACTCAAACATTCATTCGGCTCGGTTGCGTCAACTAGCGACAAAAGAGCACAAAAGCAGCGTCACGGGAGATGAATGAAAGAAGACGTAGCAAGACAGAGCTTCACATTCCACTTGACCTTCATTTATCACTAAGTGCATTTCAGGTTTTAACTGACCTGTTTTATTATTTACATTTTAATTTGTTCATTTAAAAACTGAATGGATAAAGATACATACATTTTATTGTTTTTTTTTTATTCTTTATTGTGCAATACAAGTGACAAACATAAAGACATGACACAGCACAAGACAGGAAAAACCTAACACTGCAACACAGCAGCCGAAAAAGTTAATTAATTGATTGAAAGGAGAAAAAAAAGCAGCCAACCAAAGACAGTTAAATAAATAAAACAGAAAAAACCTCTCTTTTTTCCCTCCTCCTTCATTTCTCCTCCCTTTGAAGGGTACATTTTAAAGTTATTAGTTCTCCTGCATTGGTTGTGTCAGGCCTACTGTACCTCACTGCAAATAAGAAAAAACTCACACAGGAGAATAACTCTTATAGTCATGTTACACCACAACCAGGACGAAGCAAGTTAAAGTTCCTGTCACTATGACAATGAAAGCGGACAAGAACATCATACGGATCACTGTACCCAACTATCATCATCTCAGTACACATACTGTATGCATGACATCCTGACCCACACACACACACACACACACACTAACACGGACTAACTCCACACAGCATTGTGACATCATGACTCATTTCCTGCTTCAATCTCTGCTCAGCTCTTATCTCTCTCACCCTGCTGCGCTGTGATTCATAGTTCTGAGTTATCTCTCAAAGTTTATTCAAAGACTCTGTACCAATAGGCCTATGTGTGCACCACCACTTCTGAAAAAAACAACAACAAAATACAGGAAGAAACCAATTCATTAGATTTAGAACAAGCTGGAAAACTTTATTTAGCAAACTGCTCACCAGAACAGAATGAGGAGGGACAGGTGTTGTTTTCTGTGGTCAGTTTTGCATTCTGTCTGAGTCACACAATCACAACTAAACTAAATAAAGCGTGTGCAAATACTGAGAGCGGTGAAGAGCGGGAGAGGACATGGCAGCCAAACCTGCTCAACAGAATACTGACTGTCTGTCTGACAAAACAAACATCCACTGTAAAACCTCCAGATGCCATCTGTCCGTCCCAGATTTATGACAGAGGATCTGAATAGGTGAATAGACGCATTTGGAGGCAGTGCACGCCCAGACAGAGCAGCAGGCCCAGCACCTACAGGGCCTGCTCTCCCACACAGGGGCTGGGTTGCCATGTCCTGTGCTGCCTTCATGCCCGAGCATCTCCTCTTCATAAGAGGTAGTAACCTAACCTGGTCTTACCCGGGTAACCGATTACTTTAATAAAATAGAATGAGGTCGTGTCTGACGGACAGAGCACAGCTGGAGCATAAATGCGCTCTGTCCGCATTGACAGAGTATTGCCCGACACGGGGTCATTCCTATGTTCTAACAGCCCTATGTTCCCACATTTCTAACTTTTGTTGTCACTGAAAATTAGGCCCTATGTTCCCACAGCCCTTTGGTCCCACCATTGGTTGGGTTTAGGCAATGAAGAAAAGAGTTGGTTAAGTTTAGTAAAAAGACCAGGTAGAGGCTAGACAGGCCAGATAGACAGAGTCCAGATAGGTAGAGACAGTCCAGTGGGAACATAGGGCCTAATTTTGAGAAAAATCTTAGAAATTTGGGAACATAAGGCTGTGGGAACATAGGACTGTGGGAACATAAAGCTGTGGGAACATAGGCATGGACCGACACACAGCGTTGTCAGACAAAATATCAGGTGGATAATAAGAGTAGAGACTGGAGTTGAAGATGCACATATGGGGCATGTGTATCTTTATGCCGCAGCTGCCTCTGAGGAGAAAACCTTTTTTCTCCCACTCATTAGCGGTGCTTATTTATTAGTCCACACTACATTTTGGTGCCTACGCTCCTCTCTGCCTCACATCGTCTCAGGAAATAACTGGGAATATTTCAGGATGTTTGTAGGCTGAAAGTCTATTTTCTAACAGACTTGATGACACCTGTCGTCTCCCTCCCTACAGCTCACCCCAAGGGAACCATCACAGATTCTTGTAAAAGGTTTGAAAGCTCAAGGCTCGATCCAAAAATTATTTTACACAGCAAAAATTCATGTTGCTTGATCCGAAACTATTTAACACTACGAAAAAGCTGAACCATGGCATGATAATGTAGTTTAATCCGACGCTAGACTGCGCTCTAACGTGCCGTTTTTTTAATCCTAGGTTAACCGGGTAATAATTCATAACCGATTAGCAGATTCCCTACTCGGGTACTTGAGTACCCGGGTAACCGTGCACATCTCTAGTGCTAAGCTACGTCTGTAGAAACAGCTGCGTGGCTGCCAATTCCTGCCAAACCTCGACCAACACCAAACATTCATACACATCCAAATGGGGCAAGGTGGGTATAAGGTGTCTTGCCCATGGACACTACGACAGCGACTGGGACAGACCGCCAACCCTCTGATCACTGGACGACATGCTCTGCCACCTGAGACACTGCCACGGCATAGTGACGTGGCCTCTTTCCTTCCTCCTTATTCTTCATTGGTTAAAGCAGAAGTAAGCAAACTTCTTGGCGAACTTCTTGTCAGCCAATGGAGTTAGCAGTCCCCGCCCTCGTCCCTACGTCACCACATTCACGCGCATCCCTTGGCTGCACACACAGAGAGCCCCCCCCCCTTTGGAAACTATCACAGTGTGTCAATAGTAAATATCTTGTCTGATACCTTGGTCAAAGTTACAGTATGTGAGAGCTCAAGTTTCCTGGGTTTCCCATTCTTTTACAGGCTGCTGCTTTGTTTCCCTGTTTCACTGTAAAACTGTAGAAAACTTAAATAATACACTGATATTGCTGAAAATATTGCAAAAGAGTGTTTCTTGTTTAACTTTATGTCTTTGAGAGATCATTTCATCTTCCACTTACTCAACTGTTCACATTAACAGACATGTGGACCATGGGTGCCCAAACTTTTGCATGTCACTGTATTATGTATCTCATTGATTAGGAACATGCTGTGCAGAGTTGTGACACAAGAACTAACCGATATGTTGGTTCTGAGAACTGTGTCCCAAGTGGATCACTACAACCCAATGCCTGGACTCATGACATTGTACTAGACTGGATAAAGGCCCAATTCACTTGGAGAGATGTCACTTGGTGAACCAACCAACCAACCAACCAACCAACCAGTCCAAGGGCTCTTTCCATATTGGCATGGATCTAACTGGGACATTTCACAATGCAGTATCCACTGATTCAGGTCATCTTCTGAGTTGGGAACCAAAAAGACTTGCTAAATGACCAAAATTGTATTATACACACTCTATGGATTATTGGGTATTAAGTCAATTTAGACCCGTGTATGCCACATTCAGACACATGGCCTTGTTGAATCCATCTCAGCATTTTACAAAAACAATCTGCCTCTTCCTCTGCTCATCATAACGACCCATAATCTGACCAGCACTATTTGAAAAATGAGTAGAAAAACCACTGATGCTCGTGGTTTACACATTTCTATACCGTTCTATACCGTTATAGCCAGGCTAGCGCCGCCTACTGGTTCCGGCAAATTTCATTTGCCTCAACAATGTAGTCAGGACACTAGCAATGCGTTTCGGTTTGCTCCGTCCGCCAGAGCGGACGGACCAATCAGCGAACAGACGGGTAAGTGAAGGCGATGACGTTGAACTCAAGCGCTCAAGATTAACCTATGAGCTTAACCGGTGTATAGCACACGTGACCACCAAGCAGCAGCGATTAGTTGAAGCAAATGTAAGCAACCGCCTCCCGGAAGCAAACGAATCCCTATGGCTCAGGTTCAGACGCTTTTTGAAATGTAATGAAATAAGCGGCTGATGCATCAGGCTAATACCGTTAGGGAGGGATATGCTAAGTAAGGAACCACCAAGAGCATCACCCGTTCTCCAATCCCTCAACTCAGGAATGATGAAATACAGATTAACTGTCAAATTCTACTGTTCAGTACCACATAGTTCAGTGTTTTCTTTTAGAAATTCTTCTGTACTGTATAAGTGTGTGTGTGTGTGTTGTCTTAAACAAAACTGCAGTATCAGTCAGCTTTACTTTGGTGTTAATGAGGTTATGGTTCTTTACCTGCGAACGGTGAGCGTCAGAGTCTTGTGCGATCCTTTGACCAGAGCGATGGCCTCCTGTCTGAATCCAGTCAGCTCTACGTCATTGATGATGATGATTTCATCCCCCGCCAGCAGAGGCTGCTCCAAACGGTCGGCCTTCCCATCCTCCTCTACCTGCACACACACATTAACACACACAATGTTACAGTGTAAATAAAGTAGACGTGTCACTGATTTTACTGCTGCAATGTGTGTGTGTATCCCGTGTGAATGCACCGTAAGAAACACAGACGTGGGGGGGTAATTTACAAATTACCAGACGTCCCCAGGTAATACTAATCCCATGCGAATAGGGTTTAAGAATCTATTTCCAACTTTGAACTCAGAAGCCTACAGTATCTCTTTTCTACTCTCTCAAAACCCTGACCTTTTGACCTCAGAGTGCTGACTTTAAATTCTGAGTTCAAATCAGAATCGTTTAGAAAACAAATCTGCCTAAATGTGTGAATTTCTACAAATAATGAATTCTTATCAGCCACTGTACGCTTTGTCATTTTAAATGTTAAGGTGAATGGTCACGATCTAGAATTGAGAAACTGCACTGCGGTCCATTTCAAAGGAAGGAGCCACAAAGGATTTAAAAGTATGTCATGACTCAACTGAAGACTCATACTGTTGTGGTTTGAGGAGAAACACAGGACCCAGATGCAGACACAAACATGAGAGAGTGAGTTCAGAGTAATTTATTAAGAGAGAAGGGACAACAACTCAAAAAGGTCTCCAATTATCCAAATGTGAAATCCCCCCCAAAAAGGGTCAGTGGGTATTAAATCCCAGACATCACAAAAAGAGAAACACAAAAGGGGTCTACAACCAAACCACTAAGGTTACATCAAAAGAACCAAGAAACACAAAGGAAAACCACAGACTGACCAGGAAGAGCACAGGGAGGAAAAACACACAGGAGGGAGATAACAGGACATGATGAGACAAGGTAGACCTGGAAGACTCAAAAGACAGAGGTCAGTTACAAATGAGACACAGGTGTGGGACACAGACAAAGCTAGACACAACGAGTCAGGAAGAAGACACAGGAGGATTTTCAAAATGAAACAGGAAAACTCAAACTAACCAGGGGAACAGAGGAAGGACGTGACTCCAGTCCTGACTTTATCAGAGCTGATAGTGATGCCTCTTAGCAGCCTGTCAGTGCAGTGTGTGTCTTTGTTTATCCATTTATCACACTGTCTGTGTGTGTGTGTGTGTGTGTGTGTGTGTGTGTGTGTGTGTGTGTGTGTGTGTGTGTGTGTGTGTGTGTGTGTGTGTGTGTGTGTGTGTGTGTGTGTTCTCCCACTTTAAGGTCACATTGTCTTGTTCTCTCAGATAAACTCAATCAAATCCCGACAGATTGTCAAAATGTGTCTGCACCAACTTCACCAGCTCAGACTGGATTCCAACATAATGTATGTGGTGGATTATTAAAGGGATAGTTCAACATTTTGGCAAATTGGCCAATTGCCATAATCCCTATAGATTTGTCGGTGCAAGTTTTTTTTAGAACGGCGGAGCAGAGCTGCAAGCTGCTCAGAGCTACACTACAGCTCTGCCGTTGGCTGATGCCTCAGGCATCACCTCCGAACATTATTCACCCCACTCTTTTCGCATCGGCGCAGCATCCACGGCTGCCAGCCAAGGAATATCTGAGCACACGATTCAGATCATGGGGCATTGGTCTTCCCAGGCATACCACACTTACATCCGCAACAACCTAAGCGATCTGCATCAAGCCCACTCACGATTGTGTTTAATTTAACAATGACTCTTTGGGGGTTAACTTCAGCCCGGGCACGACGAACCACCGGAGGCAGAACCCCCACTCAGAGTCTCCACTGCCTGGCTGAAGACCTCCCAACCCACCCTTTACACCGTTCATTATCTCTGATTTCATTTCATTAAAAGAAATTCTAAAACTCACAATGTGTCGGCGTTGTCCTAGCTAGTGAAATGAAAATTAATGTCTTAACTTAAAGTGAAATTCCGGCGTAAGTGTAAACCATGGTCAAACACACCGTAACACCGAGTTAGACCCCCCCTCGAGAGATCAATTTGCCCGACCGCTACATTCACGAGATCCACCAACTTCAGCAAATACCGCATTATCGCCACACACGGCGCTCTCCGGATCCACTGTCTGACCGCAACCAAAACGCCACCATTTGCCCAAAATAATGCTCAGAACTGCACCAAATGTCATCAATAGTACACACAGGGTCCCAGCACGTAGTACGAGTTGTCAAACATCTGCTAGCTTTGCCTGTTTTCTTTAGCAAGGAGATGCAACTCAACTCACCTACTTCTCCTCCGGGAGCCGCTCGTTGGTGAGGAAGCCCTGACGAGTCGATCACCAAGTGCACCGGAGTTCCGCAGCTCTTAAAAATGCTCATTTGCGCCTATATCGTGGCCAGCACTCGATAATAATAGTTATAAAGTGATATGCAAGATAAAAAAAAAAAAAACTCTGATTGTATTTCCATGAGGTAATTGTTGATTGAGCTGCGGAACTCCGGTGCACTCGGTGATCGACTCGTCAGGGCTTCCTCACCAACGAGCGGCTCCCGGAGGAGAAGTAGGTGAGTTGAGTTGCATCTCCTTGCTAAAGAAAACAGGCAAAGCTAGCAGATGTTTGACAACTCGTACTACGTGCTGGGACCCTGTGTGTACTATTGATGACATTTGGTGCAGTTCTGAGCATTATTTTGGGCAAATGGTGGCGTTTTGGTTGCGGTCAGACAGTGGATCCGGAGAGCGCCGTGTGTGGCGATAATGTGGTATTTGCTGAAGTTGGTGGATCTCGTGAATGTAGCGGTCGGGCAAATTGATCTCTCGAGGGGGGGTCTAACTCGGTGTTATGGTGTGTTTGACCATGGTTTACACTTACGCCGGAATTTCACTTTAAGTTCGGGAGCAGGACCACGCCTGACCACTCCCTCATCACCATCACCTGCTGGCCTACTTAAGCCGTGCTTCCCCTCTCCACTCCGTTTGTCTGTGATTCATCAACCCTCCCTCCCTTTCTCTAACCCTCCCTCTTCTCCCTCTTCTCCCATTCCAGGTCAACTCGGTGTCTCCCTCTTTTTTCAGGCCCAGGGGGGTTAACTTCAGCCCGGGCACGACGAACCACCGGAGGCAGAACCCCCACTCAGAGTCTCCACTGCCTGGCTGAAGACCTCCCAAGCCCACCCTTTACACCGTTCATTATCTCTGATTTCATTTCATTAAAAGAAATTCTAAAACTCACAATGTGTCGGCGTTGTCCTAGCTTGTGAATTATAATGTAGCCAGAACCACAACATCCCTCTGCTCTGTGTTTGTTGAGCTGCTCCAGATAATATCTCTTACAGAAATACAGCATTTTACATGAAGACAAGTTGTTTCCCTGAGGAGGTGGGGTGTAAGGCTGTAGCCATGAGTGTAAAAGAATGCAGGAGTCCCAGTCTGTCTGGAAAGCTTAACTCTATCTGGTCAAACAGAAAATAATGTGTCTTGAGGAAGTCAGTCTTCTACTGTTACACTTCTACCGTCTACTGTTTGGAAGTAACTTGGTCAAAATGTCCTACAGTATATGTCCTATCATCCACCTTGTCTCTGCCCATATTCAGGATTCCTGGTTTGAGTTTGAGGTTAGGATGAATCTGACTTCTAATATCTGAGTAACATCATGTGGATAACAGGTCCATGTGCTTGGTGGCCAACATTTTTTTGTTTTGAAAATTATTTCTAAATGAAATTAGGACACGGCTCATTTCCGATTTGCCCGCTCTGCAAGTGCGCCTGACAACTTTGAGAATTCTGGGTAATTTGAATAATAATCCATTAGCAGCCAAAAGACCCTGCCTTTCAGTTCAAACAGGTTAATTACAACCTTTCTCCATGGTTCCTACTGCTTGTCGTGTCAGCATTTGTGATCTCATGGAAGTAACTCTCCCTAGAAGTACTGGTATGGCTTATCCAGGTGACTTCTCTGTTCCATCCCTCTCCTCAGGTTTTCATCTTCCTGTGTTTCATTGGCCATATCAGTCCATTTTGTGTCACACTTTGGTATGTGAGCTCTGATAGAGTGCACATGAATCTGCACTGTGGTGTGTGGTGTTGTGCTACCACTTAATGTCAAGTCTCAGTATTAACAACTGTTGTTGACATAGGGAAGTAGTGTCTGTTTTTTCTATTTGTGCATAATCTATTTCCATTACTTTCATGGATTATGATGCCTCTGTGAATAGGCATGGGCCAGTTACCCATTACCAGGTATACCACAGTTTGAAAAAGTCAATCATTAATATTTCCTGTCATACCATTCCTACAGTAGGAGCTGATTGCCCTCCAAGTTAAAACAACTCGACAGAAAGTGCCGGAATCTGTCAGCTGTACAGTAATCTGTGTTTATGATGAATGAGGGACAAAAGCCCGTCGACTGACACCTGATGACTCTAAAGTTATCCAAAATCTTCCAAGGAGGAAAACAAGATGACCATTAGGAAGTTACAAGAATTAGGCGAGGTTACTCTGTTGCTTGATTCAGTTGGTTTGGATTCAGCTTATAAAAATAAAACTTATAGACAAACATGGCCACAACAGGCAAGATGGCACAAGCCAAGAGCATGGCTCAGGGTCCTGGCTTTAGAGCTGTGGCTGAGCATCACTAACAGGCATTCAGTAGAAAAATTGAAAAAAGTAGAGTTAAGAAGAACTGAACTCCCTGTGACATGACATGATCACAGCTGTATTACGGGGGGGGGGGGGGGGGCTTCAGGGCCATTTTTGTTTCAGTTTAGATCAGTTTAGAGAAGAGAGTAAACTTCCATGTAACTTTTAATTTCTAATCTCATGTTTACCTATTAAACATTTGTCTTCCACCATAAAATATTAGAGGAAACAACATATTAGTCTGACAGCACTGATAGTTAGTCCACAGAAAGGAGGGATACAAACGTGCATGTCATTATACATCCTTTATTATGGCCTCAATTTAAAGTAAAAGTAAGTGATCCGGTCGTTTTGGCTAACTTCCTGTCAGCCGATGGAGTTATCGGTCCCCGCCCTCGTCCCTACGTCACCACATTCACACGCATCCCTTGGCTGCACACACAGAGAGGACTGCCCCTTTATGCCGTTCTCTCTCCTCATTGGATAAAGGTTGTAGGATACAAGGAAAGTTTTCTCCTCAGCTTACAGCAGAGCAGAGTGACTGACAGACCCGTGTTTCAGACCAAACACTCTATATAAGTGATTGCTGTCGGAAGATATAACTATTTAAGACTTATATTAACACAAATATTCCGCTTAAGCATGGTGCAGGTGGTGAACTGATCACACATAATAATAAAGCTAAAAGTGACTAAGTGTGGATTACAGAGCTACATGTCTGAAAAACAGAGACTACAACTGCAACAAACGCTCTAATCCCTTGACATGTGCAGCGAGTTCCACAGCAGCCGCGCCTACACCACGCATCCAGTCTGTTCCCGGCCTTAAGGAGCTGTGCTGCTCTAACCTAGTCTTCTGCAGAATGAGAGGAGGGTCTGGAAAGATTTGATACTCTGATGACTCAAAACAATTCCAGGAAAGCACAGGGTGTTGGTTCAGGGGTTAGGATTTCAATGTGTGCAAGTGAAAATCATTAGTAGTCCATCAATATTAATGTGAAATGTGAAATGTGAAATTTTAGCACTCATAATTTACTGCCACTGTTATGATTGTGAGCCAATCTCTGCACAGTTACAGTGAGAGGAGTAGATTAAAGTAGAGCTAGTGCAGATGTTCATAAAGGGGAGTTTGTTTACATCTTTACTCTTCAACTTCATTTGGATACCAGTAGGGCTGCCTGCAACTATAACGATTATTTTCATTATAGGTTAATCTGTCGATTATTTAAACGATTAATCGATTAGTTGTTCAGTCAATAAAAGTTTAAAAAACATCAATCAGTGTTTCTCAAACCACGACGACGTCCTCAAATGTCTTGTTTTGTCCACAAATCAAAGAGAGACTCAGTTTATTGTCATAAAGGAACAAAGAAACCAGAAATATTCACATTTAAGAAACTGGAATCAGAGAACCAGTTATGAGACATTCACATTTAAAACTCATTCAATCTTTTGAACGTGTTATGTGGAGCCTGGATCAACAGAAATCTCTGGGCTGCCTCAGAACCACAAGACCTGCAGTGCACTGATGACAAACAAACTGGGGGTGAAATGTGGTCTATTATAATCTATCTGCTAAAAAAAACGTCATAAATTAAAATCTATAGATAAAACTCTATTGAAACAGTAGAGGTGATGATGTAAAGCAGCGTTCGAGGACAAAGAGAGATAATAGATACGTGAAAGGTTCATTCAAGAGAATGACAGATAGTGAAATACACAGACCCTGAAAGACAAAGGAACTGTGGAGCTGACAGACAGCCTGACAGACAGCCGGGGATCAAGCAGTTGTAAAGCAGTGTGATAAAACACATCTACACACAGACACAGTACAGAACAATGCTGTGAGCAAGTCTGCATAGCACCCAGGAAAAGCATCATTCCCATTCCTGTCCTGTTTCATAGCTGTTTGGCCTCTGTCCCAGAAGAATCCTCACACACACACACACACACACACACACACACACACACACACACACACACCAGTCTGCTGATTTGCATTTTAATAAAATTAGGCCACAGTGACTGGAAGGACAGAGGGGGGGGGGGTCATTTGTGGTATTATACTGAGGTTGAGAGGACTAGATATGTCAAACGGTTCATAGTGTCATTTCCAACAGCCTATCTGGGTGTGAAAAGCTGACAGATGCTGGATAATAAATCACAGTAATAATATCGTATCAGTGTTCAAAACTTATCTCTAAGATCCCTGAACCAAGAACTGGAGCTTTGCTTGGCTCCTGATTCAGTGGAGGCTGATCTCATACAGCTACAGTGAATAGTTGTCAAGTGTTGTGTATTTGGGTAGGCCTGGCCATCATTCAAGTATGTAAACAATGTACTGTCAGTTTATCATTATAACAGCTTTTAACAATAAATGGAATGCTTATTTGAGCAGACTGACAGTGCAGCGGCAGCCTAAATGAAAGTATTATCAGATACAATCTGTTATAGTTTTGTGGAAGTCAGTGGTTTGGGCTTGTAAACTATGACTGTCAATGAGCTTGAAGGACATCCGACTTCTGCTGCCTCAAACATCATTAACCAAACATGATCTTTCTGATATGTTGTTGTGGTGACATGTAAAGCCCTTTCAGACAAACTGTTTGTAAAAACGGGCTATACAAATAAAATTGCCTTGCCTTGTCTATTATGTCAATAACCACTTTCTCTCCAGCACTGTTTGTTCCATAGTGAACTTCAGTTGAGTGAAGTGACCGTGCATGTTAAACTGTCACAGCAGAGGATGGTGACACAGACCCGGTGTCACTCAGTGACTCTTCCCCCCCATACCTTAGAGATGATGAGCGGTGCTCCGTGCTCCAGGCCGCCCTGCAGCGTGAAGCCCCAGGGTGCTGCGCCCTGCAGCCGGGCCTCCACCAGCACCCAGCCGCCGTCCGCCGGCTCGTCCCCCGCCCGGTGGCCGGCGCCGCTCTGCATCGCTGCTCTGTCTTCAGCCGGCTACGGCCGGCCGGGCGGGCGGACCGGGAGGGGAGGATACTGGAGAAAAGAGTTCTCCTTCCTTCACGACCGCATTTCCCTCATTCATTGAAGTCTTAGCTGAGACCAAGGAAAGCAGGAGGAGGTGTCCGAGCACCGAGCCGCGCTTCCTGCAAAGTGCATTTCTGAAGCGCCTGAGTGCGACTGATCCGCACGAACAGCACGAAACGATCCACTGGTTTTACTGGAGGAGAGAAAAGTCCAAATGAACGGAGCTCCCAAACAGAAATACTGACCTCTCTCTCTCTCTCCCTCCCTCCCTCTCGCTCTCTCTCTCTCTCTCTCTCCCTCTAGAAAATCAGTTTAGCATTACAATGGGATTTCCTGCGACTCACTGAGCGAAAAGAAAAGAGATACTAACTCACACAGAGAGGTGGAGTGAGGTAGAGCGAGGCAGAGAGGGGGGCAGGAGAGGATAGAGAGAAACTAGAACGAAAGAACAGTTAACAGTGAGGAAAGAAAGAAAGAAAGAAAGAAAGAAAGAAAGTGTAATACACTACAAAAGAAAGAAAGAAAGAAAACGAACAGATAAGAAAAGACACACAAAGTTTCCTGGCAGTGTTTCCTGTGTGTGCTGATGAGTTGTAATCCAATCCTCCACAGCAGAGCTGAGCCCTGCAGCTGGAGGACTGGAACTGTTTCCCTTTACCCTGAAACCAGATTACAGGCTGAGCCAGACCGCTGGATCAAACAGGACTCACTATACTGACCATCAGAGTTTACACCAGCTCTTCAATCATCAGGTTCAGGACAGCATTAAACCACAGTTATAGTAGCCTACCTTTACAATATGACATTTTAACCTGGATGAAAATTAAGTGAAGGATATCCCTGTTTTCCAGTGAGACTTGAGGTTTTATTTACTGCTGTTGCTTGACTCAAATGTCATCAAGTATATCAGATAACAGGAGCGACAGGTGGCAATGGTTTACTAGAGAGTCTGGATCAGGTTCATTCAGGCAAGGTGACATTTTTCTCCTGAACAGCAGCAGTCCCTATGGATGTGAGTTAAACAGAGCACACGTGCCTGTCTGTCTGCACTGACTGTGTCTGTGGCTCCCTCTGTCTCACCAACCGGTCTCACAGTCAAATGAGCTTTATCAACGACACAAGATGAAGTTAAAGGGATAGTTCAGCATGTCGGTGCATGTTGTTTTGAGATCAGCGGAGCAGAGACGCGAGCTGCTCATTGAACACAATGGAGGTGAGCGGTATTTTCGCCTTTCCCTCATCAAACTCTTCAAATACACAATCCAACAACTCAAAAACGCTCTCATGGACACGTTATGACCTGCACATTCACCACGCTATGAGATAATAACAGAACATTACGAAACAGAGTTGTTTTCGAGGCAAATGTGTAAACGGAACTACATTCCAGACAGTAACGTAAGTTGTTCTGAGTATTTGCTTCAAGTGTCGTAATGTGACATAATTTTACGTTATTATTTCATAGCGTGGTGAATGTGCAGGTCACAACTTGTCCTCGAGAGTCTTTTGGAGTTGCTGGATTGTGTACGATAATACTGTGTTGCGTTAGCTTAGCAGTTTGCGTCCTTGCCCCGCCGATCTAAAAACAGCTTGCACCGACTATTAAAGGTAATGAACCTACTATAGGGATTATGGCAATAGGTGAATTTGCCAGAATGTTGAACTATTGCTTGAAGGGAAAGTATGTGAATAAGAGTTGAAACTCCCTGCTGTTGGTGGCCTGTCCCCTGTCCGCCCTGTCCCTGGAGATTTCCCTAGAGACAGAGCGGTAAGATGGGAAGTGGAGCAGAATGGCAGACGTCTAATGTCTGGGATTAAACTAGAAACTTCTCATGATACAATGACAGTTTTTAGGTCACCACACCTTCATCGAATCTTTAATTCGACTGTGCCTCGATATTGGTATGTAACAATTTCGGTTGAGGAGTCTCAGAGCCATGGAGAAATATAATGATTTAAACCAGGGTTGTCAAACTCATTTTAGTTCAGGGGCCACAAACAGCACAATTTGATCTTAAGTGGGCCGGACCAGTAAAATAATATATCCTATAAATGAAAATAACTTTTTAATTTGTTTTAATATATAATTAATATGTTTACAGTTAACAAACTATCATTTTACTGAAATATCTTGATAAAAATATGTGCAATTTCAAATTTTCACACTTGACAAATTCATCCTGACGGCCGGATTGGCCCACGGGCCACACATTTGCCCCCCCCCGATTTAAACAGATGAAATGACAGTTTGTCTGCGTTTCAGTACAGTCTCTCACACAGAGTAAATGCAGGTTTAACTCAGAGCATCATATTGATTTCTTAGTGATGAAGTTATGAGAATTTGCACAACTGAATAAAATAGGTTCAACATTAAAGCAGAAGTAAGCGATCTGGTCGTTTTGGCTAACTTCTTGTCAGCCGATGGAGTTAGCAGTCCCCGCCCTCGTCATGGATCTAATTGGTCCTCGTCCCTACGTCACCACATTCATGCGCATCCCTTGGCTGCGAGAGGACCGCCCCTTTATGCCATTCTCTCTCCTCATTGGATAAAGGTTGTAGGATACAATCAAAGTTTTCTCCTCGGCTTACAGCAGAGCAGAGTGACTGACAGACCCGTGTTTCAGACCAAACACTATATAAGTGATTGCCGTCGGAAGATATAGCCTAACTAATAAGACTTATATTAACACAAACATTCTGCTTACTACTGCTGGACAGGTCGCCAGTCTATCACATGCCTGACAGACAACCATTCACACTCTCATTCACACCTATGGGCAATTTAGAGTCGGCAATTAACCTAACCTGCATGTCTTTGGTCTGTGGGAGGAAGCCTGAGTACCAGGAGAGAACCCACGCATGCACGGGGAGAACATGCAAACTCCACACTGAAGGGCCCCAGCCGGCCAGCGTGTTTCAACCCAGAACGCTCTTGCTGCAAGGCGACAGTGCTAACCACTGTGCCGCTCTCCATAGGATTAGATGGTGTAAAAGTGCAGGTAATCTGTTTTAAATTGAAATATTTTTGTCTGCAGGAAAATCCCAGAGCCCCAAACAATCATTTATCTGTCAGTGTGTTTGCACACACATTTTAATACATAAGCAGACATCCAGAGCACAGAGAGGTAACGTCCATAACAGGCACCAAATCCTCCAAAAAAGCCTCAGGCTGCCCCTGTCTCCAGCCGTAGTTTATTACAATATAACGGTTACCATGGTCACAATACATGAATCTGGCACTGCCTCTCTTTTTACTTTCACTGGATATTTTAATGATTTATTAAATGCCTTACTGTCTGAGATGTTACCAGTTTTTTATTTCAGAAATCTGGTCACCTAATGCAACATCATGTTAAAAATGTTTGACTAGTGGAAAATGTGTAGAGCTTTTGTGTCTGATTGGGATGTGTTTTGTGCGGCCAGTGGTCTGGCCGGTGCTGAGGCCGAGGCAGCAGAGTGATCACAGATCGCCACCTAGAGACACATCAGAGACTAATAATCAACAGGACGCATTTTATCTTCCTAAAGAAAAAAACATGAGTTCAGTGGTCCAAGTTTTAGCTGATCACAGGTCAGTGAGTTGCCTTTAAAAAAAAATCTGCTGCTGTTAGCTGTCACTTCATCATGTCAGTGTGTTAGCTGTCACATTCCCACCTTTTTCCCCTCCAGTCTTCATATCCAGACAAAATGTTCTCTGACCTTTATATCCAGTAAGGCTGAGCTCATCACTCATTTTTAATGTATGAAAAGTGCTTTATAAATAAAGTCTATTATTATCATTATTAGGGCCCGAGCGGCGACTGCAAGTGTTGCTTTGTTTCCCTTTTTCACAAAACTGTAGAAAACTAAAATAATACACCGATATTGCTTAAAATATTACAAATGAGTGTTTAACTGTATGTCTTTTGGAGATCATTTCATCTTCCACTTGCTTAAATGTTCACATTAACAGAAATCTGGACCAGTGGTGCCCAAACGTTTGCATGTCACTGTCCCCTGCCTTACCTCCTTCTCACATTGCATGATATCAAGATTGGGTCTGACAGCCATGGACTCACATCTTCTCCTATTTGGTTTTGCACATGGCAAAATATTTTTATTTAGGAGTGAGTCTTTACTGATTGACATTGACAACAACCAGCTGGAATTTGGAGGAAAAAAAGAGAAACAAAGGCAAGTGTTGCTCTGTTTTAATTTCCAATAACCAACAAATGGTCGGTACACTTCCAGACAAGACAATAGACAAAGTGTATTTACAGTGAATCCCCACATCTATTTCATTTCATTACATGTACAGACATCCAATCCATGTACACTATTTACACTCGTTGAACCAAATCGTCAAGTCAGTAAGTATTAAACTGCATTAAACATTAATATCCTACCTATGTTGTGTTTTTAGAGGATTTGCTCATGTACACATCATATCCTGGCAAAAGAAACCAGAATGATCACACATCTTGGTTTTCAGAGGTCTCAATTATGTGATTTCAAAAGAAACTATAACCAAACTAAGGAAGAAGCAGAAAATCTCAAATGACGATGGCGGCAAAAACAGGCGCCTTTGCCATTTTGGTAAATGGATAAGACTTAATAAAGCAATGGATGAGATTAGATGAAAGCTTTAAATTAATCTAATCCAGCACCATTCAAAATGTGTTTAAAAAAGAAAAAGAAGAAGAAAAAAATATATATAAATGAACTGCAGGGATACGAGTGAGTATATTTTCTTCTTTCTATTCATTTAAACATCACAAACCAAATGTGAGCACAGAACAAAATGAAAGTGTGCAAAGTGTGAAGGAAACTGTTTCTAAGAGTGATGTGAAGGAACAGGACCAGCAGAAGTGGAACGATTGTCAGACAGTGGTGTAGGTTGGTTTAGCTGCACGGGGGGAACTGAACCCACTGAGCTCCACTGGACTAAACTATGACGGAAACCTTATAAGCCACCACATACGAGTCAGTCCCACGCTTCACCTGCATAATATAGAATATTCACATAGCTTTACATCTTTAAGGTCATAAATTAAATAACTATATACACTGTGCCAGGTATATACTCTGCGGCATTTGCTTCTAAATTTACTCCTAAAAATCCCTGTGTGATGCTTCAAGTATGTGTTAAATCACAGGAACATCACCGCTGTCAGGGAAAAACCTCACACGTAACTGTTCAGCTGACCTCAGTGTTTTTCTAATGATGCGGCGAATGACTTATAACATAACTGACCAGCTGATGTCACAGTACTATATAAAGGAAACATGAGACTTTTTAGAGAGTGTACAAGGGTCCAAGCATTTATACGACTTGGAATCGAAGGCACACTGAAATCAGAAATCCACGGTGTCATGCTCCCACCTAGTCGACTTTTTAAACCTACATTCTGGAGAGGCACTATATGATAGCATGACACCATGTAAAGCCAAGTTATGTTATGGATTAAGTCTATGAGTTAAAGGGATAGTTCAACATTTTGGCAAATTCGCCTATTGCCATAATCCCTGTAGTCATAGGTTAATTACCTTTAATTGTCAGTGCAGACTGTTTTTCGATCGGCGGGGCAGAAACGCAAGCTGCTCAGTTAATGCAATTGAGGTGAACGGTACTTTCGACTTTCCCTCATCAAACTCATCAAATACACAATCCAACAACTCCAAAACGCTCTGGTGGACAAGTTGTGACCTGCACATTCACCACACTATGGGATAATAATGGAACGTTAAGAGACAGAGTTGTTTTCAAGGCAAATGTGTAGCCGGAACTACATCCCAGACACGGCTGCTGAGCAGAGTGATTTCAGAAGTGATTTCGGAGTGATTTCGGAAGTAGTTCCGAGTATTTGCTTCATGTGTCGTAATGTTACATAATTATACGTTATTATTTCATAATGTGGTGAATGTGCAGGTCACAAGGCAAAAAGTACCGTTTGCCTCCATTGTGTTAGCTGAGCAGCTTGCGTCTCTGCCCCGCTGATCTAAAAACAACATGCACCGACAATTAAAGGTAATGAACCTGTAACAGGCGAATTTGTCAAAATGTTGAACTATCCCTTTAAAGTTTTCAGAGTTTTGATATTACAAAACATAGGGGGGATGTGCAGTGCGTGCACACAAACATCTGGTGACAATTACTGAATGTACTGCTGAGCAAAGAGCAACATTCTGTCAAAGTGCCAACAAGTTTGGTACGAAACATCTGGAGCACACAACATCAAATCTGCTGTTATTCTACGAATCCATCGGTGACCTGGAGCTAAATCAGTGGCATTAATCAAAAGTGTATGACAGTGGATAATTAACACCAAAATCTGTGACATTTGAAGAATGTAATCCTGAGACTCCAAATACCAGTTATTGTTGGACTTGCACCAAATCAGTCATCTATTGTGAGATTAATATTTGTCTAGTATTTAACCTGCAAGGCTCACATTTCTTCTTCCAACAGTCTGAGCTGCAGAGCCGGCTCACTGAAGTTCAAAAATAACAACATGAGCACCCCCTTCTGGTTCCGACATGTTAAATACTGAGGTTTCCCCGCTGCCAGCAGCCAGCAGCACATTCATAAAGTGACTTTGATATAAAACTGAAAAAAATATTAAATTAGTAAATTACAGTTCAAGAGAAAAGTTGGCCCAGAAAATGACTATGATATGAAAATACTGATTATAATTGATATTCGGACATATTGGTTTTCAGGTAGTTGACTCATCTCTCAGGTATTCACATTCATGCCTTAGCATTGATCCCTTGTAGAAAGTAAGATGCTGTACAAAAACAATAAAAATCCCTTCACCCTGGTAAACAGAAAAAGTATTAACAGAAAAAAAAGTTATTCTACAGGTAAAAATCAACACTGATGTTTTGGCTGCTGTAAATATGCTGCAGACATGTTTTCATTGTATAAATACCAATAAGAAACCAAATGGAACATTAAAATACGGCTTCACCATGTTACAGCTGAAGGTAAAAACACCTTTCTTGTTTATCACAAAAAACAATCAACGACTTCAAGCTTTAAGATGAACGACAATCCCTCCATGAAACCTTAGAGATACTTGTGTGGACACTAGTGTTATGGGGAGTTCACCCCAAAACCGCCACCATTCACTTCCATTAATAGACAGTTGGTCTTTCGGTTTCAGCTTCAACTGTGCTCCTCTGTTGGGCCCCATCAACTATATGTCAGTCAAACAATGACATCTTATTTGCAGCTCTTTGCTCCTGCGCCCTCATTAAAGAACCATCCCTATTGATCGCACACAAGATGTTACTTTCTCTGCTCCTCCGGCTGGAAAAGACTCTAAAAGTAAACATAGTCCAACCAAGTGGCAAATACGTCACTGGTTCTTTTTTTTTCTTCTTTTTTTTTTTAGCAAAATGTCAATCAGTAAAACCTCGATGTTATCCCCGCCCTCTGTGGCTCTTCAACCCTCAAACAATACTGTCCTGCAGCAGTGGCTCAATGTCCTCGAAAGTGGCGGTGGGAGGGGCCTCCTCGTCGCTGCCTGGGAGGGGAGCCATGGAGGGTATTGACTCTTTGCTGTCCGGGTGGGGCTTGGTGCTGAGGGACAGCTGGGAGGCAGAGGAGGAGCAGGAGGGTTTCTCTGGGATGAAGAGAGCGACGATGAAGGCGACGACCACCGTGCACGCCCCCAACAGGAAGGGAGGGCCGGGGATGAGTGCTCGCTGAGAGAGAGAGGGGGACAGAACAGTTTAAAGATAATCAATCACATTGCTCCTATTTGGTTTCTCATTCTTCCCACACAGAAAAAAACTATAGGTTTTAATATATGTGACATACATAAAATTGGCCGTTTTCATATATACGCATATATGCTAAAATATATGCTGCATATATGCACAGATAAACTGCATATAGGTTTCGTATATGCGCACATATCCTCAGTGCATATATCCTCATGAGGATATATGCGCATATATGAAACCTATATGCAGTTTATCTGCTGCATATATGCACCATATATTTTAGCATATATGCATATATATGAAAACGGCCAATTTTATGTATGTCACATATATTCAAACCTATATTAAAACCTATAGGTTTTTTCTGTGTGGGTTTTTTCAATTAACACAGATCAGATATAAAAAACAAGAACCAGCTGCTGCTGGAAAAGCTACTAAAGGCTGCTCGATGATGTAATGAGTGAATCAGCATACTGTCGCGACCACACGCCACCCTGGTAAGTAAAGTTTTACGTAGAGTAGAGTCTGGTGGGATTCACTGCCATATCGCCCAATGTTTGACTCACCGGCTGCTTCACGCTCACTACCTGTAACTTGGTCCGCGAGGCCTTCCTGGCAGACCGGCGTCCTGCTTCAGCGGCACCGGGCCGGCCACCTGCTCCAGCGTCCTGCGTGTGTCGACCTCCGTCCGTCGTCACGCGGTCGTGGCTTTGTCAGTTCATTTGTGTTTAGACGAGACAATAACTAAAACGATAATTCACTCTTGAGGTGGAGGGGGTCCTTCCTATTGTCAACTCCCTTCTTCTCCTTGGGGCGGCAGCCTCATCTGTCCACGAGACTCCTCTTTGGCGTTTTCCCAGACTGCCTTGCTCCTTCCGCTCACGTCAGACTTAAGCGGCCAGGTAACCAGGCAACCAATCAAACATTACACAGTATGGCAGCCCCCCCCCCCTTCTCAAACCTACGGAAGTGACCCCGACAATACTGTATGTATGATGTCACAGTGCCATTATGTGGATTCTGCCTAATGTCACTTAGTGTTTGCTCTCCTCCTCTCTGTGCTCACGTATTTAATATTTTACCATAATACAGCTGAATTGTTCTCCTCTTGTCAGTGTGAGTCACTGAGACTTCATGGTAACTCGCTGTCGTTGCCAGGCAAACACATAAATTAAAGACAAAGAGTGTGCTGTGTTTCAGCTACATTTACTTGTAGTGGCTCTGAATGGATTATGCAAGAGCAAAGACCGATGGAGATTAAATCAGTCAGCCAGTGACATTCATGTTCTGTGTGGTCCAACCAAAAATATAGATCTGCTGTTGGTGCAATTGGTCCAAACATCACAATATGTGTCACTGGTGGTTGTTGGTGCAAGTACCTCAGTGGGACTGTGCAGAGGCAGCGGGTCAATGCTGAAGTCTCCCTGGATGGGGTCCATGGTGTTGAGCTCAACATTGAATAGGAAGAAGATGAATCCATAGAGAGCTGGACCCAGACCATTACACAGACCTCTGATCCCTGTGATCATCCCCTGGACCACACCTGCAGGGGACAGACACAGACCAGCTTTATAAAACATTATAAACATTATAGCTTTAACTGGAGGAGAGGAGAGGAGAGGAGAGGAGAGGAGAGGAGAGGAGAGGTCACCTTGTTTATCTGGATCAGCAGACTGTGAAACCAGAGCAGAAACAGCTGGGAAGGTGATGGAGGACATCGCTGCTACAGCACCAGCTGCCCACATCATCCTGTTAACACACACAAACACAAAGTACATACATAAGTATATATACGTATATAGTATATACACACATACATACATAGCACCTTTCAAGGTCACAAAGTGCTTCACAGGCATCATAGATCACAGACGGAGGAATAAGACCCAAGTAAAAGGATGTTATATGTTAGGACATAAAAGAGGTAAAAAGGGTAAAAATTAGAGATGCACCGATCCAATACCTGGATCAGATATCGGCTCAGATACTGACTAATTGGCTGGATCGGATATCGGATGAATGAGGTCGATCCAGCATTCCGATCCAGTCATTTCTTTTTTTATTAATGTCATACACAGCAATACAGTTACAGCGATCTAGTGTTATTTATTTCTTTTTGCTGCTAATGTGTAAAAAAGCGGAAATAATTAAAGTAATGGCAAACAAACACTGCATATCTCCAAAATCAGGCGGGTTTCCAGGATGCCAAGTTGCCTACTCATTTTAATGTAACAACTGCCGATGAGAACCGGTGTCAAAAAGGAAAAAAGGAGGGAAAAAAAATCGATCACGGACTTTCATGATCGATTACCATGGCAACGAACGAAGCTTCGAAGCTTCGAATTTTTTGGGTCAGCCCTAGCCTGAGCTTAACAAAATTCCTCAATACAAGCGCAAGCACAGAGCAGAAGAGAAATGAGCCGGTGAGGAACAAAGAGAAACAGAAAGACTGGAAGAAGAGATCATCAAATGGAAACAGGGAGCAGGTGAAGAACAGGAATATAAGACGGAAACAGTGATCTCACCATGGCTCTGATCCAAAGCCGTACCAGGCCAGCTGAAGGATTTGGAAGCCCAATCCCAACAGAACAGTGTTCTTATTACCCAGAGTTCTCATCAGGAGAGTGAGGAAGAGAGTCTGAAGAGAAGGAGGGAGGGGGAGAATACCTCATTTGACATTTGTAAATGTGTGCAATTTATTCACATTCACCATCATGATAAGTAGTTAAAGTAATATGACTATATTTAAAGCAGAAGTAAGCGGAATATTTGTGTTAATCTAAGTCTTAAATAGTTGTATCTTCCGACAGCAATCACTTATATAGAGTGTTTGGTCTGAAACACGGGTCTGTCAGTCACTCTGCTCTGCTCTGAGCCCAGGAGAAAACTTTCCTTGTATCCTACAACCTTTATCCAATGAGGAGAGAGAACGGCATAAAGGGGCAGTCCTCTCTGTGTGTGCAGTCAAGGGATGCGTGTGAATGTGGTGACATAGGGACTCCATCTGCTGACAAGAAGTTAGCGAAAACGACCGGATCGCTTACTTCTGCTTTAATTGTCTGTGTCATTTCACACTTTATTTTTAAGATTCAGATTTGTGGCACTGGAAATGATCAGTGTCTAGATAAACTTCATGTGTTACCTGTGCTACGATGGACAGAATGCCCACCACTCCGATGAAAACAGCAATGGTGGTCGAGGAGAAATTAATGACCTAGGGGAACAGAGATAAATCATTATAATTATTATTGTTGTGTTACTTTTTGCATTAATATCAACATTAACATTTAACACTGAACATGTTTATGAGTGAGATCCACATTATGACCATGTGTCGAACAGTCACGAACATTGAGGGTCTGTGTTCTTGTGAAAGGCACACATCTGGTGACTTGAGAATAAATTTAGAGCAAAACTTTAAATTGTGCATATAAGATGATATCATCAGCATACCAATGGAAATGACCATGATCAGTGATTAACTTAGGATATTATATAGCTATATTAAACAATAGCTGGGAGCTCCACCACCTCTAAAGAGGAAGAAATGTCCACACACTGGTAAATGCTCCCCAAAAGTTTAGCTCCACCACCTCTACCAGGAAGATGGTTGAAGCAACTGTCCCAGTAAAAATATTTAACTAGAACTGTTCCAACAAAGTTCAACCTCTGTACACATGCACACAAAGGTTTAATCAGAGAGCATAGATTTCAGACAGTGGAGTTCTAATAACAGGATGGTTGTAATAATGTCAGTAACAGTATAAGCTGCTTTAGCCAGAGGTGTAGCTCACCTGTCTTAGGTAGAGGAAGAAACTGGAGTACTGCCCAGCCTCAGGTAGGTAAGACAGGAACACAGTGATACAGATCAATAAAACAGTCGGGTCCTGACCCACTTTCCTCAGTGACTGGAGAGAGAGAGAGAGAGAGAGAGATAGAGAGACGGACTGAGAGGCAGGTAATACATCACAGAGCATTTAGCAGGGTTGCTACACATTTGAAATTTCCAAATTCCATACTTTTTCCAGACTTCTCGGTAAAAACATTACAATAATTTGTGACATTTGTGCAAGTAGATGTGTATCATGTAATTAAATCATGCAATTAATCGTTTGTTTTTATTATTACGAATTTGTGTGTCATTATCTCACCAAATAATTTCCAGGAGATTGTAGCTAATAGTGCATACAAAATAATTAACCCAAATAACTTCACATAAGACCAAACCCAGATAAGTATTAAGATAAATATATTTCCATACAATAGTTTCCATTTTCCATACATTTCCAGACCTGGAATACATTTATATCAAGGCTCTGTCAAACACAATCACACACACCAACACACACACAGTTCCTCAATATCAGTGCTCAGTGAAAGATGTGATGTGTCTGTCTGACTTCATGGAACTACAAAACATATCCGTCTGGTATGAATTCATTATTCAACCAACAGACCAATCAGACATATACAATTAGTAACTTACAGTGAAGGGGTCAGCCTGTTCCCAGGATATGGGTGCCCCCCAGGTGTTGAGCCTCATCTTGTCTGGCAGAGACTCTGGCATGGCCAGCAGGATGAAGCAGATGTCTGCCAGGGCGATCAGCGTGGCCACCAGAACCACCAAGTTGTCCCCATACCAGGCCGACAGGTAGGCCCCGATGGCCGGGCTCGTCACCAGGCTGGCTGCAAAGGTGGCCGACACCTAGAGAGACAGGACAGAGACAAAGACAGGACAGAGAGATGGAGAGAGTCAGATGAGATTCATTTTAATGGTACAGAGACATCAAACTGATTTGTAAGGTTCTGTTTCATTTGAACCAATCACAAGTTATGAAGAGTCAGCCAAGCCTGCAGCTCTGTTCAGCTGTAATGTCAACTTGCTACAGTGGTTGTAATGGCTCAGCTAATAGGCTCATGTTTAACAGATATACAATACAGACTTCTGTCCCATCACAGGACGGGCCAAAGTCCGATTGGAGACCTGCGTGCCTTCACACAATGTGCCAAAGAGTGTTCATTTACATCAAGATGATTGTTCTGTCGCCTTGTATGATTGCGATTATTGGAAAATCAGCTGTAAATGTAATAAATAATGTAAAGAATACCATTGAGGCATTTTACACAAGCTAAGACCAAGACATGGGCCTGATATAGAAGAGGAAATTTGTTCACTAGAGGAAACAAGACAAAAAAGCCAGACAGAAACTGTTTTCATGCCAGGCCAGTGGGGCAGTTTTGTAAATTATGTAAATAACATATTTTGCATCATATTAAGAGCCCTGACTCTAACTATGACCTCAAAGAACAGTTGTATAGTGTCTAAAAATAAGTTTATAATACGTTTCTGTGTGTTTAAAACACATTTTCTGTTTTTTACTGTATTTTTCTTCCTTTTTCTGACCATATATCTTTTTCTACATTCATATGACACCACTACAGAATGAATATTCTGAAAGCCCAGGTTGCCTTGAAAAAAACGGATGTCAATTAGTTGATTGTGCATAACAGGGCCGAGGTTTTACAAGCATTACTACACAACATTTGCTAATTAGCAATAAACACAAATGTCATCATTAGGGTCATTAAATTACTGGGTCAGTTGAAACTTTATATTTTGAAACTGAAGCTTGTCCACAGGGGGGAGGTGTGTTCTGAATATTACGAAGTTTAAATGTGTGACTGTGAGCCATCCAGCTGATCTTTTGGCTGCTATTTGTGAATATTTTTCCTCCGAAGCTGTTATTGACGCTGCTACACATGTATGTTTTTTACTTAATGTTAGTCTTGAATCATTCCTACAGTGACATGAAAGTTGTTGTATTTCAAGGTGAGTCAAACACACTTTGTCATAATTAGTGTGACTGCTGAAGCAGTCACACTATTGTTCTTCTGTTTGGCCATTTTCTTCCGCCTTTTTACGGTCTTCTTCTAGTCCTTCATACTTTGTGCTATTTCAACAATTCATATATCAAAACGTGCAGCTTTTTTTGAACTTTATCGGCATTACTTTTCTCTTTTTAACTATTTATACTTTTTCAAATATTTAACTTTTTCACAAAAAATCTCACATTCATCAAAGTCTCAACCTCTCTTCTTCACAACTCCACTGTAGTGTAGGGGTTAGGGTGGATGCTTGCCAACCCTAAGGTCACTGGTTTGAATCCAAGGGAAGAATTCTTGTTATGTTATGTTGAATTCTGCTCTCCTCCCCCGCCTTCAATTGGTTACAGGTGTTTGTTATCTCCTTGATTACTCATACCAGTTTGCAGCACATCATCACATTACGATGAATGACAACAGTCTTGAAAGCAGTGTGCTCTCTGTAGCCGAGTGGCAGAGTAAAGGTTTAGTGATCATATGGTCATGGGTTCGATTCCTGCCTCAGTCTTTTCACTTCATTGCTTGACTTTTGATTCCAATTATTCAGCTGTCATTGGACAGTCTTTGATTCCTCATAGTATAAAGCTCATTGTAACTCAGGTTCTC
This sequence comes from Trachurus japonicus, assembly GCF_045865225.1. Lineage (NCBI taxonomy): Eukaryota > Metazoa > Chordata > Actinopteri > Carangiformes > Carangidae > Trachurus > Trachurus japonicus. The sequence continues at coordinate 17,936,825 of NC_140918.1, forward strand.
TGTGGCCATATGGTTAGTGCTCAGCCTGAAATTCACAGACATTTTCATTCTAAGTCATTCAAGCTTGACTCTCAAGCTTTCTTGATGTTGACAGTGTGCAGATCATTAACAGACAACAGTCTCTGCAACTGTGTGTGCACTGTGGCCTAGAGGCAGAGTGGAAGTCTAATGACCATGAGGATGTGGGTTCGGTTCTGACCTTGGTCAAACATTTGTATGGTGATCACTGCTTGCACTATTTGCTAATTCTGCAACAGCGTTCAGTTGCTGTCAGCAGTCACACCATTTCCATTCTTGGAAATGCTTTTTCTAGTTTGTCAATTGCTCTGAATACAAGTTATTTAATAAGGTATTTAAGGATCCACCACCACTGGTATGTTTTTCAGTTTTCATATATTTCTGTAAGTTCAGACATATTGAACAAGAGGCCTCACCAGACCGTAGGCTGTACTCCTCTCTCTTTCTGTTGTCACATCAGCAACATAGGCGAAGATGACGGAGAAGGTGACAGAGAAAGCTCCAGACATGGAGATCATGGCGAAGTACCACCTAGAGGATGAGCAGGTGTGAAGACAAACATTGGACAACTTGAGTTCTCTCTCTTTTCAACCTACAATGAACCTGTAACATGATGACTGTATCTGCATTAACATCAGCAGGGAGTCTTACCAAGGGCTGAGCCTCATCAACGGGATTGGAGCGCAGGTGAAGAAGACGGTGACCAGCAGGAAGGAGCGCCGGCCCCACACGTCCGACAGTGCACCAATCAGAGGAGCCGACATGAACGACAGCAGGCCCTGGACACGAGGAGATGAAATTAGAAACAATAGAAACTAGGGGTGTCACGATTTCGATTTTTTATCGAAATCGATCGAAATTACGTCACGATCTCGAGCATCGAAGTCAAAGAGAGGATCGACGATCCTCCCCCGCAAAGCTACAACTGCCCGTTATCCCCATTGCGCACCAAGCGTCTTGTCAGTCACTGGTCCGAGTTCTCCTTTACTTTTTATTTCGAGACAACACTCATTCTCTCTCTCTCTCTCTCTCTCTCTCTCTCTCTCTCTCTCTCTCTCTCTCTCTCTCTCTTTTTTTTTTTTTTACGGCGGTGTCAGCTGATGTGCACGTCTGCAGCAACCCAAACAAATGCACATGTTGACTGGCTCTATTCCAGCCACGTGATTGGTTCGGCACGGCGCAACTCTCAATATCATTGGCTATTTGCCAAAACATGGATGAATGAAAACTATCGACCACGTCTCATATTTCTATCGAAGAAAAGTTTTTTCACAATTTATAGCGTTTTATCACCCAGCCCTGGTGGGCTACTGTCCCTCCGACCTGGGAAACAGGAGGGAGACGCAGCTCTAACTACACAACACCGACACGCACTGAGAGCCGCATGTTGCAGAGACGTTATAAGATTAAAAAAAAAAAAAAACCCGCAAATAATAAGCCGACGAAAAGGTGCAACTTGCCACTTTTTGTCGATGTATTATTTGCGGGGGCTTTCAGGGATCTGGTGACGGTGGAGGATCCGGGACTGATTGACTGTGGGCACCGCCAGTCTGATCAGGTCCTGATCATCAGGTCCATGGCAGCACAGCAGCTGCAGCTCTGCCCCGCTGTCACATGACTCTCCATATCAGCGCAATCTCGTTTACATTAAGCCGACATCAGGAGAATAATGAGACACGACGGTAAATTAATAAAAATAAAATTATGATAATGTACAGATATAAATATATTTGTTTAAAAACCTTGGGGGCAATTTTGGCCCCTGGATCATGATTTTTGGGGGCATGTTACCTTTACATTGTAAAGAAATTATTTAAATGTGACCATTAGTGCCTAATGTGATACATTATGGAAATTGCATCACTTATATGTAGCCCGTCTTTTGAAATAAGATTTACTGTACAAAATTTGATGAATAAAACCAATGATCGTAGACTAGACTAGTCTGAAAATAGCATAGGCGTCTGTGCTGTAAGAAAAAGAAAAGAAATCGAGAATCGAATCGAATCGTGACCCTAAAATCGAAAATCAAATCGAATCGAGGATTTGGAGAATCGTGACACCCCTAATAGAAACGCTCCATGGAGACAAGAACAAGATCCCATATGGATACAAGACAACCTTATGACCCCCACCATCCTCACCAACTAGCAGATTTATAATTAACACCATTTCCTCTTCCAATGTATTCATGCAAAGGTAACAAAACCAACCCAAAACTTGAAGGAGAAGTGTTGTTTTTTACAATCTGGACCTTATTTCTGGCATAAAATGCGCTCGTTTACTCCCCCATATAACTTTGGTGTCATTAGGATCCTTCAGACAATATTTAGATCCATTCAAGATCTGTGTATATCAACATAGTGGGAGTGATCAGGGTACCAAAATGCAGCCTCTAAATAACACATCATCTGCTGCAAAACTGGTTCATTTCACCAACATGTTGTTATGTTTCACTAGTGCTGTTCCCCAGTCTGGAGTTTCCTGTAACCATCATCCAAACAGCTCACTCACTCTTCGTCTATCTTCGTCTATATCATTCATATAATACAGCTGGCTTAACAGTATTGTTCTGTATATTCTGCATTGCTGCTCTCAGGTCAGTGAAAGATACATCACCATTTATCACGGTCAATCACTTCAATCACTGTCTATCACGTTCAAACGCGGTCAGAAAAGTTTCTGCTTTCCACCTCCACACACACCTGAGGCTCATCACGCTCTTCCCTCTATCAACTTCACCAACAAAATACCCCACCTGGTGGTCAAAACACAAAACTAAAAGCTAAATGGCTCCAACAATCTGTTTTATGTGCATTTCTCCACATCTCCAGGCAGCAGGGGGATGTATGGACGAATGAACGAGCAGAATAAGATGCAAAACAAGATGCTCAGTGCCAGACCTTCGGTCTTATCTAGTGTTGCTATCGACTTTGCTCAAATGGCAGCACAGAAATGATGGTGGGAGCCAAAATCAGTGGGTTACTCTCCCTGACCGTGGTGTTATCTCTGGTTATCTACGGTTCTTACCTTCACACCCTGAATGAGTCCATTCATCAGGAACGTGTGCTGTGGAAACGTCTCGTGTAACACCTACAAAAACAGAAAACATTTAGAAAATCTGAACAAAAAACAGAAAGATGCAAACTACCATATTTCTCCTGCTTCAGTGAGCAAGGTTAAGCTTTGATGTTTTCTGTCTTATTTAAAGGTTTAACATGGTCAATGCTTATTAAAACCTATATTTAAAAAAAAATACACTCACAGGGCATTTAGAGGGGTGCAGAACACAAGTAAGTATTTATTTAATTTAAGAAATTTTGACGGTTCGACAACGACTTCCAGTTTACATCGTACCAGCCAGTAGCCGTCACTTCTCACTGTGTTGCTAAGCCTTCTCCCGGTCGTGTGCATTTGTTTCAAAGAAGCCTTTTATAATCAATCAGTGGATCGATGGATTATCATAAAAATGTTATACAATGTGTGTATTTGTGTAGTCGTATCTCTCATTAACAGGAGATTGCGGTTTGTGTCGCGGACCCACTAAGACGAGAGCAGTGACACCAGGTCAGAGGCTCTGATCATGCAGGTTTGGTTTTACTACTTCTTGGCCACATGTCAGTGAACCACCTGCTCAGTCAGACATGACAGTAACCTCTCCTCCTCAAGACTTGAAATATGTCATTTCACTCCATTTGGCTTCAAAAGGAGAAAAACATATTCTGATATCTGATTAGATCATTAGGTTGAAATTAGGGCTGGGAATCAACAGAGATATTACCAAGATTCTTGTGTCTCGATACGATATTATGGTGATATATAGCACTATGCTGAGACGCGCTAAAGGTAGAGACATACAGTACGTTCATTTCTCCTTTCTACTGTAGTATGTTGTGGGACACTCATTGAAACTATCTGAGTCTGTCAGTGTGAAAAAATGCAGGTTTATAGGGCGAACTTTGATGGGAGCCACTTGCCCGGTTGAAGAGCGTTAGCTGGGCTGCAGGCTGCCTGCCCGGCTCAATACTGCAGCCACCTCAATAAAAGCAGGGCTCCAGACTGCGACTAAATGGTCGCATTTTGCGACTAAAATTTGATACAGTGCGAGTAAATTTTTCATCTACTCGCGCATGTGCGACCAGTAAATTTGCAGATTTTTTTTTTTTTTTTTAATGACTAATGTGTGAAAAGAATAGTGTGTTTCTCTTCTCTACATCTCGGAGGAGACGTCTTTCCGCAGCGCAGCCCCGTGTGAAACAGCAGGAGACACACAGACCGGTGACCTGCATGTGTGTGTGTGCGCTGTGTCACCTGCATTTTTTTTTTTTTTTTTCGACGGCTCGCTACAAACCTTAAACATCCCATAATATGCTCACGCTCTCAGCAGCGGTACTCAAATGGTCACAAGGCAACGAAGCAGGTTGACTCGCGCTGCAGAACGCGCTGCACAGACTAGGCTCGGAAATGATTGATTGATTGTTGATCGATAGATCCTTTTTTTTTTTTTGGGCCGTGAGGAGGAGGTTGGGGGGGGGGGGTGTCGACGAGTTTGATGCCAAGGAGTCCGTGCACATGTGGCTCAGTCAGGGTCAGCAGACAAGGAGGCCAACAAGGCCTACACAGGCACCTTATCCCCAATGGGGGGGGGGGGTCTGTTCTAGGATGAGTTTACCACAAGTGGTGTGTCTACTTGTTCTGTTATTGGTCAGTGCAGCCTAAACATTAACTTTATATTTTCAATATTTAGACTATTGCACAATAAAATGTGAATTTAAAACATTATAGTTTATGCATTTATGCAGTATTTATCAGTAATACAGTGAAAATTAGAGGAAATGTGCAAATTTACTTTGCAAGTCGATTTCGGTGTGCGCCCCTAAATTTTCTGCTTGCGCTCCTAAAATTTTAAGTTAGGGGCCACTGTGCTCCTAGTCAAAAAAGTTAGTCTGGAGCCCTGAAAAGTATTATCCATCACTCACGTATACAGAAAAACATATGAAAACAGGGCCCAGGTTTTAAAAAAACAAAGTTTCCCTCTAATCTACTTGCTTTTTAGCGTCCTCTCACAGTTCACCTAGTACTCACTAAGTAGGTTAGTGACACACTGATTTTAATGGAACAGTACACTGATGACAGTGAGCTGGGGATGAGTCTGTAAAAGGACACTGCTGAAAGGATGACAGGTCGGCCAATGAATCATTCATTTGTCTTTGTTCAATCTGGTCATCTAGCTAGAATAGTTTGTACAAACCCATTTAACAGCTTAGTTACTAAAATTGCTTTGTCACTTACAGTGAGCATGGGTGTGGTGAGCAAACCCCATGCGAAGAACTCCAGGAAGATCACCACCACTGCATGATACACGCTGGGCCTGCCGATACCCTGCTGGAGCGGAAACACACACACAAACACACACATTTCATTAGTTTAATAACTGGCTTGTTCGTAAAATTTTGTGAAAATGAACAACAACAAAAAAAAATGGTGGAGGAGCCTTTAACCTCCAGGACCAGACTGCCTCATCTCTGATCATTTTCTATATTGCTAGTCAGGTTTTAGATTGATCTCCTTCTCCTTCTCCCAGGCTGTGGTGTGTTTTTGTCTCCTGTGGCTCTGACATCTGAAATATAATCTGTCTGTTTCATCATGTCCACTGGTCCACACTGTGTTTAATGCATTATTCACAGGTTAAGACCACGGTTACAACAAATCACACTTCAACAGATTTTACCCCTGCAAGGGGTGAAAACATTGTGATCCCTTCTCACAGACCTCAGCAGTGTAAAAATGACTCAAACTTGGTGAGGCCGGACGCCTGCATGGGAAAAATGTGTGAGCCAAAAGGTTTTGGTTTGGTCCCAGCATAGATTACAACCAAGATTACAAAATACAGCCTTTAAATGATTACACTATACAACTACAACTGCCAAACTACAAACTAGAAAATAAAACCATTTTCTCACAGCTTAATATTTTGGTCAATTAAAATACAGCAGCATTACATTAAATCTAAAATACCAGAGCCATAAAATATCTTGTTTTTGCTTTTATTTTTCCCTATTCTTTTCCTGCTTTATCCTTTTCTATTTAAAGGACAGCAGTCTGTCTGCAGACTGGAAGAGACAGACTGCAACTTGGGAACATAAATGCAAGCTATCCAAATCAAACAGACCCACATGAAATGTCAAAATGAGATGATGAAAAATAAAGTTTTGAACTGTTTTCTCTATGATCTGATTTCATGAATGCCCATAAATAGAAACAATACAATAACATTATATAGTGATAGATGACCAGACTGACAAATTAATAGCTGTTTCTAAATGCCTCCTCTTGCTGATGCTGAGTGAATATTGTGAATGCTGTGATACATTAATGCTTTATTTGTGATGACAGATTTGTTTTAATAAGTACAATCACTCCAGGAAGGGTTATCAGCCATGTGTTGGTGCTCCTGTTAGCACTGGAGCTAAAAACAATACGGAAATTTTAATTTTCAGAGTTCCACGAGCCCCCCTCTATTCCACATGTTTGAAAGTCCCACACTGAAGACATCTTCATGTTCATAATTAATGCTTAAAGGTCCCATATTATGAAAAACAGTTTTTTTCTGGTCTCTACATACATAAACTGATCCTCCCTGAGCCTACCAACTCCTAGAATGAGGAAAGCAAACGGGTCCTGCATCGACTCTGCAGCCCACCGACTGGTAAAACGGTGCTCATACAGGCTGTTCAGACTCAGCTCCTGTGGTGATGTCACGATGGGAGTGAGGCCGGCCCCTCAGCGCGATAAAACACCTACCACGTCTATTTCTATGGCTGCAGTGCACAGCAAGAAACTCCTGAGCTAAATTGATGAAATACCAACCAATTGTAAGTCATAAAGTGGTAATAATCTTTGCCGTGTTCAGTAACCATGTTACTTAAAGGTGCAGGCACAGAAACAGCTTGTTCTCAGTAGAGCTCATTTGAGCGACTTTTAGACAGCCGACATTCAGGACCACGGATCAGTTTGGGGCAATACATTTCGAATACAGTTTAGTTGGACGTCTGACAGCTGAGTGAAATTGAGTAAAAAGAGTATAATATGGGATCTTTAATGCTCTATTGAATGTCTGTGACTGGCTGGTGCCGATCAGCAGCACAGTCCTCTATCGGCGATTGAAAGGATCGTCGACAATGTTTTTTTTTTCTTGCTGTTATAAAACACACACGCTGCTACAGCTGTGCAGCTCTACATCCATTGAGCTGTGGCTCAGCTGATCGGTGCTCAGATGGAGGTTAGATCTTCACATGTTGAACTTCTTTTGTACAAAGTGCAGCCAAACACCAGGCTGAAGAGAGAGGAACAGCAGAGCTCCTCTGACAGCTCAGTCAGCTGCAGGTGAACCGGCTGGAGAGCACAGCGACGTCCTTTATTTTATTTTTTTTAAATATACTTTTTAAAAAGTTTAAACATCATCACGTTGCACCCTCTTCTTCTTTGTTTAATGACATGAGTGGAGCGCCACAAACTGTTTCTCAAGGAGCTTCATTTCTAATGTTTGACGACCTCATTTCGATGAGCATCTACTGACATTACCATCATGGATGCAGTTGCAAACAGAAATGCAGTTTTTATTTACATGTTCCAGTGTTTAATGACAACAAATGGCTCTTCTTCTTGATACACTGTATGCTGCCACTTCTATAGCAGGACTTTCCACTGTCACCTGCTGCCAAATTGCAGACATTACTCTTATTTACTGGAAATCCAGTTCTGATTTGCCACTTGAAAACAGTGACTGCACAGCACAACATTTATAGACTACTGTACGGGAATTGATTTCTGGAAAAACTGCCATTTAAGTGTGAAACATATTAGGGCCGTTGCTAGGAATTCTGGGCCCCCTGAAAGTATACTAAAGTGGGCCCCTGCCCCCTGACTTTTCCACTTTTTCTCTTTGACTACGTATATTATCATTTTTTATTTAGCCTACTTTGTTTTGATGCTAATGCAGCATTACTATTCTATTAGTCAGGGTCTCATGCAGAATAAATCAGTCATACAAAGATTAGACTACTAGGCTTTTTTGTGGGCCCTACTGGGCGCTGGGCCCCTAGAATTATCATCACCTTTCTCCCCAACGGCCCATATGGTACAATACAGATGCTCAATCTAGTATCAGAGGCATTTTTATTATGAGCATGAACTTTACAATTTACCCAGAAAATCCATCATCAGGGTCAGGATCTGTTGGGCTGAAAACGCACGACACAAATATAAAGGACATTTTCGTGTTTGTTTTGGAATAATGTAAAGTGTTGGTGATGAAGCAGCCATGGAGGCAGTCTGCCTGCCCTGAGCCCTCCCATGTATTTCAGGCAGAGAGCTGTTACGTAACAGATAATGGCTCCATCCTGACCACATCAGCATCCTCACACTAAGCCGAGCTGCTGTCGTGGGGCCGGCCCACGGTAAAGCCGCTCTGCTCTGCTCTGCTCTGCTCTGGCTCCATTACACCGCACACTCATCCACGCAGCAAACAATGCCATTTTGTACCAGACCGGCTCAGTTCGGGCCCATTTTACCTCCACTCACTGACTCATTTATTCATTTATTTTACCGTCGGTGACATTTTATCAATTCAATTTTTATCGCTGGTATAAAAACAACAGACCCAATAGGAAACGTCAACAGACAAAATCAGCTGTGCACTTTCCCAACGATGCTGTTGTGTCCTATGTTACAGTGAAAGTAGAAATGTCCGTTGATCCATAAGTCATGCGTTGTGTGATGATACCCTGTTATGTCACCCACACACACGCACGCATACACGCACACTGAGCGTTTTCCCCCCAATACAAAATACATTACAGACTATATTAATTTGATAATGAATCCTGAGATGATACGACGGTCATTGAATCTAACACAGCCCACACAGTTAAAGAATGAATGAACGGATGAACACACAACGGCCTGGATAACAGAGGCTGACAACAGCAGCGACAACAACATCAATCTGTGTATTTATATCATCTAATCAAACGGGAGTAAAATGGCGGGCTGTCCACCCACCGCGCCTCCGTCCTTCATGATGATCTTCTTGACCAGCACCACCCGGCCGGGGGCCGCCGCGGGCTCCGCCGGCATCTCCTCACACCTGCCGTGCTTCACGAAGCAGCCATGCCGCGTAGATATCCGCGGTTCTCCGACTTCTTCCAGGATGTCTCCTTGTTTAGCCCAGAAGAGGCTAATAATACCGAGTGAAAGGATGAAAAACAAAATGTGCTCCCTCCGTGACGGATGTAAATCCACAACCTGTCCCCGCAGACTGTCCGTCAGGTCGTCGGTAGTTCGCAGCTCGCACGGTACGGACACTGACACCGTCAAGTTATTAGACTGAGTCGGCGGAGGACTTCCTGTTTCTTTTCACAACAAAATCGTCATTTGTGCTACGCCACGACGTCCCTGAACTGACATCAGACTCCGCAGGTTTTACCCATGGATGTATTATATTATAGACCCATGGTTTCACCCAGCCAATCGTTATTTACACAGACAATATGGATATTAATATGAATTTAGGTGAACTAAGAGAAACCCCAGCACATTACCGCGGTAAAGTGAGCCGCTGTTTGCGAGTCAGCCGTTGATTTTCGTTGCGCCCGAACTAGAGTAACTACGGTAGGCTGAGCAAAGTGAAGGTCCTGAAAGATACATAAAGCCTACGTGCGTTTACTGGAGAAATGTGGAGAAAAATCACATCCAAGATGAGTCAAGTTATATTAGTTATATGTTATATATATTATATATTATTGGTTATATTTCACTGCCTTAATGTAGAGAAAAATCGGGTTAAAACCACCCTCATGATTAATTCTATTTACATGTGCTCCTCATTTCTTTTGCATATTGTTCCTGGGGTCTTACTCTACTTCTGCTATCATTTTGGTGGCATTTTACTGTAGCAATGTGGAGAAAAATCATTTAAAAAATCCCACCCATAATGACTCAACTCCATTTACAGTATGCTGACCTTTGACCTTACGTCACGTCAATTCCTTCATACATGTGCTCCCCATTTCTTTTGCAAATTGTTCCTGGGGTCTTACTCTACTTCTGGTATCATTTTGGTGAGCTTTTACTGTAGCAATGTGGAGAAAAATCATTTAAAAAATCCCACCCATAATGACTCAACTCCATTTACAGTATACTGAACTTTGACCTTATGTAAAATAAATTCCTTCATACATGTGCTCCTCATTTCTTTTGCATATTGTTCCTGGGGTCTTACTCTACTTCTGGTATCATTTTGGTGAGATCTTACTGTAGCAACTTGGAGAAAAATCAGATTAAAACCACCCTAATGATTAACTCAATTTACAGTATGCTGAATTTTGACCTTATGTAAAATAACTTCCTTCATGTGCTCCTTATTTCTTTTGCATATTGTTCTTGGGGTCTTACTCTACTTCTGGAATCACTTTGGTGGCATTTTACTGTAGCAATGTGGAGAAAAATCAGATTAAAACCACAACTCATGATTAACTCTATTTACAGTATGCTGACCTTTGACCTTACGTCACATCAATTCCTTCAAACATGTGCTCCTAATTTATTTTGCATATTGTTCCTGGGGTCTTACTCTACTTCTGGTATCATTTTGGTGATATTTTACTGTAGCAGCATTCTGTAAATGGAGTTTATTATAGGGGTCATTTCAAAATTATTTTTCCTCCAATTTCTACAGTAAAACGTTACCAAAATTGTACCAGAGGTAGAGTGAGATGTCAGAAACAATATGCAAAAAAAATGAGGAACACATATGAAGGAATTGATGTGAGGTAAGTTAAAAGGTCAGCATACTGTAAATGGCTTTTATTATAGGGGTGAATTTAAGGGGATTTTTCCCCACATTTCTACAGTAAAATGTTACCAAAATCGTACCAGAGGTAGAATGAGACGTCAGGAAGAATATGAAAAAAAAGAGGAACACACATATGAAGGAATTGATGTAAGATAAGGTCAAAGGTCAGCATACAGTAAATGGCTTTTATTATAGGCGTCGTTTTAAACTGATTTTTCTCCACATTTCTACAGTAAAATGTCACTGAAAGGTGATTTTTCTCCCCTTTACGGCAGTGAAATATAACTAAAAAGTTGACTCATCTTGGAGGTGATTTTTCTCCACATTTCTCCAGTAAAAGCACGTAGGCTTTATGTATCTTTTAGGACCTTCACTTTGACTCTCGAGAACCGTGACTACCGTATTTACTCTAGCGCGCGCCCAACGAAAATCAAACAGCGACTCAATTTACCACTATCTCGCAAACAGCGGCTCACTAGTGGACATAAGCCTTCTTGACTACTGTGCGTGCGTAATTTCTCTAGTATTACAGTAAACTGTTTTTTCTCGGAAACTTTTTCTTTTACTCCTATTCACTGTGTTTCTACTTTTGGCTCCACTATAGGCTACATCAGTGTGGATCACAAGAGAAAAGTCAACTTTCCTAAAATCATGTTGTTGTAATGTTGTGTTGTCGCTAACCTGGCAGAGATGTTCTCCACCTATGGCAAACAGGAGTACAGATTCATGTTGTTTGTAGTTTTCTCAATCACTTTAACGCAATTCACACAAATACATAGCCTATTCAATTAACATAATTTATGTATTTATTTAGGTGTAGGCCTACCTGCAATCTGTATTGAATTTGGCCTGATTCTGTTTCATGAATCAACATTTAAAGGCAAGGAGTTATTTATATAATCATTTTTTTAATTCCATTCTTTTCTTATTCTTTCATATTATTTCTTGAGGTAAAATTACGGTTTGGCTCCTGGACTGATATTCTACAGGCTACTATGAATAAAGAACGTCTTATAAACAAACAAACAAACAAACAAACAATAATTTAAATTCAGGTGTATAGCAGAGAAAAGGCAAAAACTAAACCCCTTAAAAGCACTCTAATTCCATAAGCTTCACAATTTAAACTGTGGCATGCCATTTTTAGTTCTTAAATCATGCAGAGAAGTCAATTTATCAATTACAGATTCCTTTAAATTCCCACAAACAATAGCTTAGTCAAATAGCATTGGGTGTAGGTAGGGTTTGCGATTGATTTAGAAAACAGTTTAGAAATCAGTTTTTGCTTTGGTACATTTTGCACATTGAAATAGTCAATGTAGTTTTCCCATTGTAACTTTTTTCTCTCTTTTAGCGCACATTTGACATTTATTGTGAAAGTCAAGTCAGCTATATCCTGTGTCGGTAGCAGGCTTCACTATTCACGCTGCAGAACGGTACACGGAGCAAAACGCCAACAAAACAAACACAAAAAGGAACAATAATAATATTTATTTTTTAAAAAGAAAAGAAATAAAAAGGTAAGCTTGGTTTGATGACTCTGATAACGACATTAAAGGGATAGTTCACCCAAAATTCAAATTTCACTCATTATCTACTCACCTTCATGTCGATAAGGGCTAGGAGAAGTTTCAGAGTCCTCCGTGCCTTCTCTGAGTTACAGCGGGGCTCCGTGCAGCACTGCATGTCCATGTGACGGTTGCGAACGGAGCTCACTTTTCTTCGTCCAAAAAGACACACCAAAAAACATCCAAATACCTCCACAGCTTGTCTGTAATGTCCCTCTTGTATTGAAGCCCCAACATGAGAAATTGTTTTGGTGTGTGTTTTTGGACGAAGGAAAGTGAGCTCCGTTCGCAACCATCACATGGGCATGCAGTGCTGCACGGAGCCCCGCTGTAACTCAGAGAAGGCACGGAGGACTCTGAAACTTCTCCCAGCCCTTAGTCGACATGAGGGTGAGTAGATATTGTTGAATGAATGAAATTTGAATTTTGGGTGAACTATCCCTTTAACAAATAATTGGTAACACATCGAACTGACAAGCACAGAGCTGCACCTGTTGGCCTGAAGGAGAGATTTGATGGATCAACAACAACGTCAGACAGGAAATAAGATCTGGGTTTCACAATCAAAGCTCCCGATAAACTAAATGTACAAATGCATTTACAACCAGAATTGATATATTGATGTTATAATCACAAACCAGCTTCTAACGTGTACGTTATTATCTCCCATCTCTCCTGGGGAGTTTCCCATGGGCTTTTTATTAGATAGTCAAAATGTGTACTTTATTTTGAAAATCAAGCAGTATTCCTGTTCCATGTTTCTCACGTGCCAGTAGCTGTGGTTGTGTGTTGTGTGTGTGTGTGTGTGTGTGTGTGTGTGTGTGTGTGTGTGTGTGTGTGTGTGTGTGTGTGTGTGTGTGTGTGAGAGAGAGAGAGACAGAGAGAGAGAGAGAGAGAGAGAGAGAGAGAGAGAGAGAGAGAGAGTGAATAAAACATGAGTGGTGACCGTGGGAAACGTGACTGCCTTAGCCTATATGTTATGTCATTTTCTTTTTCTTAATCTCTCAGGGTTACAAAGATAGAAGACAGACAGACAGACAGATAGACAGATAGATAGATAGATAGATAGATAGATAGATAGATAGATAGATAGATAGATAGATAGATAGATAGATAGATAGATAGGATGTATTTGTACAGAGGAGGAAGAGGAGGTGGGAGAAGAGAGCTACAGAACATGAGCAGCAGTCAGCATTCATTACCATATGTTGTATGTTAATAACAACTAAAACAAACAAACAAAAAAACCCATACCCATAGTATATAGGCCTAATGGCGGTATAAGTGCTGTTGGTTGTTTATTGTTATAACAGTCATGTTATTACCTAGGGAGAGACCTTGTCATCACAGTTAACCATCACCACATAGGAACCACACACACAATTTTACACACATTCCCTGCAGTACAATGCATAAAAAGAAACACCCTGCATAACATTTCATCTGTCTGTTCATACTCATCTCATTTTACCAGTGTCACCAAAATCATATGTTCTTCACCCCCACTCTCCCTGGACTGACCCCGTGTTGGTAATTCTACCTGTACCCATAGTGTTCAGAGTGATATGCAGTTACATTTAGAGCACTTGTAATCCAGATTTGGTAATCTTGAAAATATTATGTCTGGATCAGAGTCAGTTCAGCTTTGCTTTGAAAAACTGTGACAAATTAGGATGGATTACATGATCCTTAATGGCAAAACAATGGATTCCAAAATCCAGATCATTGTGATCCAGATTAAACCTTTTGAACAACTGAGCCCGTGATTACTAAAGGGGTGAACTACCAATGAAGGATGGCCATCTCCTGTACAGAGGAGGTACTGCAGCTGGCAGAGCTGCAACACAACAATGCTACACAGGTTCAAATCCAAATGTCTCATAATACAATAAGCAACATGGATCACATGGAATAGAGAGTAAATGCTGCATATTTTGACTTCCATTGATTTCATATAAGAGTTGTGTATCCAGGTAGTTATATAAAGACTTGAGTGTCTCTAAAGTGTGCGAAGCATGACTGACAAATGTCATTCATTGATAATAAAGTTCAATCAATGTAAGGTTCTTCTGAAGACAATTATTTATCATTTATCTCTTGGCCCCATCAGTGGGAATAACAGTAGGAACATGTGTATTAGCCTTTGTGGGATTGGATAACTTTAGTTGGAGACTCCATGCATGTGCAGTGCAGATGTAATGAGATGATCATAAATAACTAACGAAACAGTAATAATTAAATGAGTCTCCTTCCCTTGGCTGAGCTGTTACACAGTCTGATAGTTGTAGGATCCTGCTCCTTATGTTACATGTATCTCTCAACAACTCAGACTCCTGTTATCACAGACCAGTCTTGTAGATCAGTTTTGAGTTTTCTCATTTACAAACACGCCACAGAGCAGATACCTCCGGTGTGTTTGAGGCGTTGCTAAGTAACAGTGTTCCTGCAGAGAAAAAGTGTATGTTACCTGTAAGCTGAGGCGTAGACGACACGACAGCTGTTGGACTGTGAGCTGAGATGACTCATCCATGGCTCAGTGCAGCTTCAACAGAACGACGATAACCAAGAGAGTGATATCCTGAGTGACAAACCTCAGCAGGTAGGTTTCATCTGGATGATGCTCGTTTTATGATGGAAAACTGGAAAACATCCAGAGTGGATACATCCACCAAGGCCACACAGCTGTTTCAGTGCAGAGAGAATATAATGATTCTTTTGCTGATATATCAGTTTGGCCAGTCCAGTTCCTCTGTCCATGTCGTGTTATTTTAAGTGTCTTACTGTAACTGTTGCTTCTTTTTTTTTTCAACTCTTTGTTAGAGGGTTATATATACTCTGGATATTGTGTGTCTTCATCAGCAACACTGTGGTAGAAAACATGTTGATTCAAGTGAGAAGCTGCAAACAACAATAGGACCTGCTCGCATTGTTCAGCCCATATGAGACTGTGGTAAAGCCAGCTTCCTCTGTGAAGAGCACAGTAAAGCTAGTCCCCATTTTTGTTTTGTTATGTGAGCATAAAAGGCATATGGTGAAAACTAATTTCAAAATAAAAGCAACCAAAAAAGTGACCAGGATTTCACAGTCATACGGCCTATCTATCTATCTATCTATCTATCTATCTATCTATCTATCTATCTATCTATCTATCTATCTATCTATCTATCTATCTATCTATCTATCTATCTATCTATCTATCTATCTATCTATCTATCTATCTATCTATCTATCTATCTATCTATCATCTGTAGTAATTAAGAGGTAAAACAGCATGAAATTTTCAACATCACTCACACTTGCACCTGCACAATTTGTAAAAGTGATTCTGTGAAACTGGTTGTGAAATGAAATTTTGTAACAATTGGGAAAAAAAATAGTCCCACTTACAGAGGGGTGTGTGTGTGTGTGTGTGTGTGTGTGTGTGTGTGTGTGTGTGTGTGTGTGTGTGTGTGTGTGATATACGTAGAGATGGCATTAGCCAGTGGTCAGTGGCTGGAGAGAGAGATTAAAGGAGCAGCCCCAGGTCCCAGGTGAGTCCCATTCCTCCTCAGTGGTCAACAGCAGTGACAGTGTTACTGTAACTGGGCTGGTTGTGTTGCCTCATGTTGTGTACATTATAGTAGCTGTCACTGTCTAACTGTAATTGTAACGTTAAATAATTACTGGGTCAGTTTCAAGCTCATTGTCTTACTGAAATAGTATGAATTGTCTCATTGGAAAATTGTCTCATATAAGAAAGGTTCAGATGCTTTGTTGATGTCTCTCTCTCTCTCTCTCTCTCTCTCTCTCTCTCTCTCTCTCTGTGTGTGTGTGTGTGTGTGTGTGTGTGTGTGTGTGTGTGAACCCTCAGGTATGGACACACATTAGCTTTGGCAGGAAATGTTGCCTTTCTGTTTGGAGGAGCCTCCAGCATCAACCAAGAGGTGACTTGAATGTTTCTCCTCTTTTTAAAGCCCCTCTTTGTTCAGGTTGACTTGACATAGGAACAAAGAACACGTGAAGCTGCACAAACATGACAGAACCTTGAAATCTGGAGGGTACATTATTGTTTCTCTCATTTCTTTAGGAGGACAAACCTGTTTACTTCAGTGACTTCTACATGTTAACAGGTACAAATAAAAGATGTCTGTATCCTGACAGATCTTTTCCATGATACTGTGGATCATTATCATTCCATGAAGCAGTGTTTTTACAAACAGGCAGCTCTACATTTTATTTTATTTTTTATTAATTTCCAATCATTATCAAAGTAATTCCCCAATAAGTCAGATTTATGAACTAACCTCCTTTACCTGTTAACCTGCTGTAGCTTGTTTCTGTCTGTAGTTTCTCCTGATGCTGTGACATGGGAGGAGATTCCTCAGAACGGAGAAGTTCCCTCAGCCAGGGAGGGACACACTCTGTGGTAACTATTACTAGAATTACTATAAAATGTTTGAAAAAAACAAAACAAAAAACAATGTTAATGTGCAACGAAAAAATAATAATCATAAAAACAGTGCATCTATTTTGTATTGTTGTATGACTAACAAAGTCAGCTACATTTGGACTAACTTCAGCACCTTATTTCAAAAGTATCTTGCAAATAGATGAAGCGCTTGTGCTTTACATAATGTACCAATGTTGGACAGCTAAGCCACAGTTGTGGTTGAGGTTGTGGTTTCTATCAGCTCCTGCAACTTTTTAGTGTTTGTTGCTGAAGCACCTGCATGTGATGAGCAGCACCGGCACTGCCAACAACAATACTCTAATGATTTTCCTTCTCAGTGTTGTGAAGGGCAAGTTATATCTGTTTGGTGGGGTGTCCAGCCCCGACGCCACCGAGTGTCTCCCAGGAGTCTACAGCTTTGATATAGGTGAGGATGGAAGAGGAAGAATCCTGTTTTTCTGTCTTGTGTATATGTGAGTGACAAAACTCAACATGGTTGCCACGGTATTTCCTTTTTCTAACAGTGTCCTTGACATGGGAGTGCTTAGTAACTGGGGGTGTGGTCCTCAGGACGCTGGGCCACAGCTCTGTTGCTGTGGGGGACAACATCTATGTATATGGAGGCTCTCTGGGAGCAAGTCCAGTCGACGATCTCCTGGTCTTCAGCACAGGTCTAAAAATATGAAAAGACACACACAGTGTTATCAAACTGATCATCATCTTGCATATTCCTTCTTACAAGAGTTTCTGTATGTGGCTCTCAGACTCTGTGCTGTGTTTCAGTGTCTCTTACCTGGACACCAGTTAAAACCAGTGGATCACCGCCTCCTGCACTGTGAGACTCCTGCTTCCACTCATCACTGTTGTTTCACAGTTTTATAAGAGAAAGAGATTAGATTAAAATGTTAGGGGGATAGTTCAACATTTTGGCAAATTGGCCCATTGCCATAATCCCTATAGTCTTAGCAGTAGGTTCATTACCTTTAATTGTCGGTGCAAGTTATTCTTAGAACGGCGGAGCAGAGCAGCTAGCTGCTCAGAGCTACGCTACGGAGGCTCATTATGGAATTTCTTGGTTTCCCTCATCAAACTTATCAAATACACAATCCAACAACTCCAAAACGCTCTGGTGGACAAGTTGTGAGCTGCACATTCACCACGCTATGAGATAATAACACAACGTTACCAGACAGAGTTGTTTTAGAGGTAAATTCATGCAAAACCGCTGATGCGCATTGCCTTCAGGGACAGTTTTTCATCAAGCAGTCTCTGCATTTCCCTCTAAAACAACTCTGTCTGGTAATGTTCTGTTATTATCTCATAGCGTGGTGAATGTGCAGGTCACAACTTGTCCACCAGAGTGTTTTGGAGTTGTTGGATTGTGTATTTGATGAGTTTGATGAGGGAAACCAAGAAATCCCATGAGCCTCTGTAGCGTAGCTCTGAACAGCTCGCCAGCTCACACCGACAAATAAAAGTAACAAACCTACTGCTATGAAGGGATTATGGCAATGGGCCAATTTGCCAAAATGTTGAGCTATCCCTTTAAATTTTTATTGTCAAGTTTGTACTAACTCAGCAGCTTATTACCACTACATGAGGAAAAATATAATGTGTTGAATGTCTGGTGCTTGTGTGTTGTCTGTGCAGCTTTGGTCAGAGTTTTGCTCTCGTCAGTGATCAGGTGTTCATGTTTGGAGGTTACCAAGCAAGTGGAGACTTTTGTAAGGACCTCCATGTCCTCAATACAGGTAGACATGGATTTAAATGATCTCTGGTGTGACATATGTGTTCATGTAACATGTACGATGTGGCAACACAGTTAAACACACTTTCTTCAACCATTCACATGCTGCTAAAAGGAAGTGCCATGTCTTTATTTAGATTAAGAATTTTGGTACACAATATAATAATTAGAGTGATTTCAGTCTAATATAGTCAGCCCACACTTCTATACAAAAGTCTAGTTTTAAAAAAGAAAAAAAAAGAAAAGAAAAGTGCTCTATGGATCCATCCATCCATTATCCAGGTTGTGGTGGCAGCAGGCAATAGGCAGCAGGTTCCAGACATCCTCTCCCAGGAAACACTTTTTAGCTCCTTGTGGGGGATCCCAAGGTGTTTCCAGGCCAGATGGGATTTACTGTAAAATCCCTCCACTGAGTTCTAGGTCTGCCCCTGGGTTTCCTTCTGCTCGGACATGCCTGGAAGGCCTCCATACATACATTTTTAGCCTTTGTAGGTAAATTACTCCCATTTGTATCATCCACATCACGACTGTGGCTCAGGAGGTAGAGCGGCCGTCCAACCGGAAGGATTCCCGGCTCCCCCAGTCCGCATGTCCAAGTGTCCTTGGGCAGCTGTATGAATGTGTGTGTGAAAGGGTGAATCTGACAATACAGTGTAAAGCGCTTTGAGTGGTCCAAGTGACTAGAAAAGAGCTCTAAGTGCAAGTCCATACCATTTAAACGCATCTTCATCTGCACCATCCTGCAAAACTGATTCTGATTCAACAGTTTCATCTCCACAGATTCTACACTACAATATACTCTCTGACCTCTGTGTCTGTCCTGATTTTAGAAAACCTGTTGTGGCAGAAATGGGAGGTGAAGGGAGAATCACCTGCAGCCTGCAGTGGACACACACTGACTGCCCACCATGATAAGGTAAATAGTCTGTTACCCCTCTCCATTTCTAATGCACACACATATGCATGCATGTATGTATGCATGTATACTGTATGTATATACTGTATGTATGCATGCATGTATGTATGCATGTATACATGCATGTATGTATGTATGTATGTAGGCTATGTATGTATGTACTGTATACACTCATGCATGTATGTATGTATGTATGTATATATGTATATATGTATGCATGCATGTATGTATGTATGCACACACAAACCAAACTCCCAACCTGAATCGCTCAAACTTACCCCTCAAATTCTAAACCTGACCCAAATCCAAGTTTTATTTCTCATAAAGCAGTGTCCAGCTCATTAGGAACTCATTTTGTCTATAATTCTTACACCAGCACATTTTTGCTTTTCTTTGTAAGTTTATTATAGGGTCAGGTTACCTTTTGATTTTGTGATTTAGGCCATGAACACATATAGTACAGTCAGAGATTTGTTTCTCTTAGACAAGAATACTGTATGACCTGTTTATTACAGTAAATGTACCCGATTTCCCCTCATTTCAATCCCATGCAGGACATCTACTGGTTTGGTGGCAGAAGCGTAAATGAGGATGGCACAGTGTCTTCATCAAACGAAATCCATAAACTCAGTATTGGTGAGTGAGACACAGCAGATTCACTGATAACATTGTGCCCATTCCTAAAAAGCCAGATGCTTCAGAATTAAACGATTTTAGGCCCATAGTACTCACCTCTGTTTTAGGCAAGTGCATGGAGAGAGTTTTAAGTAAACATATGATAGCCTCTATACCAGAGCACCGACGCCTCAGAGAGAAGCGAGGTGAGCGCAGCGCACACCTTATTTCTCCTGTGAGGAAGAAAGAAAAAACAAGAAGCCTGTGGTCCGACCTGACCCGAGTTATTGAACATTTACGTTTATTTAGAATAAGTTAAATTGGTGCTGATTAAACTTATAAATGAATGCTGCTCTGGATCCGATTCTTTCCTTCTATTCTGATCCATTTAAACAGTGGCCAAACAACAGAACCATTTTATTATATTAGACTATATTCCATCTTTGCTGAGCAGTTTGTTCTGAATTAAATAAAAGCCTGTCCCATATAGACGTGTGTCTTTCTAGACAGGTCCGCTCGGCGCACACACACACACACACACACACACACACACACACACACACACACACACATACACACACGAAATGTATCATTATGTGTTCTGTTACTGTGAGACATGTCTATGGTGGTGAAACCAAGAGGAATTTCCATCCTCTGTGGATAATAAAGTTTTTGTATTCGTATTCGTATTCGTATAATTAGTTTCAGGTCTTCCAAAGAAAATCAAATGGTTGAAGGTTTGCTGTAATATTTCACACTGTCTCTGCAGCTAAGATGAAGTGGAAGGTTCCTCTGTATGTTGGGATCCCTCCGGCTCGCCGGCACGGACACACAGCCTTCATCCTACACAGTCATGTCAGCCTGCAACTCAGTAGATTAACACCATATTTGTATATGTTTGTTATCACTATTCCTTATAACACAGTATGAGATGTGTGTGTGTTTGTTTGACAGTTGTATGTATTTGGAGGAAGGAATGAAGAGCAGGAGTTCAACGACCTGAAGGTGATGAGACTCATCAACCCCTCAGAGAGACAACCAGGTCTGTATTTGGTTTTTAAAAAATAACATGAGGGTCAGGGGGATGCAGTGTGAAGTAGAACCTCAATCTAAAAGTGAAGAAGAACAAAAAAAAGAGGAATTAAAAACTAAAATGTGACAGAAGTAGCCGTGGGAAAATTTGAAAACAGGCAACTTTTTCTCTCCAGTGATGAAGGAGATTCTGTCAGAGTTTGGTCTTCAGGGGATCAGCCACAGGTCAGCAGCTGCTGTACACATCTGCATTCTTTCATGCATTTCATCGGCATGTGTGTAGTTTCAATCTAACGTCATGCTCTGTTTGAGTCTCTTCTCTCTGTTTCAACACTTTGGTTTCATTCTGGTTTTGACTGTTCTTCACCTCCAGCTTCACCCCCACAAAGGTCCCCAACGTCCGCTATGAGCTGAGCGAGCCTGCTGCGTTCAGCCCGTCCAGGAGCGCAACAGCTAATGCACAGGTGAAGTTCATATAGTTTATTACATCACTGTCCTTACACTGGTTATATTATACATACATACAATATACATATTACGGAATTGAGAATTAACAAGAAAATCAGTAATTTTCAGGCTCTCTAGGTTGAAATCCATGTGGTTTTACGAGCTGTTCCCTCAGTTGTCTGGCAATGATGTAACTAGTTTTTGAATTTGCATAACCCCACCCCTACCTGGTACCAGTAGAAGGGGCGGGGCAAGCAGTGGTTAATTTGCATTTAAAGGGACAAGCACTGAAACCAGCCGTTCTGAACAGGGCTGTTTTGAGAGGATGAAAAGAGCTGTGATGTTTGATCCTTGAGGTATTTTGACCAAAGCATGTCACAGACATGTCTTTAAGACACCTGGGAACTATTTTAATTTGTAAAAAAGGGGCAGAATATGTCTCCTTTAACAAGGAATTCAGATCTTCTAC
Organism: Trachurus japonicus; assembly: GCF_045865225.1. Classification (NCBI taxonomy): domain Eukaryota; kingdom Metazoa; phylum Chordata; class Actinopteri; order Carangiformes; family Carangidae; genus Trachurus; species Trachurus japonicus. The sequence continues at coordinate 17,958,921 of NC_140918.1, forward strand.
CATAGGATTTAGTAGATTCAGTTAACACCCATCATGTCCTCTCATAAATAATAATAGTAAAAAAAGGTCAAAGTTAATTCACAAAACTGAGTCTGTGTGCTCTCACTTCTCCTACTCCTACTGTTGTGGCTGCAGCAGGGATCTGCCCGTCTGTACCTGACCTTGCTTCCATCATTATCTCATGTTTTTGGAACTATATGTCTGAGACACTTCTCGGTTGTTGATTTAAAAAGCTGGATATCAGTTGCATCCCACGACCACTCAGTTCTATGTTTGAGGCACATCCAAGGCCATGGCAGTGATACAGCAGGTGTTCACATTTTTGTCTCTTGGTGCAGATGTTTGTCCACAGAGACTTCAATGCAGTTCGTGATCAGGCCATGACAATGATCCAGACAGCCTTCACTCTGCTGGACCAAGAGTTCCACAAACTGGATCGGTACATGTTTGTTTCACATCTGTATGTCAGACCACAAATAGTGCAATATGCATATACAAGATATTGCAGAATCTCACACAGCTGCACCATCAGCTGAATAAAATATAGTGGATGGATGGATGGATGGATGGACGGACAGATGGATGGATGGATGGATGGATGGATGGATGGATGGATGGATGGATGGATGGACGGATGGATAGATGGATGGATGGACAGATGGATGAACGGATGGATGGATGGATGGATGGATGGATGGACGGACAGATGGATGGATGGACGGACAGATGGAGGGATGGATGGATGGATGGATGGACGGACAGATGGATGGATGGATGGATGGATGGATGGATGGATGGATGGATGGATGGATGGACGGACAGATGGAGGGATGGATGGATGGACGGACAGATGGATGGATGGACGGATGGATGATGGATGGATGGATGACAGACAGATGGATGGATGGACGGACAGATGGATGATGGATGGACGGACAGACAGATAGATGGATGGATGGATTGAACTCTATGAAAATGTATGTGATTTTAACAGCTAACTATTTTCCACCTGTTTCCAGAGAGAAGTCAGAGTTGTCTAAAGCTGCTGCTTCTTTGCACAGAGAGAAAGAAGCTCACGAGGCCAACAGACAACAGCAGCAACAGGTCTGTTACTAATCGCAATTTATTGACTGTAATCTGTGAAAATAAATCCATTCTATCTTGTCTGTTTACAGTTTTTCTCAGTTGCTTTGTTACATTTCTTGAATAACATTTGTACAACATTAAGTGCATTTCTCAAAACAGATATTCCAAACTGCACCACACAATGGATTATTTCTTTGTGTGACTGCATGTGTCAGGAGCTGCAGGAGATGCTGGACAGACATCGCTCTCAGAACGAGGCATGGCTCCGAGCCAGAGCTGAGGAGAACGACCGAGAGAGGAGGGAGCTCTGCAGACTCAGAGTCAGTCAACACAGTACACGCACTAGCCCTTTACATTTACCTTAGCCCACCCCCAATAAATGTTTAAGCCAAAGATGTACCCCAACCTGAGCCATCAAACATCCACAAACATCCAGAAAAACCACCACATACACATGCGTGGATATTAGAAAAATGATGCTATTGACTTCACAGCACATTGTGTATGATAATATGATACAGTAATAACTTCTCTCTCTAGGAGGAGGTGTTGCAGGAGCAGGAGAGGGTGAAGGAGGAGCAGAGCAGCATCCAGAAACGAAGTGAACATCTACTCTCCATCATGCAGCAGTTCAAAGGAATGTGAGATAGACAGATAGACAGATAGATAGATAGATAGATAGATAGATAGATAGATAGATAGATAGATAGATAGATAGATAGATAGATAGATAGATAGATAGATAGATAGATAGATAGATAGATTCATGATGAGATATTATGATCAGAAAATAATAATTCCATTGTTTAATTGATTGATGTGAGAGCAGTCAGAGCTCAGATAGTGCAAACAGTGTAAAGCAGGATTCCTGCAGGTTGTGCAGCAGCACAAGATGCATCTGTAATGCACATTATATATGAGAGGTCAGCATCAGTCATCTCACATAATGCCATAATGCTTCTCTGTAAGATGAGTATGACTGTGTGGATGTGGAAATATAATTGCTTGTAATGATGAACCCACTGAGTTTGCAGTTCTCCTTCTCTGCTGTTGTCTCATCACATCATATCAGATGCATCAATAAAGCTCTGAAAACTCTCACACAACCAACAGCAGACAGACAGAAGAGGTTCACTGCTGAACACAGCAGTGGCAGCGAGAATGAAGGAACCTGGTATTTCCCTCAGGAGTCAGGAGAGACATTCTTTTTATAATTCAAAATTAAATGCAAACTCAAACACAAAGTTGGAGGTGTATATAATTTTACAAAATCATTTTTATAACTCTCAGGCAAGACAAGAGATGAGTCACAGAGACAGAGGGGAGTAGAGAGAACAGAGTAGAGGATGAAAAGAGAAATGAACATAGCCTACAGAATATCCATGAGCCTTCTTCGTCTCCATGCATGTGACCATTCAACCATTTCTGTTTCAAAGTTCAGCATTCACTGCCCCAGACAAGTCTCCTTTTTTCAGTTTTCACAAGTTTATAAAGCACAGACACATACTTACACACAATCTGTGTTTATTTAGTGAAAGATAATGGTAACTTAAACTAAGGTGTGGTATTAGGCTATTGAGACCAATCCAACACAAAAGGTGCAATAAACTCAGCTTGTGACATGAGGACAGCTGTGAAGACACTGTCCTCCTCATACAGTTAATCATTTGACTGCCCTTCATGCTCCTCTCTCTCTGTTTCATCTCAGCCTGTCTGTCTCCCCCACTGTCGCATTCAACACCAGGATGGAGCACTATTCAGCAAGGAAAAACAGCGTAATGCGCCAGTCTGTGCCCTCCTATTTCCTTACAGTTGCACTATTTGGCAGAGAGATGCAGGGGCGGGGAGAGAGTGAAGAGCGTCATGTTCACAGCAATAAGACAGGAAGTGAAGCGGCAAAGTAAAATAAAAGTGAGGTTTTGATTCACACTCTGATTTGACCTCATGCTAACTTCTCTTTCACCTCTGTCATATTTGCTCCCTGTGATGGTATTTCGATACAGCCCATATGTGCACTCTGTCTACATTTCTCTTAGCCTTAGTGCTTTAAGACTTCACAGATGTTGACAATTATACAAATCATTAAACAACTGAAAAAATGTGTACACAAGAAAATTATTAAGTTACTGTAATGTTTTGCCAACTAATCTTATTATTATTATTATTTTAATCAAAACTGAATTCATTTTTAACTCATCTCCTCTACAAAGAATAAAAGTGTAAGCTTGAGTAATGGTTATTTTATCAACGGATTGGTTCTGTTAAATCTTGTTGAGCAACCTTGTTGGTGAATAAGCTTGAACGTCGGCTGGAAACGTCTTACAATTTACTTGCAACTCTTTTAGTAGGCTACATTTAGATGGGGGTATTTCCCTCTTTAAAATGTCAAGTATTTAAATGGGTTTCTTCCTCCCTCTCGTCTCTGTGCTGAAATTGGCTAAAGGTAGGCTACATAATCTATGCACTGAAACCACAGAGACATTGATATCCATTTCCTCATCTGCGCAAGCTCTTTTATTGTGAAAGGCTTGACCGGACGTCTCCCGTTTCCTTGACACCGACTTAACTTTCCGGGGTGAGATGGCCGAGGAGTCTGTGCTGGTTCCTGTGAAGTGAAAACGGGCTCTGTGGACAGACAGCAGGAGGCGAGAAACCCCGCCGCTGCCCCCTCCGGCCGACATTTTTAAATAAACAAGAACGGTAAGACAGAAACACACACGCCTGTTTAGCTAGCTAGTCGGCCCGCAGGTTGTGCAAGGTAAACAGCCAGAGAGCAGCGCACAGTGAGCGCTCGTTTCGCCAGTCGCGGTCTCCCGCCGAAGGTTGGTCTTGCGGGGGAGGGGCGGGGGGAAGACTTAACCCAGTCTGCTGCTGTCTTTCTTTCTGGGATATTTGTCTTTAACGCAGTCAACAGTCGGACAGTCCCCCCGTTGTCCGCTTGTCAGAAGTGCCCATGCCCCCCACCACCACCACCACCACCCACCTGATCTGGAGCTGTAGGCCTACATATAAAAAAAAACAAAACCAAAAAAAAAACCCAATATGGCTGACGCTGGTCCTGCAGAACCCGCTTGGTAATTTATCAGTGCATATTATGACTATATGTATCTATACACACACATGATGTATGCATGTATTTATATGTGTATGAACAATATATGAACTGGTTAAAACAGCTGTCAAAGTGTAGACTCATCATTGAAAACCTTTTTTGAACATTGGACACAGCCTTATCTGCATGTTTTCATGCAATAATGTCATAAAGTGAGTTCGATGAGCGCGCTAGTTTACTGATAGCCACGCCCCTTTTCTAACTCACAACTCAATCTGGTCCTGCAGGGAACAACACACACCTACTGAAAATCCTCCTTTCTCATTGATCTTGGAGCTGAGATCATGAATGATGTCTGTGTCTTCAGCTGAGAACTACTCATTCTGCAAAATGTCTTACTTCAGGATGCATAAATTCCTGAAGCTGAAGACCTTTAAAACCTATATAACGTCTTTAAATTATTAGAAACGTTAGCTCACTTGAAATACGGAATCCCTTTGGAAGGAATAGAGGGTATGCACGTTACTTCGCGGTACTTGGAAGTCCACTGAGGCTGTTTTCGAAACCGCATGCTACTGTTGCCTACTACATACTGTGTTAGCATACTGAATGTGGGATTCAGTATGCTACTTCAGCAGACAGACACTGTTCACACCGCAGTATGCAGTAAGTTTCCCAGAAAGTTTCCCAGAATGCATTTCGCGTAAAACAGGCAAAAAGCTGTTTGATTCCCCGCTAAGTTTTAATATTTTTTCATGCGAGAAAGTAACTATTAAGATCCCAAATATACGGACTGTTTATCCAAATGACGGCTGTTTCGAAGTTTGCTCCGATGTTTTTTGCAGTGTTGCCAACTCCTCAGTAAGCCAAGTCGCTAAATGACGTCATTACCTCAGCGTGTCTATGGCGTGGAGCAGTGTGTCTCTGAATGCAGCGGAGACAGCTCTGTGACACTACTGTGTAGGCTGACTACCGGTGAGTGCTTGCGGCAGCATCGCTGCTCGTTGAAAACAGCTGTGATAACGTGCTTTCAGGTCCGAGTCTCCAAACCAGAAACGTTTGTAATAACACTGGAAAAAGTCGCTAGATTTGTCGTTAGTTGCTTTTGACAAAAAAAGTTGCCAAGAAGGTTTGGAAAGTCGCCAGATTTAGCGAGAAAGTCGCCAAGTTGGCAACACTGGTTTTTCGGAGAAGTGAAGCTCCGCAACGACCGCAACATCACAGAGACAGCAGCCGGTCTGCAGAGCTGGTCGGCCGGCCAGCTCCCCGGGGGAGAAAAGACGATCACTAATTAACTTACCTGCAGGTTTTTAGAGGTTTACCCCCGGCTGGTTAAATTATGTTTAGGAGATAAATGTTGGTCTCATTGATGAAATCTAACAATTGTGGGAGTAGCGTTTGAATGAAAAGTGAAGCTTCCTGTGTGTAACGTTATTGGACAGAAGAGCAGCGCTGCCTTGGGGCTCTGTCGCCTACGTACAGAAATCACCACATTTACAAAAATAAATAAAAGTTTTATGATGAACCGATCAGTCTGCATTAAGTTTTATTTTATTAAACTAAATAACATTTACGGTACGGCAAAGAAAGATACTTCACTACCGTCTTTGGTTACGGTTAGACGTCAGGGGCGCATTGCATTGTGGGATACAGTACGCAATGTAGACTGGTCAGATGCATACCAAAGACGGTTTATAAACCAAGACCTTTCATGACGAGTCAGCTTCCTGTATGCATGTCACGTGGGCTTCTGCACGGCCACGCCCCTTTAGAGAGACCAGAGGCAGCTTGGAGTGTATTGATTCCTATGGGACAATTTAATGTGAACACCGATTATGATCGGGTCTTTCTCCCCACGGTCACTGAAGCAAATTTTGGACTCATTTTTCACAAGCCACATCTCTTCTGAACAGTTTGACACCAAAATGGTAATTTTCAGACGGAGAGATCCGGAGAAAATCCACTTTGTTCCAGACCTGTCTCTGTCTCTACGACACACTCTCGCCAGATTTGGCACCGATCTCCTAGGCAACGTCAAACAAACGGCCGCGAACTCCCGTGAAAATGATTTAAATTATTTTTGCCATGCTAAATATTACTGTTAGTAGTGTAAATATTTAATGTTATCATAAGAAAATATAAATATCTCACTTTCATCTGCCTAAAAATTGTATAAATCCACACACACGTTCACAGACGAGGTGGGGTGACGGTTGGCCACGCCCATTTAGAGAGACAGGAAGTGTATACCATTTCATATCATTGGAGCAGCCGCTCATGGAGTATCTTTCCATTTATTGAATATCTTTGTGCATACTTCATACATCAGTACGACATCCGGGAATTTTTTGCATACTGCAGATTTTGCTTTTGTTTGCATATTACTGCATACTGCACATAGGCGGGTGCATATATGAAAAAAAACACCTAACCCTTAAAAAATTCTCAGCTGTTTTTTTAATAGTATTAGATGTCCTTAATAACATACTAAAAGTTTACCAAAATTTGACCACTAGAAAGGTGTCATTTTCAAGATGGCGTCCAAGATGGGTTGGAAGCCCGGGGAGACACCCCAGGTGAATAGGGTAAACTTCCAAAGTTTATCACTTACATTAAGACAAATATTTTTTGTCCCAGTATTCCTGGTCTAGGAGGAATACAAAGCCAGCTTCTGTCATATTTGAATTTTTAGGGGTGGTGACAGTATTTTCTCATTTAAGTGATAAAAAGAGATAGCCTATCCAAAATCCCCTCTGTAAAACCGTCTGACTCTAGTATGTCAACAAAATAAAACAAGAATTTTGAAAGGGGCTTTATCCATTGTTCAGCTTTTGGTTCTGGAAATGTAAATGAGTGCAAATTTAATTAGATATTGCTTCATTTACATATTTAAACATAAAATTTGACAAAACTTGTAATACAAAAAGTATTTGTCTTAAAGCTTCAGTTGGTAACAATTATTCAGTCATATTTGCTGGAATTGTCACTATATTCTGATGGTCAGACATTAAATGAGTAATTTAGGACAAAATCCAACTCCTCTGGCTCCACCTACAGCCTGTAATCGTATTTGCCAAAATCCACCGCGCCCGACGATTCTCCACCAGTCAGGTAGAGGGAGCAGGAGGAGCAGCCAATCGCCGCTCCTACACGTCGTGCTATGGATACGGTACATCTTTTTTTTTTTTTTTTTTTCTCTGTGGGTGCGTTCATGGCTACTTTGTGTGTGTCTGTGTGTGTGTGGGGCGCTTGGCAGAGGTTCATAAAGGGACCTGACGGAGTATTGTCTTGAAATTTCCGACCAAGTCGCGGAGTTTACTTTCACTTTCGTCAACTTACCAACTGGAGCTTTAATGTTAGTGATAAACTTGGGAAGTTTCATGGTGATATCTGTTAGTTAAAAAATGTACCCTATTCACCTGGGGTGTCTCCCCGGGCTTCCAACCCATCTTGGATCTCACTGGAACTCATCTCCGAGCCCACACAAGTCTGACATGTCTAGCTTTGCCAGCATGTAGGCTAAAGCATGACCTAACAGAACTGCAAAAAATCTTGAGGATACGTCTCACTTTGACCGAGTTTACATTCAAGAACCTGTTCTCAATGACGGAAAGTAAATTCACTGGAGCGGTCATTCTTTTCGATCGATCAGCTGTGTTTACCGTTTCAGGTGCCATAGTTATGATGGTTAGACAGATAAATTAGTCCTCTAACACATCCTACAGTTTGACTTGTTAGAGTTTTTCAGAATAAAAGCAGCTCGGGTTTAAGCGTCGGGAGTCACTGTCAGGACGACAGTAACAGCTGTAATCTCGTCCCTCTGCACAATAACAGTGAGCCTGTCTGTTACAGGATTGTCAGTGTCCGTGGAGCAGACGGTTTTGTGGAGCTGGTTGTCGATTCCTTTTGACATCAATTTGTTTTGATCATATTTTATCCAGTTTATAAGTCCACCGCTATCTGCCAGCACGTTGAAGGAGGTTTGTTTTGCCACTCAGTCCGAACGGAAGGGGCGTTGCCGAGGGCAATGTGACGTAAACGCATACCCTCTATTGGCAGAGTCACTGGACATATGTTAGTTTTATTGTAGTTGTGGGTCCACACAGAGCTGAATGTTTTTGAGGGACGCAGCAAAATGTTCAGTGTTTGATACATTTTTCCATCTTGGGGGGTCTTTACTATAGCAGTACTGGGTGTGTGTGTGTGCATTCATAAAATCTATCTGCGTCTGCTCCTAGAGTTTGTTTCACGACTCTCGCTCTCTGGTTCCAGTAAAAGGATGTTTACTTAGTTGTAGTTGTACTGCTTGGTCCTTCAAAACAACATGATGACTAATCATAAATTGCTTGGAGCAACTGGAGGGAATTCACCAGTTACAGCTAAACACTCTTGTGCTTTAAATCTTTCACTGCCAGAGACGAGTTATCTTGTCTTTGGGAATCCAAGCGTACATTGCCAAAGACGAGATAACTCGTCTTAGCGTTTTTTTAATTGCAACGCCATGCTGAATGTCTTGTCCTACTCCTCTGTGAAGATCAGACTTGTATCATCAAAATAAAGTGCAGAAAAACGCATTTGGATTGAGAGATATAAAAATATAACGTAGGGCCTCACGGAGCAGTGCAGCTGTCTGACTGCAGCGGGGGCCGCTCCGTGACACTCTGGCCGCCGGTGAGAGCTTTGGGGCGCCGCGGGCGGGGCTCATGGCGGCTCGGCAGCTCATTGAAGCTCCGTGATACAAAGCACAAACGTTAGTAACAACAGTACCGTTGATCACTCGCCGTTAGTCGTCAAGAGTGTGTGGAAAGTTGCCAGATTTTGCGAGAAATCACACAGATAGCAGCTTGAAAATCCCACGATCTAGTGTGTTTGAGGAGCGGACGTCGCAGGCGTGCGTGACGTGACGTGAGCTAAAGGTGGTGGGAGTGTCTGTTGTGAGCGTACATAGACTGTCTGTGGTTGTGAGTTCAGGGGGCACGTCAGTCAGCCAGAGCTGTAAGCTGTGTGTGTGTGTGAGAGAGAGAGTGAGGCCGCTGCTAAACTAACCTATATTCAACCGCCAATTTCACAAGACTGGAACAAGATAGAAACAAACAGGTTTTTTTGCTGGAAAGTAGAGACTCTCATCTTTCATTTGATGGGTTGTATGTGTATGTAGTGAGAGTACATAATATATAGTGGGTGTAATGGGAAATTTTGGTGTAACCCATTGTATGCTTTACAAGGGTTGTATAACCATGTTAACTAAGTGAACTTCCTTTCACCTTGTGGAAAGTGGTACTCAGCTAATCCTTTTCTGATACCTGTATGACATACACCAGACACAAATCACTGAATCCACACAGAGCAGGTTAAAGGTCAGACCAGTGCTCTGTGTGAATTTACAAGGGGAGTTGTGTCCTGGCGGTGAAGCCAGGCACAGCTACCAGTGCCATATATTTTGTCTGCTGTTCAATGTGTTTTGGGAACTATAAAGATAGCGCCCTGAGAACATCTTCAGGGCACTCACTCACTGACTGTACTCCTGTTCGGTTGTGTTTGTGACTCCATTCATGAATGCCTTTTATTAAAACTCAAGAAAGACAGCTGACGTGTCCAGTTATCCTTTTTTAAATACTTTATTGAAGGAACAACATTTTTTGCCACCACATGGGTCTATGAAAATCAGTCAAAAAGCTGGAAAATGCCTGCAAGCTGGAGGAAGCTGCTGTGAGAATGGCTGGCAGTCAAAGAGTTAATAAGTAATGAGTGTTTGAGTGACGTCATTGGCCTCCTGTCTCCTGCACCAAGGCAGTGGTCATGTAGTTTTTCAAGAATTGATCACATCCATCCATCCACTGTACCACTAAAGGTAGGGTTGGAGATCTCCTTCTGGAGCTTTTTTTTACTGAATTGCTTCAAATCCTCTTCAAAAGGTCAGTCACCTGTACAAACATACAATCATTTTGAATGGCATTTTAAAGGTCCAGTTTGTAAAATTGGGGGAAAACCGTGATATCAAGCGTTCAGATTCTAGAAACCATGTCTGCTGTTTCCTACTCCTTCTTCTTTCCTTCCACCTTCTTCTTTGCTGGTTTATTAATGAATACGAACTTCGTATAGCTAAACTACGAAACGTGCTCTCTGGCTGGATTTTCCGTTCGGGCTGCCGTACAAACATGGCGGCGCAAGATGGTGACACTAAAGCAAGACCCTTGCTATATGCAGTGTTGTTTTCGTTAACGATGACGATGACGAAATATTTTCGTTGACGCACCTTTTTTTCATGACGATAACGAGACGGTGACGAGATAAACATGGCTCTCTGATGACGAAAACATGACGAGACGTATGTGAGTTTTCGTTGACGAGACGAGAACGGACGTAAAAATTTGACCTGAACTACTGGAAATAGCCTAGACTTTTCCATGTTACTCTAGTTTATTGAGATGCCCCTGTAAAACTCAAGGATGTGGGACATTGAAACAACAGTGACAGGGAAACAGCCAGTCATCTAACAGCTGTATAGTTCGGTTGAAGCACCGTCCCCACGTGTGTTTATTGACAACAGGGTTATACCGTAACGTAAAAAGGACACGTTAGCTCGTCGGTATGGTAACTAAACGGTAACAGATGACTGTTACTGCGTGCGTCTGCCCCGAGTCTGAAACAGCGGCGACGTTAAAGAAGCAGCGTCAGGACGCTCACCTTCAGTAAACGCTCGCTGAAATCGCCGATTAAATACGACAAGCCGCGAGCGACGTACATCTCACCTGGTAGAGCCGGTAGAGCACACCCGCTGCAGCGACCCAGTTCGATTCCACCTGACAGTCCCTTTGCTCCGCTTCAATCCCCCCTCTCACTCTCTCTCCCTCCTCCCCGGTGTCTCTCGCATGACGCGCGTCTGTCACCCGCGATATTTTTTCTTTTTTCCAGTAGTTCACTTGCTACAAACCTCAACATCCCATAATATGCTCGCACACTCGTATCATTACTAGGCAGTGAAGCAGGTTAACTCGCGTTGCAGAACTGCGCTGCACAGAAACAGAAATGATTATTGATTTCTGAACGAATGGATATGTCGCTTAATATTTTTTTGGCCTGGCGGGGGCTCTCGTTGGCCTGGCGGCCCGCCAGGCCTGTACAATGGTAGGGGAAACACTGTCTACCTTACCTTTAACCGTGCAGGGAGCCAATTGCAGCTGACAGGTCACCAGTCTGTTACAGGGCTGAGTTATAGAGACACATAACACATAGAGTTGCCAATTAACTTAGAATGCATGGTCTGAGGACTGTGGGAAGAAGCCAGAGGAACTGGAGAGGGCTCATATAGGCACAGTTGACAAAAAAATAAAAATATTCTGTTAAAAAAGGTTTCTCAACCAAATTTGAATGTGTAAGTGGGTATGCTGATTCTGAAACTGTCCTCTGGGTCAGAAACAGAGTTGAGTATCAGGGTATGTTTTTGTTAGTCAGTATTGAGACACCTCTCTGTTTACTATGGTATGTTGAAGTAGAGAATATTCAGTTGAAACAATAAGGAACAGTAAAGAGCAGGAGAGGTGGGTGGGGTGGGGGTTGGTGGTTGAAGTGTGAGATGTGACCGGTGTGACACTTTACCCATATGCCAGGAAGTCCTGGTCTGCTGTAGTTTACTTTACATTACAACATATAATTTATCTCCAATTCTTGTTTTAACAGCAATGTTTCGAGTTTGCCTGAAGGTCTGAAGGTTTTTAAGGTTGAATGACACAGAAAGCAGTTGGGGGGTCAGATCGGTTACATAACAGCACGCCAGCAGATGAATAATACACTGCAGGTCTTCCTCACAGACTCCACCGATCAATAATTCAAGTCTCATGACAAGGACATGAAACTTTTTGAATCTGATCCACTGTTGGCTGAAGTGATGCTGATCTCTCACCAAGCTACTGCTCATTGTTGGTGTTCGATGCAAAGTCCCTCACATTCAGTCACACCAGTAAAAGAAAAGAAAAAACACAACATCTGGATTGTTTGTGGCTTTTCTTCAAACTGTGACAAACAAAACCGATGGTTTGTTGGATTTCTTTCAGCCTGCAGTCAGCGCTGAGGGCACATGCTGTCAAAAAGAGAGACCAGGAACCAGACAGCATCACTGTATCAGTCAACACAGCACCCTCTGCTGTTCACACCTAGAAACAAACAGCTTCAATGAAGAGACTCACATTTTTTGATAAAATATAATATCTCAACTTATGATCATGCTGCCTTTTCCACAGCTTTCAGATTCATCTCACAGTCTTCCTGACAAAAAGTTCATCACATGAGTATTACACATGGATATTAAGTGACAGGTGATAATCTATCAGTGATTTAACAGAACTCATTTTATTGTTATCAGTGACTTAGAGTCATAGTGAAACACCTGTGACAGGGCTGAACCTGCTTACAGGCCAGTTATGTCTCATTAGTTTTGTTGAATTGTGTGTTTTTTTTGTCACAGGTTTGATCCTGATCTCGTCCTACGGATGTGAAGCCTGAACTATTGAAGACCAGGGGAAGTGCCCAACATCTCATCACCATTCCTAAATACTTGAGGCAGGATAAAACCTTGTTTTTAATGTTAACCAGCAGTGGAAAGTAAGTACCAACAACTCAAAGATTTTACATGTCTGCACAATTAAGCTTGTTAGTCCAACAGATGCCATATTCTCAACGTGATGGAACTTCATATATTCAGTCTAACATGGAAGATTAGAGACAACTTATTTAAGGTTTCTGTTACACAGCTGTAGAAGAACTTTGACTGGGTAAACAGTCTTAAATAGGCAAGTGAACAATAGTCAGTGAGTAATTGTTATTAAATGTAAATATTTCTTTGTTCCAGGCCTAGGCAGGGTTGACTTGTAGATGTGTGACTGGCAGCCTGGCTGCCGCCCTGCCTCCAGATGAATGAGGAACACTCCAGGACACAGAGACACAGCTGATACAGGTCAGAGGTCACCGTCACTGTCAGGACACACGGCTTATATACATTTAACCTGCAGCCTACCCATAGAAGAAGCATTATTTGTGTTGTTTTGATTTCTTTTTTGTGATTTTTTTTCTTTTTAATTAATGAATTTTGTATAAAATCTAATTGAGTTGAGTTCACCCAATAAATATTAAAGGTTGACTATGTAGAATTACAAGAAAAACAACAGAAAAAGAATTCCAGCAGTCGATTGCCAGACCGTTGCTAGGTAAAACGGGCCGTTGCTAGGGACTCCGCTCTGATCAGAGGACAGCTGAGGAGGAGAACTATGCAGGATATTTACCTTATGTTTCATTTTTACCGTCATTAACAGCATAATAAATGACTTGTAGCTTGTTACAGGGAGAGTGGGCTCTCTGCTTCCACACCGCTGCTGCTCAGAGCCTCAGAGCCTCCACTGTCACTGCTCTCCTCAAGTTGAAAAAAAAAAAAAGGAGCTCCGTGGCACCGAAAGTCCGCGACGATAAACGTGTTTATGACAGATAAGACTACACAAATACACCCATCCTAACAAGTATATGATAATCCATTGATCCACCGATTGATTATTAAAAAGGCTTGGTTGGAAAACAAACGCATCCGACCGGGAGGAGGCAGGAAAACAGCGGAGAACTGAGCCACGTGTCGGCTACAGGCAGGTGCGAATGTAAACAGAACGTTGACAGAAAGTCATTGTCGACCCCGTCAAAAAAATTAAAAAAAATGTTTATGGAAAAGCAATACTTTCATTCTGTACCCCTCTAAAGGCCCCATGGATGTATTATTTTTGAAAAAATATAGCTTTTAATAAATATTCTACATATTCAACCTTTAATAAATAAAAAAAGTTCTGCCTGTGTTCTTGCAGTAGAGCTGTCTTCTTGACTGTTCCCCAGGAGTTTAACTGAGAAAAGAAAAAGTCATTGTGCATAGTGATGAGGGCTTAAAAGTCTCAGTAAAATAAATCTTTTTGACATAGTTCAGTCCTTAAGCATTGATTTTCATCTTTAAAGGGGACATATTATGGAAATATGACTTTCTGAAGGCTCTTTAACATACATTTAGGTGTTTGTCTTGTCTTCTGGTAGCCTCGTAAACCAGCCTCTCGCGGAAGTGCATTTCATTTCATTCCGAGGGAGAGTCTGGCCTCATCCCCATTCTAAGCGTTTGGACTGAAACCCTCAGAAGGCCGAGCCAATCAGCGTCGCCCGCTGTGATTGACACAGCACGTTGGCCAATCAGGGACCGACTGGTGCAACGCCCCGTCACTACACCAACTTGCTGATTGGCTGAATGGGGTTGTCTGTCAACGCTACTACCAAAGATATTAAACCGTCTTTGCTACTACTCCCGCCCAGCTCCCGCCCACCCCAAACGCTTAGAGGGGGGATGAGGCCAGACTCTCCCGAGAAATGAAATGAAATGCATTCCGTGAGAGGCTGGTTTACGAGGCTAGTCTTCTGGCCCCCAAAATATGAAAATTGACCAAAAAATCTGTAATTTTCAGGCTCTCTAGGTTGAAATCCATGTGGTTTTATGAGCTCAGTTCTCTTCCAATGATGTAACTAGTTTTTGAATTTGCATAATCCCACCCTGACCTGGTACCAGTAGAAGGTGGCGGGGCAAGCAGTGGTTCATTTGCATTTAAAGGGACAGGCACTGAAACCAGCCGTTCTGAACAGGGCTGTTTTGAGAGGATGAAAAGAGCTGTGATGTTTGATCCTTGGGGGATTTTGACCAAAGCATGTCACAGACATGTCTTTAAGACACCTGGGAACTATTTTAATTTGTGGAAAAGAGTCATGATATGTCTCCTTTAAGCACTGATTTTCATCTTTAAAGTGGTGCAGGAACCCTGGTTAAGAACTGTGACAAAAACCTTCTTCAGACTTGTTTTGTGCTGGCAGACCTGGCAGAAAGTTTCCATATAGTGAAAATTAATCTGAGGGCATGGCTGTTGCAGTATCCTGTATTCCTAACAGGAAGTGCTCCTTTATGCATCGGCCACTTTGCCTCACTTGCTGCCCTGCTCCTCATGCCACACTGGGCTTTGGGGTGTAGCATCTGAATGAGTAGATGTTTGCAGTCTGCCTCAGTGCAAAAGTTTTTTAAGAGGACAGAGGAAAAACCAGATTATGATCTGAGCTGCTGGGTGGTGAAGCAGCGTAGGTCTCCTTGGCATGTGCATTCTACAGATTATCATTTGCTCCATCAGTTGCAGAACCAGTCCTCTACCTTCATTCTGTACATTTGCTCAGGTGTCTGGCTGCTTGTACTGCCGCGAAGCTTTTCATCCAGTTCATCACACTTGTCATTCAGGGAGTCAGTCTTGTAGCGGTGTAGTAGTGATTCTTGTTTTAGTTTTGCCAGAAAGTTGTAATCTGTCTAAACGAAACGATAAACATGCTTTCTTTTCTCCTCAGGGCATGCAGGTGTTTCTGCAAATATGATGAAGAAAAAGAACCCCCATAAGTGAGTTTAGCATCATTCACCATGACCAACATGACCTCACTCGTCTCTTGCAGATCATCTTGACTGTTTTTTTTTGTGTCACTGTGAAGGAAACACAAGAGCAGCCTGGGTCCCACCACCAAAGTTCTGTCACAGCCTCGACGCAACATTGTCGGCTGCAGGATCCAGCATGTGTGGAAGGAGGCAGGAGGCCACGTGATATGGAAAGGAACGGTGCTCGATCAGGTAGTGAGGAATGAATGGAGTTTAGGGACAGTATTGACTATTTAACCGTTAACCAACCATTAATCAGTTACATGATTAAAACTACAAGTTTACATTTAACCTGTTTCGGTGTTGTCTTTGTTGGACTTTCTAATGTATAATGTATATCTTAAATTATAAGATTAGGCCATTAAGAACATTTACGCACATTTAAGAATAAAACCCTTCTCACTGAAAAAACATTTGTTTTATTGGTGTTTTTTCTCACAGACATTCATTATAAAGTGTACATTTTAATTTTGCTGGGTAACAGTTAATGCTTTTTATCAATGGTTCATTCCTATTGTCCAGTAATAGACAGGGAGTCCATATTAAACATGTGCTGCTCATTCTGTCTACATACACCTGTGCGGTGCGGTGCTCTGCTACACCTGTTTTCAGCAAACTGAAAGACGTTTTGTTGTAATACATAATTAAAGGAGGAAAATTTGTGGATATAGATACAAGAATTTTTTTTTTTTTTTTTTAGTACACCTTTCTTTAAAGGTCTCATACAATATAAAAGTGGATAGCTCTGAAAGTCTGAAAGGCTCAGTCCACAGAAAAATGCACACAACCATTCATAAATTGAATCTTTTTTTTACATTATTTTATTATAATAACCCCACCACCAGGACCTTATTTTTTTTTTCTTTCTTTCTTATTAATTTTTTTTTCTTTTCAATTTTAAGAAAAGAAAAAAAGACACAGTAATCAGGTGGCAGTAACATAAAAACCCATCAACATCACAAAACATAGGGGCGGACAAAATACAAACAAACAAAAAAACAACAACAAAACAAAAACAAACAAACAAAAAAATAATAATAATTCACTCTACAGCAGCCAAAAAAAGAAACAACAACAAGCACAAAAACAAAAACATACAAAACAATAAACTATATTGAATCTTCATCCCAAGTTTTTGTTATTGCGAAGATTTCCCATCTTTTTCTCTCTGCACTATTTTTCTTGTTTTTTGGCAGTATCTTTGTTTTTGTTTTTCACTTTCACCAGTGCAGTTGAAGGACAAACAGAACATCAACAGAAACATACAACTGTTGTTTAGTGGCGCCCCCCCGCCCCCGATGGTGGTTTTGTGAATAGAACAACAATTGTTGTATACGGTATGTTTATCTTACACAAGCCCTTTGATCCAGAAATGCAAGTGTCAGAAGAGCGACAGACACAAACAGAGCACCTTTCATAAAAGACGCTGTATCTCCTTTTCTAGAAAAAAAGCAGGGATTTTGGTGGAACCCAGCCATGTTTAGCTTGACTTTTCTCAGGAACGGAAGCACGTAGAAACAAACGGTTTGTGGCAATTTGAAGCAGAAAGTTTCACCTTTCAAATGAGCCACAGTATGTGTTGGTGGCAATAATATAGAATACGCTGTGGCTCTACAAAAATCGCCAAAAATGGTGTAAATTGCCGGTACACTTAGCTAAAACTTTGGAAAGGAGCGCGGCACTCAATGAGCTAAGCTCACCATTTTTAGCCCACCATAACTGTACTCATTATACAGGTAACCACGCTTTATTTTGTCTGGTTTACCATTCCATAAAAAAATCAAAGGCCATCTTTTCATATTTCTTGAAATGGTCTTCCTTTGGTGAAGGCAGTGCCATAAGAATATAAACAAATTGGGGAATTACTAAAGCATTTAATATCGTTATTTTTCCATATAAAGTCAAATTAGCCATTCTCCAGACCTTTAGTGTCTTTTCTGCTTTAAAAAGTGCTGCTTCAAAATTTTCATTTATTAAGTGTTCCATATTTCTAGGCACATGTATACCTAGAATATCAATAGGACCATCAGACCACTTAATTGGCAGGCTAGAGCAAAGCTCAAAGTTAGAACCTCTCAGGGAGCCCACACGCAGTACAGTACATTTATCATAATTTGGCTTCAATCCAGAGATAACCGAAAAGTCATTTAGCTCATCAACTAAGGCGGAAAAGGTTGCCATATTTGGTTGTATTTGAAAATTTACATCATCCGCGTACATTGCAACTTTTGATTATAAAGTATGTATTCTCAAACCCTCAATTTTATTGTTTACTCTTACTTTTTGGGCTAATATTTCTATAGCTAAAATAAATACATATGCCGAAATTGGACACCCCTGTTTCAGTCCTCTTTGTAACTTAATTGTTTCTGAGAAAAAGCTATTATTTAGAACTTTACAGCTTGGGTTACTATAGATTATTTTAACCCAACTAATTAAAGAGGGGCCAAAATTATAATATTCTAAAGATCTGTAAATAAAATCCAAATGTATTTTATCGAAAGCTTTCTCAAAGTCAACAGAGAAGATCAGAGCAGGGATGTTTTTTTGGTTATAATATTGAATGACTTCTATTATTTGTCTAATATTATCAGTAATAGACCTACCTTTTAAGAACCCACATTGATCTGGGTGTATAGTGCTTGGTACAAGAGATACAAGAAAATTTGTGTATTTTTCTGTGTGTGTTTGAACCAGGTGCCAGTGAACCCAGCTCTTTACCTGATAAAGTACGATGGCTTTGACTGTGTTTATGGTCTGGAGCTTCATAAAGACGAGAGGGTTCAGGGGCTGGAGGTGCTCCCCGACAGGCTGGGTAAGGCTGACCACATGCTAAATGCTAATGAATTTTCTTGTTAGTGCTGGTAGACGTCAAGAACATGTTAAAGCGATAGTTCAACTTTTTGGAAAATTCACCTATTGCCATAATCTCTATAGTCATAGGAGTAGGCTCATTACTTTTAATTGTCGGTGCAAGATGTTTTTAGATCGGCGGGGCAGAGACGTGAGCTGCCCAGCTAACGCTACGGAGGCATATAGTACTTTCACCTTAACCTCATCAAACTAAATACACAATCCACGCTATGAAATAATAACGTATAAATATGTAACATTACGACACATAAAGCAAATACTTGTGTTTTTGAAGTCACTCCGCCCAGCAGCCGTGTCTGGAAAGTAGTTCCGGCTATGCATTTGCCTTGAAAATGTTTTGGAGTTGTTGGATTGTGTATTTGATGAGTTTGATGAGGGAAAAGCAAAAGTACCATGTGCCTCCATTGCGTTAGCTGAGCAGCTTGCGTCTCTGCCCCGCTGATCTAAAAACAGCTCGCACTGACAATTAAACTACCCGTATGACTATAGGGATTATGGCATTAGGCGAATTTGCAAAATGTTGAACTATCCCTTTAAGAATGTGCTAATACCCGGATACACACTTTTGATCTAACTAACATTTAACTAACATTAACATGACTTAGATTTTGGCACTACTGTCCCAACAGACTTGTCTAGATAGCGGTAATGATTGAGAACAACATGTTCTGTCCATTAGTTTTGCTCTCTGGTGTGCATTGGTTGTACATAGTGCTAACATGGTATAGATCTTTATCTAAGATTGAAGATTTATATTTATATATGAATATTTATTTTGATCCTTGTAGCTAAATCCCGCCTGACAGATGTCAGCCTGGCAGATACCATGATAGGTAAAGCAGTGGAGCACATGTTTGAGACAGAGGAAGGTCCAAAGGAGGAGTGGAGGGGGATGGTTCTGGCCCGAGCTCCCATCATGACCACCTGGTTTTACATCACCTATGAGAAAGACCCAGTCCTGTATATGTACCAGCTGCTGGACGACTATAAGGAAGGAGACCTCCGCATCATGCCTGACTCCAGTGAGTCATCTTTTTATTCAAGATGAGAGTTTATACTACCACTATACTTATTAGAAGCAAGTTCCAGGCTCTAAAGTTCTTGTAGGGTCTTAACACCTTGAGGATGGTTGTGATGAGTCATGAGATCATAGATATATATAAAAGAAGACTAGATGACTCACCCAGCGCTGCTGTCCAATGACATGGCGTCACCACACAGCCACCATCTTGGCTCGGTCTGCTCGCTCCCTCTGAGCATTATGTCTATGGTGCTTGTTCTACTAAAATAACCAGAACTTGCTCACTTTTTGACCAATTTTCAAACACTTCGGTTTATTATGAACATCAGAAATGCAGATCTGATACATGCATACCATAATTTCTGGACTATAAGCCGCTACTTTTTTCACACGCTTTGAACCCTGTGGCCTATACAACGATGTGGCTAATTTATAGATTTTTACTGACTAACGGCCTACGGGGGGCGCTCTAGCAGGAAGCGCAAGTAGGACAGACATGTGGGGAAACATTATGCGCCGAAGAAGACACTAGTTCGTGTTGGTGCCATACTGCCGATTTTCAGGCACAGTTTGAAAAAAAGCATAAGCAGGATTTCTCCTGTGGCTCTGCTACATTTTTACCTTCATTAAAAAGCTCTGGAGTAATTGTGATCGTTAACTACATGACTTGTGACTTGTTACAGTGAGGATGGAGGCTCTCTGTCTTCACCTGACGTCTCACGGCTGAAAACCAACCTTGCAACATCAGTGTAGTACCTGGTCTCTGCACCGGTGTCCCAGCTCTCGTCTCTGCACACCGCAACACAAACACGCTCCGTAACCCGTAATCTTTTGTTCATGACGGTTAAGACTACACAAACACACGTCGTAACATCGTTTATATTATGTAATTTTGTCCACCGCTCCATTTATTGATTTTTCGCCGGCTTCGTTGTCAACAAATGCACATGGCTGAGAGGAGCGTAACCGAAACCGCTGAAAAGCGAGTGGACTTGCATAGTTCCACACATCTTCCGTGTGCTGTCTTTCTGTGTAAATATCTCTTACAACATGGAAAACCTGCGGCTTATATTCAAGTGCGGCCTATATATGCAGAGTTTTCCCTGCCTGTTTAAGACCAAGGCCGGGCCGCCTTGGTGATTTTGGCCACCGCTTTGATTAAAAAGCGTGTGTACATGGGGGGCCGTTCAGATGTAGCGTCTTTTGCGTGCATTACTTTCAATGTAGACACATGTCATGTGCGCTCACAACCCAAAGTGACGCCATAGCGGCGCACATTTGGTGCAACGCGCTTGTTTTTTCGTGACCCTAATGACTGAGGATCTGCACAGACTACTGTGGTAGTTGTTTTATCCATTTTACAGGCATCCAACTAGGATTAAGACAAACTCCAGAAAAAAACTGATGTTTAATTGAATTATTCTATTTTAATTGAATAATTAAAACATAAACATCCTTATTGAAAACTAACAGAATGGGTTTAATTCTGACATAATACCAAACAAAGGAGCACTTCCTCTGTATCAGCCACATCACCCAGGGCAAAGGATTACAGCTAAGGTCATGGCTGTTATATTCTAGGACATCGTTAGTAAGTTTTTCATTGATTGGTTTTGTGTCCCTTGTTATTGTTGTATATCTTATATTTTGTCCTTCTCTCCATCTCTGTAGACGACAGCGTCCCGGCAGAGAGGGAGCCTGGTGAGGTGGTGGACAGCCTGGTGGGCAAACAGGTGGAGTACGCCAAAGAGGACGGCGGCAAACGAACGGGCATGGTCATCCACCAGGTGGAGGCCAAACCCTCTGTCTACTTCATCAAGTTCGACGACGACTTCCTCATTTACGTCTACGACCTGGTCAAAACTTCGTAAGCTCAGCCGACGTCCTGAGCTGCCCCCCCCCCCCGACAGAAACTAAATGCAGATCATGTTGAAACATCCGAAGCGTTTTGATCCAGTGCTCGTCCCTCAGTCCATCAAACATAAAAACAAACTCAGAAAAATGTTTGTTTGTTTTTTGCTGCAGAAGAACACGGAATAGATTCTTTTTGAGGATGCTGGGTTGAAGTTAAGTCAAAGTCTTTCATCTATGACCAACTTAGATTCTTAGCATAGAGGAGATGAATCAGTCTTGTTTTTACATCACCTGTTACCAGGTCCCCAACTGTTTGAAGCCCCTAGATAGTTAAATAGAATTTTTTTTTTCCAAGTAACTCTTTATAATCTCGCTTTTTAAACAACACCTAAAGAAACTAACTCTTCAAAATCATTGTTAGAGTCTGATTTCATCCAGTGAACTAGATGCAGTGGAAACTTATGAGTCACAGTGAAGATGTAAATGAAAAATCTCTTCTGTGCTAAGAAGCATGATGAGAATGATCAGGAGTTACCGGCAGCATGGAACTGATGAAACTCAAAAGTCTTATAAGATTTTTTTTAGTCATGTTTCCAACATGAACAAACAAACCTAGCTGCAGAAAGTGACTCAGTGTAGAGCTGATTGGTGGAAGGGGCTTCAAAAAGACAGACTGGGAGAAGGTGAATTCTTGAACTAGAAAAAACACACACTTGCTATCATGAAGACAAGAGAGAGCTGGTGTTTGTTTTGGGGACATTTTGAGAGAGGAACAAAAGAAAACTGCTGAGTCTTATAAGGATAGGATCACCTCGATGTGGGAGCCCATTTCTTACAGGAAAAAAATAGACAAGTGGTAAGAAATGACCAAACAAACGTACTAATGGCAAGTCAACATTATGAGATATGGAGTCAAAATTGCAACAAAACAATGAGGTTGTTAAAACACTAAAGGAAGACAAAAGTAGAATTCTATCTGTTTGAAGTTTGACCACCTGAGTCTCAAGATTTTACTTGTCTTCATTTTAGTTTTAAGTAGTAAAACTAAATTTGCATTTGAAATGTTCTTCAATCAAACGTTCAGTAAGTAACTTTAGTGATTTTATGTTTACTAAAATGTGTGTTTTTCTCTGGTGGAAATGAGCCTCCATACAACGGCGAGGAGTGTAAAGGAACAAGACTGAATCTGCAGGTCGATGGACTCTAACACCCGGAGCTTTTAAAAGAAAAAAGTCTTTTCGGAGTATCCCACATGTTGGCTGATGAGTGGGATCCTGTTCTACTTGTACAGAGCTAAATGAGACAGACAGCTTCATCACATAGTGCAGTTTCTATAGGCTCCATTTCACCAACTTCAAATGAGCACCGATGATGGTCAGCAGATCTTCATCTAAAGTCATCTGCAGTTAAAACTGATTTTTTTTTCCTTTTGCTTTTATCATTGCCAAACATCCTTCCTGTTGTGAAGTTGTTTGATGTTAAGGACAATCGGACAGCTGTCTTGTGTTTTCACTAAAGCCTTCGGAATTGCTGTTGTGGTGTCTTTTCTAAATCATTTGTGAAGGAAGAACAAAGCTGAAAGATTGGCCCAAGTCCTTTCAGTATTTGACCGTTTTATGTTTGTGTTTAATTGTTTGTTTCAGATCAGCAAGCACCCAGATGTGCAGTTTCATAAGTTCTCTTCCTCCACAGCACAGTGATGTATTCTCTGTCAAATGTGAAAATACTGAGGATTTGAGAGACTGACAAAGAGATGAGAAGAATAATCTGTGGACAGTCCATGTGCGTTGTCACACTGTGTGTCAGTCGATGACGTTTTGAGAGGTGTGACGCTCTCCTGGCCTTGAGAGCCGTGAAGATAATGTGGTCCCCTCCACAGCGTTCATGCAGTAGGAGCGAACACATCATGTGAAGAGATTAAGAAGCAAAGACAAAGTTTAAACCTTTTTACTTTGTTGGGATTTACTCAAGAGTGAAGGGTTTTCATAAGTTTGTGTTCTCTGCTGATTTGCACTTGGGGTTTGTGAGTTAACGGTATTGAAGTATGAGGTTGGAGCTGGTGGACTGACCTCCCAAATAGACTTGCTACTTTCACTTTAAATATTTTATCAGCCAGCTACATTTTCAGAGGGAACAACCCTCAAAGAGCCTTCATCAAAGTTAAAGTTAAATGGTGATTATTGTCAGTCTTGTTTTTGAGGTTAAACCTTTTAAAAATGCAACAGTAACTGGTAATTCCTACCCGTCAGGTGAGGTTTTTGAGCAAAGCATTGTGGGGGATTGCTCAGCGGAGTCGGTGCAATGAACAGGTTTCCATGTGAAACCCTCAGTCTGTGCGGTTCCTGTGACGTGGTGGGTTGCAGAGGCAGATTGGACTCTTCCAGGGATCTGAAGGTTTCTGTACTTGTGTATTTTTTTTTGTTTTTCTTTAACGAGAATTATTATTGTGATCATCTCAGCAGGCACAATGTTGATTAACGAGAGAACTCGTCACCACAAAGACTTGTTTCACAGCGAGGTTATGTTCAGTTCCGCCTGTCCATTTCACTATTTCAATGAAAACAGATTATCGTTTAATGTTTGAATGACATCGGCCTTCTATCATCCTTCTGCCTTGTTATTGCTTTTGTATGTTTCCAAATGTATGTTAATAATTTTTATCGCTAATGGAAAACCTAATGGCTCTGTGTGCTTTGTTTTCTTCACATCACGGTTCACCTTCACAATTTGATATGTGACACTGTTCTGTTTATCACCAGGTCGGAGAACTGAAACGAGAATTATGTTTCAGTGACAGAACATTATGATCAACGTTTTAATTATTCAATAACCACAGAAGATTTTAAGGAATCTTTGTCAAAAAACATTTGTCAGTTTGTTTTTTAACAGGATAGCTGAGAGAGACAGGAAATGGGGAGGCAGAGAGAGGGGGAAGGCAAAGGGCTACCACATTCAGGATTCAAACAGGGGCTGGCTGCAGAGAGGACTGCAGCCTCTGCATATGGGGCGCCTGCTCGACCCACTGACCCACACGGCACCCCTAGTCTTGTTTTATTTGACCGAGAATCCATAGCCTCAAAACATTGAACCTACAGAGATATAAAACTGAAAAATCCTCTTCATGTATGGCCAGATTTTGGTCTATTTTTCTTCCTTAACATGCATTCTTTAAGAAAAGTCAAAAGAAATGGTATAAAAACCACATTATGGTGGTTATTTTACTTCATTTTGTCTCTTTTGTCAGTAGATTTCTCCTAAATTGACCAAAAGTTAACAGCTACTGTGACATACTGTGCTGTGCCTGCTGACCCATGTCATGTTATCAAGGTATCAGGTATTGTAAAGCTCTCTCTCCTGAACAATGATGTAGGCTCCAAAAATGGTCATCTCCTCCGTATCCGCAACCAATGGTAAAAGTATGATTGACATTAACAATCTATGTAATTTTACAGTACAAGTCTTTCAAGGCCGTTTTCTCAAAATGAGTTTTTCCTCAGACTCTAAGCTAGAAATCTCCACTTCAGCAGCACTTACAGACACCAAACCTTCCAGTTTTATTCCTGTCTATATTCTGAAGGTTTTTACAGAGGGGATTGTTGATATATCAAAGCCTGATTTATACAACATTTTATTACTAAAAACTTGGCAAAATTAGGGCTTGTGACAGTATTTTCTCATTTACTGAGTGATAAAAAGAGATATCCAAAGTCCCCTCTGTAAAAACTTCTGACTCTGGTATGTCAACAAAATAAAACAAGAATTTTGAAAGTCGCTTTATCCACTGTCCAGATTTTGGTTCTGGAAATGTATGCAAATTAGCGCACATTTCATTAGATATTGCCTCATTTACATATTTAAACATAAAATTTGACAAAACCTGTAATACAAAAAAATTTTGTCTTAAAGGGATAGTTCACCCAAAATTTCACTCATTATCTACTCACCCTCATGTCAACTAAGAGCTGTGACAATTTTTAGAGTTCTCATGTTGGGGCTTCAATACAAGAGGGACTTACAGACGAGCAGTATGGAGGTATTTGGATGTTTTTTGGTGTGTCTTTTTGGACGAAGAAAAGTGGTATCCATTCACAACCATTATATGGAGAAATACTGCTGCGTGGACCCCCCCTGTAACTCAGAGAAGGAACGGAGGTCTCTGAAAATTCTCGCAGCTCTTAGTTGACATGAGGGTGCGTAGATAATGAGTGAAATTTGAATTTTGGGTGAACTATCCCTTTAATGTGAGTGATAAACTTGGGAAGTTTCATGGTGATATCTGTTAGTTAAAATGGTTACCCTATTCACCTGTAGTACCCCTTAAGTGACAGTCATAAATGTTGTAGATTTATTTTTTGTTGATTCCTTGACTGACTGTTCAGAGATGAAGTGAAGATGAGCTTCTCCGACTCATTTCCTGCATCACAAACACATTCTCCTCCAGGGATCATGGTGAACATTGGAAAACTATACATGAACTCCAGCTGCTGCTGCTTTCATTCACACATTAAACACAACTCGCACCTGAGAAACATCATTCTTAGAGCTCTTTAAGCAGCCCCAGCCCTACATACAGGCTAGAATCTCTCATTGTTTGTATCCACACATCTCATTACTCAAGAAATGTTCTCATTGTGTTGATGCAGCATTCCTTATCTGACTCTGAAAGAAGAAATAATTGCATTAGTGTTTCCCAACATGTCACTGTTGTATCTCTGAGCTCTGGTTTTCTACAGTTTCAGCACAAGTGATTAGTTACTACAGAGTTGTGAGAACACGTGAGTTGCAATGAATTTGCAATATCATCTTATCAAGTCACTGTCATTTCCTTTTTTTCAAGCTGAGTCAGCATTAACACTTGTGCAATTCCTCCCTAATGTTCACATTTACCACTGGTATCACCTCAAGTAACCCCCAACTTTACTCTTGGCTTTATTATATAGTCATTTATAAATATCATGTCCAGTGTCGGAAATCAATAATATATATACTGTATATAAAATGTGATGATGCTAAACACACTAGGATAAATTCAATCAACTTTCCTTTGTTCAGAATATATATATGACTGGATAACTGTGTAGTTCCAGTATGGTTTTAATGCCACCTCAACACAAAAATGACAACTGAAGTGTGAAACAATAAATAATAAGAAAAAAACCAAGTAGCAAAATGCAGTAAACAGTAAGCGGTCACCTGAACTCCTGCAGAGACGGAGCAGCAATCACCACCCTCTGTTCCCATAAACCTCTGCTTTTTGCACCATTGACACACACTTGCGGCTGTGACTTTGGTTTCCACATTTACACAAACAGGTTCGAGTTACACAGACATTTGAATCGTGCTCGTCTTCTCATGCTGCAGCTTCCTCCGACAGAAGAGCTTCAACAGAGAAGGATGAAACCAGTTGATGTGTCCGTTTCTTAAGAATCAGGTGAGATGGATATAATGTTCTGCATCCTTTTACATTTTTAATTCTACACCTGTTTTATAAACAAGAACATGTAAACTAGACGACTTTGGTGTTTTTAAAAGGTGGATTTTTCTTCTTCAGGACCTCAGCTGACAGATCCACAGGCCTCCAGGCTTTCTGATGACACTATAAAAACTTGATTCAAATCACTGTCTATCCTCTTATCTGCAAAAATACATCCTGTTATTGGCAAACTGGTGGATTTCTCGTTGCTAAAAGTGTTCAAAATCATTTCACAATAACTCAGGCACCAAAACTTGATCAGTTTCACCCGAAGGAAGAAACAGAAAACCGCTCGAATGACAGAACAGAGGTGTAAAACAATCATTAAACTCCATTTTACATGAAACCGACTTGGTTTGAGAGAAAGAACAAGGTCAAAACTTTCTCAAATTTCTCAGCTCACAGTTTATTCCACTTGTCATGCCCTTGATGATGCCTGATCGCTATGAAAATATCTCTCACTATATAAACAGGTATAGTTAATCTTTCTGTACAGGTGTTTCTCCACACAGCACGCCATGTGTGTGTGTGTGTATTGGCACTGAGGCAGGTGTGTATGTTCTAAATGGAGCGCTGAGGCCATCAGTCGTCAATGAATGTCAACCGGCCTGGTCCCTCGTTCTTCATCCATCGACGGTACCTCTTCATCCTCGGGTCGGTCGCCATCTTTATCTTCATTTCCTCCTCCTGCTCCTTTCTGTACACCTGAGAAACACACAAGGAAGGAACAGTCATATTATGGGAATTTCACTTTTGAAGGCTCTTTAACATATATTTGGTGAGAACTGACAAAAAAAATCTGTAATTTTCAGGCTCCCTAGGTTGAAATCCATGTGGTTTTACGAGCTGTTCCCTCAGTTGTCTTCCAATGATGTCACTATTTTTTTTGCATTTTTTTTTTTTGTTTTTGTTGTTTTTATTGCGCGCCTTTTCTACTTCTTCCCCCAGTTGAAACCATACTGTATGGGGTTGAAACATGGGGACTGCGGTGGAAATTATGAGCCGCATGCTGGTAGACTGGACTTCCCTTCACACCAGACGGCTGCATCACTGGTTTCTGCTCATCTATAAAACCATTCTCGGCATTACACCTCTCTACCTCTCTTCTCTTCTGCACCTCTCTCACCCTGCCCGCAATCTAAGGTCCAGTGCATTCATCAACCTCTCCATCCCCAAAGTCCGCACCGTCTTCGGACGCAGTGCCTTCCGGTTTGCTGCAGCCTTCGACTGGAACACCCTACAAAACACCCTTAAACTTTCTGTCTTCACCTCTCTCTCTGTTTTCAAACAAAATCTGCTACAAATCACAGTCGACTCCTGCACCTGCTAATAGGCCTCTATCATGCCCTATTGATTAACTGTTTTATTCTATTGCATTGTATTGTATTATATTGAATTTTTCTGTGGAATTTATATAACCTTGTTTTCACTTTTAGCACTCCCCTCCCCCTTCCCCTTCAGGCTGCACTTGAAAATAAGAATTTTGTTCTCAATTTGCTCGCCTGGATAAATAAAGGTTAAATAAATAAAATAAAAAAATTTTCGAAGGTGTTATAGGTGCAAACACGGGCTCGTATTGGTGCTGGAGGCCCATTTGAATAAACAGCTCAGATCCATAAAAAGAGCGAAATTTAGGAGGGTACTGAGATGGATAACATGCAGCTTTCATGTTCAGCTCGACCGCAGCAGAAGGGGTGCGTTTGATTTCAGCTCCGGGCCAAGACGGACTCATGTTTTCATTCATCAAGAATTAAAGTCAGAGGTTCAAAGACGATCACATACCGTCGTAGTTCTGACCATAAACGGTGATTCAGCGGCGTTATTCTCATGACTCGCCACGAAACCGAAAGTAAGGAAACGCTGGTCGGCTCGCCCAGCATTTCCGCCACCACTAATAATAACAAAATAACGATAGAGACAAAACGATATATTTATCGAAAATGGGCCCATTAACAAGTGTGGGTAGCGGAGATTCATCCACATTAACGTGAGACTTTTTTATAACCGAATAGAAACTCCTCGTTGTCCCTTTAAAAGTAGCGCATGTAGAGCTTTCAGAAATTAAAAGCAGCCTCCTATCTTGTCATATTTGCAGCAACACTGATGCTTAAGGCTATGATCAAGCTTTTTTGTATCGCTCATACTCTCTCCATTAAAACAACCTGCTGCTCTTGGCTGAAATCAGCCCGTTTGGTTTCTAGTGAAACCAAAGTCACATGACCACTTTTTATCGATATTCATGATATTTAATCAAATTTTACTGTGTAGTGGAAAATGGCCATGATAGGCTTCACATAAATGAAGTCCAGCTGGTTTGGAAAGAACAGGACCAAGTGAAAGTAAATAAAGTAGCGACACACAACAATATTTGATTTCGAGCGTAGAAAGAATATTTTAGAATGAGTTCTGCTGCTGAATGAATAAAACAAACATTACACTAAAACCTTAAATTATTTAAAAATAAAAGACCTGGGAAAACTGTTGCATTAAATGTTTAAACAGTGCTGCACAAGTTACAGGAACAACAGTGGGAGTTGTGTTTTGTAAATGGGTGGAGCTGAGACACCCACCTCGTAGTTTTCTTTGATCCACAGATGTTTCTCCACGAAGGACTGTCTGGTGTGTTCATCCAGACTGTCAAACTGAGACTGAGACATCTTCATGTTCCTCCTGAGGGTCAGATCACACACACGCTGCTGTGAGACATTCACTGTCACAGTGCACATGATGTGGCTGCACCAGACTGTGTTGTGGTAAAGCATGTTATCGTCAGCTGTGATACTCATCTTCCATTAATAATGACTAGGGCTGCCCCCAAATAGTCGACCAAGCCCTGGTCGACCAAAAAATCATTAGCCGATTTCATTGGTCGATTGGCCGCAGGAAAGAAAAAAAAAGACATTTGGAGCCGTGTCTTGTCAAAATTAAGTCAAAATCAATATGACTGAACTGTAGTGTAGGCTATATGAAAGGCTATAGGGCTTTTAATTTGAAGGGCCAGATATAGGAATGGGTGTGGTGTGGTGTGAATGGGTGGGTATAGGAAAGTGTGAGTGCCATTTGTTGTCATATCAAATCTGGCATCAGGAATCATGGCATTTCACTGGTATTTGCATGAAATGATTTTTTGGGGGGTGGCGTTATGCCGTTTCCATGGTAGCCTCTGCATGCGAACTGACCTGATGATGTAGAGCTTCTCCTCCTCTCCGTACTCCTCC
The DNA here is from genome assembly GCF_045865225.1 of Trachurus japonicus. Classification (NCBI taxonomy): domain Eukaryota; kingdom Metazoa; phylum Chordata; class Actinopteri; order Carangiformes; family Carangidae; genus Trachurus; species Trachurus japonicus. The sequence continues at coordinate 17,988,978 of NC_140918.1, forward strand.
CTGCATATGGTGAAGCGGTAAATCCAGGAGACGTACCAGGTCACGTAGTTGGTCAGATAGTAGGGGAAGAGCACAATCTGACACAGCAGAATGTCCGACAGGTTGGGCTTCTGGTAGCCCCCTTTAATGTCGATCTTAGTTTTGATGATGTCGCGGATCACCTCCTCCTCCTGCTCCCGCACCTCCTCCTTGGACCGGCGGTTCTTACCCTTCTCTTTGGTGCGGTTGAGGAGGCCCTGCTGCTTGGCTATCTCCATGGCCTGGATTCTGTATTTGGGGACCGTCACCAGGTAGTTGATGGCCTCGTTGTAGCTGCTGTTCCAGCTGTAGTACTGGAAGAGAGAGGGAGGGCTCTGTGTTAATGGGTTTTACCCAGAGATGTCCCAGTCACATCGTTTTGCCTCACAGTCATTTGATTTTGAGTATCTGCCGATACAGAGTCCCAATTTGATACTTTGGCAATGCAGTAAAAAAAAGAACCTGAAGATCAAGACAGTGGGGGCGGTGTTTAGCTCAGTTGGTAGAGCTGCCGCCCCATGTGTTGAGGCTATAGTCCTCACTGCAGGCGACCCCGGTTCGAATCCCGCGTCCCTGCATGTCATTCCCCCCTCTCTGCCTCCCATTTCCTGTCTCTCTCTCAACTCTCCTGTCAATTAAAGGGCAAAAAAGCCCCAAACAATATATATAAAAAAAAAGAAAAATAAAGAGAACAAGACATTGCGCTTTCCTCGTCATGTCTGCAGTGTACAGAGTTGCATCTCAATAAGTATCATGGAAAAGTTTATTTATGCGAGTAATTAAATTCCCCGATAGGGGAACATAGGTACGCTCCCCTATTGAGTACCGCTGCTATAGGGTTCAAATCCCCTGGTGGCCCCTTTGCTGCATGTCAGTCCCCCTTTCTCTGTCTCTGCATTTCCTGTCTCTCTCTATCCTTTTAAAGTCCCCCTCCCCTCCCGTGACCCTTTTTGGTTATTTTAAAACATTCTCTGTGGTCTTTAAATTGTGATTATGAAGTTTTTAGCCAAAATAACCAGACCTATGCCATTTCCCCAGGCTCTCCTTCTGCACAGCACCAGCAGCTCATTATTATTATTATTATTAAGCCGATGGCTTTTTTGTGTTTTTATCCCCTTGGTAGCAGTTGTGTTGACGTATGTTTTATTGTTTTTAAAACATTCTGTATGTTACCAATAAAGATGTCTATCTATCTATTAGCAATGCACCTCTGGAGGTTGGGCGGAGACTGCGCTGCCCGGCCCAGCCACCCCCTCGCACCTCCTTGAAACTGCCAGTTTGCGTCTGCCATTGGTTCACAGCAATTTGAAAGGCAGAAAAACTCAGAAATGCAATTTTGCACTTCCTTTTCCGCTGATATGCCCTCTAACATAAGAAAATGCCACAGGAACATGTGAAAAGCACGAAAAACACGATTTTCATGGGAGGGGGTCTTAAACCAAAGGCAAAAAACCTCAAAAAATACCAAAAAGTACTCGGAAGTAGACAAACCATTAAATTAGCTAAATACAATTCAAGATTTATTGTGTAAAACTTCTATAGAAAAATGCTAAACTGTCTCTCTCATTACATCCACCTCTGACAAACAAGAAGAAATGTCACCTGAGTTTTTCATCCCAATGGGATCAGAACTTTCCTTAAAGAATAAGAAACAATAAATGTAGAACATCACCGTGGTGAATGTGTCATCCTGAGTCAAAGTTTTACCATGTTACTGAATGTTTGAGCGGCTGGTCTGTGAAGCTGCAGTCTTACCTGAAAAATGGAGATGGCACAGATGGTGACGAGGATAACGACCCTGACGTCCACTTTGGGGGTGAGCTGTCGGCGGTAGTAGGCGTAGTAATGCTGGTAGTACTCCTCTGGATGGTCCAGCATGTAGTCGTAGTCCCGCCGGGTGTCCTCGTCCTGCAGGCAACGAGACAAGGAGGCATCAGGGCTGATTTTTCATTTCTGGATTGGAAGAAACAATCAACTTTCCATTTCATAATGTTATTAAAATTGCTTGATGCGAACATTTCGATACACACGCTGTGGGCAAATGACATAGTTTGATGATTTTTAAGGGTGAAACAAAGTAAGTGCTGTAATAATAACACATCAAACCCACAACTTTCTTCACTTGTAGTGCACTTTTTCAATCTCATGTGTCATAATTCATGACTTCAAAAACGTTTTATCCTCGTGTGTGAAGTCACGTTCAATCATACCGACTACTTTCTTGCCTTTGTGTAACTACACTTTATTCTTGTTTTATGATTCATTTTGTCTTTGTTTGTTGTGTTCTTTCTTTTCTTGTTAATCACTTTTTTAAGAAAGGTGCTATAATAAAATTATTATCAAAGTTATCTATATTCTCTGATGTATAGTTTATCATTCTGCCTCCTCAATTTTACATTGACAGTATAATAATTTGTTAAACCTTGTACTGAATCTAGAGCTCTTCTGTCTTCTTGAGGCTTGTATATACTTGTCCTTACACTGCTGTAAAGAAGCAGCAGTGGCCTCCTGAGATGTTGAGGTGATGACAGTACAAAACACCGCAATACAGTGATGAGAAAGGCTACAGTTACTTTTCTAACACGTTACTATTGTCCCTGTAGTCCAGTTTTATTTACTCTTTATATTTCTGCAGTTGTCTGTTTCTAGAGTCAGGAAGGTTTTTACATTTTAAAACTTCATCAAAGCAGCATTTTACTTTAATTACACTGGTTTCCTGCTCATGTGGCTGCCGGGGGAGGAAGTGTGTTGAGGTAACTTCCACACGGACTTGGACGAACCTTTAACGTCTCGTAGGCGGTCACGACGAGCAGGAACCTCCTCTGAGCGGACTCCTGGGTCTCTCCCTCCAGGCCGGGCTCCCCCGCCCTGAACCGGTCCGGGTGGTACCGGCGAGCCAGCTGCCGGTAAGCCCGGGCTATCTCGGCTTTGGAGGCCTCCCGGGTGACGCCGAGCACATCATAGCAGACCTCCGTGCCGCAGTACAGGCCCTCCACCAGCGCCGTGACCGCCGGCAGGGACGACACGGACAACACGAGCACCGCGAGCCGCCACCAAGACGCCGACCCCCGCGGACAGCCGGCGGACCGCCCGCCGCAGCTCTGCTCGGTGGACGCAGCCATGTCCGTCTCCCAGCTGCTGCTGCTGCTGCTGCTGCCAGTGGAGCGCAGGCTGCCCGGTCGCACGCTGTCTGCGTCATCGTGATACGCCGGAACGGAAAGATGACGTATCAGAGCTCTTTTTGTGATGTTCGGTTTGGATTTGGCCCCTAATAAGTTTTTTTTTTAACCAACAAGGTCAAAGAGATTTCATTTAAAATGCTTCATAGATTTTACCCAACTAATCATTATTATACAAAGGCTTAAGAAGGACATTGATGTGAACTGTACCCACTGTGTCTCTGTCAATGAAACCTTGGTTCATTTTGGTCTTGCCCACACACCAGACAACTTTGGAGCAGACTGGCACGCTTTATCAGTGATCATATTTATCTCCACTTTAATTTATGCTGGAAAAATGTTTCGTTTGGCTACACTGAATATGATAAAAAACGAAATTCTCAGTTTTATATGATTAATTTGTTAATTATTTTATCCAAATTTTATATGAGTCTAAATTTTCTGGTAAGAAGCCAAACTTCTTGGAACTGTCTGCATATGTTGGTCCTCTGTGATTGTGAGAATAAAAAAGCTGTTAAAATGTATGATCTTTGTAAGCTTTACAAAATATTTATTTAAGTCTATGTTTTTTCTGTCTTGCTGTCATCCCCTGGCGTATTTATGATGGTTTGGTTGTGTATTAATGTTGCATACACTTATTTCATCTAACTGTATTCAGTCCTGTGTATACTCTTGTTGTCAATAAAGTTGTTTAAAAAAAAAAAAGTTTGGATTTGGCCGAACATTAGTAGCCTTTAAACATGAACTGCACTGTTATGCTGCCACAATCAAGGACATAAGAAAGCCGCCAAACGTACTCTATTATGGAGAAATGTCCTGTAAGTGACTTGTAAAGGCCTCTGGCTGTCTTTTGTTGTGTTTTTTTGTTTGCTTTAACGTCTCTCTTTTTGTATATATATATCTATGGTGTCTATGGTGTAGCCTACCAGGAACAACCACAGGGAACAACGCACCGTCCTCCCACGCTAGAGGGCGCTGCTGCCGGTGAAACGCTGAAAAAAAAAACATCAAGACGGGTTTCTTGTGTATAAACAATAGGTCCTGCTCTATCACTTTTTGTCGAGGATTCATCATCCAAAGAAATTAATAAAATACTTAGCAATTTCACCTGGAAAAATAAGAAACACCATCTGAAGAATGACATTCTCTCTGCATCCAGGAAACGGTGGCTTTGAATTGTAAATGATTTAAATAACACTTTCAAAATAAAATGGATTAAGGAATGTCTCAAAACCCCAAATTCAATAGTTTTTTTTTATTCCAAATGATATTTTTAAGAAATTAGGTGGTCTACATTTTTTACTTAGCTGTAACTTCAGTGTTACCAAATTACCTTTGAAACGATCAACATTTTACCAACAGCCTGGAAATTGTGCTATTCCCACAACTTTTCCCCTCACAAAGCCATAATATGGAATAGAAGATATTACTGTCAGGAAAAAAATCCATATTTAAAGGGACAACGAGGAGTTTTGGAAAAGCAAAGCGTTTCCACACTACATTTATGAGCCTCCGCGCACCATGAAATTCTTTGACCGGTGCAAGACAGACTCATGTTTTCATTCATCAATAATTAAAGCAGATATCAGTGGAATGTTTTTGTTAATATAAGTCCTAAATAGTCCTATTTTCCGTCAGCAATCACTTACATGAAGTATTTCAGCCTAAACACGAGTCTCTCCGTCACTCTGCTCTGCTGTAACCCGAGGAGAAAATTTTCCTTGTGGGATACAAGTGTTATCCAATGAGGGGAGAGAACGGCATGAAGGGCTGTGTGTGCAGCCAAGGGATGCGCGTGAATGTGGTGACGTAGCACGAGGACCAATTGATGCCTGACAAGGGCGGGGGCTGCTAACTCATGGTGCGTTCAAGGAAACTCGTACTTTGTGTTTTTCCTTCCTGTGAAGTCATACCAGTTCGATCTGGTACGAGTTCACGGGTCGGAAGTTACGAGTGGCCGTTATAGGGAACTTTCACAGACAACAGGACGGTAAAAACACGAGCTACGGGTTACCTGGAACGCTACCAAGTCGTAGTTGTGACTTGAAGCTGTAACGTACGGTTTCAAAAGCCTGCCTTGAACACAGCATTAGCCGAAACGGCCGTGCCGATGATATCTGCTTTAAGGTCAGAGGTTCGAAGACGATCACATACTGTCGTAGTTCCGACCATAAACGGTGATTCAGCTGCGTTATTCTCATGACTCGCCACGAAACCGAAAGTAAGGAAATGCTGGTCGGCTCGACCAGCATTTCCGCCACCACTAATAATAACAAAATAACGATAGAGACAAAACAATATATTTATCGAAAATGGGCCCATTAACAAGTGTGGGTAGCGGAGATTCATCCACATTAACGTGAGACTTTTTTATTACCAAATAGAAACTCCTCGTTGTCCCTTTAAAGCAGAAGTAAGCGATCTGGTCGTTTTGGCTAACTTCTTGTCAGCCGATGGAGTTAGCAGTCCCCGCCCTCGTCCCTACGTCACCACATTCACGCGCATCCCTTGGCTGCACACACAGAGAGGACCGCCCCTTTATGCCGTTCTCTCTCCTCAGGTTGTAGGATACAAGGAAAGTTTTCTCCTCGGCTTACAGCAGAGCAGAGTGACTGACAGACCCGTGTTTCAGACCAAACACTCTATGTAAGTGATTGCTGTTGGAAGATATTTATTTTAACACAAATATTCCGCTTACTTCTGCTTTAAACAGAAGTGGACTGATAAGAACATTATTTTTGTACGTGACCTTTTTGACTGTCATGGTAAAATGCAGCAATGGTGGCAAACTCTACTGCATCCGGAACAGCGGTGACTCCATCAGCGAGCCAGGTGATGATGTTTGGGTCTACAGCAGAGAGCCAGGTGGTGGTTATGCCAGGAGGAGCAGCTGAGGTGGCGCCAGGGGCGACTTCAGCAAGCGGTGCGGCAGCAGGGGCAGTTGAGAACAGCCTCTTCTTGGGAGCCCGAGAGGAGGGACGCTGTTTGGCTGGACGACGCTGCTTCACGGTTTTCTGCTTTTCCACCACTAAAGCTGCCCTCACTGGGGTGTCAGTAAGTATAGCAGTTGTCCTGAAAACATTAAAATGGACATTTTAATGCTAATTTAATTACTTGAAATGTGGTAGGGCTATATGACTGCAGTCAATGGAAGAACAGACAAGATATGGGATGAAATAAACCACCGGCCCAATTTCAACCAAACCTTCTGTGTTGGACTCCCCTCGGACCCCCAGATGATATATCCGAGTTTGGAGAAATTTTAATTTTTGGTCAAAAAAAAAAAATCTAACCCGCGGGGTGGCGTTTTTTTCAGAATGGGCTGTGTGGTTTTTGGTCATTTTCTCCAAAACCACCGGCCTGATTTCAACCAAACCTTCTGTGTTGGACTCCCCTCGGACCCCCAGATGGTATATCTGAGTTTGGAGAAATTTTAATTTTTGGTCAAAAATAAATAAATTAACCCGGGGTTGTCGTTTTTTTCAGAATGGGCTGTGTGGTTTTTGGTCATTTTCTCCAAAACCACTGGCCTGATTTCAACCAAACCTTCTGCGTTGGACTCCCCTCAGACCCCCAGATGATATATCCGAGTTTGGAGAAATTTGAAGAAATTTACATTTTTGGTCAAAAAAAAAAAAACGACAACCCTGCGGGTTAAATTTTTTTCAAAAAAGGAGCATGGTTTACTCATCCCATACTTCCTAACCGTGTTCCTGCTTACATCCTGTAGCTCTCTGATGCTCTTATACCCTCACTCATCTTTATGAAATCTTCCACTTTGGTTTCTCATATGTTCAGCCAGTTCATTACCATGTGGAGTCATGTTGCATTAGACTCACACAACCCAGCTCAAGAATTGAGGAAGCTGTGGTGTTGTTGTTTTTTTACCTTGTTCATGCATTTGTCCTTAATTGGTCATCGCAGGTTTCAGCGTTTTGTTCCAGTGAAGTGCTTTTAGTCTCTGTGTGACTCTCAAACCTGTTTGTCTTGAATTGTATATCAAAGTTAAAACACCAACTCATTAAAGATTAAGTGTTGCATTAGGTTTTGTTGTACATTATTTTATCAATAATGACAAAGTGTTATCTACTATGTAAATGTCTATATCTTTAGGTTGTAATATTCACATCACCTCTGCAGTCTTTTATTGAATCAGTGCTCTTTGTCTTCTTTATCTGGTTGACACTTTGTATGAATGAATGAATGAATTTATATTTATTTACGTGTCGTGCACCAATTAAGGCGCCCAGCCTATAAGGGCTTACAAGACACATTATCATCATATTTAGACACCAAACAAAATCATCAGAGCACAGACAAAACCAAACAAAAACAGAAACCACATGGAATTCACATAAATAATTCACCTCTTCTTTTTGACCAGGCACTTTTTATGAAAGTAGCTATAGTAAAGACTTATTTTCTGAAGAACCATTCCAACTTTACTTCATCATCAACCCAAAACAACTCAGGTTTCACATTTTGCATTTTCTGAAACAAAAACTGCCTGGCTTCGTCATATAACGGACAATGAAACACAAAATGCAGTTCATCCTCAATTACATTTAAATTACATAATGTGCATAGTCTTTCATCCTCAGGTACTGAGTTAAACCTACCAACTTCTATCCCAGCCCTCAACTGGGCACATAAAGATCTCTTGGATCTATCCAGTGGCAAAGTCACATAGGGTTCTGAACAATACACATTTTTCAATTGGCAATAGGTTCTGAGCTTTGGTTTAAACCAGATATCATTAGCCCATACTCAAGAAATAACTTATGTTTCACAAAATTAACATTACAATGCAAACCATTAGTGAAAATATGTTGTTGATCAGCCTCGCTAAAAATAGCTTTCATCAAACTTCAAACTTCAAACAACTTTATTAATCCCACCAGGGGCAATTTCATGTCACGATACCAAGAATAGTTATGTGTTTTATCATGGTTTTATCCCAGTTAAAGACTTTTTTGGCTATTCTATCCTCTGGCATAGAAGACAAGCGATTCCAAAGCCTAAGCATTTCCCCTTTCTGTTTAATCAAACAGGGTTCCCAGCCCATGTCACCCTGGAGAGCCAGAGCAGGAGTAAATTTATGCACACCTAGAAAACAACGAATAGCTCGACTTTGAATAGCATTCACCCTGGATGATTCCTTACTTCCCCATATTCCTGCTGCATATAGAAGAATCGGAGGAACACAGGCATCATAGAGCTTTGAGAAGGTAGCATACCCTAGGTTTTTACACTTCTTCATGTTACTTATAATAGAGCCTAATGCTCTACCTGCTGTATCAGTAAGTGTATTAATACCTTCTTCAAACTTAAAATGTTCATCCAGGTTGAAGCCAAGATATTTTCTTAACTCCCACATTAAAATTAAAAGAACTTCTGTTTACTCCATGTTTTCTGAAATGTATAACTTGAGTTTTACCTTGATTAACTGACATTCTCCACTTCCAGCACCAATTATTAACAATATCTAACAGGGACTGCAATTCCTCCTCCCTCTCTGCCAGGATAACAATATCATCTGCATACAAAAGTAAATTTAGTTTCATATCCCCAATTTGCACCCCCGTGTCTTCATTTTTAATTTGCTGGGCTAAATCATTTATAAACAAGGAGAAGAGGGTAGGAGAGAGAACATCTCCCTGCTTAACTCCCACTGGAGTAGAGAACCATCCTGTCCTCATATCATTCAACTGCACACATGCAACTGGATTTTTATATAAAACTTTAACAGCTTGGTAAAATAAACCATCTACACCTGCTGAAATAAGTTTATATTCCAGCAAATCTCTATGAACACAATCGAAAGCTTTCTGGAAATCAATAAAGCAAACAAAAGTAGACTTCCCTTCAGAAATTCTGGCTCTAATAACAGTACTCAGAGTGTAGATATGATCTAGACAGGATCTATGTTTTCTAAAGCCATTCTGCTCCTCGACTAAAATATTTTCAGTCTCTAGATATTGAGACAACCTGGTGTTTAGAATATTAGAAAAAAACTGTACTCAAAAGGCTAATTCCTCTATAATTAAGAGGGACCCTATAGGGTCATTTTTGGTTGACTTTGGGATTGGTTTGATGAGTGATTTGTACCATTCAGAGGGAACTATACCTGACCACATTTGTAATGTGTCATCTCTATGACATATTTAAAGCAGAAGTAAGTGATATATTTGTGTTAATATAAGTCTTAAATAGTTATATCTTCAGACAGCAATCACTTACATAGAGTGTTTGGACTGAAACACGGGTCTGTCAGTCACTCTGCTCTGCTCTGAGTCGAGGAGAAAACATTTATCGTATCCTACAGTTTTTATCCAATGAGGAGAGAGAACGGCATGCAGGGCTGTGTGTGCAGCCAAGGAACGCCGTGAATGTGGCGACGTAGGGACGAGGACTGTTATGGTGCGTTCAAGGAAACTCGTATTTTTCCGACCGTGAAGTCGTACCAGTTCGATCTGGTACGAGTTCACCGGTCGGAAGTTACGAGTGGCCGTTATAGTGACTTTCACCGGTAAAACAGGTCGGAAAAACACAAGTGGGTTGCCTGGAACGCTACAAAGTCGTAAGTTGTGACTTGAAGCTGTAATTTACGATTTCAAAAGCCTGCCTGGAACGCAGCATTAGCGAAAACGACCGGACCACTTACTTCTGCTTTAACAGAGGCTCATGCTGCCTTGCAACCAAAATGGGAGAGGTATCAAATAATAGACCCTGTCCCATAAATATGAAATGATGCTTCATCTAAGTGACAAAAAAATGTAGTTTTCATACGTATCCCAGCTTCTGCCGGCCCTGCACACTGCACAAGAATTGAATTTTGTCTGCTGTGTTGTCAAAGACGCGTTGTCATCAAAATCGAAACCAAAGATTATAGATTAGAAATGATACTCTCACTTTTTCATTCACAGCCGTTCAATCTCAACAGTCAGCTCATCTGGCAATTTTCACCAGAACAAAGGTGAAGCTTGGCTGTGTGACACATTTCATCATAATGATCTGCCACTCAATTAGTATGTAAGTGATATACTGCATGTGTGCAATGTCTCTTGTTGAAAGTTTCAGTAGAAAGAGGATGTTTGAGGTCAAATGGGCAACAGAAAGTCCTTGTGAAATTTAATTGTAGTCATTGTACAGTGTCAAACAGGAAGAGACCACACACACACACACACACACACACACACACACACACACACACACACACACACACACATGTCCCTCTTGCTTATTTCACCTCAGTACAACTCCAAACAAAATCATGTCTCAGGTCTCTGCATTGTTGCACTCCTTTCCATCTACTCACCTCTGACAGCCGACTCAAACCCCAACAACTCTCTTAAGCACTGCAACCTTTTACTTGAGCACTGTAGCACCTTACTACATTGTATGTTGTTTTTGTTGTTTGTGTTTCTTATTCCATATTAGCACAACTCCTGGTTCTTGCATTGCTGCACCCCAATTTCATCCATCCATCCCTGACAGTTTTTTATTGCGCACTGTAGCACTTTATCACACTGTACTATATTTTGGTTTTGTTGTGTTCCTAATCCATTCTAGCACAATTCCATCAAGAAACCCTGTCCTGGTCTTGCATTGTTGCATCCTCATCCATCTTATCCACCCATAAACAGTCGTACATAATATTATTTCAGTGTCTTTTTTGTACAATTATGTATCACATCTCTTGCAATATCTACACACTCCTGCTTGTGCAACTGTGTGTACGGGCATAGTGCAATACAATCTAGCACTCTAAACCAATGTGCACTTTGGGGCACCGTGCAATACAACTTGGTACCCATGATGCACTCCTGCACTTTAGCACTTGTCACCTTGGCCTGGCACCTTTGCACTTTTGCACCTTATCTCTCAGAAACTCTTTTGGTCCCCCTACCAATGGAAGTGTTGTCAAAATGTCAATGTTTTATTTCGTTAAAGTTGTGTGTTGTTGTCTGCATTACGTTTTTTATAATACTATGTTGTTGTTGTTCTGACACTGTACTGTTTTTATGTTTTGGGACTCCGGATGGAAACTAGCACTAGCTGCTACAATCCGGCACATTTACATGTTTTTATATGTCCATTAATGTGCATTGTCCCACCCAAATAAACCAATAAATAAATAAAAAAATATATATATATATATATATATATATATATATATATATATATATATATATATATATACACTGTGTGTGTGTGTGTGAGAGGAGGGACCCTCCTCTCAACTGAAGGTGTTGCATGTGTTACACACACATGAGCAACACTTCTTTGTAACTGCTGCAGTGAAAATAAGTCAAATGTTTTAGTGTGTATTTTGTAATGTCTGAAGTCTCCTTGGCTGCATCAGTGTCACTGAAATGAAAACAGAAGCGTTGGAAACAAAACAGCAGGTAATCCAGAGCAGATATGAGTCACTCAAATTACAAAGTACTCAATCAAATGTTGAATTTAAGAAGCCGTTTGAGGCACTTGAACCTTTATTCAGCCTGCTACTTCCCTGTTCCCCAGAGGAAACAATAGTTACCTAATAAGTGATTCAATTTTATATTGATATTTAACGTCCAAAAAGTATCAATATCATCAATATATGATGCATTATTCATTACAGGTTAAAATACAGCATCCAACACTGTTAAGCAGCTGTTAATCCAGACCAACTACAACACTAAAGTGCTTCAACCATCAATAATTATAATAATAAGAGTTTGAAACACACATAGGGGCCTTTCTGCACATCACAGTTAGTTGTAAGTAAATTGTTAATACTGTTGCCAGTGTTGCTAATACTAATACTGATTTTCTTGTAATGGAGTAATGGAGATTTTTACTCTGTAGACGTGTTCAAATTTTTGACTAATGTTTCATTTTATTCTATAAAAATTTTTTAAAAAATCTATAATTAATTTCATAATATTATCAGTATACACTGTTGTACATAATATTATACTGATGTCCATATAAACAGTAATAAAGAGAGGATTGTGCCTGAAAACTAAATTATTCCAACAGTGTATAATCATTGCTTAGCAGAGCAACAATCAGTTTTCATTCAATAAAGATTTGAGAAAATATTTATACTTGCATCACTTAAAATAAACAGGAGGTATTCTACCATGAATGATGTGTTGATCGTTTCGCTCTTCAACTACAGTGTTGATAACAAGATGATTAAATCTTCTGCCTCACTGTGCGACACAGAGATAAGAGAAGAGTTATTCATTTATTTTAGGGCTGCAGCTATCGAATATTTTAGTAATCGAGTACTCTACTGAAAATTACATCGATTAATCGAGTAATCGGATAAAACGTATTTTTGCTTGGTTAAAGAGCAATTATGAATACACAAGAGAAAATAACATATTTCACTCAATAATGAATGACCAATTGGTTTCCTTTTGTAGAATCAACTGTTTTTATTTCTTAAATTCACAAGCAAGTATTTTCTGGTCTTGAAACATTACTAAAGAGGCGACTGCTGCTAACATAAATAAGAATAAATAAAACACAAATAAAAATAAATTAAATTAAATTACTTTCAAGATATCAAAAATAAATAAAATTAAATTACTTTCAAGATATCAAAAATGTTTTCTGTGGAGATGCTGCAACATGGAAGACGTGCTGCTGTGGTATGCAAGGGCCGTGTTACAACTAGAGTGCCTATAGAGAGACATTTTCTGTCTTTTTGTCGCCTTTTTCTCCCTCAGTCAAACACCCACGTCCGCCCCCCCGTTAAGGTTTCTACCTAATCAACGGTCTCACCGCAACAGATGGTTCACGTCATGATAACTTAAGTATTTTGGCCATTCAAACTTCCACAGTCCATAGTCCTTTTCTTTGTTTGATATTTCAAGAGACTTTGGTTAAGTAGCCTAACCATGGATAGCTCCTAGGCAGGATTGTTCTGCTGTGTTGTCGCCACTCGCCACCGTCCCCCCGTCATCGCGGCCATCGCCTCGCCGCCGCCGCCGCCGCCGCCCCCCTCCCCATCTCCGCCGTCATCCGCGGCGAACGGCCGCGCGGGGGGGGGGCGTGCACGGTTACGTTCATAGGTTACGTTACGGCGCACGTTGTGCCACATTGAAAGTCCGTGCGGCCGCTTGAACTACAATTAAATTAACGATTCCTCGAGGCAGAAAAAAATCCTCGGACCATTTTTTGTAATCGAGGTACTCGAATTACTCGAGGAATCGTTTCAGCCCTAATTTATTTATTTATTCATTCATAGATTGGCTGCTGTAACGTGTAGTCAAATCAAATACAAAAATAAATATGTTTTAATATTAAAATACACATACATGCATAGCTATATAATAACAATTTCAACCTTCTTTTAAAAGCCCATTGGTCAGTTCCTTGGCATTGTGTGGTGTTTCCTTCTTCGGTTACAAACTCTGGGCCGTTGAATATCTCCAAACTTTTACATCCTTCATGTAAAACTTCATTCCTCGAGCTCACCCAGTCAGAACTGCACATTTCTACTCCCTCTTCCTGTTCATGGTGACCTTGTTTCACTTGGACATTTCTTTTTTCCGAGTAACCATGCATCATATACTGTAAATGTTTCATGTGGTTCTGCAGCAGCACCTTCACCACAACCATACACACTGTTTTCTTACACACCTGCCATGACCTCATCAGAATAAAAATCCACTTTTACCCTCCTGCAGTTTTCTGTTGTTGACAGTTGAATATAAGCTCTTCAGCAGCTGTACCTGTCTGTCATGAAACAGGTTAGACACATAGTAATCTGTATTCCTGTCTAAACATTTGCTGCATTTCACATATTGCTGATGCAAATTTCCCAGCTTGCAAAACACAGACTCCAGAAAAAAAACATTTTAAATCACATATTATCGAACAACTGTTACTTCCACTTTAGTGTCAACCTGTCGTTTTGCAGACACTGTCAGGACTTTGCTAAGTTTTCCTGCCACCTGCATTTTCCAGGAGTTAAAACTTGGTACCCTGTTCGGAAGGAGATTTGTGTTGCACCACAAGTTTCACAATCATAGCATTTCTACATTATGTAAAACACCACTCAATCACTCAATTGCTCAATCATATATAGCCTATGTGTATATATATACTATACATAAATTAAATAATAAGCAAGGCATACTGTATATGCAACATGTAGCTCCCATCATGTTGAACTAGATGTTTACTCCTGCTTTTATGTTCTGTCCTAAAAGTGCAGCCAATTTTCAAATACCTGCAGGGTCACCAAAATACCTCAGTGTCAAAGCCATGTGAACTTCAGGATTTTCGGGTGAGTTCCCACGTCTGAAGTTATGTTATAGTAAAAAGGAGAAGTTGTTTATGACATGAGTGGAGAAACAATTGCCTGTTCTGCATTTGAGGCTGCAGACACAGGGACGAAACACATTAAAGTCACGGTATGACCATTATGCAGAGTAAAATGTCTCAGACAAAGGTTTACACACTTATCACCTAGTCTTTATAAAAAATAAATACTTTTTAAAAAAGACACGTAACAATATGCACTTTAAACAATAAAACAGAGTCAGATACAGGCTCAGTGGGGAACAACACATTATTTCACAGACTAAATTATGTGGTGAAAGTTTCTTTTTGGACACTGTTGAACAGGTTTGACTGGTACATTTGTTAAGTTCCTGCTCGGAGACACTTGTGACTGTCAGGTCCAAAACCAGTGACACATCCTGACCAACCACTGCACGAGCAGAGTCGCCTCTCGCCATCACCAGGCTCAGTGTCAATGGCTTTGGTCAAGGTGGAAGGTTAAATGCAGACGCTGATGAAGTGGGCAGACATTTAACGTAAAGCCACTGAAGAATTTACTTAGCAGTTACTCCAAGGTAAATACTCTGTTAGGTATGAAGGTTTTGCATCTAGGTCATTTCAGAGGAATGAGTGCTATGTGCTACTGTAATTATTAATGCATTACTGCATATATCACTTTAATATTGCAGCAGGTACAGGTGCAGCAGGGCTAGAGAACAGTGTCACATGTTAGAGAGCTCAGTGGATTTACCACAGCATGAACTGAAGGGCCTGAAGTCCATAATGATGCAGCCTCTATATTACAGTAATACACTGTGTTCTTCCTTTAGCTCTGACCAGGATATTCTTTTCACTGTGATGGCCTTGTTTACATATTTTTCGTTGTCATTGTTCATTGACAATAGGTGTAACCAATGGTTTCTTGACAGTAATTGCACACACCAGACAAATATCCTTGTAGCCACATTATTCATGTTCATGTTCATGTTGTATTGTTTCCTGAGAAGTGTTTTGCGCTGTCTCACGTGTCCCAGTGCTCAGTCAGCGCAATGCATTCACACTCAGTCACGTCTGTTTGTACAGTGGAGGCCCGTAATTGTCACACCTCTTAACAAATCACCTTTTCTGACAATTGAACCTGCGTCTTCAGGCTGTAACTTATTTAATCTTTAATCCAGTAGTTGTTGTCACGTGCAGTATAATTACCTAGGCCTGCACACCAAAAGACTGACAGCATTCTGAAGTAATACTGAAGTTACCCGGAAAGTCCTGTTCTTCCTCTTCTCATAACTCTCTCTTTCTACTGTGTGTTATAGTACGGTTTCTGGTATGAATTTTAATTTATCTTTATGATCAGTCATTTATGGACGGGTATGTGTGTAATTCCACTTATCAAAACGGCAGCGATCTGAAGTTGGGCCAAATCCCATTTACCTCCATATAAGTCCATCGTATCCTGTGCTGCATAATGCTTTGATTTGAAGAAAATACTGATTAATTCAATAGAATGAATTACTACAGTAATAATGTACTTTAATCATCAGTTTTCATCTGCTTATCCTCATAGGCAACACGTACTGTAGGAATCAGTGTTTCTAAAATCCTGCAACATTTTTATTTTCGTAATTCAGATATTTCTGGTGGCGTTTCCGAGATAAAAACAAAGTGCAAAGGACGTCAACACAGCTCTACAAGTCACTGGGGGTCAAACAAGATTTTAACTGGCATAAAAACTAGCAAACAGCTCCAAAGATTTTTTTTTCCTGGTGTTATATTCCAACATGGAGGTGAGGCGAGCCTAAGTAGAGCTGGGACTGACAAATGTCATTGTAGACTAATGAGAGTTGTGATCATTTGAACACAAAGCTGAGTTAAGTCAGAAGTGTCTTAACCTTTAGATGCAGGAGTGACTGGACCTACACTCTTCCATGTGGGTCAAAAATGACCCGTATTAGAATCAATGTGGTTTTATGCTGCTTTTGTCATTTTGGTTAAAAATAATCATCTGTAGCCTATTATATCTTGTATTATATTTTGCTCCACACAATAAATATTAAATGTTTTAAATATTTAATATTTTTCACTTTTTTAACTTTAATGTTTTGAATGGCAACCTATTGATCAATATAAATGCACACGCATGCATGCACACCTACACACAAATACAGTAATGTCAGGTAGCTTAGTTAGCTAGCTAGTTTCACAAATTTGGAAAATTTGATGATAAAAAAACACATTCTCTTTCACACATTAGTGACACACACATGCAGTAGGCTACATACAGTTACTGTAGCTGGAGTTAACTATTAAATAGGCTAATATGTTGACATAAGATAGGGCCTACTCACATAACAGTCATGAATGACACACACAGATAAGATCAAATATTAAATGGTATAATATCAATAACATGTTTTTGAGAAATACCTGACAACAACTTTACCTCACCGGGTCATTTTTGACCCACTTGTGCATCTAAGGGTTAAGTAACATCTATTGTTTACAGCAGACGGGTCCAGAAGTCCAAGACCATTTCCCATTCAACTTATCAGGAAAGACATTTTCCGAGTATGACCCTGCCTATTTTTTCCCCCTAACGTGACTCTAGATTTATCTTTACAACCTAATTAAAAGTAGATATCTTAAATGGGTCATTCCAGTAACTGAAATCAATGTGCAGTTTGTTTCAGATAAATGAGCCGAACTGGGATTGTGTGCTGTAACACGGTGCTTCCTGCTGGGCCTACTGTGAGGTCGGTGGCCTTTAGCACACTACAAGGGGAAGTACAAACAGACTCAATGGGTTCTGACTGACAGATTCCAGGCGCCACAACGACCATGAAAGAATAATAATAGACCAGATTCCATGACACAATATGAAT
Organism: Trachurus japonicus; assembly: GCF_045865225.1. NCBI lineage: Eukaryota > Metazoa > Chordata > Actinopteri > Carangiformes > Carangidae > Trachurus > Trachurus japonicus. The sequence continues at coordinate 18,006,343 of NC_140918.1, forward strand.
GTGTTTTTTACACCTTCATTCCTTCCTGCTCATCAAGGTGGTGCTTTTTTCTCTCTTTCCATTAGCTTATCTTGTGAAATGGCATTGGCGCTCTGCTCATACTTGCTTCCTCCTTACGCTGAATTTGCGACACAACCTGCAAGTTTAAAGAAGTACCCTACCTCGGGACAAATTAGTTTATTTTTTCTCCAGTGCAATTCACCCACAACACTTATAAGGAGTGAAAGCTGCCAAGGGTTCATCACTATATCTGGTCCAATCTTTGACCTTTGCGTTTATCTGACAAAGATTCCTCACATCCAACGAACCGATGCCGTGATCTGTGGGTCTGTGAGGTGTGAATTCAGTGTTGGGAGTTCAGATGGCCACATGTTTATAAGGTTCAGTAGTGAAATGTCACCTCCCCCAAAACCACAGAAAATAACGTTCAAATCAAGTTGAAGGACATGTCACCACAGTATCTGCTTGGTCACTACTGATACTGTACAGGCTGTAGCCCATTAAGTAGCTTTAATAATTATGTTTCCCTGTTTTTAAACATTAAATATATCTGTAGAAATAAACAAAAAGAAATAAAATCTGTTTATATGATAAACTAATGACACACAGCTACAAACTGACTCACAAACATCTGTATGTCCAATACACATGCTCTACTGTATAAGTCAGTGTAAGTATAACGCAGTATTTAACCAATATACATACGTAGATATATAATCTTTGTCGTACTGTATGTTTACACAATTGTTGTTCTTTGTTATTGTAATTCATTGAGTAATTGTAATGTATTGAGTAATAAGTAATTTGTATATTTGTAAGGTCTAAATGCCGTCTGTATGGTAAATCTCCAGATAAGGCTTTCTCACTGAATTCATTTTGAAACTGTCCCTTTTCCTCATAAGGTCTGTCTATTTCAAAAAGCTGACACACAGATAACTCTGTTGTTCAGCTGACACACAGCTCGGATTAACCACACATAATTTGCTGTAACACAATGCTCATTAATGCTTATGTAACAACGCCGTCAGAATGAAAAAGTGTTCCGACAAGTTTCCAGTTTTAGGAAAAAACTAGAACCAGTGTTTTCAGAATGAAACTGAAATACTTCTGACCTGTTTGTCCCAGCTCGAGCTCATAAGCAAACCTGTCATTTCACCATTGCTGCAGTGAACCAGACTGATGGTCCGATTTGGAGATGAACTTTTTTCTGCCTTATTGTCCACTCTGAGCTGATGTGTTAGAACAATTACTTTTGTGCAAATTGCATGTTTTTCTGGATGGACAGGTAAGCTCCCGTGCTTGCGTTATATTCTTATTCATAAAATGTGCATGGTTCAATAAAAACTGCAAGACAATGGTCGGTAACAGGATACGATTTCCTGGAGGTTGTAAACGTCTGTTACCATAACGAGTCTTAAGGAAGATACCGTGACTCTCCAGCACTAACAGCACTCCTTCCTTATTGTGTTTTGGGGTGAGGTCAGAATTCCTCAATGTTGTATACAAAGTGTTGTTATCATATGTGGCATAAATTACTCACTGACTCATTGTTCAAAACAGCTCTGCTTCCTGGGTCACCATCTGTGTTGAGCAACACTGAAGCTCTAAGTGGCCCAGAGAAGCTCCTCAAAACCTGCTGTTTGTTTCCTGTTTTAACTTTAAGTTTTTCAGTTTTGATCTATTTTTAAATGATTAATAAGTTCCTACTTAATTGTTACTTTATTGAGAAAGCTGAATTTCCCAACAGCCCGCGTTCACTCAATGCACATACACAAAAGATCAGCTCTCTGACCGGCGCCCTGGTGAAATGTGACTTGTTGCTAAACCCTGAGGTTGACTAACAACCTTTTTCAAAGAAGGAACTGGACAGGAATAGTGCAACTCTCCTGTGGATGTTGCAAACACAATGAGATGCTGACAGAAAAGTGACATTTTACTTTTGAGCCGATCAACCCAACACTCATTCAAAGTGAGATTAAAAATAGTCACATCTCATGCCTGAAATTTGTTATCAGTTTTAAAGTTAAACTGGTTTCGGTTCCACAATAAAACTAAATCCTCTGGAAGAGCTTGTCACTGATTTATTATAGTTTAAATATGAGAATAATATTGATATCTATGTAATATGTTCCATATAATCTGTCAATCAACAGGTAGTGCATTATGTGTGATCTAACCCAAGATAGGGAGAGGTGCAGGACAGAAATAATATACAAATAAAAAGAAGAGGTTTTCTTCACACTACAAAGTGACATTGACTCTATGGGGTGTTGCTGATTTGTTAACAACTGAACCACTTTCATTTTTCTTGAGTTAAATTTTCACACCTCACGTGGATGAAATAATGGTCAAGTAATTTTATCAGCAGAGGTCATGGCTTAATTTGCAGCCACTGTGTCTGTCAGCAGCTGTTATCTCAAATGTGTGACGTCGGTTTCCTGACACACTTTTAGTTTTAATTCAAGGATCAATTCAAGGATTACCATTGAGATTTGTAATTAATTATATAGGTGACATTAAACTCTTAGACTTTTATCAGTTCTGATTGGTTAATTATTGTAGCTCTGGTATTTCACAGCGCAGTGGATTTTCCCTGAATCTCTTTTCCTGGTCTTTTTATCATTAACAACCGCGTTTGACAGCCAAGAGGAGTTCCTTTGTGTATAACAGAGAACAAAGGGAATGGCGTGCTCGACTCTTGTGTAAAGATAAAACTGGGTGCTGGCTCAAAAATTGAAACAATGAAAAAAACTGAAATGGCAGCACTCACAAAATAATCTTGAAACATTTATTAAATGCACAGCAGTGCCTGACGGACGCGTTTCAGGCGTTGGCTTTCTTCAGCGTCTTCTTTGTGAGTGCTGCCATTTCAGTTTTGTTTTTTTTTCCTTTATGTATAACAGCCACATTGCTCCGCACCCAAACACGCACAACCCTAAACAAAGCAAACTTATATATGTATATACTGTATGTCTCAATGCTTTTCTTTTCCTCATTGCACGGCCATGCGTCACACATACAACCTCTCATTTACTGTAGGCTAAGTATTCGAGTTGCCAAGATTTGATCTCCTAATCTCAATCTGCCAAAAGACAAAATTAAAACAAAAACACATGATTACTGATTCCTGGTTTATTTTAAGGTTAAGGTGATTAAACTCCTGACTTGTTTATGACAAAACTGAATTGTGATTGCTTCCTCTTTTGTAAGATTTTCTCAAGTTTATGTGTTGTCACACTGCATGGCAACACCAGGAAACTAGTATAAAATACAGAAAAGCACCAGAAAACTGCAAAGATCCACTCAAAAAATGATTTCCCTCGATGACTATATCTCCATTTCTATCTGCATATCGCAGGTTATCCCCCAACTTCTCCCCCGTCTTTTTTCTTTAACCCTTTTACAGTTGAATTACAGTCATGGAGCCAGGAGAAAACCATAGACTATATCCATTCATATCATGAAAATAATTTCTAAAATGTGTCTGAAATGCTAAAACACTAGAATAACAATATGACCTATATATATATATATATATACACAACGTAATATACTTATATAATATAGACTGTCAACTATAACTTCACCTTCAACATGACTCTCACCGTTATTGTGGTGATTGTAATCACCGATGCCACTAGTATTACTTGTTGTGCTGCTTGCTCAAGATTGTTAAAAAAGATCATCGTTTTTATCAGTTGACCATAAAATAGTAAATGATAAGAATAAAAAGGTTCTTTCAGTGGCGAGAGGAGGAAGAAGGAACTGGTCTTTCCTGACAGTAGCTTCACCTGGACAACCCAGGGGCGAGGCTTCACTGTATATAAGCAGGAGACAGAGCTCGACACAGCATCAGTCCACTCACAGCTCCAGATCACAGAGAGCAGCTGAAATCTTCTCCAGTCTCTTCACAGAAACAGGACACAGGTAACAAGACTTAGATATTATAACGTTATTATATTATTTTCTGTTGCTGAATGATCAAATTTTCTGCATCTTGACATTTGAAATGATTTTATTCTCATTCTGACTCTGCTTTGATTATTTGTTTCAGAGATGCTTCTCTCTGTCCTTTTTGTGCTGGGCATCTGCCTGGTGCCTGCAGCTCACTCTGAAACAACAGGTAGGTTTTTAAATTTTTTTTATTAAACCAGGTAAAGCTTATTGAGATGTAGAATCTCTTTTTCAAAAGTGACCTGGCCAAGAGGCAGCAAAATTACAAGCAGTAATACAGATAAATAACAAAAGGTTGTTCACACTGCAGTAAATGTAGTAAAATACTGAGTATGATTTCAAATCCTTTGAATAATAAGGTTTTTCTTTTCTGCAGAAGAACGTCTTGGCAGTCCTTTCCTTCAGAAATGTTTCGAGGAGGCAAAGAAAATTGTGGATGACGCCTACAAGTATTCCAGAGAAGAGTGAGTTCACCTTCTTTTTTTCGTCTTCTTTCATGAAATACTTGATTTTCCTCTTAAAGGACACAGCATAGATGTATTCTGAAGAGCTGATTCTCTGGCGTGCAAGTTGTTGTGAGGAAAAAAGTTGCCAAACAGAGGCCGTAGTTTGCAGATTGTTCAACTGGGCGACTGTTTCTCTATTCCAGGAGCCTGAGGCGAGTCCGCAGGGACGTGGTGAAGCCCCATGATGCCCTCCGCCTCCTGAAGCAGCCTCGAGGTGACACCCGCAACGCCGTGAGATCTGCCGACTACATGGCTCAAACTCTTCGTCTGCTGCACGACAGGGTGCATCGTGTGCACAAGCGCTCACTTAACGCAACAGGTCAGACAGGCAGCAAGCCACACACAAACACACACACACTCAAAGTGCTCACCGTCTTTGTGACAGGTTTTGCTGGTTTTGGTTTAGTCTGAGTCTGAGATCTACTGTCACACTTCAAAGCTACAATTAAAGACCAGACGTATAAGGTAGACACAATCTCACAACAACACATCTTTTATTTTTCCAGATTTGCTCAGTGCAGAAGATCTGGAGGACCTTGCCCGTATAACCGGATGTTCGGCTCGAATCAGGAATCCACAATGCAACACCACACCAAACATCAACAAGTATCGCACAATCACCAGCGTGTGCAACAACCTGTGAGTCCCGTGCAGCCGACGACAGCAACACATTTCTAACACCACCTTGTAAAGCAGAAACACACATTTTTCACCATGTAAATCTAGGCACAGAATAAGAGTTGTAGGAAACAAAACGACACAGTTTCTCTTTAAAAATGAGTGTGTAATTCATAGCTGGTTATACAACTGAGTGGTGCCTCCATTCACATGACATGTTTTGTGAAATGCACCTACAGTGTTAGGCCATACACCACAGAGATGTGTTCACCTCTGTGGGATTTCTCAAGTAGTGTGTCTAAACTTACACGTTTGGTGTTTTTCCGCCATTTAGAAAAAACCCTCGCCTGGGAGCCTCCAACACCCCCTTCGCCCGCTGGCTGCCTGCCGAATACGACGACGGCATCTCCCAGCCTAAAGGAGCAGCCAACCGGACATTCAACAACTTCTTGCTCCCACTGGTGCGACCCTAAAACCCCACACACACGCACTCGCTCTGTGATCCGTGCACAGTGAACAGAATCATTTCTTACCGCGACTCCCTTTCACCACGCAGGTGCGACAGGTGTCCAACAACATCCTCAGCACAACAGATGCGGGCGTGGTCAACGACAGGGAGTTCACGCACATGGTGACCCTGTTCGGCCAGTGGAACGACCACGACCTCACCTTCACCCCCTTCTCGCCCAGCATCCGCTCCTTCAGCAACGGGGTGAACTGTGACGAGAGCTGCGAGATGACCGAGCCGTGCATACCCATCCCGGTTGGTGCCAAAACAGCAAACTCAAACAAAGACACGCCAGTTTTCCTCTGAAAAGCTTCTTATCATAACCTTTGACCTCTCTCCCACCTGTCAACAGATCCCTCCAGGTGACCCTCGCCTGCCCACCGGCCCGGACAGCTGCATCCCCGCCTTCAGATCCGCTCCCACCTGTGGAACCGGATTCTCGGCCTACAACTTCGGAGGAGAGCCCAACAAGAGGGAGCAGATCAACGCTCTGACCGCCTTCCTGGACCTCAGCCAGGTGTACGGCTCAGAAGACACCCTCGCTCGCAACCTCCGTGACCTCACCAACGATGGCGGCCTGATGAAAGTGAACAAAGAGTTCAGAGACAACGGACGGGAGCTGCTGCCTTTCCATCCAATGCAGGTGGAGATGTGCGCCACCCGCAGAAGAGTCACCAACGACACCAACGCCAAGGAGGTTCCCTGTTTCATTGCAGGTCAGTCATGTCTCAAATTTGCCATCAACCCCCATTGTAGGTGAGGTGTAACTTCCTGCTTTACTGCTAGAGGGAAGTTATACTTCTACAGCCGTACACAGTTAACATCTGGTGAACTCCTAATAGAAAGCAGAACCAAACAAGAATCTGAAGACGAAACCAAACCTTTTCTATCTGCATTGTCTGTCTCAAAGGTGATGTCCGTGTGGACGAGAACATCGCTCTGACATCCCTCCACACGCTGTTTGTACGTGAACACAACCGCCTGGCTCGCCAGCTGAAACGAATTAACCCACAATGGGCCGGTGAGACGCTCTACCAGGAGACCCGCAAGATCATGGGCGCTTACACACAGGTCAGCAGCGCGCACGTTTATAGATTCCCCATCTCCAAAGCTTCTGTTGTTCCCTCTAGGTAAACCTCTCTGTCTGTCCGTCTCTCCCTCTCTCTCTCAGGTGTTTGTGTTCAGGGACTACCTGCCACACATTGTGGGTAACGACGCCATGCGCAGACAACTGGGCCGTTACCCCGGCTACAATCCCAACATTGACCCCAGCGTCTCCAACGTCTTCGCCACAGCAGCTTACCGCTTCGCCCACTTGGCCATCCAGCCATCCCTGTCCCGCCTGGACGCAAACTTCAGGGAGAATCGTCAGTTCCCCAGCGTGCCCTTGTTCAAGGCCTTCTTCACCCCCTGGAGAATCGTCTTTGAGGGTGAGCCGCTCGGACGGAAACTGTGGCAAGTCTTTTATCATTCTGTTAGCAGATTAAGAAACATCAGCCTGATTTTTCAATCCATCTCTTCAGGTGGCATCGACTCCCTGCTGCGTGGTCTGGTGGGTCGTCCCGCCAAACTGAACACTCAGGATCACATGATGGTGGACGCTCTGAGGGAGAGGCTGTTCCAGTTTGTGATGCATCTGGCTTTGGACCTCGGCTCTCTCAACATGGAGAGGGGACGTGACCATGGCTTGGCTGGTACACAGCTCCTCCTAATGTTTCATCCTTTTACAATCCCCCTCTCTAATGTTTTATCAGTTTTTTTCTTAAATTGCACTCTTTCTTTTCTTCGCTGTTTAATCCTCTAGGCTACAACGGTTGGCGCAAATTCTGTGGCCTGTCTCAGCCCAGGAACGCAGCAGAGCTCGGCCGGGTGCTGAACAACAACGATCTGGCCCGAAATCTGCTGAGGCTCTACGGTTCCCCCGACAACATCGACGTTTGGATGGGAGGTGTGGCCGAACCGTTTGTTGCCGGCGGCCGCGTGGGGCCTCTGTTCGCCTGCCTCATCGCAACCCAGTTCCAGAGGACCCGTCAGGGTGACAGGTCAGTACGTGTGAAGAAAAAGATGCATGCTGTGCTGTATGTTGGACATCTGAAAGTGTTTTCCAGTTAGTTGATGATCTTATTACAAAACAATGTATATTTCAAAGTCACGCTGCGTTGACACTAACCTGCTCTTTTCTCCTCTCCTTTTGAAATTCTCAGGCTGTGGTACGAGAACCCGGGCGTCTTCACCCCAAGACAGAGAGCTGCCCTGTCGAACGCCAGGCTGTCCAAAATTATCTGTGACAACAGCGGCGTCACGGCTATTCCCACCGACCCCTTCAGAGTCATCTCAAACAGGAACCGTCTGGTCCGCTGCAACAGCCTCCGCAGCTTGGACCTGACCCCCTGGAGGGAGAGACCCTGCTCCGCGAACTCAGGTGAAACACTGGATCCAACTTTCTTAGAGCGGGAAAGACTCTCATCACCAAGTTAACAATCATTTGGTGCTCACTGTGTTTTTCATTCTGAGGTGAACCTGGTGTATTTATTTCTTCTCTAATCTCTTGAGTGGAATCGTTCTTTATACATGTGGTGTTTGATGTTGCAGGCCCGGGCTGTGTTGAAGTTGTCAGTGGAAGAGAGGTCGGTGTTAAGCACTAACATTTTAACCCTTGTGCATTGCTTGAAAAAAAACAAAAAACATTATACATCTATACATACAACATTATAGAAACTGCCATAAATATATATCTATCTCCTTTAAAGTTAAGCTTCATCCCCATCACAGTTTCTGCAATAACTGCATCGTCTCATATGGACATGCCATCACATAGACTGTCATGTAATCACACAAGTAGACGCTATAAAGGTTAAAAAGTCAGAAAAAAATGTCTTTAAGGATGCACAAGAGTTAAAGATGGAGGATTAAAATGTAAACATTCATATGATGTGACACTTCTTAACATTTGGGCATCTTGGTGAAGGTGTTCCTGACTACAAAGGAAACACTATAGTTTTACTGATACACACACATTTTGAAAAAAAAAAAAAAAAAGGCTGAAGTTTTCAGGCTCAATATATTGACGTCTACTTCTTGATATACAGGATGCGATGTTGGAGGAGGACCTGGAGGACCAGGAGGAGCTGATGGACAACGAGGTAATTTAATATCTATAGTGTGTATGGCAGCATGCTCTTATAATAATGGCATAATTAATCTCAGAATGGTAGAAGCTGAGACATAAATGGGACTTAAAAGTAATAAGCGAGTAAGTAAGAATAAAATAATTTAGTATAAGTCCCACGTTTCACCCTGAGGACACCAAGCAAACTAGTCCCTGACAAATTAACAGCAGATCACAGAACTGTTTTCCTCTGTAGACTCAGCTGAAAATGTGGACAGTTACAGTATATCCATGATCTTCTGTACAGTGTGACAGAATATTGAATAATTTATTATTTCGTATGTCTGCAGATCCGATAGGACCTCCAGGCCCCCGAGGACCCCCGGGGCCCCAAGGCCCCCCAGGCCCTCCCGGAACATCAGATGTTCACACCAATACCACACAGTCTGCCTTCTCCGTCATCCTGGGAAAATACAGTTTATCTTCCGGGAAAACCATTCGTTTCCATCAGGTCATCTCCAACAAACAGAACCACTACAACACGTCGACGGGCAAGTTCACATGCGTCATCCCCGGTGTCTATGAGTTCCACTTCGTCTGCAGGACCTTCAACGGTAAAGGGACTGTGGATCTGTGGGTTAACAACAAGCTGGCGCTGAGCAGTGTCAAGGTGTATGAAGATAATCGCAAAACATCCTCAGGGGACACGGTGCTCCGGCTGAAGGAAGGAGACACGGTGTATTTGCGTTTAAACCAAAAGACCAGCGGCCTGAGCACAAAGAGCTTCTTCTCAGGACACCTGCTCTACACTTAGCGACACAACCACATCTTCTCCCGACTGAGATTCTGCCAGTTTAGACACCACTAGTCCGTCTACTTTGGGATCTGTTTTCAGTTCTTTTCCAATTTAATCAGGTCACACTGCTTTGCCTATTATTAATACTTTTACTGTTTTATTTTTCCTCTTTGTCAGTGGCTCAGACTACGACACGCCCTGCAACTTTACATGTTTAACATTGTACTGAAAAGCGAACAAGCATTTGATAGTTTTAGTAAGTAGCTTAGAAACCTTGAAATGTGATTTCACCAAATATGTCAAATATTGTTACAGCAGCAACATATCTATTGCCTATTTGACAAAAACAAAATGATCAGCAGCCAATTTTTGAGTGTGGTATTTACCAGTATTATTATTATGAACATGCACTGAGGAAATGTAAGTGTGCCTTGATAATGTTTTGCTTAAATTGCCTTGCACGTTTCACTGTCACTTTCTTAACTGTTGTATTTTGCATTCAATAAAAACAAAAGATGCTGAGATGAAGCAAATATTGTGCTCAAGTGTTTTAATTTACAAGACATGGAAAAGTGTTTCATAAGCAAAACTTAACTACTGCTGGTATCTGAATGTCTCTGTATTAAAGTACAGGACTAATGTAGAGAGCATTACGACCAAAGCTTCACTTGCATTTTAGAAAAAGGAAATGTTTAAAAATGTTTTTGGGGCAATAAAGATCAAAGTTTAACCATCTTCAACAGTCACTATACTGTACTGTGTGTCTCCTGTAGATGGAGCCATTGTTCTTTCTGAAAGAAAATAATATATGACAGATGAAGTGACAGAACTGGTTCATTTTAAAAAACAGAACATCTAAAGTGCATCTGAAAAATGTCCTCACTAGAAAACAATCCATTGCCTCATCTCTTGTTCTCATTGTCTTCATCAGTGTCGTCGTGTTACAGTTACCAGGAGGTTGGCAGTGACCCACCATGAACTGGATGTGGGTGGGAAGTTCAGACACACTGACACTTACACCTGTGTTTGGCTTGTCTCCTCTCCAGCCCACCTGGGCCACATGTGTTTGCAGTGCAGGAGGAAAATGTCTGCAGTCCAGGAGAAACGTGAAAACTATGTACAGGAAAGAGGCTGAGATTCAAAGTCTGTTTGTTTTTTTTGCTGCGGAGGTGAAAGTGTCAACCACTTAAAGTACAAGTGACGTACACTTTGTGAACATTTGAAAAGTGAAAGGTTTCTTATTTATCTGATCTTTTTTACTTTCATGTTTTTAGTTCAGAGTTCGTTCTGTCATTCAGACTCGAAGCTACATTCAAGGACGTTGACCATAAAAACAGTATGAGGTGTTATGGGACACAGATGTACATCTGGTCGGCTGAATGTAAACTTAAAGCGTCTATTGTCGATGCTGTGCAAGTTCATGCTTCACAAGAGTTCCCTCCAAGTTCATTGCCCACATTAAAACAAATTAATTCACTTTGACAAGTTCACAGCGCAAAAAAAATAACTGTACATATTCATTTCTTTTAGTTTTTAATGAGCTGGTCAGAAAGATTATTTTTCAATATGACTCCCTCCCCAGCCCTCTAGGCATTGCCACTTTGCAAACTCAGGCTACCTTTGAAGTCCAAGAAAAACCAATGTGTTTTATTACTTTACCATTGTGCCATAAAGGAGGGAACTAAAAAGTTAAACAGATCAGTTTACAAATGTAATCCAGCTCTGTATATATTTCTATTATGAAGTAACAAGGAATACACTGTAGATGCAATTGAAATTGTATTTAGCCTGCATAAATCAAATTATTCAGCAGTTCAAAAACTGTCTGATACAAGCTGCACTACAGCGGCTAAAAGATGTGCTTCAGTGTCAGTTCACCTGCTGGGTCGCATAAATCAACAGTTCTTGTAAAGTTGCATTACGCCAGCTTTCACTTTCATCACAAAGAGACACGCTAAGTAAGTCCACCATTCACCAAAAACGGGAGCATGTTCAGTGAACTTAGCTCTTGTAGCCCTGCCACACACACACACACACACACACACACACACACACACACACACAACACTGGCTACAGGTGTATGAGAGGTGCTGCTGATAATGATGAAGCCGCAGGGAGATGTTTCCCTCGGCTCTACAAAGCTTTACAGTCTTCCGGGAGCAGCTGAGGTTTTCTAACTCTCAGTTGTTTCACTCTCACTGTTGTTGTTATTATGTTGTTATCACTTGTAAGGAGCAGCTGTGTTTAGTCAAAAGCCCACTGTACACAAACCACAGACACACAGTGGGCACTGCAGCTGGTGAGTGAACATAGTGGAGCATGGATGCAGCTAACAAGCCGGAGAGTTTTCCTCACGCGCTGGTAGAGACCAAAACCAGAGCTAAAAACAAATGAATATGGGACAAATGTTTGTCAGGTGGCTAGAAAAACAACACCAAGTGAATGATGATGTAGCCTAGTTACTACTGGACGGGTTACAACAGTTTTACGGCTTGTGTCCACTGCTCTCTAGTGGCCTAAAACATTATTGCAGGTTTGAACGTGACAAAAAGACAAAAAAACAATTTTTTAAAATCACATTTTGGACAAAACTACATTTTTCCATCTTTTTTTAGTTCAGTCTTGACATCAAAGCTCAGGTCATAAGATTATAAGATTATTTCACCAAAAAACACTGACAGGTGGTCTGATTTACGTCTTCGGCCACCTCCAAATTTTATTGTGTTATTGTCTAAGGAACAAACGGTATAAATCACCACTGCACTGCACAACATAAATCAAACAGAGGAACAAATAAATCTTTTAATCAGTGGATTTACTGGCGTCTCCCACATGTCAAGAGATACTGAGAGTGAAAAAGAGAAAGTACATCTGCATGAGTCATCACGCAACGTAAAGTTTTCTGGGTTGTGTCTAGATAAAGCGCTCCTCCTCCTCCTGGTTGCAGAGGCTACAGTGCATGTGCAGAGTGCCACGTAGTCCTCCAGACTGTGTGTGTGTATGTTTGTGTCATGAGTGAAAGTGTGTGTGTGCGTGCGCGTGTGTGTGTGTGTGTGTGTGTGTGTGTGTGTGTGTGTGTGTGTGGTGCAAGCCCCGACTTGGTGCTCCAAGAGTAATGGAAACCCAGTATTTATGAAAGAGGAGAAAATATTTGAATTGTCTGTTTCTGTCGTTGAGTTGAGCCGAGCTGAACTTCAGCCTCTGAGAGCAGCCTGAGCTTCGCAGCAATGTGGGGCGAGAAATTACAACCACCAGGAAATGTAAGAGTGTAAATCTAAGAGTGTAAAATGCTAAAGAGATAAACAGAAGGAGAGATGTTATGGGATAGAAGTGGGGTTTAAGTAGAGGGATGTGATGTGATATAAGAGCACTGGGAGTGGATCAGAGAGAGGATGCCTGGAGATGTGTGTGGTCCTTCATCTTCTTCTGTGCTGAGCTCATAATGATGACATGAAAATGAATAATTAAATGCAAATGGCTACAAAGATCATAACTGGTGAAAATGATACTTATTTTCAAACTGATACCACTGAAGATGGATTTATGTAAAAGTTTTTAAGGATATGGAGCGAACAGAGTTGCAGAAAAGTGGATTTTACATGATAAAATTATGCTTTTATGTGTGTGAAGTATTCAATTAAATATCTAAATGTGTCTTTAATCCAGACATTTCCTGCTTAAATACAGGCTTCATGTCTCAGGCAAAATGACAAGTGTCTGCCAGATGTTGACTCAGTGATGGCACAGAAAAAATTGGTGTTGGTTTTATGGTAAATTTAGCATCATGAAAGGACCGAGATCTATTTTTTCCCCCCCTTTCACACAATGACGTGTCTTATGCAGGAGACCTAGTCACTACTTTCCCTACTTATTCTACAACTCAGACGTGGATTTATTTCAAATTCTTTCAGCTCATTCGAGTGCCCAAAAATCAGGAACGAGGGCGAATTCCAGCAACGTGGACAAAAGAACTCGGCTAATTCCTTGCAGATGTGTCTCGGAGCTGTGTGAGGGGAACACTGTGCTGCCCTCGCTGGAGAGAAAAAGGGCTCTGCACGTAGAGAGAGTTCAACGAGTTATGAGCGAAAAACACTGGTGACCGAGTACAGCTGGTTCTGAGTGTCTGTCTGGTGTTCCAGGGAATAAAGACGAAGGCAGGCAACCCAGAAACACATGCACATCGTTTTCACTCTCGGGAGGAACTGTTGGTATGCAGAATCACAGAAATGTACATTAGTCATCGTTCCAGTGAAAACACACTATCACACATTGGCCAAGGAAAAAGTGCATCCATGGCTGTTTCGTACTGGAAACATAGTTGAAAGAAAACACTGCTAGAGGGCATCTCTGAGGACAAAACAGGAAACCTTTTACAAAGGAGCAGTCAAATCCAATCCTCTGATTCAGTTTGGAAAAAATCTTGTATAAGTCAAAAACTCAGAAGCTCTTTTCATTTTCAAACACTCAGAAACTGTCTAGCATGGTTATCGGCTTCCCGTGTAGGGACTTGTAGTTCATCTTTATTAATGAGAGACCTATCTGTGGGTCTTGTCCAACTTCAATAAATCTGCAGTTTGAACACATTTTCAGGAGCTCATGTAACCCCACTTGGCGCTGACCTGCCCCCGCAGCTTACACAAGCTGAAATGTAAGCTCACGTGACTGTGAGGTGATGTGTGCCCTCCGTTATCCAAGAACAATTCAACTAGATTGACTTTAATTCGCAGCACAAATTATTCAGTTCACTCTACCATTAAACTGGACCCATTCTCAGATAATAAAGTATTTTTAGTATTTTTTATGTTTGTCTTTTTCAATTACTGTTCAGGCAGAATGGGTTCTTCACATCATTTTCATTCACAAAGAGCCATCACACTATGTTTTAAAGCTCCTACAATAGTTTCATATGTAATATTTGTCTTAAACATTAGATTTTCAGAACAAAATATGTCTAATTCTAGATCAAATGTGCTCTTTGGAGGTTTTTACAACTAATAATAAGCAGTCTGAGCATGTAATGCTGCCATTGGTTTCACATTACGGATGCAGCATTACAATGAAGTATATAAAAGGTCAAGTCTGCTAACAATGATGTATAAAAAAGTTAAAACCAGTTTCAAAAGACTGGTTTGTCTATTGTTATAACATTTGTTACGCACACAACAAAAACAATGACTGTAATAAAACTCCATGGAGCACCTTTAAAGTTTGAGGGGAAAAAAACATCATAAGTTGCTATTTATGAAGAACCTTCAATTATCTGTTTCAGCAGGGCTGTGTGGGTATGGCTGACTGATAATGTCCATGGCAACACAAGCAAACAACCTCACAAGACTTTGATTAAAATATTGAGAACTCGCGGTTTGCACATAAATCTATCGCCTAAAACCTGCAAGAGTAGCAATGAGGGAAAAACAACAGCTAGAACATTAAATCTCTCTGTGTAATAATCAAAAGTCTTTCAACTTTAGCAGAAAATTGTGTTCATTATACTACTGGTAAAAGACATTAACCCAAAAAGTAGCTTTGAAACCATTAAACAGGTCTGTGATGGATAAAAGGAGAAAATGAGAAAGTTCTCAACATGAACTGATTGCGCAACCACATGTAAAGGTGTGAAGGTGTAAAAGGTTAGAAAGTTACACGGCTATTTTAACTCTGAAGAGCCCTCATTACCAGTTGCCCTTGAGCAAAGAGCTCATCCCTCATCGGTCAGCTGTTGAAGTGCAGCTGCTCGGTGGCAAACGGATCAGAGTCAGACTGTGGTCGCGCTGGGCAGCTTCTGAATGTGGGTAACTGTGCGACTGTGAACAAAGCATTCCTGGAAAAGGAAGCACCGCTCTCAACTTCAGTCTGGATGAAGTTTAAAAAACTGCTCCAAATGTTGCTACTAGCAGTTTTCCCATAGATATGTTATGTTCATAGATAGTGAGAGCTGCTTGACTCCTTTAGATACTGTCTTTAGATACTGTCAGGAAGTACTATCAGTGCTTCTCCACACTGGCGTCATGTCGCAGAGAAAAAGAGACAAAAAACAAAATCTGTGGATACAATCTAACTAAGATTGTGCAGTTTGTTTAAGGAAAGGCCATAAACTCTCACTTCCTCAGCTACTCTCTCAGGTACTGATGGGAAAACTGCACGGAGAAGTCCAATATCAACTGCAGTCATCTGCCCCCTAGTGTCCATGGATACAGGACTCTGTTATGTAGCTGAGATTAAATCACTGAGGATGTGTTGGAATCTGTCAGGAAAAGACTTATTTTGTTTGTTTGTTTTATGACTTGTAAACTGTTATGGATCTCAGTCGCAGCAGCTCATAAATCCATCCGATACGATCAACGCTGTTTGCACCCATAAAACTCTGTGATCTCAGAAGCCGTTAAATCCTGGTGAGCACTTGCTGTGGTTTAGCGCCAGGCGTCCTGCGGTCAATTGTGTCGATGCTAAAAAGAATCTCCTGGTTTTACTTGACAGAGCAAAATGAATACCTTGGATGAAGTTACCCAAGCTATGCATTATAGGCTACCTCTGGAGTTAACAGCAGGGCGGTGATGTGACTGGGCTGCAGCAAATGATCCAGATCTGATCAAAAAAAGGGACCCCGGGCTCAGTGCTGCGGATATCAAGTGTCACCACTGTCTCCTTCTGTTCGTTGCTCATAGAGACTAATTATGACCTTATAGAAGATTACTGTGATGAGTCTTCCACGTTTTTCAGTAGACAGGAGCGAGGCGCGGCCGGTGTGTGTGTGTGTCAGGGGGGTTGTGGGCAGAAAATGTTGCAGGCCATCAGAGAGTCATGTTTAGGTTTCTGAGATCCTCCTATGAGAAAAGTGGATGAGAGTGGAGACTTCTGGCAGGGAGTGTTGCAATTTGGTTGGGAGTTCATCCAACAGTCACGGAAAAAGCTATTTATCAAGACATTTTGCTGATCTGGCAGTGGGAGAAAAAAAATGAAGATAATATACAATAGTTTCTAGGAAATGGGGTCATAATATTTATAAACTATCATCAAGCAGGGTGGGTTTCACATGAAGGTTTACATCTGTGTCTCAGTGTTTTTCCTTCACACTCGAAACGAAATGTGCATGGATGAAGAAGCCAGGTTAAAATTTGTGTCCCTTAACAAACTGGGATGTTGTTTTCGGGGTCAGACAGAGCAGTTATCAAACACACTTGCCTAAGCATGATCAGACATCACGTATCCAGTATGGTTATATGAGCAGCAGCACCAGAACCAGACTTGTGTAACAGTTTCAGAAACTCCAAAAAGGCTGAACTCCTCCTCCTCACCATCATCATCATCACCATCATCATCATCTCACTGGGCGCATCTGCAGGCTGCAGGAGCGGAGCGATATGACTTTACACGGTTACACTGAAACTTAGCTTTTCTCCTCTGCTCACTGGACATCCTTCAAACAGAGATGAAGGATATTTAAGTGAGAGACAAGTGACGACTGAAGCGTATTAGGAGAAGAAGGGGAAAAAAATCAGCTTTGTCACATTCCTTCTCGTTAAACTGCGCTCACAATGGGATTACGCATATTTGGCACGCCGTTTTACGCATATGCGTGCGTCTATTTATGTGTTTTTATCCTGCAAGCTGCCCACTCTCAGAGAAATCCCGCCACACAGCAAGGAAATAACCAGAGACCGGCTCTGCGGAATACGCTACAGTGGTCACACAACGGCAAGATTTTTAGTATTTTAAGCCAGGGCTCGGAGTATCAGCCGCCGAGGCGGAGAGGCGCACCTCAGGAGCAAGTGCAGGCGCGACCTGTCACCATCATCCGGGATGCGGACGCCCAGAGCCACCCGGCGGCCCAGCAGCAGCAGCAGCAGCAGCAGCAGCAGCAGCAGTCTGCCCGGACCGGGTCCAGCCCGCAGAGCTCCGGCGGTCCCGTGCCTCTCTACCAAAGGCTCGTGAGAGGGCACGAGCACCGCCAGCATCACCGGGAGCGCACGGGGACGCAGAGCGGCAACAAAGCCAATGAGACCGAGGCGAAGGTGACCGTTAGCCCGCCTCTGCCCCGGAGAGAAGACATGATGGTGGGTGACGACCCCTACGACCCCTACAAGTCCATTGATACTGATAATCCATATTATAATTACTATGACGTTTACGAGAGGCCGAGGCAGAGATCGAGACCTGGATATGGCACAGGGTATCACCAGTACGGTAAGAGACGATGGAGTTATCAATCAGCTCATCAGCTAATCAGTTAGTGTGTTTATCTTATTGAAAGTCTGTTTCTCCTCTGTCAGTGGTGATTGGTTATTGGTTGATTTATGTGAAAAGCTTGTCTTATTCAGCCAGTATCACTATTATAATGTTAATGTCTTGCTGCTGTAGGTCTTCCTGATCTTGTGCCTGACCCCTACTACATTCAAGCCTCGGCCTATGTCCAGAGAGTCCCGATGTACAACCTGAGATGTTCAGCTGAGGAGAACTGTTTGTCAAGGTACAGACTATACAGTCAGATCTGATCCACAGCAACAGGAGGGGGGGGGGGGGGGGGGGGGGGGGGGGGGGGGCGGGGGGGGCAGAGTCTGAGTGTGATTCAGAGAGCTTTGAGCCATAACAACCACCTAAAGTGTCTGTGGGTGAGGGCTGCCCTGTGAAAGCATGAGATGAGGTAAAATTAACCCAATCCTGCCACTGATGGTGCAGAGGGGTGGAGCGGTGGATCTCTGTAAAAGTCTAATCATAGTTTGCATGAGAGGAGAAAGCCTGAATGGTAAACACATTATAGAAAACTAACCCAAACAACCATCTTCGCCCAAACTTTTTTTTTCCCCCCTCCACCCAGCATTTATTTACACATCGACTGTGACACATCGGGCTTTCGCTCAGACGCTGCTGCTCCAATCGGAGGAGGGGATGTAGCATGAAAAACAATTTCAGTGATGTCACCGTGTCCATATATGAGCAGGGCTCTTTGGGGGTTTTTTTCTGCATGCACACATATCCACTTTCTCTCTGCTTTGTGCCTGCAGCTCAGCCTACAGATCCAGCGTTAGAGACTACGACACCCGAATGCTGCTGAGGTTCCCCCAGAGAGTGAAGAACCAGGGGACGGCCGACTTCCTCCCCAGCAGGCCACGCTACTCCTGGGAGTGGCACAGCTGTCACCAGTGAGTGTCATCCAGTACATCAATCACACAGAGAGAAAAGAGAGCCAGCGTCTGTGATTTGTTGATCTCACTGATAAACCAAGGTGCTGGTTAACAAAGTATCCAGATGCCAGGGAGGATCACACAGGTGTCTATGAAACTGCACAAGATATTATCATAGAGCCGGTCCTGGATGTAAATGAGCTTCACAGCAGCACTTTTAAGTATTTGGTGCATCTTTTATAGATAATTTAAAAAATAAAATTATGTCTCATTAAATAAAAAGTATATTCAGAGATGAATAAATTGACTCCAGAGGGTTTTAATAGAGTCATGTGCAGGAAATATCCACGAATAAACAAAGCAGCAAAGAGAATTTTGCTGTGGATGAGAAATTACAGGGACATTTTTGATAATAAAACACGATCTGAACATTTACTTTTGCAAAGACAAATTGCAAAACATTTGTTAGTTGTTTTTCTTAGTACAAATATAAATAACTGACCTAGTTATTTTCCAAGAGAGACCTTCATCACGTTTGGTCCTCTCCAGTCTGTAGCTGTGGTATGGCACCCCCTGTTGAACTACAGTTGTGCTACTTTTGGCTGTGTGAGAGTTTTTGTTGGCTGGTGTATTGTTTTGTAGAGACTAGGATATCTCAGTTGACATCTTAACACTAGTTTTAGTGGTATCTTTAGACTTATTAAAGATCTAATTTTCTATTTTTACGATCTCTGCATCAAGAAAGTAAAAACCTGCTTTGGGCTTTCACTAAATGATGACCCGAACTTCACTTGACCTCTGAATTCAGTCATTTTACAACTGCAAAGCCAGACATTGTAAAATAAAGGCGTGTTGGAGATAATGAGCCAAAAGGGGAAACTGTTGGTATTTTTGTCCCGTTCTGGAGGTTGTGGAAATGTGCCTGGTTTTTCCTTGATTCCTCAGAAACTACCTCAGTCCATAGTTATGTTATGAAAGCAGCAGTCCACTGTGCTGCTCCCTGAAATGGAGCACATTTGGCAGCGCTCCAATTAAATGTTGATGTAAACGGTATAGGTTTTTTTTTTTTTGGCCAGTGTTTCAGAAGTCAACTTAAGTTTCAATCCAGGCTGTTGTTTTTTTCTCACTAAACAAACTCTGTCATTTGGAGCAAAAACCAAATTCATAATCACTTTATGTCACCACCATGTAAACGCTGAATAGAAACACCTGTAATGTTTCCAGTCAGAATGGAAAACAGGAAACGTCCGACAGAATGTATTGAAATGTTAATGAATAACGTGGCTTAGTAACAGAAACAATCCCTGGTGGGTCTCTTAACAAGACAAACACGGCTTGGTTGTTTCTAAAAAGGATCAGACTGATGTAGAAATCACTTAACAGTTCAATGCTGTGCTGTTGATCCACAGGCACTTCCACAGCATGGACGAGTTCAGCCACTACGACCTGCTGGACGCTCAGTCTCAAAGGTCAGTGGCCGAGGGCCACAAGGCCAGCTTCTGCCTGGAGGACACTTCCTGTGACTATGGATACTACAGGCGGTATGCCTGCACCTCACATACCCAGGTGTCAAAGATAACCTCTGAAAACAGAGCTGCAAATGTTATTTCTGTCTTTAATGCTGCTCATAATTAACATTTTATATCAACAGTGGATCACGACTGTTCATGTAAAAGGGTCGCACATGGTGACAAGGCCACAAGGCCACAAATAATTATTGCTTTACTGCAGTTCTTTTCACCACTATGGAGTGCTTTAGCTTCCTTCAGCTTTGTTTTGGTTAGACGACCTTCAGTGTCATTTTCAGCTGCAGTAGTAGATGACAAAGCTCTAACACAGTGTGTGTCATACACCCTCAAAAGATGGTGGAAACCAACACAGAGCTAAAGGAAGAGTGAGAGAAAAACAGAGAAACTAGTCAAATTTATTATACGGTAATTTTGCTCTAGGATGTTTTAATCAACTGTTTGCCAACAAGTTTACTTTATCAAACTTTAAGGGGTTGTGTTTACAGCATGATGCCAGCTACAAGAATAAGTCTTTCAGCTTTTACTAATCGAGAATCATTCAGCTATAGCTCACTAAAAGATGTTGCAAGAGTTCTGCTTCATACATCTCTGAAGGACGAAAAAAAAAAGCAGAGTGGAGCTAAGACAAACAAGTGCTCTCTCACCGAAGCAGCTGTCTTTTAGGGAACAGCTTTAGTATTTCCTTTTCTGCACGAGCCAGTAGTGATGGTGATTTAATGATTTCCTGTTTCTCCTGTAAGATGACCCTACCTGCCTGAACGTCTGTGATCAGTTGTTTTGCACATGTTCTCTTTTTCCATCCTGCTCTTTTTCCCCCTGTGTTTTGACTGGCTGATTTATGGCTCTACTTTTTTCTTTTCTCGTATTTTTTTTTGTTGACATTGAATCCACAAACACTTACATTACTTATTATTTTATTCTAATCATTAGATACTCATAAGGTAAAATTGCTTTGTACTGTTTGATAAAAAAGAGTCTGTTTTGTTTGTATAATGTTAATGTTGATGCTCTTCAATGTCCAGGGCCTGAGCCCAGGATGCTATGATACCTACAACGCAGACATCGACTGCCAGTGGATTGACATCACAGATGTGAAACCTGGACACTACACCCTCAAGGTTTGTTGGAATTGGAAATACGAGATGATGTTTAGCCTCCTCTTGAGACACACACTTAAAAGAGTCACACTTCTGAGGAGTCACATTACATTTATCAACTGCTGTTATCTTTGCTCCCATGCGTTTGGTTCCTTTATTTTAATGTATTTTGTTGTTGTTCTCCACAGATCAGTGTAAATCCAAGCTATCAGGTCCCAGAATCAGACTACACCAACAACAATGTGCGCTGTGATGTTCGCTACACCGGCAACTACGCCTACGTGTCAGGTTGTCATATGTCATCGTAAGTATCACGCGTCAGATGGCCAATATTTATATGAGCTACTTTTTGTTTTTTTCCTAGTTCTTCAATGTGTTTATGTTCTTTTAAATCTATTTTTCAGATACTAAGAGCTGACAGTCATTCACAGCAGACATTCTGTAAATGACATTGAAGAGGACTGCATATGAAAACATTAAAAAACATAAAATGCGTAAGACTTGCATTCATTTTTATAATTTAAAATACTCTCAGTTAAAAAAGAAATTTAGCATCTGATGTCATAGTGCCAGATAGTGTTGTTGTTCTTTTCTTGTGTGCCAAAGTAGTTTTTTTTTCCGCCTTAGTCAAAACTATATTCTTTTCTGAACTCTTCTTTAAGATTTTTTTTTTCA
This sequence comes from Trachurus japonicus, assembly GCF_045865225.1. Taxonomy (NCBI): domain Eukaryota; kingdom Metazoa; phylum Chordata; class Actinopteri; order Carangiformes; family Carangidae; genus Trachurus; species Trachurus japonicus. The sequence continues at coordinate 18,028,258 of NC_140918.1, forward strand.
TTTTACTTCTACTTCTATTGCACCGTACTGTATGCTTGCATTTCATACCACTTCTAAGATAGATAGATGAAATTTAGAAGCCTAAAATAGCTAGCTAAATACACACATAAGCCAGCTTGCCCTCAGTGCTGAGTCAATATCAGCTATATCACAATTTTAAAATGAACCACTTGTTTAAAGGAAAGTGTTATATTTATATGCAACGGAAGAAACTCTCTTTACTTCAAAGCTTTTGATGAAACTTGAATAAAAATTTGTGATACTGTACCACTGTTTCGAAACTGGTCCGTTTGAAAAAAACTCACAGTCTCTAGCCTTTCTTTACTTTGTCTGTGTTTTATTGTCTTTGCAACGCACGCACACACACACACACACACACACACACACACACACACACACACACACACACACACACACACACACAAGGTTTCAAACTACTGAACTATTTTCATGACAGTATGAAATATCAAAAACAAATGTCCATCACAAGTTCTTATTGGCCAAGAAAGAGGCTCTGTTTTGTTTGTTTGAAGACAAGTTTTAACAGCCAGGCCCAGTGGCCTACCATAGTCAACGGATCTTGATGTATAAAAGAGATGGAATGCCCCTTGAATAAATAATAAGTCTGTAAGTTGGAAGAGTTGGTAACTTCACTTTCAGTTCCCTTATTAATAATTTCTAAGCAGCATAAAAAACGTTAAAAACACACTAATATAGGCTATTTGTGAGTTGATGTAAAGCCCTACTGATTGATTTTGCTCCCTGGGCCCCCTACAGTTGCAGAGTGCAATTCCCTTTCATGACAATATTGTCGTAAATGCAAGTCATGAACTGAGCTCCTTTGTCCACAGAGGTCATGGATGTAGAGGCTCACGTGCATTTGTTGACAAGCTGAAGCAACATAGCGACAAATCATAGAAGCCTTGCAACCATAGCAACCAATTACTTACCATTGCAGCACCAAGATGGCGATTTCGGCGCCCGCCGTCTTGCATCCTGTCTTTTCTCTGGACTCTCGCCAACGAATAAAATCCAGTTCCAGTTGTATCCTCCCTTCTTCCCTTGCTCGGCTTCTTTATCTTCTCTTCCTTCGACATTTGGACTCGTCAACGCCGCCGCCACGACAAAAATATAATGAAACTTGTAAGTTAGCTATAGCTTCTGGTAGCTAGGCGACAGGTGAGGCGTGTGTTCCCGCGAGAGGATGTCGGGCAGGCAAGTATGACATCATCAGGCCAGCTGTGCTATCAAGTTTCAAGGTAAAATAGTTACATGGTGTTGCTGTTGATAAAATATAAATGTATCCTGAATATAGAAATTAAAATTAAAAAAAAATAAACCCAACTCTGCTTTGCACTACAATGATGAAGATAAACGATTATTTCTAAATTAATCTCCGTTAGGCTGAATATAAGTTAACATTGTCCTGTTATTTATATAATCTAATATTTGTACAGTTACCAACAGATATTTATAGAGTCATGACTCATGACGTGCCTTCACCCTCCGGTCCACCAGGCGGCGCCACTGAGGCCTCGTCCGCTTGTTTGAATTCAGTGATTTTTATCAGCGACTGCCGACTGCCAGAGATACAGGAGTAAACCACCAGCAGGGAGTGTATGTGAGGAGTGTGTGTGTATATGTTTGGGAGCGTGTGTGTGCCACAGGATCATATATTACTAAGAAGACTACACGTTTTTTCAAGTCGAGATGCATCCAGTGAAGGTGTCGATCCCGTCGTTTCGTTCAGAAAACAACTCGATCGAGAGAGGATACACGGTGAGCTGCTCAGCTATAACCTCTGTCTGTCTCTCTCTGTGTGTGTGTTTGTCGTCCTCTCAGCTGCTGTCATCAGTTTGAAATGTTTCTCGTGGTAGTTTTTTCTACCCTGGAAATATAATTACAATAACAACATTAGTTTCAGCAGCGTAAAATGTCGCTGTTTTGTTCAAAGTTGTCTGTGTGGCACCGTCTGTAGGAATTCCTCTAAGCAGCTTCACCTTGTTCATTGTAAACATAATGTTCAGCTGTTCAGATAACACACAACATAGCCTACAACATACAGGCCTCCAGCTATTAACCACAACTTCACTACACCTCTATATTGACTGTTATGAATGTATAATTGGGTGTGTAAACCGACCGGGATCGGCCCGGCCTGGCCCCGGTCACCAGATAACAGGACCCCCAGCTGTCTGACAGAAATAAAGGCTGTGAAGAGGGACATCCTGTTAAAGGAGCAGGTCACAGTTTTTCACGTCTGTCCCTCCTGAATCAGAAAAACATCTTGGTGTAGTCAGTCATCCTGTCCATTGTGGCTCCTGTAGGCACTTTGCACTTTACATAGTATGCATTAATATGTACTGTACTTTTTCTTGGTGACCGTCAGCCTATCAATGGGGGCAAATTTTCCTTTTTATCTTACTGTTTCTATTTATTCTATCTATTGTATTTGTTTATTGATTGTTTTATTAACACTGTCTATTGTCTTATTGTCCTAAGTGTTCCTGTTTGAGCTCTTGCAAATCCCTTCCCAATGTGATCTCCTTCTGCAAATGGCAGATAAACTGACTCTGACTCTGACCATTAAACTATTCATTCCTAATGTTTTTCTTTTTTTCTGATTTTCCAATATAATACAGCCCCTATCTTTGGAAAGTAAGTTAATCTGGGGTGGGGTTTCAGTCAAATTGAGTATTTTACTACAGTATGTTTAAATGTCTGTCAAACTCTATGCCTCTTTGTGCCACAATTTAGTCCTGGTTCCTCAGCTCATGATGTCTTCTGATCCGCTCTCCTGGATCAGTCCCCAGTTCCTTAATTATCCCAAATTCAAAGAAACAGCTTGAATGTGAGTCAGGTTAGGAGGAGGTTTCCATAGACGAGCTAACCAGCAGCTGGTTGTAACCAGAGAGTGTCCACAAAGGCACGAGAGTGTCCCCTAAAAAGTGAGGGGGGGGGGGGGGACTGTATACTCAGAGTATTATTCCCTTTGTGCACAGATGAATGATTGAATGGGAGAAAATCCCTATAGCACAGTGTACATGGATTTCCTAAAAGATATTACAAACCCTAACCTCATCATTTGATCTCATAATCCTTTGCTTGTTTCCACAGTGAAGAAACTGCTGTTCCCATAATAACGATTACTTGTTTGCTCTCTTTCTTTATCAGATGTAGTCATAAGTAACCAGTAATCAGAGTTGCATTAACAACACAGCCGTAAATTGAAGAGTGGATTTCCTCCTTTACAAGATGTTGGCAACAACAGTGACGTACATACATGCAGTAAGACTGAGCGTCAATGAGTCCAGCCAAGTGACGGAAGTAGAGGACACTCTGTTTAAGGACGTTAACAGAAACTCCCACAGATCTTTTTTTCTTTCTACAGATGTTTCCTCTTTGCAACTAGCTGACATCAACAGTAACTGACAGTGGCTGACACCCCACGGTCAGCTGGTCAGTCAGTCACTCCCTGACTGTTTTGAAGTGGGAGGGCACTTTTTTTTCTTTCTTTTTTTTGGCAGATGGACGGGTGATAAGTCCCAACTCCCTCAACTGACTCTCTAACAAGCAGCGCTGATATGACTTCTCCTTTCTGTCCTTCAGGTGTTTAAAATTGACGTGTTGATGAATGGCAGGCAGCACGCGGTTGAGAAACGCTACAGCGAATTCCATGCCTTGCATAAAATGGTGAGATTTCAGGCATCTGCAGAGTTCATGGTCATTTATTGGTGCGGGGAGGGAAAAAAACAGATGCAGAAACACGAACCTTCAAAAACATTTTTTGTGTTTACATAATTTACTGGTGGAAAATGGTAAAATCACATCTGTACATAAATCATAGATGAGCCGAAGAGGTTAACCAATGTTGGTTTGTGGTTGCAGTTTTATAGACGAGTTCTTCTTTCTGCTCCTCGCAGGCATCTGTCTGTTTACTTCCTGTACAGATGTTTGTAACAGCTGACACTTTGACACTTCACAGTAGGAGAAGCTCAGTTGAAAATAATAAGATTATATTATATTATATTTTATTATTGTTTGTTGATGTGTTCCTTCCTGCCATTTGTCTTCATCTGGTGTGAAGCCAAACACAAAATTCAACTCCTACTCTTTCTTTTCATCATGTTTTTGTATCCAAACAGCTGAAGAAGAGCATAAAACCACCTGAGATCCCTTCAAAACATGTAAGAAACTGGGTTCCCAAAGTCCTGGAGCAGAGGAGACATGGTCTGGAGCTCTACCTGCAGGTAATGTGACTGTGTCTTTCTGTTTTTTTACAATACACATTTTTGTCCAACCCCCAAAACTACAGTACAAAATGTAGAACAGTTACGCAAAAGCAAGCCACCAACTACAAAAAAAAAAAAAGTAATGCAGTTCAGGGCGGCCTGCTACACACATTGCAATTTGCTTTTGTTTTGTCTGTTTTGTTAGACTATAATTATGGAAAATGAGGTTCTTCCAAAGATATTCCTGGATTTCCTGAATATCCGCCACTTTCCTTCAGTGCCGAAAACAGAGAGCTGTGGGTGAGTTCAAACTGCAGCTTGTCTGTAAAATAAAAAAGCAATTTGTGGCTTTTTTTCATCTGTGGGAAAGTTTGTTCCCAGGCCGCTTGAGGGTTTTTTAACTTTTTTTTTTTCTCTCTCTTTCAAGGTCATTCGATACAGAGTCAGAGGGATCCAGGTGAGTCCTTCAGTTCCCTGTTCCAGTGAATATACTAAAAAGTAATAAATCAAACGACAGGTCGGGTTCCCGCTGTGCACTTTAACCAAATGTAGTCATTGTTTGCTCTGCACTTGAACTTCACCCAGCATGTCAGTGAGCTCAGCCTCTGTGTTCATGCTGTGAATGTACAGTAAATGAAGCACAGAGCCGCCCACAAACTCTCTGACTTCCCTTTTCTCTGACTCCTTTCAGCAAACTCACACATCAGCCTGTCATGCTGTTTCTGAGAGACCCCTACCTGCTGCCATCTGCACGTGGTGAGTTCAGGCTCCTCGTGTAATTATGGTAAATGAACTTCTTACTCGTCTTATCTTTTGGTTTTAAAACCTTTCGTGTCCTCTTACCTTGCAGATGCTTTTTCTAACGTTGTGATTGAAGGAGTGATACATGGAGTTTTCTACCCAGATCTTCAGCCGAGGTAGAGGAGCGGAGCCACGTCTGAGGAAATACCTCAACAAACAGACGCTTTGTTATTTTTCACACCATTTTAGGTGTGCATCAGCACGGACATGACATGATACGATAAACTGAGCCTCATTTATATTTCCCAAGTCATATAACCATACATTTAAAAAGAAGGTGCTGTATCACTCAATAACTCACTGACACCACATTTTAAAACATAAAAGCATCCGTTACTCTCACACCCAGAAACCGTTACATCACTCATCAGCTAAGATCTACAGTACAGTACTAAGCTGTATCCCAACAGATTAGCCTTTTCTCTTCGGAAAATAGTTGAAGTTAACAATTAAACTGTGTAAACATTGTTATGTTTTACGGCACTACAGTCAAAAATGATTTAGGATAAAATATAATCAGTGATTCTTCAGGAATTAGAGTTAATACATAGTGATCAGTGGTCATTTATTTTCCTTTTTTCCTAAGGAAACAATGTGTGAAATTCATATTTAAGATGAAAGCTGGAGATATGACTATGAGGACGATTGAAGTGGTAGAGTTAGTTTTTTGAGACCTTTTGGATGGTTCTGCAGCTCTGGCGGAACCAGCGGAGAACCGGCTCAACTGGAGGTTTTCCAGAGACAGAAAAGTGTTTTTTTGATTTGTTTTTTCTGGCCTGGAAGAACAACGCACAGAACAGGGAGTGTAGGCTGGAATCACAGCCCACAAACAGGGAGGTGCCACTGTTCAGAGTTGCCAAATGGAGCCGGTTTAGGGAGTGCAGCGGGACAACATGGACAAGTCTCTGAAGAAGGTGTTCTGGGAGAATGGAAAGCAGCGTGCCACATGGCAGGGTGGAAACCAGTTGAGCTTTTTTCAGGAGATCGAGTCAGTGATTTGGGCCTTTTTCCTTTTTTAATGGAGCATTAGAGCACTGTAGTGTGGAGCAACTCAGTCTGGTGTGATTTTGGGCAGAGAGCCAATTTGAAATGTAACCATGACAGACAGAAATATGTGACATAACCTGAGAGTGAGAAAAGACACATTCAGCTTGATATCGGCATCAGCGGAGTTGTAGAAAACGGATGTTGACACAGCAATAATGACAGAATAAGGATGACTTATCCGTGCCTCAGCTGCATATGTTCCTCCCTCGACAGTTCTTCACACACATGACATAAGGGAGGAAGCAGTGAGATATGAGCCGTTAAGAACGGCTTATTGGAACTAATCACAGGGTTTGACTATTGCTATCGTAATTCAACACTACACACGACCTCTCTCCTACTCAGACCATAAATAAAACTCAAAGTAGGACTTTTTATCTCAGTGTAGTCTGTGCAAAATATTACTTTATTAATCATTAAATCAAAAGCAGAAGTGCATTAAAATACTGATCATAGCTGACACGGGCCTGTTCCTATTATATTGCAATATGAAAACCAGCTTCAGATTCTGCTTCAGTGCAGGAAGTTTCAAATTAAGGTTTCAGTTTGTGTAACAGAAATAAGGATTGTGTTGATTTGTGCGCAGAGTAGAAAAAAGAATAATGATAACACTTGCTTAAGGCCAGTTTCTAACACTAACACCAGTCATTTTGCATTTTAAGTTAAATTTACATGATAATATAGGTCAGTTTTTCTCAGTTGTGGTGATTAGAGGTATAGTCACCCATGGTGTAAAGGGATATGGTGATTTAAAACACAACCAGTACAATACTGTGCAATATGAGATAAATGTTGTTGTCTGTGAAACTACAAACCATCATCTCCTGTTGTGAACCTGTGAATGAAGTTGTAGTGGAGCGTTATGTTGCATGTCAGCTAACGGACGGCGCTTGTTTTGACCTGCTTTTTACTGTTGTTTTCAATGTGACTGGACCTCCACTAGAGCACAGTGATAACTACACATTTACATTAAATGACTCTTGAACACTTAACCTCAACTAAACACAACACAACTTTATGTTTTAACAAAGTAAATCATTTCCTAGACATCCATCCTGTAGATTTATATGTATTTATATTATGTAACGTTGTTCTCTGATTATGTGAAAACTATCATTAATGTGCCATAACGTCAAACTACAGTGACCACTGGAATACTACTGTAGCACTTTAAAATGGACTACATGTAAAAAACAAATTAAAAAAGTACTGACACCATTAAAATTCATTGTTTCCACAAACCATCTTTGTCCGACCGAGAGTTCCTGTTGATTTTTAATGAAAATTACTTCAGGTTTATTGAACATCATAAGCTCTTTATTAGAAAAGTGACTTAAAAAAAGGCCATCAAGACTGTTGTCTTTATTACATCACATTATGGGGTTAGCATAATCATTGTAAACTTTCATGTGTATTGTGCAGTTGTAAATAATGTAGCCAGATTTTTTATTTTAATTCGAGCTGAGCATTAAAATATGTATTTTTAAAAGTACCAATAGGAGCAAACCAACCTGAACCTGTTGATGTCAGTCTGTCCACCTCTGCTTTTCATCTTCTTCCCAGACAAAGCAGCATTCATGGTTAATATGATCTTCCTGCAGATCATGGAACTGTTCTTGTCTCAGAGCACGGATTTATAAATAATCTCTTCTTTTGGTCGTATCACCCAGCCGTAACACAATTATAAAGTCCCTAAACAAACATGAAATGTAATCTTTCAAGGCAAAGCAATGCATATCTGTTAACATACAGTATTCTGGTTTTGCTGTGGCTATAACAAAAAATGTGTCCTCAGCAAGAAAGGATATTCATGGACAAATGTTATAACAAAGTTCTGGAAATAATCTGAAATGCCAAATATTTCAGAAGCATAGAAAATTAAAAACCAAAAAAATCTATTGATTTCTGGGCAGCAGTGTCCCAGTGAAGTAACAGTCCAGTAGTAATAACACACATTTCTTAGGAATGTGTGGCCCAGCACCTGGAGGCAATTCGGCAGAGTATCTTTGGCCCGATCTGTAGTTTTAAAGTTCTCCGTGACCGACTTCGTCTTTGAGTCGTTCGTCCTGGTTGGCTTCAGCCTGAGGTTCCTTAATGTTGGCGAAGGCAACCTCTCTCGTCAGCTGCTCCAGAGGAGGCAGGCCCACCGCCAGGTTCCTCATTGCAATGGCCGTCATCAAGAACCTTAAGGACAGAGAGAGAGAGAGAGAGATGAAGGAAACGAGATCCACAGAGACATTCACACATGGCTTCAGTGGAGGTTTTCTGTGGCACGCTCACCCTCTCCGTATCGTGTAGTACTTCTTCACGGCAAACCGATCCAGTCGCTCCAGTATGCCGGCTTCCCTGCGTTTCTTCACCTCCTTCATGCGCCGCTGCCTTTTCAGGAACAGACGCACAATCGGGTCGGTGGCGTTGACCTCCGCCCCGTCCGGGTTGTCTGCGGCGAGGGGCTGCAGCTCAGGAGGAAGAGGCTCGGTTTCTGTGGGATGAATGAATATCCAGTCAGCATCTATTATTTATATATACAGTATATTATTATATTATATACCATATACTGTATATCTCATTATTTATTTATTATCATCGATTATTTATATATATTCTTGTACATAGTGAATTCTTCTTTTATTTGTATTCCTTACTTCTTAACTATCCTGTACTTCTTCGCTACTGTTGCAAGTGAATTTCCCACTCGTGGAATCAATAAAAAGTCTTATGTCTTATCATTTTTGAGCTCTTGGGAGCTGAGCATAACCCTGGATCTTATTTTATATGGTTTGTATTGGACTTTTTTCTTTTTAAATCTAATATTCCACGTAAGTGTTACACCTCCTGGTATCGACATGTTTTCACCTGTCCCGTTGCGAATGCGCTCCTGGAGCTCAAACAGCTTGGTGAAGTTCTGCTGCAGCGCCGCCTCTGTAGTGTTGACATAGACGTACATGTAGCAGGAAGGGCCTTCGGACACCGTGTACACCTTATGATAAGCCCCAGCAGGTACCTACACACACAGACATGTTCACAGTATTGTAAAAGCTTCTTGTGTTCAGGTTAGGCAGTGTAATGTTAACAGTGGTGCCGGTGCGTAAGCGGAGCTGTACCTTCATCTGCTCACCAGGCTGCAGACTGCTGTTCTTCTTCTCCTCCACTATCTCCACATCTATTTTGCCCTGCAACACGTGGATGCTGGTGTTGCCGAGGTCTTCGCTCACAAAGTTTTCTAAGTGGAGACCTGGAAGGTAGCACAGACTGTCAGCTAAAACAGTAGCACATCCAGCAACAAGGATAAATAAGTGAACACAAAACAAAACCAGCTTTTTCCATCTGTATGGATTCATGGGACTTTCCTGACCTGGGAAATCGGCGATAAAGACGATCTCGGTCTGATTGTCCAAACTGCCCTCAATCTCCTGGAACTTGGTCCTCCATGGTGAGAGGTCGACCAGCAGAGGCATCAGCCATGGGTTTGGTTTGAAAGGTGACCAATCAGCCCTCACAACGTCCACACGGGGATCGAAGATCCTTAGAGAAGAATTCAGCATTAATTTGATAGATCTGGAGATCATTAATAACACTCATTAATTAACATCTTTTTGCTCTTGTACCTTTGCTGGAAGCGTTCGTTAATGGACACCCAGATGTCGAAGTAGATTTCAGGATCAGTGATGTTGTAGCGCGGCAGGAGGTGACTGAGGCACGAGGCGTACTGCTTCAACATGTCACCGTGATCTTTCCAGCGACGGCTTTGTGTGAACACCTGCAGTACACAGACAGGGGGATCATTACTTCATCAGGGGATCAGCTGCATTGCAATGTAAAAATAAAAAGTCAGAATGCTTTATGAATTGGTGTTGTTAATAACTGATATATTATTAAAGGGCAACTTCGGTTTTTTTCAACCTGGGCCCTGTTTTCATATGTTTTTCTGTAGATGTGAGTGATGGATAATATTTTTTTTGAGGTGGCTCCAGTATTGAGCCGGGCAGGCAGCCTGCAGCCCAGCTGATGCTCTTGCATGGGGCAAGTGGCTCCCGTCAAAGTTCGCCGTAAACGAGCATTTTTTTTCAAACTGACAGGCTCAGATAGTTACAATGAATGTCCGACAACATACTAGAAAGGAGAAATTAACGTATTCAGGGTTTTTTCTGGCCAAAATTTGGGTTGAGGCGGCCGCAGGGATACGTATCTCTCCCTCCGGTCAAACGCCCCGTCCTGATCCACATCCACTGCAAGGTAAAGGTGCCGCCAGCTGTAATAGTGTAACATCCGCGTTTTTACAGCTGATTTTAGGATGAAACTCTGAACATAAATAATAAATTACCATGGAGATCTATCCGGGTTAAACAGCCACCTTTGTAGCTGCAGCTCTCCGTCTCCGTCTCCTTCTCTCTCTCTTCACGCTCTGTGCCGGTGGGGTGTGTTTACACTCAGCACCAGGTTTGAACGGAGCGGAGTCTATGAGCCCCAATGAGCCCCGCCCCCGCAGGTACACAAGCAAGCCGCGCATCAACGGCATCTTGCGGTCTGGCCCGGAGCTGAAATCAAACACACCCCTCCTGCTGCGGTCGAGTTGAACCAGTTGAAAACAGCGCCGCTGAGCTTCCATACCGTAGCCTACATTGAGTTTCAATCAAGATTCCAGCGCAGCGGCAGACAATTTCAGCGAGGCCGTGCCGACCACAGGGTCTGGTATGTTGTCGGACACTCATTGTAACTATCTGAGCCTGTCAATTTGAAAAAAATGCCTGTTTATACCGCGAACTTTGACGGGAGCCACTTGCCCCATGTAAGAGCGTTAGCTGGGCTGCAGGCTGCCTGCCGGGCTCAATACTGCAGCCACCTCAATAAAAGTGTTATCCATCACTCACATATACAGAAAAACATAGGAAAACAGGGCCCAGGTTGAAAAAAACCGAAGTTGCCCTTTAAGTCAAAATGAATAACTAGTGTTACCATAATGCCTGAAACTCACCCCTGGGTTCAGATACCCTACTTCTCCAGTTTTCCCATCTCTGTAGGTGATCTTCACATGCTGGTGGCTGCGGGAGTGAACCATCATGTCCCAAGAGTATCCATACAGGCCATTGGTCCAGTTGTTGTAACCCTGCACAAGAACATAATTAGGATAATTTCATGGTAGTAAAAAAAATTATAGACATTAATAAATATTTTAACAGTTATTAAATATGTGCATGAACAAAGCATTTGAATTCATAAATAACAAAGTCCATATCTGCTTCTCCAGGGCTTTCACCCCTCTACTGACAACACCAGTCCCGGCTGTTGTTTGCTGTGGACTGTTGACTCTGATTGAGCAACTGGGGACTCACTAGCATTACAAGGCTTTAGTTTGTACACGTACAATAAACAGAAGCTAGTAGTGGTAGATATTGTTGCAGCAATTTACTTATTGTTTGCTTTTATGTAGCGTGGGGGGACAGAGCCTTTTCCATTGCCGCCCCCACCCTCAGGAACTCACTTCCCAAACTCATCAGAGACTGTACAGTCTGGCTAAAATTGGCTTTTAATGTGTAATAATTAAATATGTATAATTTCTGTTCTGCTATCTTCAAGTTTTATCTAATTTCATTTAATTCTCTTTCTGTGTATTGTCCATTGTTTCTTTATTTTAATTTTGCTTATGGAAGCAAAATGGAGCACTTCTAAAAGCGCTTTACGCAGAATTACCTGTGTGATGAAGTGGGAGTAAGGCAGGAAGAACTGTTCCATTATGTAGATTATAGAAAAAATAGCTGCCAGTTTGTGCTTAAATCTGATTTTGGGAGCTTTGGCAGCAGGTGGGGTCTCCTGGCGTTCACCGCCAGTGCTCTGGGTCTCTTTGTAAACACAGGAGGGACTGGTCTGAACGACAGGTGTGGTGAGCGGCAGGGCCACCCTGAGGAATCCTGGGAAACGGCGAAAAAATCTTCTTGGCCAGTCTTGGTAGCAGAAGATAGGACTGGTGGCGAGCATCGTGTAGGAGAACATGCCTGAGAAAGATCAACAGTCTCAGTCAGATGAAGGTAGAATGACGCCCAATGGGTGAGAGTAAAGTTTTTCAAATTAAAAGCCTGTGAAGCAAAGGGATGGACTTACCGATGCTGAAGAGCTGAGAGTTCATACAGTGGAAGTAGCTCACAAAGACAATTGCGTAAGGTCTAGTGGCGTCGAAAAACAGAAGGTAGCCGGCCGTTAGATCCAGAAAGAGACCGCCTCCATGAACCACCAGCAGACTCACCAACTCCACAGGAAGAATCACTCTGAAACATAAAGTGTGGTGCAGCAAGATCAGAGCTGGAGGTCAGAGATACCAACCATAAATATTAAAAAGTAAAATAACTTTGAACTGCGCTGCTTCATAATACCTACTTGAAAGGATCAAAAAGCCAGTGGTGTGCCAAGTATGACATAGAGTATCCCTCCACCCAGTCAGCATCCAACTTTTTGATTCCAGCGATGAAGTACACTATAAATATCTTGAAGGAACAACAAACAGACAGTTTTGACTGATCTGATACCGCAGTGTGTTAACAAATCAAACAAAATCTGTTTGACTGAAAAGGTAAAAAGTCTCAAACCTGCGTCCTCAGCAGAGTGTAGTTCCACAGAGGCACATGAGCGTTTCTTATAGACGGTCTCCGCAGGCCGTCGATCGACCTGCACACACATACACACACTCACTGGTGTCAAATATCTCCTTCTGTTCAGCTTGCAATATACACAGGACAGAAATACACAAGGATACACAAAGTCATCACAATTCATATCACCCGACCAGTATCTGTTGCCGTCCATCAGCGTGAGCTGAAATCCAATGAGGCCGTAGAGGTACGAGTGATTGTTCCAGGTCGTCTTGTCCAGAAAGAAGATGTACCAGTAGGTGGAGATGAACATCAGGCAGGAGAGACGGTAGAAACAGCCGAGCATGATGCCCAAGGTGCCTTCATTTAGGAACACCAACACATAATTAAAGGTATAATGACAATGCATGTAGTGGTTTACATTGACTAGTCTATTTTTACAAAGCAGTGCCACTCAGTGAACTGATGTTTCTGTTGGTCACTATTGATTTACTTTGTATGATTTACCATTGTATTCTGTTTGCTTTCTTGTGTAAGCTACGGGCTTTTTTTTTTTTTGTCCAAACTGTGCGGAAGTTATTTGGCTTGGGGGGGAAAATTAAAGTGGAAAATTGCAGGTCTGGTGTACCTGCTTTCATCTTTACCGAGGGAAGCCGCCCCACAGAGACCGTCTCCTCTGTAATAACTGCTTTACCCCTAAAACCTCTGTCAGCACTGAGGTGTAAACTACGTGAACTTCCAATACCCACCCAAGAACATCACCACGTACACCAGGTACATCCAGTCCATCGGGAGGGGTTGTAGGAAATTGAAGAGGGGGAAGCGGCACACGGGGGCCCCATCCAGGTACTTGTAGTCCAGGTGACTGAGGCCGCGTTCCTGTGTGACATCGATGGCCATCAGCAAACCTGCAGGAGAGACATATGATGAACGAGTGAATGAACGCGTAGTGCACTATTGTAAAAGCTGTGTAATCAGCACAGATGTTCAACCAAGTCATTCCTTTGGTCTGCAGATCTAGATCCATGTTTTTATCTCTCCAGACTGGACTCTTGCAACGCTCTTTACTCTGGGATCAGCAGGAAAAAAGATCCAAAGACTTCAGCTGACACAAACCTTATTTTAGACTCCTGCTTTTGATTTAGTTTGTAATACATGTTTTCACAGTAAAATCCCTTGTTCTTGTGTTTTTAAAGGTGCCATAAAATGAAATTATTAATATTATTTTGCAACAGATTGTTGACTATTGAATAGACGGAGGTAATAGCTGCTGGTTTCACTCACCAAACAAGCAGCGGAAGATGCCCAGTGATGCGGGGTCAGTGGGGCGGTTGAGCAGGGCCACCAGGCTCTGCCAGGAGGTCAGGTCCTCCCTCTTGAACCCAAAGAGCTGCTCCATCTTGGTCTTGGTCTGTGGTTTGTCTTTTTTAGGAGCTGCTGCCTTCTTTGCAGTTTGTTCCTCCCCATCACTGCTCAGAAGAGCACCTAGAGGTTGGACAGGGAAAATGGATCATGTTTTTTATGGTTATGAGCAAGATAGGCCTATAAGACACTTAATTTATTGTGCTTTATGTAGGCTAGATAAGCTGCAAAAGCCTGCACGGTTTATACAGCAGTCACTTATACTTATACACCCCAAACTCGGCTAAATAGCAGCTTATCCCGGGCTGAATGCAGGTCTAACTGGTTGTTATTACAGCGGCTAAACAACAACACAACGCCTCATTGACTGTCACTGCAGCCGCCAACCTCACCTGCTGCCGCGTCCCTCGACTCCATGCTGAGAAACGTCCAGAATAAAAGGGATTCGGACTCGGGACGGAGGAGGAGGGGGGCTCTCTGCTCTCCCTGCCCAAGGTGGAGGGGTCCAGGCTGGTCACGTCAATGAAACGGACAGAGTTACGTGTCACAGTCCCACACACACACACGGGCAGGTCGAGAGGAGGAGGAGGAGGAGGAGGAAGACGTGTTGGGAGGGATTGGAATGTTGTGAAACAGTCGCTCGTCGTTCATTGGCTGGTTCCTGCGAGGGATACGCCCACCAGAGGGAACACCTCATACGTCACATCCTGTCTACCCATAGATATATAAACGTAGATGCCGCCTCTGACGCTGCTGCCCATTGGAACGGATTGTCGCCGCCGCCGCCATCTTGAGGAGGAGGTGTCTAACTTTTACTTACTGTATCTACAGAGGCAGACTGAATTTTCAACCGATTTTCAAGCCGTTTGTTTTAATATAATCACTACAATTCAGCTATATAGCTCACGTTAGCAGTTAGGGTTAATGTAAGTGCCATGAAACTGATTTAATATGGCCTAGCACAATTATATAGGTAGCCTACAGTGGTTTACACTCACTCGCCGGCCTCATCACCATGGCAACCACAAACTCACAGCCGGGGGAAACAGCTGATAAGCCTAGCCTACACATACAGGCAACAAAATAACAAACTATTAATATATTAACTAACGGTATATGCACTAAATGTAACACATATCCACCCTATGATACGTTACGTTAGTTTCATTTATGTCAGATAACTTACCTACATCAAATTCAACAAGTTCATAATAGTTATATAATATAAAACAACCTATTACTTGAGAAAAGTTATTCCATGTCTCTTCGTTTTGGCGTTTCTTTCATGGGATGATCTGTACGCGGCACTAAAGTTTGGCATTTTGCCAGATTCACAGCTGTCAAACCCTCTGACTGTTGATTGCTTGTCAGGAGGAACTACTCCTCAAGATGGCGGCCGTGAGACATTCCAAACAAGCCCGAATGCGGCATCTACGTATATATATCTATGGGTAGACAGCATAGATATATATACGTAGATGCCGCATTCGGGCTTGTTTGGAATGTCTCACGGCCGCCATCTTGAGGAGTAGTTCCTCCTGACAAGCAATCAACAGTCAGAGGGTTTGACAGCTGTGAATCTGGCAAAATGCCAAACTTTAGTGCCGCGTACAGATCATCCCATGAAAGAAACGCCAAAACGAAGAGACATGGAATAACTTTTCTCAAGTAATAGGTTGTTTTATATTATATAACTATTATGAACTTGTTGAATTTGATGTAGGTAAGTTATCTGACATAAATGAAACTAACGTAACGTATCATAGGGTGGATATGTGTTACATTTAGTGCATATACCGTTAGTTAATATATTAATAGTTTGTTATTTTGTTGCCTGTATGTGTAGGCTAGGCTTATCAGCTGTTTCCCCCGGCTGTGAGTTTGTGGTTGCCATGGTGATGAGGCCGGCGAGTGAGTGTAAACCACTGTAGGCTACCTATATAATTGTGCTAGGCCATATTAAATCAGTTTCATGGCACTTACATTAACCCTAACTGCTAACGTGAGCTATATAGCTGAATTGTAGTGATTATATTAAAACAAACGGCTTGAAAATCGGTTGAAAATTCAGTCTGCCTCTGTAGATACAGTAAGTAAAAGTTAGACACCTCCTCCTCAAGATGGCGGCGGCGGCGACAATCCGTTCCAATGGGCAGCAGCGTCAGAGGCGGCATCTACGTTTATATATCTATGCTGTCTACCTTTTTGTTTCATATTCCCCTTTTTACAGTCTATGATATTCCCTCAGAAAAATCAAAGCCTAAAGTCGCTCCTTTTCTAATGAAATTAAAATCCCTGAAGCCTCTGACTGGCCCACTTGTTGTTGCTGTTTTATTTTCTCTATGTAGGCTATTTTATTTTATTCTTTTGTACCCATCTTTGACTTAATCTTTGTAATGATCTATTATGCTTTTGACTATCTGTGTTTTTGAAGTGCTGCTTTGCATCAATGGTTCTGTATATGGTACTTGCTTAATAATATAAATTTTAAAAAATCAAAATAAAATAAATAAATATTCCCTCAGAAAATATAAACTACATTAATTGGACCTGTAGGTTACAGATACAGTTACAGCTACTTAGACAGGAAAATAAAATATATGATTACAAAATTGCAAAGGGTTTTGGCACTAAAAGTAAAGGGAATATATTTTTATGAATGTATAGGTTTAATTAGGCCTACACTAAATTAACTCAATACAAAAGTTAATTCTCTTTTTCAAGGCACTTGAAAGGGGCTGAAATATGATGAAAAATGATTATCAAAAATCAGCTCAATGCATCATTTGCTCTTTAGAATATTTTGTAATTATTTATGCCAGAATTGGGCTTTTTAAGTGCCAAATAATGTAATGTAATCAAACCATTGATTCACAAAGTTGTTAAATAAAGCAGTAGTTTACATGAATCCATTATGCATCTAAGTCCTTCTTTTTTGTAGACCACTCCCATCTACTGCCTTGACTACAATACAACAGGATACCACTGGAGGGCAGTCATGTATTGTATATCTGTATCTCTTAATGCAACATTTGCTTATTGATCCAGCGGCTTTGGGAAGGGATCATGCTGCAGATTAGCTCTCAGGCCTTATTGAAAAGAGTTGCTGCATAAATCCATGATCAGTTTTGTATAGTTGAATTGGGCCAACAAGCTAACAAATGTTTTATTGAAATTCATGTTTGTTAAAAGCCTCCTCTGTCACAGTGGTAGGAAGAGTTGAGTTTTTGGTTTTCATAATTTTCTTTTGGGATCTGAAAGCACCCTCCTCTGATGAAGCCTAATTGTCTGTGGAGAGTGGTGGTGTGTTCTTTCCACTGCAGATTGTTATAGACTAAAAACACTATATCCAACTCAGAGGTTTGGCAACATGGGCTTGGGCTAATTGGACTGGTTATTTAAAGTTTTGTGTGAGTATGAGAAGGGTGTGAGCAGTTTTGAAGTGCTCTGAAAAACAGACACATAAAAGGTCTTTGTGAAATAATGGCTCAGTGACACTATCTCAGACGACCAGATGTGTAAACTGAAGCTTTGCAGTATCATAGGCAGACATGCTGTTTGGAGCACATGAGCACTGAGTGTTAACTGTGAGTCCACAGCATTTTACCCATACTAAGTACCAAATTACATAACGCTTTCCAGGAAACATCATTCACTTGCTCCTTTGTTCTCAAATATAAGCCTATTTTATTTGATGATTAATAATCAAAATATCTGATTTAAAAGTTTACTTAATCAAATAAATAAAGAGATGGTGGTAGATTTTCTCTCAAGGATTTAGTTTATCTAAACTGGTCCTCCTCCTGTTACTTTATTTATTTGTGAGTATAGTTTGTGTGTACGTATGTGCATGTATAAGTATTCTGTGTGTATGTGTGCATATGTGTACACAGGCCCACACTTGTATATTTATTGCAGAGGGTTTCTCTGATTTTGACGTGTGTAATTTTTGCTGGTGTGTGTGTGTGTGTGTGTGTGTGTGTGTGTGTGTTTTGTGTTCACTTTCTATTATGATCTTGTACCATTGATGACTGAATGCTTTTTTGTATTTTTGTTGGTAATAAGGATCCCCTCGAAAATGTGAAGGCACATCTCAAGGGGCTATCCTTTGAAAATAAAGTCAAGTGTTTTTTTCTCTTATGATAACATTTAATATTTGCACAGCTAACAGTCACAACTTTTTTTTTCTTTTTCAACAAAAACAGACACCAGATGAAACCTTGATTCAAAAATAAATATACAAAACATAAGATATAAGGGGATGAAATAAAATAAACAAACATCAAATAAACAGAGAAAAAAATCAGTGGTGGACAGTAACGGAGTAAATTTACTTGAGTACTGTACTTAAGTACATATCCAGAGGATTTGTACTTTACTTGAGTATTAGATTTCTTTGGTACTTATTACTCTTACTTGAATACATTTCCAAGACAAATATTTTTACTTTTACTCGAGTTGATTTCTAGGAAGGATGAAAAGTACTCGTTACTTTCAGGTCTGCTCTTTTTTTTTTTTTCTAAAATACTATTGGACACAAGCTGTGTTAGTCAAAGAAGGAAACCCTGACCCCTAAAGCAGCACATCAGTGCAGGTGGTTTCAAAGAGTTAATTCTCAGAAACAAGAGTTAAAAGGTCATTAAATTAATTTAGAAAAAATCAGAGTAATTCATTGATGTGAAAAATAAGAAATTTACTCTTACTCTTACTTTTACTCTTACTCTTAAATTTAAAAGCAAGTACTTTTTTACTCTTACATGTCGACTGAGCTACTTTTACTTGTAACGGAGTAAATTTTGACCAGTAGTATTTGTACTCTTACTCAAGTAGCTACTGGGGTCGAGTACTCTGTCCATCTCATGGATGTATTATATTAACATCTATGAAAATAAAGTCAAGATTTGATGTAGTTTCCGGACAGGTGACAGGTGTAATCCTCCGGTCTCGCGAGAGGCGGCGCCGCTGAGCGGAGCAGCGGCGTGTGACGTAGGCAGCCCAGCAACCAGCGACAGAAGAAGAGGGAGAAGAATAACAAAAGCAGCTACAGCAGAGTTCAGACCACACACCATCACCTACTCCTGTATTTACACCAAACGACAAATTAGAGAAAATGTAAGCGGAGCCACAGAGGGGTTTTCCGTCTGGAGGCTCGTGTGGAGGGGCAGCTGGTCAGAAGTCGCGCTGTTACTGTTTCTAGACGTGTTTTTTTGTCTGTGAATCGGCAGCTAAGCTAGCTCTGAGGTTAGCTCCTGCTCGGCTGGTTTCTGTCTGTCTGTCTGTCTGTCTGTCTGTCTGTCTGTCCGGGAGATTATCAGCCTCTGTTTACCGTCCAAAACCACCCTAACACCTCCTCTGCCTCAGCCTGCCCCGTGCTGGTCGTCAGGTGAGTTAACGCAGCCCGTTTTTGTTTTTTCTTTATCAGACTCCACATGTGGTTTGCAGATGTTGGATGAGCAGGGAGACTTTTGTATGAGCAAGTTGTAGCTATAGAAACTTGGTTCAGGTTTTGTTTTGTTGCCTCCCTGAGGCCTTACAGATGTAAAGTGTGCACTGTACAGATCTCAAAGCCTCTGGCGCTACATTTGACCTTTTACCACAGTCAGCACCACATCCAAAAATCTAATATGATCCAATGACATTTTTGTTTTTTTGAACACTTAACTAGATAATATCATTTTCAATGACGGGCTTCGTGTTCGTGTTGATAGTGGGAGACGCCAAATCGCCTAAATGATATGCATAATAGTCGTGTTGCTAAGTTGTAATGGAGTTTTATTAAAGATGTGTGAGTTGAAATTGTCAATTAGCCTATCAACAGATAATTAGCAACATAATTAAACAATGGTAATCAATCATGTAAGCGATTTGTCAAACGAAATGCCAGTTATTTGCTGGATACACACACTCACTAAAACTGTCATGTTATTATAAACTAAATATTTTAGGATTTTGGTGTGTAACAAAGCATATAGTTTGAAGCTGTCATTGTGAATATGAGCTACTGTGATCTGTTCATTAAAAACAGGTAAATGAAAACTCCAACACAAGCTACACCACAACACTGCAAAATCCAAAGTCCCTCACGGACTGTGCTCTCATCAATACATTGATCTACAAAGCGACGTTTCAACATTAAGACAGTTGGCCTGTTTGTTTCTGACAATGGCTTTGTTTTCTTCGTGTGTCTTTCTATGAGAGGGCGGAGATGGGAAGTTTGGGCAGCAGGTTCCAGTCGCCCTCTCAGGGCCCCGAGGAGGTCGCAGAGGGCACGAGTACGAGCCGCAAACACGGCTGTGAGTGTAAGAAGAGGAAAAGAAATGCCCAGTGTGACTGTGACAGTGAACAGGAGGAGGACGACGCCTTACTAGATACACCTCGCAGGCAAGTCCACTCAAAGAGCCTGTGATCAGTTCACTGTGAAATGTCTTTCAGTTATCAGTTTTATTTTATCTAACTCTGGTTTCTGTCCTTTCTCTGCTTTTTGTCTGTGTGTGCAGGAAGAAACTGAAAAGCACGTCGCGGTACATTTATCAAACCTTGTTCCTGAACGGTGAAAACAGTGACATTCGAATCTCTGCTCTGGGACAAGAGTGGAACCTCCACAAAGTTTATCTGTGCCAGGTAACGTATAATAACACAAACCATATCAAATATATTCTTATACGTAGGTTATATTTATCATTTTAAACTTATTCCTCCTCTCTTTTGTACTTCACAACAGTCAGGATATTTCTCCAGTATGTTCAGCGGCTCATGGAAGGAGTCCAACATGATGGAAATCAACCTGGAGATCCCGGACCAAAACATTGACACTGAAGGTGCGAGCACTTACATCACAGAAACCAACAGTTGACTGTGTTTGTTAATTCATATATTTTACTGATAGCTTTACGCTGCTCTATGTGTGTAGCCCTACAGGTCGTATTTGGATCCCTGTACCGCGACGACGTCCTGATCAAGCCCAGCAGAGTCGTCAGTATTCTTGCGGCGGCTTGTATGCTACAGCTGGTCAGTACATTGATAGAAGTCAGTTGTCACAAATGTATAAACTGATTTTGTGTAAATTCAATCACATGATGATTCAAAACCAAATCAGGTCTCATGCCTCTTTGTTGTCGACAGGATGGTTTGATCCAGCAGTGTGGAGAGACCATGAAGGAAAACATCAGTGCAAAGACTGTGTGCGGCTACTACGCCTGTGCCAGTATCTACGGCCTGGATTCAGTCATGAAAAAGTAAAAAGTTTTAATTAATCGAACTTATTTCAAATCACCAAAAATTGATAAGAAAGTTACTAATACTTTTTATTTGTTTGTGCAGGTGTCTTGAGTGGCTTCTGAACAACCTGATGACCCACCAAAATGTCGACCTGATGAAGGAACTTGGGTTTGTACTCCATTCACAAATTCTTTGGTTTTTACATTCATTTAGTTCAACATTCAACAAAAGAAATGGTTACTGTGTGAATTTTGGACACACCTTCTCATTCAATAGCCTGTCTTTATCTTTTATTACTTTCTGCATCGTAGATTTTATACTTAGGACATCAGAACTATAAGGAACACATATGGAGTTATATAGTAAACACAAAAGTGTTAATTAAAACAAAAGTGTTAGCTGTCACCTGACTTAAACCCAGCTGAGATGGTTTTGGGATGAGTTGAACTGCAGAGTGAAGGCAAAGCAGCCAACAAGAGTTCAGCACCTCTGAGAAGACTGTTGGGAAACTATTCCAGGTGACGACCTTATGAGGCTGATGACAGAATCAAAAGTGTGCAAAAAGCTGTCATCAAAGCAAAAGGTGGCTACTTGGAAAAATCTAAAACATATTCTGCTTTGTTTAAAACTTTTTCCATACATGTTCCTTCATAGTTTTGATGTCTTCAGTTTGAAACTACAATGTAGAAAGTAATGAAAACAAAGAAAAAACATTAAATGAGAAGGTGTGTCCAAACTTTTGACTGGTAGTGTACATCTCAATCTCCACTGTAAAGATAAGATAAGATGAGCCTTTACTGTCTCCTAGGAGAAAGGAGAAATTCATCTTTCATTGGAGAATACAGATACATACAATCAATAAATAGTTGCAGCCACACAGGATAAAAAACATGAAAGCAAAGCACAGATGCATAAAAAAAAACATAAAATGGGATGCCCCCTGCTACATCACTTACATCTCCACCTCAGACACACACACACACCCCTCATTCTGCAGCTGTCCTAACCACACTCACACTTGCAAACACACACCCATCCACCCATGCATGCTATCCCTTACTCACACACCTCCACCTCTACTCACACAGCTGCACACACAGTAACATGCATAATAATAATACATTAATAAAACCGGTACTAACATTTGTTTCTGCACTACATTTCCAGGGCGGAGGTGATGGAGCTGCTCATTCAGTCCTCAGACCTGTTTGTCATGCAGGTGGAGATGGATGTATACACAGCTCTGAAAAAGGTCAAAAGAAGGGTTTTATTTATTAACTCATATGAAGTCATTGTATAAAAACACTCGTCTAATATTTTTCTTTCTTTCTCTCTCTGTGTAGTGGATGTTTCTGCAGATCAACCCGTCCTGGGACGGCCCCATCAAGCAGCTTCTGGCTGACGCTGACGCCTGGCTCTGCAAACGCAGGACTGGTACTGTTAAAACCACGTCTTCTGAAAGAACTGTCGGTTTTGTTTTGTTGATAGCCACAAACAGATATCTTACCCTGACTTTCTTCTACAGACCTGTGTGAGAAAGAGCCCTTCTTGGACACAGATGAAGGTGCAGCTTTTCGTTCGGTGTTCAAATACGTTCGCCTCCAGTACATCATCAACGACCTGGCATCTGCACGCATCCTGGAGAGAGATAACATTTTACCCCCAGGTAAGATTTGATTTCTGCATTTAATCATTTCATCGTATAATATGCTATGCAAATAAAGACAGTTTCAGTTTCATTAGTACCAATACACTGTAAACATTTTCATACTCCAGACTGGCTGACGTCAGTGTACAAAAACCAGTGGTTTGCCATGCTCCGCACAGAGTTTGACAATGACAACGGGTGAGTATCTGTGTCATAATGAGTCGATGGATTTATTTTAACTGCTGCGGTGTGTTGATGTAACTATAAAAACTGTACAAAGAGGTTGTGTGATGTCACCGTCACCTGTCTGTCCTTAGTCCTCAGGAGGCGAACAAAGAGGAGTTTGAGCTGAGCAGCATGAGGTGTGGAAGGAAGCTGACGAAAGATGGAGATGTGAGTCAGACAGTCTCGCCGTCACAGTTACCTTTGGTCTCGTACACTTTGATCTAGTTCAGCTGCTACAGAAAAAAAAACCTTGATATTCTCCTCTCCTCAGTACTGCTGGCGGTGGACAGGCTTCAACTTTGGTTTTGACCTGTTGGTGACCTACACAAACCGCTTCATCGTCTTCAAAAGGAATACCTTGAGTCAGCCATGTGGGGGCGCTGTGAGCCTGCAACCTCGGAGGCATTTGGCGTACAGGTCAGTGGTGTGGTTCACCTTTGAACAGTCAATATACCTAAACTAAAGCATGGATATAACTGACAGTCATATCAGTCAGTTTCAAACACTGAATAAAAGATGATCATGCTAAGCTACATTAGCTGCAGCTAAGTGTTGTTTTGTTTTTTGTAATTAACTTTTTTTTTTTATTGATTCCACATATCAATATTAAATCAAGATTTTACATACAATTTTCCAACAGTATAAATCATTCCTATACTTCTCCACCAGGGAGCAGAGACATAGATAGACATAAATTCTCAAATAAAGTTACAGTAGAGTATGTGAAGAAAAAAGAAACACTTTTTCACTCCTGTCCTCATTTTCACACCTCTCTTGCATTGTCCCTTTTCTCCTCTTGGAGGGTAAACAAATAAACATATGAACAATGAACTAGTTTGTAGCCTGAACCACGGGAATCAATAATCTACCATACACAGTGTCCTTACTGCACAAAGTCTGCTCTCAATGGAGACACAAAATTAACCCAGTTTTCCCAGTAATTTTTAACAGTATCTGTTTTTAGTCTATCTGAGAAAGTCAGCTTCTCCATTCTATAAATATTGAGCATTACCTCTACCCAATCCACCATTTTTGGTGCATCCGTTTTAATTATCTTATAGGTTTAACAAGTAGTAGTAGTAGTAGTTTATTCGATCTTTTGCACAAATTGTTACAGTCAGCATCAGTCATCAATCACAAACATTCAATAATGCATTCATTAATCAAACTTTATTCATAAATGTTACATAGATCGAAAAGATGTAGGCTGAAGCTATTCAGCTTATAAGTGCCAACCCTTTAATTCTTTATTTCAGTTAAACCTTTGGAGCTCTTTATGGTTTCAGTGTAACAGAAAGTAGCAGAAATCTTATAGCTTTACTATGTTTTAATTTCTTTTTAAACTGTGTTATGTTTTTGCTTTGTTTGAGATCCTCTGGCAAGCTATTCCACTAGTCCCCAGCAAGAAAGTGAATAGAAAATGTTCAACTATTTATATAAGAGCAGTGTGTATTTATCAGCAGCATTTGGTTTGGCAAACACTGAAACTAACTCTGTTTAATATTTGTCCAGGTTACGTCTAGCCTCGTTTGACAGCCGTGGAAAACTGGTGTGCAGTCGTTCAACAGGTTACCAGCTTCTCACGCTGGAGAAAGACCAGGTCAGTGAGCACTGCTCAGATAGAGATGTAGAATGGATCAATTTTCATTTACCTCACAGACTTTCTCATGGCTCTTCTTTTGCCTTCGATCACTCAGGAGTACGTGGTGATGAACCTGGACAGCCGCTTGTTATCATTCCCCCTCTACGTGTGCTGTAACTTCCTGTATACGTCTCCTCAGTCGGACATCCGTCCAGATTCCTCAGAACAAGACAGCACTTCCCGCGGCGTGTCGTCTTGATGCCTGTCCCACCTGTTAAGCATTCCTCCGGCGACGGCGAGACACTGACACAAGCTTGTATGTACAATCCACTGCCATATTTAACACCATTTCCACATTGGACATATCGTCTGCATGCTGTGTAACTCAGTGAGGTGTGATGGGAAAAATGTTTTTGTATCTATGTATTCAAGTGTTCTGGTACATCCTGAGTTACATATACTACGTACATGGAGTTTCCAGTATGACAGAGACGCATCACGGTGGCCAGGAAGGATCAGGCCACTCTTTGCCTTCAGAGCAGCTTCACTTGTACTTGGATCTCTGTCAGGAACTGTGATGACTGAGATGCTGAGCCATTCATCGAGAAACCTCCAGTGAAAATAAAGGGGGGGGAAAAATCTGCTTTAACTCCAGAACTTTAAAGTTGAATGTCCAGACGATGTAACCACTGGGTGTGTTGTGTGTGTGTGAGTGTGTGGGAGCGTTTATCATCCTGGAATGTGGGATCATCACCAAAGGGGTGAAACTGAACATCACACCGCAGAGCAAAACCTCAAAACCCAGCGACTTCCACAAGATTAACTGGAAACCAGATCCGCTCTCGGTTATCAGGAATGTTTGGATGTCTCCGAATGTGAACCCACGTGACACAAGACGAAAGACGACTCAACAGATTGTCATTTTTCCATCACACAGAGGTCAGCGGACTGTCACAGGTCCCCTGATTAACTGCATCGCAAAGATAATTGAAGTTAATGGTGAAAAAAAACTATAATCATCGGTGTGAGAAGAGCAGTTGCTGCACCGACTTGTATGGGAAGTTCCAGGCCTGTTATTTACTGTGGGGTGTGGTCGAACACTCAACTCTGCCAGCACTTAGGAAAAAAAAGGATTTGCATCTATATCACCTGCTGCTGATAGACACCCAGCCTCGTATTTGCCTACACTTACCCTCTCCTTCACCTTCTCCGCTACATGAAAAAAGTTGCACACCAACAGGTGTGGATGAAGCGCAGCTGATGACAGAGCATCCACCCACATATCCAACTGACAGGCTGAAAATCTCGCTTTTACCGTGTCTGTTTTCCTTCTCTGTAACTCCACTGGGTCCCTGTGTTAATCCCACTTTGGGGGTCTCAGTCTTAAGTCGGTCGCTTGTCTGCACGCTTTTCTACACCAGTGCAACTTCTGTGAAGGCTTTCATACTGGAAATCTCACCAGCTCTACAGTGTTATCTAGAGAAAACAGCAGCTGTCCTTCCCGAGGACACAACGGACCTAAAACCTCAAAACCAGCATCATGAGGTCAGAAAGCCAGACTTCACCCAATAACCAATAACCTGTCTTCAGGAGACACAAGGCTTCAGGAGTCTGAAGATGTTTTGCCTCATTTACACAGTTTACACAGTGAGAAAACCTGTGACCGACACCAGCTCTCAGATGTTCACTGCATACTATAAATACCCCCTGCTATTCATTTCCAGTTTGGTTCATTTCATTATATCAACTTTGTATTGTAACAGACTGCTCCTTCACCACATGAAGTACTTTTGCAGTCTTGTGTTTTTTATGTTACGAAAAAATTGTGTGGCAATTTTGGAAATGTATATTGCCTCATGTTGTTTTGAAATCTATTAAATATGGGTGTTTTCAGACTTGTAAAGCAACTTGTAATTCATCCCAGTCAGTGTGACTGTATACCTGCAACTGTTGCTGTCAACAACTTAAAACGTTAAAGGTTTTGAACTTTTTTTTTATTTGGCATTTATTTATTTTTTACTTCATTTGTATTTGTATGGATTTATTTTTGCAAAGGAAAACATGTACACGATTCAATCAACTGCCAATAAACCTGCCCATGCACATGGGCTGTGGTGCTATCACACGATCAGTCTGTACTGCAGCAGCTCAGTTGATTCTGTATTAATGCATTTGTAGCTAATGACCTGATGGATATCGACACTTTTTAAAAAATGTTTAGCGAGTGTCCGTCCGTCCGTCCCTGTGCTACATTCTCATTAACACAGCGCCTCGGTAACGGCATGGGGAAATTTCAGATTCAAGGACGAACTGACAAGAAACAATTGATAGTCAAAGATCAAGGATATGGTGACCTCTTCCTGTGCTTCACTATGACATCATGATGTTCGCAAAAACACTTTCCTGGTCATTTTTCAACTCTGTAATTTAGGAAGCAGAGGGGGGAGGGGGGGTGTTGACCGTACCTCCTGAGACCTGACTGGTTTTGGTGGAGGTATAATACGACCACAAGGCTGTTAATGAATTTCAACAGAGTAATGTAACCCTTGGTGCTACTATTTCTCCTGTCCATGACCAGGTCTGATTTAGTGCTTGGTAACATTAATTGGAAAAGAACAGAGAGACTCATTTTTCACAGAGCTGACCTGTTGTTTTATTCCAATATTGTCGGTGATGATCTGTGATAGTCCGATCTCATATAGGGCACTCAGATTACTCCCACTGCTTGTAATTATTACCTTGAAACGATGATTAATTCTGTAATCATAAACCTCCTGTTGCATACGTGTGTCATTTTTCATTCATCAGATAAAGAACCACAGGTGGTGGAAATTTGCAGATTGAATAGATTAGAAATTCTCTCTCTCTCGCTGACTATGAGGCACTAAGAAGAACAGTTGGATTGGATGTTGTTTGCAGTGCCTTCCTGTCACAGAGGTACAAAGATCAGTGTGTAGGTGGTACGACTTGTGTTTTCAGCTGGCTCCTCTCCAGAGTCTCCTCTGGCCTCTGCAGTAAAGTTTCAGTGTAATACTCCAGTTATTTCCCTTAATAAAGTTTCTCACAAGGTAAAAAGAAAACAAAAATCAATCCTATCTACTACGTGAGTTGAGAGAGGACACTTGTTATTCCATATTGATAAAATGTAAATCGTCTATAGCTCCACATCCCACTCACTCCTCACTGATTTTATAACTAAATCTTTGGTTCCTACAATATTGATAGAAATAATTTCACTGTATCAACTGTGTGTCTCTTACTCTCAGGTTCGACGCAGTATGCTTTGTTTTACTGATCCACTGTTCAGTCCTCTTCAGCAGACAGGCTGTATAATTACAACATTTTCCTAAAGAACACCAACACTACATCAGATTTGGATCAATGAAACGGTTTGTGGGATTTATATCAGGTCAGCAACATGTTTACATCTTCCTGTGTTTTTGTTCCTGAAGTCATCATACAGTTTGGCCTCTGTTGTACTATTTCTTGTATATAATCGAGAATATTCTCTTGCAGTCATTAAAAATACATGGAATGAAAGTATCACTGGTGTTTATTATTACAAGACCTCATGTTGTCGATATTATGCAAGTAATACAGTCCAAACCCAGTTAACATCTACAGTACTTCAGTAATTCAGTTATATAAACATGTCTCATTGTGGGAGGTAAGACAATAACAGTATGACTCACAGTAAAATTACAACAAAAAAAAGAAAGAAATGAAGATGAGGGGGGTGCCGATGGCGACAAGCAATGCACATTCAAAATGATGCATAGATAACACACATCTGAATCACACTGCATGATGATGAAGTGTATACTTTGTAATGTGACACTCAGATTTGTATTGAGTATGTTAAATGTTTCTTGTTCACATACGCCTCAATGTGACATGAGATGGATTTCTCGTTGCAGATGGAGCATGATCCAACAAGACAAAAACCTGCAGCTCTCAGTCTCAAAGGAGCCGGCTCTTTGTAGATTACACACACACACACACACACAGTACAACAACGTATCACAGTGAGCAGGTGGAAATCTCCACAACACCGAAACCCACACTCACGGCCATTTAACAAAAACTCTTGCTTCATGTTATGTAAAATGTCTTTTCATGTTGTTCCAGCCCCTCTAACTGTTGACTAACCCCACATTGCTACAGCCATCCCCCCCCCCCACCCACCCAACACCCAACCCCCCCTCCTTCATCACTGCTGTATAGAGTCCAAATTCTCTTTGAGCCTACGGGTCATGCTGGGGATCAGGTGAACGTGATCGTCCACACAACTGCCCACACAGCGGTCCATCAGCGACCGGACGGCCGGCTCCTTGGCGCCGGAGTCAAACAGATCTTTTGCCTTGTCGTTGCAGTGCATCGTGCATCGGGTCAGACGGTCCTGGAGGGTAGAGTTGGGGTGGGGGTGGGGGCAAAGAGGACAGAAAAAAGGACTTTAGACTCAACACAGACAGGAAGGGAGAAGTCCAAGTGGACATGTTTATTTTTATGTCAAAGACATAGTGAGATTTAATTTGTGTTTCTGCAAACATTATGGACTGGGGCCAGGTGACGCGTCTTTCTCAGAAACTTGGATACGTCTCTTTTTTCAAGAACAGTTTTAAAAGTTTTGAGAAGTGGGATCAGATGTATGACAGCATGGACAATTATTTCTTTGAGTGGGCCTTGTATATTGCTTTTTATAAATGCATAAGCAAAAGGATGAGGTGATGATATTGATCTCCACGTGGGAGTTTTGCTTTTGTACTGTGTCTCAGAACTGTATTGTTTTTGTTCTTTTCACTTTAATTCCAAGAAAAAACCCTTGTTCTCATGGGCGATGTTGTTGATGCAGCTGTATCAGACTTAATATTTGTTTGTTTGTTTTTTGCTCTCAAGCCTAATTTTAAACTTGAAACAAATTAAACTGATTGATATATTTGGCTGCAAGGCTCAGTATTATTTATCCTCAGGGACATTGCTCAGCTTCGATTGTAAAAATCTGAACTGAATTAAATTGGCTTTGAAAAAACATAAATACCAGTACTGACTTTAAAGTTTAGGCCGATAAGGAGAAATACAGCAATAAAACCTATGTAGTGAGAATAAATGTAAGTTGTTTAATCTTACAAATCATGATTATAACATTAGAATTACAACTGTATTTAAATTGTGTCCACACATTGTTCATAAGGTTGTGGGATATATGGATAGTGAGAAATATATAGAGAAGTGTCTCGCTCATTGATTCATTTATTTTATTCACACATCTATTTAAAAAACCCAAGTGTAAAAACATTAAAGCAGAAGTAAGCGATATTTTTGTGTTAATATAAGTCTTAAATTGTTGTATCCTCCGACAGCAATCACTTATATAGAGTGTTTGGTCTGAAACACGGGTCTGTCAGTCACTCTGCTCTGCTGTAAGCCGAGGAGAAAACTTTCCTTGTATCCTACAAGCTTTATCCAATGAGGAGAGAGAACGGCATAAAGGGGCGGTCCTCTCTGTGTGTGCAGCCAAGGGATGCGCGTGAATGTGGTGACGTAGGGACGAGGGCGGGGACTGCTAACTCCATCGGCTGACAGGAAGTTAGCCAAAACCACCGGATCGCTTACTTCTGCTTTAAGTTTTGCATTTATATGTGAAATGGGACGCCCTAGGAAGCGGAAGAGTTTTTTGAGAGGGGCACAGCCGTGTTTTATAGTCAGTCAGTGGTTATACCACCTCTGTTATGTTATAATAACTAATGTCACACTGACATAGGGATGTTGTCTTACTACACTATGCAAAACGTCCACGTTTTTAATCCCACATAGCCTACTCAGTTGTGTTGTCAGGTGGTGCAGTGTTTGCTCAGTGGTGACCGTGGACAATGTCACGTCTCTCACCTGAAACTTCTCCAGCTCCGCGGTGACCAGTCCCTGAGCCGTGGCCAGCGGAGTGTGACACCTCTCGATGCACTGGTGCACCTGAGACATGGAGTCTGTGGAGCGGTCACAGCACTCCGCGCTGCACTTGAACATGCGACCCTGCAGCAGCAAGACAACGTGACATGTGATTAGGGCTGCAGCTATCGAATATTTTAGTAATCGAGTACTCTACTGAAAATTACATCGATTAATCGAGTAATCGGATAAAACGTATTTTTGCTTGGTTAAAGAGCAATTATGAATACACAAGAGAAAATAACATATTTCACTCAATAATGAATGACCAATTGGTTTCCTTTTGTAGAATCAACTGTTTTTATTTCTTAAATTCACAAGCAAGTATTTTCTGGTCTTGAAACATTACTAAAGAGGCGACTGCTGCTAACATAAATAAGAATAAATAAAACACAAATAAAAATAAATTAAATTAAATTACTTTCAAGATATCAAAAATAAATAAAATTAAATTACTTTCAAGATATCAAAAATGTTTTCTGTGGAGATGCTGCAACATGGAAGACGTGCTGCTGTGGTATGCAAGGGCCGTGTTACAACTAGAGTGCCTATAGAGAGACATTTTCTGTCTTTTTGTCGCCTTTTTCTCCCTCAGTCAAACACCCACGTCCGCCCCCCGTTAAGGTTTCTACCTAATCAACGGTCTCACCGCAACAGATGGTTCACGTCATGATAACTTAAGTATTTTGGCCATTCAAACTTCCACAGTCCATAGTCCTTTTCTTTGTTTGATATTTCAAGAGACTTTGGTTAAGTAGCCTAACCATGGATAGCTCCTAGGCAGGATTGTTCTGCTGTGTTGTCGCCACTCGCCACCGTCCCCCCGTCATCGCGGCCATCGCCTCGCCGCCGCCGCCGCCGCCCCCCTCCCCATCTCCGCCGTCATCCGCGGCGAACGGCCGCGCGGGGGGGGGGCGTGCACGGTTACGTTCATAGGTTACGTTACGGCGCACGTTGTGCCACATTGAAAGTCCGTGCGGCCGCTTGAACTACAATTAAATTAACGATTCCTCGAGGCAGAAAAAAATCCTCGGACCATTTTTTGTAATCGAGGTACTCGAATTACTCGAGGAATCGTTTCAGCCCTACATGTGATGTGGACAGCCAGGTGTAGGTAGAGAGAGCAAGACAGACAGGTAGTATAGTAGACACACAAAGCAGCTCTGCACGTTACATTTCACGCGTCCACAGGTGAAGACACCTACCTGCATCTTACGGATGTGGTCTCTCTCCAGGCTTTGGACCATCTCTTCCACCCCATTTTGCACGCGTGCCTGGTGTGCCTCTGCCATCTCTGCTGCTCGTGCTGCTCACTCACAAACTCTTCAGAAATATTGAATCCAACTTTAATAAAAGCATCTAAACCGGACGGGACTGGCGACGTGCACCTGCTCTGTTCACAGCAGTCGCCCACTATATTTACTTCTCTATACAATAATAACTAAGGTCACCTCCATTCAAGCATGCTTCACCAGAAGAGCTGCTTGTTGCGTCACTTCCGCTTTTCTTCCGTAACCGGTTTAAAAAAAATCATCTTCCGAATCCGTTTCGGTCAGACTTCCAAAGTAATTCCAAAAAGAGAAAAGTTTTTATATCCAGGCGGCTTACGGGACAATATAAGTCGTCCGCTTTTTCTTTTACAATATTAATTCATACTTTATGTGAAAAGAAGCGAAGACGACCACTTCCGGTCAGGTTCCAACCGCCCAGAGCAATCGAACTTTCAAAATAAAATAGATTTATTTAATCCCAACCTGGATTTAGCTGTTTTTTTGTCCTTGACCTTGTGTATTTATTTTTTCTTGACAGTAACACACCAACTTTTATTTAAAGGATTGATCATGACCTGTGCTTAACTTTGTTTACAGCTATACTTCAAATTGACTAGTTTGCTCATCCCTCTTGGAATAAAAAACGAAAATACAATCACTGAACCCAACAGATGTTAAAAAAATATATGTCTCATGCCAGGGCTGTTACTTAGTTGTTTAATTAAGTCTTTAAGACAGTTACACTCAGAATTTTCTAATGTTTAGCAAAAACCATTATTTCCTATTATATCTGTGCAATGTTTTCTGCGCCACTGTCCGCCACAAAATCACAAACCTGAATACTATTGCACCATCGTGAGTTTATGCGGGCTTTTATTCTGAAAGTCTACTATAGGCATGCCCGGAAATGTGTCTCAATATTCAACGACGTTCACGCTGCTCCGACATGGCTCACGAGTAAAACGAGTTTATTATTATTGAACCAAAACTTATTTCCGCTTGTGGTGTGTTACAGCGTCCGTCAAACGTCCAGTTTTTGTTTAAGTTTAGAGTTTTAAAGACTTTTAAAGTTGTGCTTTACGTGTGACGGTGGAGATAAGTCTGTGAGGACTGACTACCTCTGGATCTACGGCTGCCCTCCTAAGTGACTTGTGAAATAGTGAGTCCTCGCTGTAAGCTTTCAAAAATAACATTTATACAATAAAAAACATCAGACATGCTATATTAGACTTGCTACTGTTATTTATGTCACATTTTCATACCTTATTCTTCGCCTGAGTCGTATATTAGAGAGTGTAACCTTTGACCACACTCATAGAAACTTATTAACTGCTGTGTGTTTATATCTCCTGGACAGATGCTCCTTGGTGCTGAACTCTAGATGTCCACAATGAGTCTACGAACCCTGTCACTGAGAGCCCTGCTGCTCCTGGGGCTGTGGCACACCGGGAGGAGAAGTCTGGCCTCAGCTCCAGAGCTGCAGACCCAGCCCAAAAAGATAGGTGAGCCTGATCCCAGACTACAGTCCCCCACAAAAACAGAAACACAGCAGTGATGCTGTTTATTATTCATTCATTCAACGCTCACATCCTCTCAAGTTCATTTCACGACCCAAAATATTAGTTAAGTCAAGTCAAGTTAAGATGCTTTATTTGTCTCCCTTGGGAGAAATTTGATTTGGATGCAGGTTAGGCTTCTGCTGCATAGACAATAAAAAAACAGCCACAAGACAATAAATACACATGAGACAGTGAAACATGAGAAATAGTTAAACAGTGCAAACATTTGTGCAAAAACACAATAAAAACATACAGGAAAAACAATGTGCAAAAAACGTTGGCTCATCCTGAGCTGTGCAAAGTTGCAGTACAGGTTTATGTTTGTGCATCAATGAGCGTGACTGAAAGAGGGACAAATGAGTGTTAGGGCATTGATATCATGTTATGAATAAGAAGTGAGACCGTGTTGTAACAAGAATACAACTGCACTGACAAAAGTGGGCACATATAAGAAAACACACTATCTAAGAGCACCAGATGATCCAAAAAGGTTGTCAGACATCAAAACGTCCATGAATTGTACGTGAACCATCTTTAATCAACAGAAGAACTTTAATCATGATCAAGTTTGACTTTTAATTTTTTCAGCCTCTTAAATACAAAGAGGTCTTCTATTTTTTTTAGCATATTGAATTTGAATTTTGTATTGTTGGTCAGACAGAAACAACACAATAGTAGACTCATTTGGGATTTTGAGTCGGCGATTTTTTTCGAACTTTTTAAATACTTTTCACAGACTGAATGATTTATTGAAAATAACAAGGTTTTCTATTTCTTGTAATAATAAGATTATATTTGTTTACTTGTAGTAATACGATTATTGATGAATGAAAAAGAACATAATCATCAGTTACAGCCTGGAATTGCCCAAATGTATGATAGTAATGTAACTAATGTACAATATATGTGTTAGAATGTTAGTTAGATCACTATCTGGTGATCCAATCAGTAATACTGTATGTGAATCTAAGAGCTAATTGGTCCGTCAGATGATGTAAGCAATGACTGGAATTGAACTATTCCAGCTGAGTCTGTTGCAATGAAGATGATTTACTCATCTTACTGATGATTTACTCTACTTACTACACTAACTACTACACTATTACATAATACAACCTTATTGTTCCTTGACAGCTGTGGTCGGAGCAGGCATCGGCGGCACAGCGGCAGCTTTTTACCTGAGGCAGGAGTTTGGAGCCGGGGTGAAGATTGATGTGTTTGAGCCTGGCGCTGTTGGTGGGCGACTAGCGACAGTGAAGATCGGGGATAATGAGTACGAGACGGGAGGTTCAGTCATCCATCCTTTGAACCTACACATGAAGCACTTCATTGAAAAATTAGGTAATGTCACAGTTTCCTGAATTAACCAGACTCAGTCAGCACAAACACATGAATTGCTGAAACCATAATCAGCATGCTGTCTATGCTCTTTCAGGTATTCCTGCAAGGAAAGACGTCTCTTCTAAAATGGCGATCTTTGATGGAAAGGAGCTCACGTTTGAAGAGAGTGACTGGTTCATTATTAACTTCTTGCGCATGCTCTGGCAATACGGCCTGAACTTCCTTCGGATGCAGATGTGGGTGGAGAGTGTTTTGGATAAATTCATGAGGTAAGGCAGAAAAAACGCTTTTGATTCAGAAGTGCTGCTGCTCGCTCTGTTCTGTCTGGATAATCACTGAAATCCCATCATTTACAGGATCTACCAGTACCAGCAGTATGGCTACTCCTTCTCCAGTGTGGAGAGGCTCCTGCACGCCATGGGTGGTGACGGTTTTCTTACCCTGATGAATCAGACCCTGGAGGAAACTATGATAGGAGAAGGGTTTTCACAGATCTTCATCAACGACGTTGTTGCACCCATCACCCGTGTCAACTATGGTCAGAGTGTTCGTATCCACGGCTTTGTGGGTAAGAGTTTGTAATCGTTTATGCCTCTGGGGTCTATGATCACACTGGCGTCTTCAAAGTGCCGTAAAAAAGAAACTGTCAACTTCACTTGAAAGTGCGGATTTGAAACTCTCTCCCAGTTTTTATTTGACTTTGATAGACCCCAGAAAATAGATAGGATAGTTTTAATTTGGTAGTGTAAAAAATATTCATCCAGGGGATGGGACAGGAGGGGCAGGCGTTGCATTTCTTTTCATATATTTGTCAATTTTATAATTTTACAAAATGGGAAAAAGTGGTTGAATCAACTGACACTAGAAGTAATGAATATACCAGAGGCGTCTGATGTATTTTTTCAATTCAGATTTATTGATTTCTGTGTATTTTTGGGTCCAGTGTGTTAATAAAGTAGGTTTAAGTGAAAAAATAATTATCAGAAGATACCAAGCATGGGCATGTTAAACTTTTTTTTTCTGTGGTATATAAAGGCAAGATCAGAAGTATTAAAAAACGGCCAAAATCGGCTCAGACCCCTGAGGTGTAATGAATATTTAATAATGCAGGAGTGTTATTGAAAGGTGTGAACTTGTAAAATAACACGTATGTCTTTCCTTCAAGGGGCCGTGTCACTAGCAGGAGCAGATTCAGGCTTGTGGGCAGTGGATGGAGGTAATAAAAGAGTCTGCACCGGACTTCTGTACAACAGTAAAAGTGAGCTCATCTCTGCCAGAGTGACCTCCATAGCTGTCAAGGTTCGGCCTTCCAAGACAGGTAACGTTCACGTCCGTTGGCACAGAACATGTTTTATGTCTCACGCTTTATGTGTTCACGCTTTTTTTTTCAATTCCAAACATTTCATTTTTTCCAGGCACCACGGCCAATTTCTATGAGGTGAGTTACGTCGGGGAGTCGGGCTCAGCTCACTCTCTGTATGACATCGTGGTCATAGCGACGCCGCTTCACCAGGGAAAGTCTGACATCGCCTTCTCAGGCTTCTCTCCTGCCATCCCGTCGACCTACCCGGGGCGCTACCACCAAACGGTGTCCACGCTGGTCCACGGCAGGTTGAACATGTCCTACCTCGGGACCTCGCAGTCGGCCTCCGACTTCACCGTGTCTGACGTCCTCACCACCGACTCCAAGGGCTCCGTCATCAACAGCCTCTCCTCTCTCGACCCCGTGCACATCCCCGCCGATTACAAACGCCCCCCCGCCAGCCACGCCAAAGTCTGGAAGATTTTCTCCCCGCAGCCGCTGTCTCAGGAGCAGCTGCGGGACATGTTCATCTCCTGGGACTCGGTGTCCGAGAGCCGCTGGCTGGCCTATCCCGCGTACCGCCCGCCGCACCGCAAGACCCCTCCGTTCATCCTGCACAACCGGCTGTACTACCTCAACGCCGTGGAGTGGGCGGCTAGCGCCATGGAGATGAGCGCCATCTCCGCCAGGAACGTGGCCCTGCTGGCGCACCATCGCTGGCACGCGCAGAACGGCAAGATCGACCAGGAGGACCTGCACACCCGACTACGAGGGGAACTCTGAAGAGGGAGGAGGAGGAGGAGGAGGAGGAGGAGGACTACTCGAAATGAAAAACCAAAAGCAATAAACCACTATCAATCAAGCACAGTATAAACCCTTACAGATGCTCATGGGCACGCCTGCTGCACTGTAATAACTATCCCAACTCTCCTTCAGGTATCCGGGGTGCTCTAACTTTATTTCCTGGTTTATTACAACTTGGGTCTTATTTTTTTGCCACTTCGGACATAGTTTCAGTCAGAGTGAGCTCGGCTGAGATCTGGGAACACTCTGTCATTAGAGTAGCAGCGTTAGTCGATTAAAGGATCAGTCAGCCTTCTCAAAAGGGATAGTTCACCTAAAATTGAAAATTCACTCACTGTCTACTCACCGTCATGTCGACTAAGGGCTTGGAGAAGTTTCAGAGTCCTCCGTGGCTTCTCTGAGTTACAGGGGGTCTCGGCGTAGCAGTGCATGTCCATATAACGGTTGCAAATGGATACCAACTCTCTTCGTAACAAAAAGACACACCAAAAAACATCCAAATACCTCCATGCTGCTCGTATGTAATGTCCGTCTTGCATTGAAGCCCCGAAATGCGAAATTGTCCCGAAAAAAATTAAATAAGTCTATTTTTCATGCTTGTTTGTAGCGGAAGCTTCTCGAAGCTCCTCTTCCCAGTTCGTCCAAATTTGACGAACAAGCATGAAAAATAGACTTATTTAATTTTTTTCGGGACAATTTCGCATTTCGGGGCTTCAATACAAGACGGACATTACAAACGAGCAGCATGGAGGTATTTGGATGTTTTTTGGTGTGTCTTTTTGTTACAAAGACAGTTGGTATCCATTTGCAACCGTTATATGGACATGCACTGCTATGCCGAGACCCCCTGTAACTCAGAGAAGCCATGGATAACTCTGAAACTTCTCCCTGCCCTTAGTCGACATGAGGGTGAGTAGATAATGAGTGAAATTTCAATTTTGGGTGAACTATCCCTTTAATTTTCCCAACTTGTCATCGTCTTACATGACCATAATTTGAATATCTTTCGGTTATCAACTTCTGGTTGAAGAATTCAACATATTTTTTCGTACTTTATGGTCTTCTCTAAACCAATCAATGAATCAAGCAAACAATCCGCAGATTCATCAGTAATGAAAGTACCACTTAGTTTGGGTTAGTGGTCAGTTGGCAGACCTCGCTACGAACTCTGAAAGGGGTGGCAAGCAAACAAGAGACGGCAAACAACCAACAAACACATTTCGAATAAGAGTTTAAGCTGATTTTTTAAGATAAATCTCACGTGGGAAAACACACCACAGGAAAACTGTTAAAACTTCATGCACAGCCAGCTCAACCTGAACCAGGTTGTCACGTACACCGACCGTCGGTTTCATTTTACCGTTGACCTGCGAGGTCAGTTAAAACCTGTCTGGTTGTTTCAGCCCCTGAGCTGAAGTCTTGAAGTAAGTCTCCACTCTAAAGATCCCAGCAGTCAACTTGATCAGTACAGTGTTATTATTAGTGTTGGATAGAATAATATTAATAATTAAAAAAAAAAAGACCAGCGTTGCAATAAACAGGAAATGATCCTTTAATCGCTCCAACAGTAGCCACCATTCATTGCTCTCAGTCACCAGCAACAGCAGCACAGATCACAACAAATGGTGGGACTAGGTTGTATTTGTGCTGAACTCTGTAATCACTGTGAACCACGCTGCACTGCAGGGTCGACCTACTATGTTCCTTTTATATGTAGTATAAGTATCTTGAGCGAATTTTCTTTTAATTTTCTTTTTAAAATGTGCATTTCCACTGTTATAAACACGGTACATCTAAGAAATCGGCCTGTCGGTGCCACACACAGACCAAACCGTTGTTCCCCCTGTAGCTGAATCATTGCGTAGTGTTCACTAACATGATGATGTCCCGTCATTCATGCGTCTTCCATTGATTTTCTCAGTCTCTCTACCTCCCAGCACACTGCTGTATGTGTTGATAGTGAGTACAGGCAGCTGTCAGTAAGAGAGTTGTGCCACCGAGACGTTTTCTTTTTGTAAATTAGAGGATGTGGATGTTATGAAGGAGTATTAACAAAATTAATGTATTTTTTTTTAGTATTTAAATAGACTGTTAATATACTGTAACGTAATTGGAGAGAGTCTAAACACACTGACGAATTTTAAAACTACTGTGGTGCCTTAAGCTGTTTAAGTAATTGGCCTTTTTGTTGAGTAGATGACAAGTCTCCCAATGATTTTAGAAGTCATGTGTCCTTAGGGCTTTCCTGTGTGATATCTGC
Source organism: Trachurus japonicus (assembly GCF_045865225.1). NCBI lineage: Eukaryota > Metazoa > Chordata > Actinopteri > Carangiformes > Carangidae > Trachurus > Trachurus japonicus. Next base: position 18,067,438 of record NC_140918.1, read on the forward strand.
CATCAGAGCCTGACCACCAGGACCAAACGGCAGTGAGGCCGATGCGTTTCTGTATTTTGTTGTAACAAAATGGAGGTGTGTCCTGTACCTGAGATTTACCTGATGTCATGTCCCTACCCTGGACCACTTTTTCACGTGCCGTAGCTTCTTTGGGAAAGGCCGCTTAGAGTTTGCTGATCGTTTCTTAAGCACTTTTAGAGGTGTATTTTTCTAGATGTTTGAGTATGAGTCAAGACCTACTGTTGAGGAGAATATTCATTAATATTATATTATTAATATAATATATTCTATAATTAATATTTATTCATTAACATTAATTGTGCACTTTAATTGATGAGAAAAGCTTCAGTTTCATACTGAAGTCAATTTTGCCAAATGCCAAAAGAATCCCCACCAATGTGCAGTGTTATGATTGGACTGTTCTGGACAAATAAGATGAAAACTTTTAATTATGAATACCAATACTGAAAACTATCGGAACGTACTGTATGTTTTGAAAGTGTTTACAATCACAATAAAGTGATGAGACCTTGCCTGCTTTGTACTCTGACTTGTAATTTAGAGCTCATTTAGCCCTATTATATTATGCTTAAATCATTTCTTAACACATTTTGCACTCAAACAGATCACACTATTTTAAGCTTGTTTTTTAGATTAAAGCAGAAGTAAGCGATCCGGTCGTTTTGGCCAATGCTGCGTTCCAGGCAGGCTTTTGAAACCGTAAATTACAGCTTCAAGTCACAACTTACGACTTTGTAGCGTTCCAGGCAACCCGCAACTTGCGTTTCTCCGACCTGTTTTACCAGTGAAAGTCACTATAACGGCCACTCGTAACTTCCGACCTGTTAAGTCGTACCAGATCGAACTGGTACGACTTCACAGGTCGGAAAAACACGAGTTACGAGTTGCCCTGAACGCACCATAACAGTCCTCGTCCCTACGTCACCACATTCAGGCGCATCCCTTGGCTGCACACACAGCCCTTCATGCCATTCTCTCTCCTCATTGGATAAAACTTGTAGGATACGAGAAAAGTTTTATCCTCGGCTCAGAGCAGAGCAGAGTGACTGGCAGACCCGTGTTTCAGTCCAAACACTCTATGTAAGTGATTGCTGTCGGAAGATATAACTATTTAAGACTTATATTAACACAAAAATATCGCTTACTTCTGCTTTAAGCTTGTTTTTTAGATTAAATTAATTGTATTAGTTTTGTCTTGATAGTGTTATCTTCTATCCAAGTTGTTCTCTTGTTTTTATAACGTGTCCCATTTCACTATTTTAATTTCATGCCGTCATCTAACAGTGAGATTTTCCTGAATATGAGCCTTGTGACAGATCCAGGGCTCTGATATGTGGATCTCTTTGATCTGCATGATTGAGTTATAAATGTAGGAATTGTCTTCCTGAGACACATTGTGACCCATCATTCGTGTGGTGAAATCACAATTTCCACTCCCCCAAAAGGAAATGAACATTGTTTTCACTCAGTTGCAAGGACTTACATTTTTTTTTTTTAAAACCAGACAATCACAGTAGCATCCCAAATAGAGGCCCATGTGACGGAGGAGCTGACAATGGGCGCCATTGACAGGCTGAATAAGGATACGTCTGTGTGGTGATGTGCCACCCAGCTGTCCTCTCAGGTAGGGAGGGACAATGGTACCAGAGCCGCCTGTCCATGCAGAGCATGTGATGCGACTGAAGGTATAAGAGGTGGCCAAGCGACAACAACACAACACACAGTTTGGAGTGACACCCCAAAATCGTCCACAACCTACAGACCAGCAGTCAAGATGAGATTTATAGTGCCAGTGTTTGTTTTCCTCGCTGTGGCAGCGTTTCACACTGGTAAGAAGAACAAACTGTTTTTATTCTGATTTTTAAGAGAATCGGATAATCATAGATTCGACTGTGTTTCTACAGAAATAACAATCCATACTTACTGACAGTGAAATGACATTAGATTTTCAGTAATGTGTGTCTGAAGGCTGATTGATATACTTGTGATGACTTCTAGCTCTCTCAGCCTCTCTGAAAACTGCGGAGAAGGAGGAGAAAGTTGTTCAATACGGTGAGAATTAACAATTCTGTACGGCTGATGATACTTTCATGCAGCAAAATTGATTCGTTTCAATTAAATGTTATGTTTTTTTCATGCAGATGGGCTAAGTGAGCTGCAGAAAATAGGTACAGTGCATCAGTCCGGTTGAGATTCTAGCTTATTTTAAATAAACCTTTTATATATTGGATGATGTTTTATGTTCATTTTACTGACTGAATCAAGTCCAATTTCTCAAAGCCACTGGCAAGACACTTTTGTTTGTGAAATTAATATTTTTCTTTGTAGTTGTATTTAATTAATTCATATGTTTATCTGTAACACTCCATTCTTTCACTTTTATTGTTGCACGTTGTTTTTGTATGTAATTTCACCTTATTTGTCGTTTCAGATCAGATGGAGTTTGAGGCAGCTCAGAAAAATGAGGCTGCTCAGATGAATGGTACTGGTTGCCGTTGCGCTATCAGTAATATTAATTTATTACACTACTGGTTGCCATTTAATTCTGTTTCTCTTATTTTACACTTAGTTTCCTGTATTCTATCTAAATGTTCTATTACCTGTAGGCTACTTCTATTGCTTTTATATGTTTGTACTTTTATACGACTGAAGGTACATAAGAATTTCAATGTAATTACTCGTAATTATATATTTAATAAACTTGAATTTGAATTTAGTTATATTTATAATCCACTGTGTTTCAGTACATGTGTAAAATGATTTTCTGGTTCACTTTTTCCCTTTCCCTGATCAGTTACAGAGGAACAGAATGAGGAGACCCACTACCTGGGTGAGAGAGATTATAGATCATAGACCTTTGATTTCATTCAGAGCTAATAAAGTCTGATCTGGGTTCAGTTGCTAAAGCAGTTTTTCTTTTAATCTTTCACTTACAGAGGCCGTAAAGGATCGATCTGGTGAGTTAATAGTTACAATAGTTCCATATTGATTACATTTCAATATCCAGAATCACTTCTTTAAATGTTTCCAACAGAGGAGGAGCACGTCGAAGCCAAGGAAGACAAGACAGGTGTGTAGAGTAGACACATCTGGACCGGCTTTAGCACACATCATGTGATCTTTTCTTTACCTGACATTCACCATCATTGCATAACTGTGAAATCCTCCTCCGGCAGAGGGAGGAGGCGGCAACTCTGACGCTGCTGCAGCTCACGAGGGTAAGAGGTTTAAGTGTTCAAACACGGGCCTGTAGATGGCAACAAAGGACGGTTCAGAGAGGCACTGGATTAAAGGACTGGGCCTCAAATTACACTGACCTGTAAAATATCACAGTTTTGTGAGTGACCTCCCTCTTCCTTTGCCCACAGAGTCACAGTCTGAGTCCTCCGAGGAGGCAGATGGTGAGTTTGTGACATGAACAACCTATTTTCAGCACATTTGAGCTTAAATTTAAGCTTCTCTGTGTCTCTAATCATGTCCGTCTCTATTATTTTTGACAGGGAGACAGAGGCGGGGTAAGTGTTGTAAATCTACATCCACGGTTATTAGTTAAAACAAACACAATGTAAATCACTATGCTGTTTTGTCACATATTCATGAACCTCAAGTCGTATTTTAGGCTATTTTTGAAACACAGCGTTAAATAAGGACAGAGTGTTCAGAACCATCTGGCCAAATGTAAAAGTTGCTTCACATCAAACTACATTTTGATTTCTTCTCAGAGCACCAGGAGGCAGTTACAGGGACTGTGAGCTGTTTGAGTAAGACCAAGTTAAAAATGGCCATTTAACTCAAAAACTCACCATACCTACAAACCCCACGCTGTAACTTCCTGTTGTAATTCCCCCATTTTCTTATTTCTCCCCTGTAGGTGATGAGAGTCAGGATTCAACCAAGTCACAAGGTGAAAGCCTTTAAAAGTCACACAAACATCAGCAGTAATTTATCATTATAAAAAAAAAAAAAAAAAAAATCCACACATAAGGTCAAATGTGTCCTTATCTGTTTACTTGTATCATCCAGACTGTGGCCGACTTTTTTTTTTTTTAAGGCCGACTCAAAAGTACCTGCTGAGGGAAAAGATGTGGTGAACTGTTTTGAGCAATGAAAGCTAAATTGTAGGTTATGTAATCCACTGGATAGTGAAAAACAGAGCCAGTCAGAGCCAGTCTGGGCTAGACTTGAAGAGTGTCAAACATGTTTATAGTCTGGCTTCTAAATCAAGTAAATAGTAAAATGCCTCAAGCAGTAATTACAAATTTACAACCAACCAGCTTGTTAAAAAAAAAAATATATATATATATATATATATATATATATTTTTTTAAGTTTGATTTATACAGTCCTAGTTGCCCTAGATATATTAAAATCACCACATGATCAGTTTACTGCCTGACCTCAAAAATCAGATGCGAGGATTGTTTATTTGAACACAGTCCTCCTTGTATGTGAGTAAATCTAGGACAAGAATCCAGGGCACTGTGAGACGTCTGTCCCCAGGTGCTTATTGTGCTTGATTTATACTGTATCATCGGCTTCTGGTTATTTTTGGACCAAGGATGCAGCGCTCCTGTCCTCGAAGATGCTGCCAAGATTGGTTTAAGATTGATTGAATTTATATGATTCAAGGTTGTGGATGATGAAGAGATAAAAGGTCATCTGTGTCATCATCGTCCCTGTTAGAAATATATATATCGCCTGAGGAGGAAATCCCTCACGTACTGGTGTTAGAAGAGAAATTCGACCTGTTGTAGTAAATTCAAAACCTCTAGGGTAGAGTGGGCCTCGCTTCGTGTTTTTTTTTCTTCTACAACAGCACAACCACACACTGGTGCAGTCATCATTCATCAGATCACGAGCAGGGGCAGTGAGTCATATCAGAAAAAAAACCTGGGAAAGATATGATTCATACAGTGGCTCTGAAAGCCCTGGAAAACTACTGAATTGTGGTGTGTTTTCAATGTAAAGCTAGCGTAAAGGAATCCTCTCTTGTCTGTCCCTGCGTCACAGATGCACTGTTGTGAGGAAGCACCGAAACATCCCAGCGCCTACTCGCCACTCCATGCCTGAGCTGCGCTGGACTTACTGTCAATAAAAAGGGAACTATCCCTCCTATATGTATAACCTGTTGTGTCTTCTTTGATGTGTACACTGTGACTAAAAGGCTGCAGCGTTTCAGAGCTGCTCTTCAGTCTTCCTCTTTCAAAATGGGTAAGAAATAAACAGTTCAACAAGAGTATTTTCCCATTTTTATTTAACATTTGTTTTTTTTTATTAATCCAGATGTGGATCGTAGTATGTTGATGTGCATTAAAAAAAGAACAAAACAACTCTTCTTTGGTAGCTAAGGGAAAAGTAAAACAATTAAGGCAACTACAGCATCTATAGGTCTGAAATGCATTTAGTACTGCAGCCAGATGATGACCACACACTGGTGGCATGCAACGTATGTCCGCCCTCATTCAACCAAAAAAAAAGACCAGATCAACTCAACCTCAAACCACCCAGTTAGATAACTTCTAGTTTTTACGTTCCTGTTCCTCTTTACTGGAAACCTTTGATTCAGCTTTGTCAAGCTGAGGGAAACAGAGGAAAGCTAGAGCGACCCAGTTGTCGACTAGGACAGGTGCAAATGCCACAAAAACCAAAACTGGGAAGTAGCCAACACGAGGTGAACTAGAAAAGAAACGGCTGAAGCAGGCCTAAAGCATTTAAACCATCGATGATGCAATCAAGTTTCAACAGGAGACTTAAGGTCTTTGTCTGAGAATGTGTTTTTTGCATCGGTTGACATTCTGCTGTTACATTTCTCAAATTCAAGTAACCAAGGTATTTCAGGCAGTTCATTCTGCAGTGATCAAGAAGGTAGTAGAGCCTCGGGAGGTTCTGATTAAAGACCCGGATAGCAAGTTATCCATTAACTTTAACGACTAGGGCGGTGTCATTTCCGACCAGAAGTGTGCTGACTTTTTATGCTAAAGACACAGTATTTCTCAGATCATTTTGCAGGTGGTCATCCAGTGTTTACAAATTAGTGCTTCTACCTCGGAAAATTACTCAGATGATTGCGTGCCATAAAGACAAACTGCAGTGCTGTGAAAGTGACTGAATAATTCCTCGGTATGGCGGAGGGATGTGTTCACCAGCCTCTCTGAAATTTACAGTTAGGTGAAAGTCAAACTTTGTTCAATTACAAAAAAGGAAACACAACGTCCTAATTAGGGGATACAAAGGAAGCCAGATATAAAATGTGAATTCAGTAATAACAAACACTTGGAATTGGGGGAAAAACACACAAACACACCAATAACCTCAATTTTCACCTAAAATACTGCTTGTCAATCTACGTTATTTTCAGCATTATGTGTTATGACTGGAGTTACATCTGCGAAAGGCTAATACTGCATTTTAATTGTTCATTTCTTTCTAACGTGTAAAACAAAATTAAAAACAGCATGGATGTATATACATAATTTCAAAGTAAAAAAAAAAAATGTAAGAATGAGTATTAGAAAAAAAGGTTGATGATTTAAGTTTAAATCTTTACAGAATGATGTGATAAGAAAAAGCAAGTCAGAACAAAGAAATGCAAGCTTCCCACTGGAGGTGATGTGGCCCAAATGGAACGAACAGCAAATTCTAGGTTGAAAATGATGCAGCCAGAACCACAGGCCCATATCACAAGTCCTTTCAACATTTCTATTTTTTTTCTTTTTCTCCTTTTCTCCCGAAGTTGTTGGCTTGAGGTAAGCGATATATTTTGGCCTTCCAACTTTACTCCTTTTCTCCTGGTGCGCACTGGAGCGATTTCTTTCTCCTCCCCTGGCTTTGGGGGTTGCAGCCGAATGCTCACAGGATGCCGTAGATGAAGATGGCCATGATGGCGGCGCTGATCAGACCAGAGATGGGCACAGTCACAAACCAGGCCATGAAGATGTTTCTGAACAGACGCCAGTCCACTGCCTTCCTTGAACGCAGCCACCCAACTGCGACCACTGAGCCCACCTGGAAAACACAGCAGTTTGTCAGATTAACTCTTCTCCTCCAAGTTTAGAACTTCTCATGATTTGTCTGCATACTGACAAATGTAATATGGAGAAAGTTGCACCATATTTGGACTGTCTACTAGACTGTTTATCGTAGCCTCCCTCACACTAAATAGTCCCTTCCCGTGTGGCGGGAGTCTGCCTCCCTGACCGCAGTGTTTGACCAGCTTACCTTGCAGTGGGTGGTGGAAACAGGCAGGCCAATGTTAGAGGCTACCACGACAGTCACGGCCGAGGCCAGTTCAATGCTGAAACCACTGCAGGGGGAGAAAAAAATAAAAATAAACACTTGCGTCTCTGAGCATGCCTGCTAAACTCAAAGACTGGTAATGTCTGCGGAGGATGTGGTTTTATGACTAAGGGGAAACAGCAGCAGCACTGTCTGTGGTTATCTGTACCTTGAGGGGGTGATAGGCGTGAGGTCCCTGCCCATGGTCTGGATTACTCGCCGGCCCCACACCCAAAGTCCAGCGCAGATGCCCACACCGCCATATAACAAGAGCCAGATGGGTGTAGGTGCATTGGAAGTCACGCTGCTGGTGTTGTAAACCAGCCACAGAGCTACCAACGGCCCAATGGCGTTACTGTGGAGGAAAGAATGAGGTCATTTTAACGGTGACTAAAGATTCTGACTGAGATTCATTTTGTAAAAAAAACATGTCACCAGCAACAGGCCGGAGAAACCAAATGACTCACAACAACAAGACCATTCAAAAGCAGTTTGCCTACCTGACGTCATTTCCTCCGTGGGCGAAGGATCCGAAGCAGGCGGTGAGAATCTGGAGGAACTGGAAAAGAGTCGAGACTTCTGGTTTGTCCGACTCGAGCCCGTCTTCATCCAGAGAGCTTTGGCTGCTGCCGGCGTCCTCCTTCGCCATTTCTAGTGTCACCTCTCCCTCTCCCAGCCCCTCGGGGGTCGTGTGTTCTGCCACGGCGTTGCAGTAGCTGGTGTAACTGTCCATGCGCACGCGCTTCCTTCCTTCCTGGCCGCCCGAGCCCGTGCCCTTCTCCGCGTCCTCGCTGGCGCGGAACTCTCCCTCTTTGTGCTTGAAGTCTCCGTGCATGCCGATGATGGCCATGGTGTAAGAGGTGTAGCTGTTGTTGCGGCGGATGGGCCGGTCGCCCCCCTCGCCCATGCAGTCGCCGACCTTGGCCAGGTGGAGCTTGTGCAGCAGGTCCTTGTAGAGCCCCGAGTCTTTGTGGACCGTGTGGTACTGGCTGTAACCGTTGCTCGGTATCTGCGCTGGCCGGTTGTTGAACTGAACCTGATTATTGAACTGGACCTGATTGGGACTATTTGTGGACCCGTTGCTTTGTTGAGCTTGCTGGTTGTGGACTTGGACCTGACTGTTTGATTGTTTAGGAGCTGCAAACATTGGAAAAATAAATTCAGTTTCGTGTGTCATTTCTCTTTGCATTACATAAGCAATAGCCAAAGTTTTATTCCATATTTAAGTATTGCCAGTGTTGTTTCTGGCCTTACTTACCCCCATTTGAATTGCTGTACTCGCTGTCATCAGAATCTCCAATATCAAATGCCACCTTGCGCTCCTTATTATTTTCAACATCGTCAGAGTCTCCGATGTCAAATGCCACCCTGCGCTCCTCCGCAGGAGCCTGGGGCTGAGCAGCGAGGGTTTGATTGGCAGCTGAGTCGGTGGGCGTAGGTGCCTCCTTGGAAGTCTGCTTCAGGATTGGACAGTGGGCCTCCCTCAGCTCCCTCTTCTCCATGAGGGGGCTCTCAGAAGGGCTGGAAGACTTCATATCTCCTAGTAGGGGAGGAGTTGGGAAGTGAGATATTGCTTGGGACGTGTCCAAACATATACATATTCTCGCTGAGAAGTACTAGCACAGCACATGTGTTTCTCTTCAACCTAAGCTGTGGGGAATTGCAGGAGTTGCATAACTGCAGAGTCAGAAAAACCTTTGTCCTAAAACTGCAACGTTAGCCGTGTTCAAAAGCAATCTCCTGCGTTCACAGGATCAGATAAATGGATTATGACCTTACAACGAACATATTTACACTACCACTAGCAGCTTAACTTATGAAAGACGATAAGAGTCAACACACTGTGTGGCTCACATGACATTTGTTTGTGGTTTTAACGTGAATCAGATACTCAGTGCCAATATTCTCTGTGATAATCAGAGGAGCCATCTGACTCAGTTTAAACACCGTCTCCATAAATGCACAGCAAATGTCATGTGAACACCTTAAGTCAACCTGGGTTTATTTTAGTCAAGGGGGTAAAGACCAATTAGTGGATCACCAGACCCAATTAGGCCACTTGTCTGTGGGATAGAGGCTAACCTAGACAGATCATGTTTGGGCAGATAAACCTGTCGTTTCTCTGTTCAAGACGCAACACATGACAGGTAAAGCCAATATAAAAATCAGAAAATGTGTTGAATATTCTTAAACTAGGCTACGTTAAAGCTCTGTCTTAATACTGACAGCTATCAAGGTGGCTACAAGTACAGAAAACTGAAAAATCTGGTTTTGAGTTTTCAATGTTTACGTTTTGTAAAAACCTGTTTAAAAAAAAAGAAAGAAAGAAAGAAAGAGGAAAACTACATTTATAGGTCAGTGTCCTGCATTATGTAAGATACAGCTATGCTGTAATGATCCTACTTATGTATGCAAGAAGGAAATGCTAAACCTGTTATAAGACGCCTAAATATAAAGTAATTAAATAACTGGTGACAGTAAAGGTACCTACAATCCTTTCCAGAGACTGAATGCTGTTTCCTTCAACACATGAACCACACCATTGGTGTGCAAATGCAGAGGACTTTAGGCGTTTTACTTTAATCCAGGATTATAGGACAAAAACTGATGACAATATTTTTCATTAGAGTGATTCCATTATGACAAAATATCCCTGAACTCCATTTGCTGGATTAATATGAGCCCTCGCTGTGAATAGGTTTAGGTTACATGTGCAGTGCTAAATCCCTCACTTGTCCAGTGGCTTTAGAGAGGAAACCCATCATTTCAGTGGTCAGCAGTAACTGGTGACCGCTGGAATTTTAAAACTGAGTTATCAGGTTGCCAGAAATTAAAAACTTCAGCATGACTTACGTTCAATCTTCTTCTTGAGGCGAGGGCAGACAATAAACCAGACCACAAGGGCAGTCAACACAGAACATCCCAGTGAGATGAGCAGGATGCCCCACCAAGGGACATGGTCAAATCCCAGCACTGTAGGATCGCCAGGTGCCACGGACAGAGAAAGACACACAGACACACAAAGGCAAATTTAAAAAACAAGGCAGCTGGTGCTACCTTCCTGACTGGACACCACATAAGATTATACTGCATTAAAAGTGAAAAAGTGAAGTATTAAATATTACAATGAGCAGTTTTATAAATGTTGAAAAAATGATCAAATAAGGACAAAGAAACAATTCAGGGGGAACTTACATCTCATTTAAAACATGAAGGCACCAGTGAATGAAAACTACAAGGCAATAACTTGAATGACATTGGACCACATGCGCCAGAGTTTGGCAATACATGACTGACTGACAGCATTGCCTCGTTGTGCCGCGTCCAAGTTAAATAAGGAAAGCATGTGTACCCCCTAAATGTGAACAGTTACGTAACGCCTAATAGGTGAAAGAGCAAAAATGTCCCCGTGACCTCCAAGTGCCCTGCTAACAACTGCACATGGACAATGAGTTCCTTAAAAGGCCACATTACTTGGGGAGAAGGGGGAAGAGAAAGGGGGAGTCATTCACTTGAGTTGTTTGCTGTAGCAATAAAAGTCACCTCTTGCCAAGACTGCAGCAAAGCTGGTGCAGCGGAGGTGTATGTAATGCAGAACATGCTGGCAAAAAGCAGCCATTTAAATATCCCAGGGGGAAGCAGTCATCTTTGTCACACACAGACGATACAATCCAGCAGTGTGGGAGTTTAGAGAAAACAAAAAACAGGAGCTGCTAAAAAAATTCCAGCAACACCTGCGGTGAGGTAACTGCAAAAACAAAAAACACTTCCACTTGTTTGTTTGGGACTGCTTGGGAAGTTCAAGATAAACAAAAGGAAACGATGGGCCAAGGCTACATGATAAGTGTCTCAACCGCCGCGTTCATTTGAGGGCAGAGTCCACACAGTGCACTCTCTCCACTGAGTCACGCTGCAGCATGAGACTGCAGCGCACCTAACTGATGTTTATTTAGTTACGCAATGGAAGCTCACTCCCTTCAGGACAGGGGCAGGCATACAAGGAAAAAAAATACACATGATAGGTGCCTCTCTAACAGCTGAGTGTCCCCTCTCCACCGGCTCACATGTAGCGAGACATCCACAGACAGGTGTAGTGCAGCTGCACACTACTTGCAAAGTACAGTACACTTCAGGGCACTCGGTGAAACGGGACACAAAACAAGCCTTAAAAAGACAAAAAGGGGCCGGACAGCATTCACGTGTAAACTCTTTGTCCCTGTGACTTGTTTGTGGGAGAACTTCTTACAAAATATAAAAGAAAGGATTTAAAGGCTAGCCTGTGTCTAGCGGTCTGATAAACACTCCCAAACAAAGAGTGGGTTTATACCACAGCCATGCAGTGGGATGAATGGGACGGCACAGGAAATGGAATTTAACCATGGCTGCATTCCAAACCTCTCCCTGAAACCTCTGTATCCCCTGGCCTACATTACACAATAACATGTTTTTGCACAGTTATATATGTGCAGCTTGCCGCCAACCTCAATTACAATGGCAGTTAAAGTGGCAGTTTATGACTCGCCTGGCGAGAACGCCTCCCCTCCCCTCCCGTCATCCTCACTTTTGTCTAGAACTCGGTGTATCACTTACCAAGAGTATTGGGATTAAGTGACAAGTGTCAACACCGATATTCATCTGTAAGACCAACATTCACTCCTAACACGGAGTAGTATCCAGTTGATAACAGCAGCCTCTTAGGGCGCCTTAAAATTTAGTTTCACAGCCATAGTTCATGTTAAAATGCGGTGTGTACACTGATCTAAGTATCTCTTATGTTGCTGAATGTTTTGTGTCCCGAGCAACCGCCACCAAGAGTTTGTTTTTTTAGAGGGTAAGCCAGGCGGAAAATTCGTATCCAGCTAAAAGCATTGAAGTTTAATCAATGGCGCTGGTCAAAATGTACGGTCGCTATGACACTCAGCCCTGTGAAACAATTACTGGTATGCAAACAAAAAAAAAGTGTTTAGATGTGCACATGGAGCAGGCTTTGTTATACTTCCCTTAAGGCAGCAGACACATCAACAGATTCTAGTATCTGAGGTGCCTAGGAGAGCAGACAAGGATTTTTATGCTAATTTAAGAAGCCATACATCTTCATCTCCAGGCGATGAGCTTTTTAAGAGGGTTAAGAATTAGATTTTTTACTTTACAATGACTGGGTGTTACTGGTGTGGCAGCAGCTGAGTGATTTATAAGGTGTGAAGAACCCAAGTCACACTAAACCTCGTCTGTAAAGGACCAACAGCTGACCCTCAAATTCTTTGGCCCCAGATTTTTGCACATGCTGACTTGCGGTCTCTGGCACCGGTCTATATATTGAGTATTGGAATGTGCTGTGGGATGCCTGGTGTCCAATCGCACCACTACGATAGGGTGTAGATCAGGGGAAGGCCAAGTCCTAGCACAGGAGACCAGACATACTGTACTTAGCTGGATGCAGATACTACAGCTGCATTAGAGTGCACATATCAGCATCGAGCTGTTATTGACCTAGCTGCCCAGAGTAGGATACTATCCCAAACTGAGCCATGAAATATACATGGGATGTCTGACCTTGATGGCAACATACCATTTTAAATCTAATGATAGACATGAGTGAGTTGTGGTGCTTTGTGTTAAGACGTTGAGAAACTGCTTTAACTATGAGCCTGTGTGTGGTTGTAATTTGCCTACAGCAAAAAGAAATATTGGATGTTATGTTCATGTGCATTGAAAGATAAATAAATATCAATCAATATCAACACTGAACTTTAAGATGCAGTGGGGTTTGTTGGTGTCTAAAATGCAATCTCGCACCTTTTTTTTTTTTTCCTCTGAGGTACCCAAGTACAGGTCCTCATGTACAGTATGTTGAGATGTGAGGGACTTCACACAACTGTACAGAATGTGCCTGACTAAGCAGGGCTATGGGCTATGCTGGAACTGCAAGTGATCTCCTCTCAGTCAGTGTGCTGATGTGCATGCACACATCAGCGCACCATATCTGGTCAAACTCTGGCCTGTAGCAGCCATTTAATGGCCCAGGCCAGCTTGAACTGTTAGGCCCTGCAGAGAGAAAGAAAAACAAAGGAGCAAAAGTTGCTCATTTAATAATGAGGAGTAATCATCAGTAGTCACAAGTATTCAGAGCATTACTATGCTAATTCTGAGCAGCAGTACAACTACTGGCAGCAGACAACTGACCATTCATACACCCTCTTTACTTCCCTTTAGGGCTGCCACGATTAGTCGACTAGTCACGACTACGTCGACTATTAAAATCGTCGACAACTAATTTAATAGTCGATGCGTCGTTTCTTTTCTTTTTTTTAAACTTTGTTTTTCTCTCAAAACTGCTGGGGCACCTTCCACACACGCACCCACCGCTGCAGCTGCCCACCACACATACACACGTGCACTCACTCATTCAAGGTGAGTTTACAGGTGGTCTCTCTCTTTTCTCTTTCTACCTGTCTTGTCCCTCATCAAGCGGCACCGGTGTAATCCCCCGCCCCCGCCCGCCGCCGCCGCCACCGCTCCTCTCCCTCTCTCTCTCTCTCTCTCTCTCTCTCTCTCTCTCTCTCTCTCTCTCTCTCTCTCGTCATTTTAAATGAGAAGCGCTACTAGCAGCGGTACCGCCGCTCCATCGTTTTAAATCACGGACTGAAAAACAGCCGTTCCTCATTTAAAAATAAAATCGCGGACTTTGAGAGTCTGTGTTGGAGAACTAGAACGTTACCGCGTCCGGTCACAGCGTCCTGGTCACGTAATGAGCGCTCATCTTAACGAGGAAGTCTTCTCTCCCGGCGTAAAACTACGTCAATATTTTCCGGTAGCTTCTCATCACAGTCTGCACCTTGCAGAGTTTGAGCTGCACCTCAGTTTCACTTGTTTTCATTTGACAGTTTCACACAGAACTTTCTGGTGGAGTCTTTCTATGTTTCTCCTTCTGTGACAGTAGGGAACATTTAATTTTTTTCAGACAAGACGATTGTCTTATAAACTATTTGATTTTTTTTTAACAGAACGACTCCTATTATTTACACTGAGCACAAGTTATATTTGATTGATAGGCCTACCAAAACTTTATTATTGTGAACAATTCCTTAGTTTCAGGTGTCCACCTCATTTTATTTAAATGTAGCTATGTTTAATGCCAGAGACAAATGAAGGAAAGACAAAAAACCTTTAAGTATTTATTTTGGTGTTGTTTAGGCCAGTGCCTTATCCTTATTTTACTCAGCTGTTTGCACTTTATGCTACAGTTAAAGCTGCATATTTCATTAAAAGTTTAATGAACTATCATCTTAATTGTCTTTATTTTTAGTTAGCATATACCTTAAACACTTTAAGCTGAAAGCTAATGATGGTATATAAGGGCAGCTGCATGCTGGTGCGATAATCTGTATGTTTTACATTCAATTTACGTATGATCCGATTAGTCGACTAATCGAAAAAAATAGTCGGTGACTAGTCGACTATCAAAATAATCGTTTGTGGCAGCCCTACTTCCCTTTTCCTCCTCCATGTCTGAAGGACACAGACAGTGATGTCAAGAGTTTGGGTGAAATCTAATTTCCATCTCCCTGTTGTGCTCCGCTCTAAAACTTTATTCCAGCTATGACCCACATACTGTAGAACCACAAGCAAGAGAGCCCCCGAAAAAAACATGTTAAAATAAACACAGCTTCTGTGAAAAGGGTAAACACAGCCTGGTTCAGTCTGGAATATGTGTGGGCATCCAGCTGTCTGAGGGAGCAATTTATTTTTAAGCTGTGGCTGCAGACAGGCATGCAGGGCAAAAATGACTGAAACAATGATACTCACCCGGAGCTCCAGTGAACAAGATGGAGAACAGGTTGATTCCCATGGTCACGGCATAGAAGACAGGCAGGGCCCTCAGTCCGTTTGGCACGGGGTCTTTCTGCAGAGACGAGAGAACAAAAAGTCAGAGCTAATACAGAGCAAAACTGTGCCAGTTTGCTGCAAGGTTACAAATGATGACATAACAAGGGTATAATGGTAATTTGAAACTCGGTGTATGATGCAGATAAGGAACTGCATCAGAACAGGAGCTTAATTGTGGCCATGTAATCAACATTTCCTCGTATTCATTTTGAACTTCTTGTTTTACTCAGAGACATACCGGTACTCTCTATCAAGTTTATAGCGGCCGACTAACCTTGTGTAAGATGAAAACGCGCACAATGTAGAAAACAACGGCTGACATTATTCCAGACAGAAGGGGACTCAGGAACCAGGAGGCAACTGCAATATAAAGAAACAAAAAACACTGCAGTTTAGTCGGTAGTTTGATTTACATCGGCTTTAAGCTTTCTACAAAGGAACATAGTCTAATGCAACAAATTCAGAAACATTAATGTTGTGAAACCGTGTGTTACTCCTCACAAAGCTGCAAGGACAATTGCCACATGTTATCTGACAAAAGTCTCTCTCTTTCCCCATTTGGACATTCCCATACACTAAGGACTTAAAGAACAACTGCAATCATCATTCAAAACTTAAACTTGTTGATATCAAAGGTCAACATAGACAAAACACTGACTAATTGTGTTATGATTACATTGCCAGACACTGTCATTAATTTAATATAGCCCCGTGATGCAATTCTAACAATGAGGACATATCTGGGTCAGCTGATTAGAGAGTCAGACAGACTTACCGATACGGAGGAGTTCCAACCACCTGACGCCCTGCTGGCCTTTGGCAACCAGCGAGAAGCCAATAGTAGCACCAACAATGCAGTGTGTTCCAGAAATGGGGAGCTTAAGGAAGGAGGCGGCCAGCTGCCACACAGCAGAACCTAATGAGAATAAATAAATTGATCACATTAATCTCGACAGGTCGACCTGATCTCAGCTTTTCAGATTTAAAATCACGAGGCAAAACACAGTGGAAACTGGTTACAAAAAATCTTTCAAACAATGTGATTCAGGTTGTATTGCAATTAAATGATTACAGCACTTCTCTCAGGTACAATTTCACATTTAAATATTTTAGTTGCAAGGGCCGAACCGTGTCGAGACCTGTGTGTGCCAGTGAACTCTGTTCACAGTGTTCAGTGACTGCACGTTTAATTAGATGTAAGATAAACAGACACTCACCGAACATCGAGCTGACAGCGCCGGCCATTAACACGTGCTCGGACCCGTTGTACATGCCCACGTCGATGATACCCTTTCTGATGGTTTCGCTCACTTTGGCCCCCAGGAGCACGGAGCCCAGAGTCTCGAACACGGTGGCCAGAACGCAGGCCTGTCTCAAGGTGACCACTCCTGAGCCCACAGCTGTGCCAAATGAGTTGGCGACATCATTGGCACCCACAGAGAAGGCTAAGACAAAGGCGATGATGAAGCCGACTATCAGCAGCCACATGTACTCTACCAGAGCGGTTTGGGCTACCACCCCCGCTGTGGTGGCCAGTATTATTGCAGTTGCAGTTGTTGAAACCATGATTGTAGACTATTAAGGAATTGCTTCACAATCTTAAAGGGAATGAATGCCCGTCAAAAATATTTATTTATAATGCTATTTCTAGACAGCAGCTAGTAAAATAAAGAGGTACGAGGTATAATAAATAATTAGCTTCTCTTCAGGTCCACCTGTCTAAACAGGATTTCTGAGATTAAGCAGTGCAAACTTATAAAAGGTTTATCTGGGACTGACCAGAAAAGTATTAAGGTAAACAGAGGTATGAGGGCTTATTGCTATCCTGTAATTAAACTATTTCTTTTGCTGTTCTTTGGGCGCTGGGCTATCAAGCAGAGTGAGAAGACAGCCATTGTGCAAATGTAACTGCAGATGAGCAGGGGTACATCCTGAAAAGACAAAAGACAGAAAAGGTGCTTGCTTTAATAACAAAAGTGAAGACGTCGTTTCTATTTTCACACGGAGGCTCAAACAGACAAATACACATACACATAAAGAGAAACACAAGGCAGGAAATTGATACACTTCTTCTGAAAACTCAGTGAGAAGACGACGTAAGACGCGTGGTGAAGCGACTGGCGGAGAGGAGGATCTCTAGAGCTTCCTTGTCTGTAAAACCAATGGGAAGCCATTTTCGTGGTTCGCAGGAAGAAGCCGGTGTTTGAGTGACATCAACGTCCTCTAAAACTTCACCCAGATCAGTCACTTCACTGTTGTTTACTACGGCGGCTTCAATGA
The DNA here is from genome assembly GCF_045865225.1 of Trachurus japonicus. Lineage (NCBI taxonomy): Eukaryota > Metazoa > Chordata > Actinopteri > Carangiformes > Carangidae > Trachurus > Trachurus japonicus. The sequence goes on from NC_140918.1 coordinate 18,084,901, forward strand.
GCACTAACGGCCACAAAGACCGCTTCGTGATAAGGAGTTGCCCCATCGATAAGAAACGTTGTAATTTTTTTTTTTATTATTTGCGTGTGTGTGCACGTGTCGTCATCCATTCATAGAACACAGCCCAGAGCACGAGCCCCGTCCGTTCGTACTAACACACACACACTTTAAGAAAAGAAACAACTCGACGACGTTGAGCTCCGTTATGATATCAAAAATCAATCGATCGATATGAAAAAAGGAGCACATTATCTGTGGGTTTTTCCATTTTTTAATTATGTTTGACGTGGTTTTTTGACGCAACCGGATGTGACACGGTTTAGGGAACATAAACGCTGCTGCTGCTGCTGCTGCGCCAACACTGAATGACCGACCGGCTGGTGGTGGTGGGAAGCAGCAGCAGCTCTTCTCTTCGTGTGTGTTGTCGATGCACTTTCAGTGGCCAAGTGTCTGCTCGACAGACGGTCAATACCGCTAACGTAAGGTAACATTAAAGAGGACAGCTAGGTTTCACTGCGGCCACCGACCTCGCTCGCAGCCAAATGCTAACGTTACTCAGCCCTTGTGTCAACGTTACAACCGGCAGCAGCCGCTAGGCTACCTGTCCTCCTCGGTCAAACAAGATGGACAGACATGAAAATAAAACAGTGTCAGTCCTCGCTGAACAAGTCGCATCAGGAACAGATCTTATCGTTATTGTTAAAGACGTGTTGACAAAATGTTGTTAGTTTTTTTTTTTTGATTGTTGTTTTTTCACTCACTCAAGCTAACGTTAGCATTAGCTCTACGTTAACATGTGATGGTAGCGTCCAGTGGGTGTTCAGTTGATAATAATAATAATAAAAAAACACAAGAAAGTCTTACTCTGAGAAACTGTTAAATAGTAAAACTCACCACACGTTGCAGTTTTCAGTCCGGGGAAGAAGAAAGGAGCTCGTTAGACACTAGTAAGCTAATTATCGCGCGCTCCGATCGTTACCGTTAGCGCGCGCGGGACAATGCAAAATTAAACTAATAAAAAAAAAAATCTCCCCGTCGGAAAAAAAGCTGCCTTAGGTTAGAAGTGAAAAAAAACTATTGACGCCTGTCTGTCGGTTTCAGTGTGGAAATAAATCCGCCTTTTCGAATCAAGACACGACTCAGTTTGAATGAGAGTTCCGCCACCGCCGCATGTGTAAAGCTCGCTGCTTGCCGGTCCGTGGAATAAGGAGGTTTTTTTTTTTTATTGGATACACCCTTCAGGAAACTCCGCCCAAGCTGCTGTCAGTAAGCTTCCTCCCCGTCCCCCTGCCTCTCGCTTCTTCTTTTTTTTTTCAACTCGTCATGTGTTTAGTGCGTGGTCGTCTCCTCCAGCTTCTCTCCCTCACTTCAGAGACAAACAGATTGGATACACTGCCATCACTACAGAGTGACTCATTTCCCAATCATTTCTGTTAGTGATATATTCATACACATTATTGATAAATTGAATGGCTTCTTAACACAGCTGGTTGCTGTATATATGTAGTGGTATATATTTAAGTAATGATGTTATATGGTGACTATAAAGTGATTACACGTTAACATTTCCTTCAGAAATTATGTTGAGTAGAAGTATAAATGAGAATAAAAATACTCTCACTTAGTCCAGAACTTGAGTAAATATAGTCTGTTACTATCCATTTCTGCCACTACAAATAAGTGTACTATATTTCCTGTGCATGTAAAGATGTAGATAAACAGCTAAAATAAGCTTACTTTTTTAATTTGGTAAGCTTATATTATATTATATTATATTATATTATATTATATTATACATGACCTCAACTGCCACGCGACCACTTTTCAGACACTGCAGACATATTGACGTTACCTCTGGTAACCGATGCTTACAGGGAAACAATGTCACGTCACAAGGCTACAGGATAACAGCCGGTGGTGGTAGTGATGTCGATTGCATTACAGAAGATTTGACTTTCATTGAAGTGCATAGACCCGGAAATGACAATAACATTCACCCTCCAACAAACAAACCTCGCTTTCTCTAGAGATTGTCATGTTAATCAAGATTGATATGCTGAATGGAGGGACTACTACTATGCTACTCAGCAAGCATATCAAACTATTTTTGAATTATCTAAATAACAGCGTGGCCAAAACGTGCGAGAACACACCGGACACACCCCACATTTACTTAGGGGTAATGTTGCAATAACCGAACGTGTAATTATTATCTATTCATCACGAGCTCCAGCCTTTCATTGTCTCTCCCTACTTGACGTCACGTCTTTTGCGGCTCATGGAAAAATTTTGCCCTCCTCAAATCCGTCGGGCAATGTTTTGCGTTGGTCGTGATAACCTTGTAATTGCGTTTTTTGTCTGAGCCCCTGGAGGCAGCATTTCATAAGGGAAGGAGGGGCGTTTACAGCTGCTGTACATCTGTGTCAAAAGTGCCCTACTCAATCAAGGACTTTTACACTAGAAATTCATACAACTCAGACTATTGTATGTCTTTACTCCCTTGCCAGTAACCTGAGGTCACTTACAGAAAAAATCACCTCAGTTTAATCACTGACAGACTAAATTACATGTGCAATTCGTGATTATCTGGTGTTAATATTATTAATCGTTTAAATTCTAATAGGTCTGAAAAAGCTATAACACTTGAGTTTATTTGCAGGCTACTTGTGTAAAATTATACAACTGAATAGGCAGTGTGATAAAAACACTTTCCATATAGTTTACATTCCACATGCAAATATCATTGCAATTCTCTGGCGCAGTCATGGGACTAATGATTATGTGTATGTGCTTGCTCTACAGATAAGGCCTCAACTAAGAGGCACATGGTGTTTTCGCAAGGTTTTTCCAAAAATATATTGTCTTATGGTCTTGTGATCCTATCATCCTGAGATCTTCTTTCATAAACAACACACAGACAACTTAAAATACAATTGGACGACCTAATACAGGACCTAAAGGTGATATGAAGCATTTTCCCCCAGTTACACCAACTTAATCACTGTGATGACACTGCATGGTTAAAAAAGAATAAGCATGACCCCTGGTTTATTTTGTTCATGAATGTTGGGTTGAACATGGTAATTGAATGGATGGATGGATGAATAAATGACTCAATGACAGGGTTAGACTTTATATTTACATGCCTTTGCTTTTATTAACCTTTTTGGCTATAAGTGTAGTGATCTGCTCCCCAAAACCATTAAGTTTTACTGGTGTTTTTTTTTTTTTAAAGCTTTGATGGAAGCATCAGCTTCTGGCCCCAGAATGAACATCTCTAGTCACCTGCAATGGTTAAACGGCGCCACCTTGCGTACATTATCATAATGACGTTTGACTATGAATACTTCTCTTCTCTTGTAAAGGCCTCGTATTTTTCCTTTAAAAAATAAAAACATAAACAACTTCTCTTCACATCCTTCCTTACAATCATTTTTCATATGAATTGACACAACCAGCCTCTGCTCTTTTCCCTGTGACAACAAAACACAGCAGAGCTTTTTTTGTTGTTGTTATCAGAACATGGGTTAAGCTCACCAGAACATCTTTAACCCCTGGGCACAAATGTACATTAATTACATCACATAGAACAAGTATGTGCTGGCATTAAAGTGTGAGTGCTGTGTTGTGAAACAGGTCCTCTGTCTTTACAGTCTATGGTCTGTACACGTGTAGATTCTTTATGTAACACCAATAAATTCGCAAAGCTTTGGCTCCGAGAGGCACCGACAGAGGGCGACTCTGACTTCCTCTCCCCGGTGTGGGATGAGCCAGCCGTGCCGCCGCAGCCGCAGACACACTGATCCTGGATAAGGTTTTGAAAGTTACCCTCTTCTCTAAACCTAGAAAAAAAAAGGCAAGGGGAGCTCTGGTAGAGGAGTCTGGACATACGCACATGCTGACGCCCGAGCTCCCGCATTCTAAAACAGGCTTCCGCTTCAGCCAATCAGATTAGCGTAAAACCGAGCACCGACCAATGAGCGGCCGTCTCGCAGTCCGTAGGGGCGGGTCCAGCGAGTGGGTGTGTGAGAGGCAGCAGCAGCAGCAGCAGGAAGAGGAGGAGGTCAAATGCCCTACGAGACAGTTTGAAAAACGTGAGGCTGTCTTCTTCAAAGGTTGCACAGGTCGACAGTCGTGTTGGAGCAACAGCCAACGCAGCTATTTGTAATTTGGACATAGATAATAATAAGTGAGGCGGTGTCGGTGTGTGAACTGGGCCGTGTCGCGGTAAGTTAGCTGGCAGCTGGTTAACGTAGTAAACAGGAGGGATAACGGTGGCTAATGCTAACCGTTCATGTCGCGTGCTCGGAGACATCTCGGTAACTAACGTCAAAAACCTATGAGTGAGTGAAAACGATGGCGTTTGTTTGCCAAAGTTAGTATTATTATCTCTGTAGATGTAATGCACTGTATATGTCTACGGAGCATTTAGCTCTTAGTTGCGGGGTACATTAGCTTAGCCAGCTGCTGCCCTTTTTTTTTTTTTTTGTATTTTTGCATTTTGTCTTTGAGAAACTCGTGTCACGGTCACAGCTGTCATGTTTCACTCCGTGCCCCGGCGTCCGATATGCGAAATCGGTGTAAACGCAATGAGGCTTCAGAGCTGCAGCTCATTCAGGCGGACTGTCGAGGAGGGCAAAGGGAAGCTGGAGAGGGTCCCGTGGCTGGGCAGGAGCATGGGCCTGCTGCTGTCATGGCTGCAGAGGGCAGGTGCCAGCGAGGCCGCGGGGTCCGCCGGACGCACCAAGAAGGCGAAGAAGGACTTGCTCTCCATATTTGCGGACCACTGCGGATTTGTGACTGGACAGAGGCTCAGACGTGCTTGTCAGATCGGCGAGCTTTACTCCAACCTGTACTCTGAGCGCACCAGGTGGAAACTGGTGGGGAACATATGGCGCAGATTTCAGAGCAAGCACGCCCCCACCGGGAAACTTGTCGCGGCCCTGGCCGGTGTCTTCATGTGGGAGAATGAGAAGATTCAAGATGAAGAAATTCGCAGGTTGGAAATATTTCCTTTAAATGCACACATGGAGTTAATTAGGCTTAGACAAACACTAGAGTGACACACTTGTGGCCACATGGGGTCACTGAAAGGTCTCACGTTCAGCAGGTGTTATCTCTCTGTAAAAGAAGGATTGCATTGGTGCACTGAAATTATTAAGTGTTAGTTCACTCCATATGGTTTTCCCCTTCAAATTATCACCACTCTGTGTGTGTGTGCAATGCTGTATTTCATATCTAGGTATGATTGGCAATGTTTACTGTACAGTATGCTAAATAGTCTCTCCTGATATTTGCATCCCTGTGCAGGTGTGGACTTGAACTACAAGCTCTGGACGCTGTGAAACACCTAAGCACATCTGTGGGCTCTACAGTCGGACAACAGAACTCTGGCTGGGAAGTTGTGATGGAGAAAAAAGACTTCAAAGTGTGGAAGCGACCTATTCCCAACAGTCACCTCTATGAGTACAGAGGTCAGCCAAGGCACAATCTCACAAGTGTTACGTGATGTCTAGATAGGGCACCCACTTCAGTTTAATCTCCGTGATACTTTTAGTTTTATTTTGTTTGGTTGTCATTACAAAGTATGACTTGTCTGAGGAGTCAGCAACTTTTGTTTATGTTTATCTGCAGTTTTGGGCTCCTACAACGATGTCACACCAAGACAGTTCTTCAATGTGCAGGTACAGACTTTTCAGTTCTCATTATGTGCTACTAAGAATATATCAGTCTCTGCTCATGAATAGGTGAAGTGAAACCAACAGCTTTTTCTATTTAGGTACACAGAAGAATACGTAAGGAAGTGGTTCTTTAATGATAGTGCAGCAGTCTCCATATTCCTGAATTTATGAACCATGGGAAATGTTTATATCTGAAATTACAAGTGGTTCCAACTGGTTATTAAAGTATTCTGTTTGAAAGTTAAATATTTATGGCAGTGAGGCTTTCACATCTGATTATTTTATTCATGATTTGTATGTATATGACAGCTTATTTTGCATTTCCATTACGCAAGTGCTCTTGCACAACCTGCATGTTTGTGTTGAACATGTGCTGCATAAAAGCGACTGTTGTGCTATATTAAGCACCTTATCCTTGACTTGTGTTTTCCCCTTTCCCCCAGTTGGATACAGAGTACAGAAAGAAGTGGGATTCTCTGGTTATCAAGCTTGATGTGGTGGACAGAGATGCCAATACAGGCTCTGAAGTTGTGCACTGGGCCACACAATTCCCTGTGAGTTTTTGTTGGTTGCCATTTTGCATAAACTCATGACGCTGTTTGTTCTACTAATATTTGCTTTTAAAGCACTCTTGTCTTTTGTGTACAAGCTAAACATTCAGGACACTCACAATGACATTTGGTCAAGAGCAAATACTACATATCTTTATATTCATCAGTTTGTATTTGAGCTTGTCAGATGTTGTCTAATCTTGATCGATTGTCCCCTCACAGTATCCCATGTACTCGAGGGACTATGTGTATGTACGCCGCTATGATGTTGATGTCAACAACAACCTGATGATCTTGATATCCAGGTACAACCTTGAAAATTATGGATTTCTGGTGTGTTTGATATATTACTAAATGTTTGACTATAATTTTGGCTGTGCTATTTTAACTTGCATTTTTCCAATTCTGTGGAACAGGGCCGTGCAGCATCCCAGAGCCCCAGAGACTCAGGAATTTGTGCGAGTCCACTCATACCAGTCGAAGATGGTCATTCGCCCTCACAAGTCTTTTGACGAGGTTTGTGGTGACTGTGTTGCCACAGAATTAATTGAAATTGCATTTAATTCAACTTTGTCTTGTAGACACTGAGTCTGACTTTGTTTTTTTTAACAGAATGGGTTTGATTACCTGCTGACCTACAGTGATGACCCTCAGACTGTGTTTCCCCGTTACTGTGTGAGCTGGATGGTGTCAAGTGGTGAGGTTCTTTCATTGATTGAAACCTGCAAATCAGCGTTTTTGCTTGCTGTCACATTCAAATTTATGAGCATTTACAGATTTTGTGTGGTATTTCTCACATACATTTCGTGCGTGCCTACTGAGTGTGTATGTGAGCTCAGTGTTAATAAGGACATCTCTTTGCACATGGCAGGCATGCCTGATTTTCTGGAGAAGTTGCATACTGCTGCTTTGAGGGCCAAGAATTTGGAAGTGGGGATCCACGACTATGCGAGTGTCATCAAATCCGGCGACGCCAACCGTCAGCCGAGCCAGGAGCGCCTCGGCGGAGAAACCACACACACAGGTGGTCCTGGACAGATCTATGCTTGAGATGGATATTTTGGAGATCAGGAGGTTATGCTGGCGTATTTCACATCCACTTGAACCCAAATCAAACCCTCCAACACTAACTATTTGGGTATGTTGCATGAACTGCAAATGGAAGTGGCATCTACAGTAAAGAGAAATATACTGAAAAGTCCATCCATAGATGTGGGTATTTTGGTTGTAAATGAGGTGTTACAAGAGCACTGTATTGGTGACAGCAATTACTGTCATTGGGAAAAATGTTGCCATGGAAATTGTCATTGAATCCGTTGGCCTTGGCACGATTTCTACACAGCCAACCAATGCCAAATGACATTTTTTTTGCCTGATTTGGTAACAATATGTCCTCTGCAACTACTGGTAAGATCGAGGCCAAAATTCCTAATTGTAGAAATGCTTCTTGCCAAAGCACGGTTTCTCTCAGTTTAATGTTCTCCGTCTTGCCCTCCGTTGCTTGACTTTGAAGGCTGTTCAGACCTCCTCACTCTGATAGTGTCTGTGGTGTGATCTCAGCAAGAGGTCATCCAAATGGCTGCACATCACTGGACATGTAACAGTAACTACGACTCACTTCTGAGCAGCGTAATCACTGCAACACAACTTTAGGGCCAAGATTTCAGATCAAGGCCTGCACTGAGGCTCCCACAGAAAGCACTTCATAACATGTTTCTTCATTTCATGGGCTCAAAGCAACTGGTCTCCTGTTTGCTTGCAACATAAATGTTTGCTCCTCATATGGTTTGATGGAATGCATTTAAAAAAACAAACAAAAACAAAATTAAGTTATTGGAATAATTGTCCACAGAATTGAAAATGTAAAATTTAATGTTTTTTGTGTGTGTATGTTTTTGGAGGGCATTAGTTTCCCGTCAGCACAGTCGAGCTTTCACATTGCGCTTCACCGTGTCTACGTGACTGTTCGAAACTGCCAGCGTTGACAAAACAGCCTTTTGAAGATAAACCAGTCCTTCAGCATTAGGGGCATAGTGTCTTATAACAACCACGTGAATCCTCAAATACAATGGTACTAACACGCTTCTAGCAAGGCTACCGTAGAGAGACACATTTTAAATAATCAGTGCCCGTTTTAAAAAATAAAACATGGATCCCTCGTGCCACATAATCCATTAACATTTCATATGAGTTAAAAAATAAAATTTGAGTTTTTTTTTTTCAGCTCAAATAATTTTTTTAGCCTGGTGTTCACAACAGCTGTCACTTAGGTTTGCACTAATGGAGTTATGGGTGTTTGTTTTCTGTGTTACTGTAGATCTTGTACATTCATAGAGCCATAGCCTGTATACTGGAAATCCCTGTTCTCATGAGTGGAACAACCTCTGTGACATGTTTCTCCTGCTTTGTGATTCTACAGTTTTTGTTAATAATGTGGATCCTAAAATTGCCATACGATCCATCCCTCCAAATCATCATTAACTGTTTGCAGGGGTTATTATGAATGTACAGAGAGCACCACATGTTGTGGAATTAAACATCACCTAATAAAGTACACTGTTTACAGCCTGACAATCTGGTACAGATATCTTGGAATCCACCTCAAAACATCTCATGGACTAAAATGTAGTGTCACTTGTTGTAGGTGGTACATTAAAGTCAATCAGCTGTAGCAGTCAAAATAACAGGTTTGGGTTCCCACATCTAGTATTATTTGTATGCCCACTGTGTCAAAATATTTATACTCTGGAGTGAGATAGTTTCTGCTGCTGCTTAAAAATGATAGTGATAGTACATACATACATATGAGAGAGGAAATGAAATGTTTTTGATATTTATCTCGTGTGTGCTCAGATAAAACTGTGACCCAGATTTTAATGAGATTATAATGTCCCAATTGAAGATTATGCAATACTTTGTTTTCTGTTCAGCTTGAGAATGTAATAATTTGATGCTCTGTCATATGTAGACACCTGCGTGCCACCTGCAGCCGTCTAAAAAAAAAAGTTGACACATCGCTGTTTTTGCTTCTCCTTCCTGCAGGCAGTATAACATTTGTTGTGATTTGTTACCACATGTGATTTACTTTAGGAACGGTTTGGATAATTTTATGATCTGAAGCACTTGTAACCCTGTGTTTTCGAGAGCTCTTGAAATGGAAAAACGACTAATCAGATGAAATAAACAGAACTCCATGCGTGTCATTCTGTGGTCAGACGTTGATGGCAGAGAAGCCTTGGTTTTGAGCCTGGCTTAGCAGAGAAAAAAGGTGATTAGCCGCTCGTTTGTGCAAAGCAGCCACCGTAGTCTAGTCTAATGGGATAATCTGTAAACCATACATTCCTGTCTGGGCAAGGTCAGTGAGGAGCCGCACAGTTTACAGGAAGTATTGTCTGTGCAACTGATCGGCTTGAAACAACAAAAACTGTTGACATAAACGCTGATTTTATATAGTGTGTACCTCTTACTTATTGTCCCACTATTGTAGCAGTGTATAAGAATACCAGTTTAGGAAATGATAATGCATAATATTGGTTGTTAGTCAAACTGTGACTTTGGAAAGCTGCTGACAATTAGATTTCATCTAAAACGTTGCACAAGAGGCTTTATTCACAGCTCCACTACTTCCTGAACTTAAACAAGCTCCTTTATTTCCTGTCTAACATTATTGGCCAACCTGACTCTCCAGGTGTGTCTGAATTTGACCTCAGTAGTCACAACAATGGTCAGACACACCTGGATTAATCATTTTGTCCAATAGTGTAAAGAAATAAAGGATCTTGTTTAAGTTCAGGAAGTAGTGGAGCTGTGAATAAAGCCTAATAGAAAATTTCCTCGCAGAATTTTTGGGAGTGCCACACGGGGCTGCTTTCAGGGTGTGATCTCTGTCAACATGGGAATCAAACCCACAACCTGCAGGACTCCCACAATGCACACAGAGAGCTAGTCAGACAAATGAACATCTCTGAACACACATGAAAGAGCTACCAACCTGTCTGTCATGTGTTGGACTTTGACAGTAAATAAAGTGATAAACACCACAAACATCCTAGATGTCCCCAATAATCTGATTTTAAACACCTGTGTGTCAGCCTGGCCTCAGAGGTAGCCATGGTGATTTTACCATCTTTACGGAGTGAGAATCAATTGAAATGTAGGTAGCCTATACCTCTCAAACTCAGGCTTACAACTTAAATATCCTAACTACATAAAGTTGCCTGTGTGTGTGCAGTCGATTTCATATTAATGTATGGGGAAAAGGGGTTGGCAAAACAGCATCATATCAGAGAAGTCCCTAATTAATCAATTGATATCAACTGTGGCCTGCAGCGCAAAGGTTGCCACAGCAATTTGAGGGTTTACTAATGATAGACGGGCCCAAGGCTGATGCCGGCAGAAACATTGAGACAAATCTGCCACATTGGGGCTTATTGTGACAAAATAGTAGTTCCTATTAGAACAAGAAGCAGACTGTGAGCAAGTCAAGTCAATGAGCAGCTGGAAGGGAACTGGCTTCACTCAGAGACTCATAGTTCAAATTCTGTGCTGATGAGTGCCTCGGAGCGTTAGCCCCATTGCAAATGTTTTGATGTAGTGCGTCAGTGTTCATTGTGGATTAATACATTGAAAAATCATCACAGTTTCCCAGGAGAATCTGCACTTGACCACATAGAAACAGCAGAACATCACAGGTGCAAAAAAATAAATAAAATTTATGATTTTTGGAGCTTCAGTGTCACCTTAAGAGTCAATGTCACAGTGTCATGGCTTCCCGAGATGCATGAAGAGAACAGAGGATTCATAGAACACGTGTGTGTGCACATTTTATACCAATTTATTAAATGAATTCCATGACTTATATGTAAATATAATTGACTTGCACCCAACCTCATCTACAATCAGAAAGTTGGCAAGGTTACGTTAAACCCAAAGAAAGTAAGGTATTTTGGAAGGGGAAAATAAAAAAAGAATCATGATTATTTCACTCATGATAGAGAATATTAAAACAGAAGAACATAATAAATGAAGGATCTTGGTGTTCTTCACTTTTAATGACACAAGTTGAAACCAAAAAGCCATGTTCTCATGTAAAGTAAAGACTGAATTCAATAAAAGTAAGAGTGTTTAAAAAAAAGGAGTCTGGTTTCATCATTTAAAATTTATTAGTTTAATGCACAAGTTGTGATTTTGACTTAAGAGTTTCACAGACTGAAAGTCAAAATATGTAGTCAAATATAAATGGAAACAAAAGGTATTTTATTATCATTTCAAGAACTCATTTTATAAATCACCTTGGGTTGTGTGTCTATTACGCAATGCCTCATTGTTTGATTTATAGATCTGTGTTCTGTCTGCAGACTTATAAGAGTGCACATTGTTTTAATATATGACCTCTACCGGGTGGAATTATTAGCCACCGTTAAAAGCCACTGAGCACTTACTCTAATTGATCGTTTCCACAAATCTGCCATATTGAACCCAACCAGCTTGTAGAAAATGACAGCTTTATCTACATGAATGCCATAAACCCTCTGAGACCCACACTCATTCACTCACACTCTTTTTTATTTAATTCATTCAAAATGACCTTGTTGCCCGAAAAACATACGGGATGTTTAGATGATATTTATTGGTCACAATCTTTATGCATCACAAGATAAGACATCGATGAGAATAGAAAGAATACTAGTGCATGGAATTGATACATCTGCATATCATGTAGAAAAAAAGAAGAAATTAAGCAATTTGCAGTTAACAATCTATTTTTACCTTTTGCTCTCTTGCATTTGTCCTCTACAGTTTGAATTTTCTCCAGACATTAAATTCTATTGCAGCACTTAAATCTTTATTTCTTTAATATGTTTGAATGTAAAGAAGAACAAGTACATCAGTGATGTGAAAAATGCATTTCTGAGTTTTCTGCATTGCTTTGAAGTTCCCAACAGAAGGCAGACAGTGCTCCGAAGCCTCCAAGGTGCTTGGCACAACCATGGACAGAAGATGTACTGCATGGTTAGATCAAGCACAATGGGGTCCTGGGCGATAACAGAGGAAAAAAAACAAAATCCAACGCAGGATCCAGGTCAGAATTAGGCACCCAAAAAACTTGGAATATAATATGTAGCCTAAAGAAATGGTAGAAAACCAGTAAAACACAATACCGTATATCAAGCGTAGCTAACGTAATCGCTGCGAATGTGGTAAAGTATCAAAACTTGAAAGAAATACAACATGGTCAAAGTATATTCTGGGTTCTTGCAGTCGAAGGATAAGTCCCACCGTTTGGTAGCATCGACAGTCCAAGAGACGAAAAAGTCCAAAGGTGTGAGGGAGGGGATCCATGCTCATGGACTGATTGTCAAAAAAAATGGCACCACTGGTTTTAAGCAGTGATTGGGGGAAAAAAATGAAACAGTTAAGAACATCTGCAGAATACAACGATTAGTCATAGGTCACACTCACTGCGGTAAAAAAGGGCTACACCCTTCCTGCGCACAAACTGCGTCAAACCCCTCCCTCTTCGTCTTCGCGCCCAACTCTTCCAGACACAACAAAAAATAAAAAAAGAAATTAAAATTTTTTTTTTTGATACAGCCATTGAAATTTTCAACATTTTCAAGAGAAGATTCATAGCAGGCCTGAGAAATGGTGGCTTAATCAAATTAGTTGTCCATCAGTCTATTGGATGTTCTTCAACTGATCAATGGAAACAGAGTTTGGATAATTTGTCAGTGATCTTGTTAAGAAGAGCAGCATAGAGTCCACCCATTGAAATTTTACTTACAATTGACTAAGAAGAAGAAGAATCTTTGTGGCCCGTGACACAATGAACCCAAGAATGACAGTTATAGCTTTATCGCTGTTGTCCATCTGAGGACATTTACCGTCAAGATACGGCCACTCTCGGCATTTTAGTCCTAACTGTGTTAACGGTCACTCAGTGCAATGTCAAGGATCATGAAACAGTCAAACAGTCAAGCTTAGGGAGCTTTTTCTCCAAAAGGTCTAACAATCTTGTTACCTTCTCTTGTGTTTCTTTCAGCTCCCCAGGGAGGTCTTACTAAAATGAGAAGGCATGGTGCGATAATCAACTTAGAGCTCAGGCAACTGAACCACTTTGTGTGATGAAATTACACCACAATACATATTAATGCACCATGGAGAAAACCCTGTATCTGTAGTGACCAACTGGCATGAAAATGGGAGCAGTTTGGGTGGAAATGGTGGGTGGTGGCGGTGAATCCCGCAGAACAATGAGGATGTTTCAAAGTGATGCCGTTGTGGTTGATGGGATGGCGGGATGGTTTTTATGGATGATTGTGATACATTATGATGCTCTCTTACCTTTTGTTGTTTTTGGAGGTTTCTTTCTTTCTTCAGAAATTGACTTGGATGACCTCAATCAGGATCTTTCAAGAACTTCAATCTCAGAATCTATGGTAAGTTTGACTGTAGAAAATATCTTAAAATATCAGATTTAAAGTCAAAATTACATAAAATGCTCTTCAGACTAAAGACCACAGTAACAAACCCAGTAAAAAGTAAATGAAACACATCAAATATGAGACTTAGTCAGAACTTACTCTGTATTTTACTGATAACTTTCCAACTGCTGTCTTTGGAAAGTCACATCTGGTCTTTCCAAGAAACCCACCTTTCCATCCGCTGGCCCCAAAGTCGATGCTAAGTGCAGCCGGTTGAGGGGTGTTGAAGGCGGTAGGATGCTCTGAGCTGTGTCTTGGGGGTCTTTCAGCTTGCTCTACTTGAGACAGACTGTCCTGACTGCGTCCTCAGCACCCTTCAAGTCCCCGTCTCCTGCCCCTCCTTCAAGCTAGGAGGGGTTGGTGATGTTCTCTTGGGATAGGTGCACTGGCAAGGAGGACTTGGTCAGGCTGGGATTGGACGTAGGTTGGGGAGTTTGGGGGGGGCACCGGTTCCGCATTTCATAAATATTAATACAGAGTCCTCCCTCTCCAAATGGGTAGATTCTTTAATTTTGTTAGAGGGGGAAGTGCTTTATTCACTTAATGGCTTTTATTAGTGCCCGGTCTTCAACTCTTTCATTAGCTAAAGTGCTGCTATAATTTACAGGGTAAAAGGGGGTGGGGAAGAGGCGGTGTCTGAGGAGGGTTGATCCTGCTCCTGCTGGACAGGCAGCCATTACCTTCAACCACTGCAGCTTTTCCTTAAAAGTAGCTATTATTTCACTAAGAACTGTGGCGTGTAACATTAAATACATAACACCCTTATTGAACCATAGTATTGATGTTTGAAATGCTATGTGCATGTTGTCTCACTTGCATATTCACATGTCCATTAACTGGAATCCTGTTGCATAACTAAGTCCTTGTTCATCACCCAGTTTTGTTCTGAATCAGACAGTGTAACCATTAATTAATAGACAATATCAATACCACTTTTAACAATTAAATGGCTTCTTATACATGTGAGCAGAAAAAAGATTTAGTGGTTGTGCAAAACAGTTCCTCCCCATTTGCTGGATGTAATTGTAATTCAGTGGGATCCAGACTTTAAATTTCCTATTACTTTACTACATAGTAGTATACCATATATTAATAAACATACTATATATAATTTTATGTTTTCCATTTTAAGGTTGTATGTATATTGCAGATATTCTGTATTGGTTCAAAGATTTGTAATGCTAATGAGCCTACCTTTCCCAGTTTGATACATTTATGTTTAACTTTACATAAAATGTTACTGACTGGATTTGACCAGACAAACCTACTGCCACATCTTTGCAGCGTATTAAATACAATAATCACATAAACCTTTGGAAAAGCTCTACTCAACTGTCTGTGGCTTTGTTGCTCAATTTAATATAGAGTAGTCTTTATTCTTCAGATCTCCTGTCCATCATACTACAGTCATACTAAGTCATACTACAGTCTGTATTTACTCCGGTAAGCACTGGCACCATCCCCTGCAATCACTGGCTACGACCAAGTGCTGAGACACAAAATGGCTGCTCCACTTCATACAGGTTGCAACATATTGACATTAGATAATGCTAGCCTCCAGAAGTGCTCCCTGCTCTGATGAAATGCTCTGTGTTTCACTCTGTGGAGTCATGTTAGTAGTGAACAGCTGGCATATGATGTCCCCAGACTGCGTCGGAGTGAATGAACTGATTAACCTGAGTGGCCGTCCTTACCAAAGAGGGGGTGGGCCGGCAGCCTGAATAACTGCCTTCATCATCAATGTCACATAAATCACTTGGCTGGACAGGGCTTTCAAATGAGCCTTTTTTTTTTGGAGCCAGACTGAAGTGGTCGTGCTAACACAGTTGCTTAATGCAGCTGTGTTTCTGAGGTAGACCATGTAACGGTGAATGGGTTCAATGATGCAACATTTCTGCCGCTTTAGTAGCAGTCGGTATATAGCATAGGAAATAGTTTTAAATAGAAAAGTGTGCTTCTGAGTATGTGCTATGTTCATATGGACAGATCAAATACATCCATTATAAACTGGATTTGAAAAGAAAAAAGACAATAAAAGAAAGGGTAAGAATGAAGCAAGAATGCTTTATGTTTTTATTGTTCAGATTTTTATTGCAATGCCTTAACCAATATTCAATATGAACTATTCATGGTGCTTAGTACTGTATGTTCTTTTTAATGTGACACAAAGATATTTCACTGTTTTTAAATTAGAGGGGGAAAAAAACTGGGAAACCAAATGACACAGATGTTTAGATGTTTGTCGATTTACTGAGCAGCTGTACAGAACACCGTGTGATACGCAGGCCATGCAGCGAATTCAGACTCCTTTTTACTTTTTCACCAGCTGAATAACGTCTTCATCCTCCATCACGTGGTCCTTTCCCACTTTTTGAGGGTTGTGTTTCACAGACGCTCCCCACACGAGAGCACTGAAAGAGGAACAGATTAAACATGATCACCCTCCGTTTCATTTTATACCACCTTAACAGAGCCGATCGTGCAGCTTAATTACACCAGAAATGATACAATGGAGATCAATGTATTCTTTCTTTGCTGCAGTGGCTGTGCAGCATAAAGTAACCTGCAGGATACAATGACAGCTAATCCTTTAGTTACAAAGGCTCTCTAATCGCATGTGTCACTGTCTGACCCATTCATTCCCTGGAGGATGGCTAATGCTTAGCAGCACTAACATATTGACTGATTGACGATCTTGGCTCAGCCATTTGAAGATGGTGGGTGCAACACATCATCTCAGATCCTAATCCAAACCACCCAATTAAAGCTTATCTGGCAGATCTCGCCATAAAGAGGGCACTGGCTGTGATTAAAGCGACTGTTGTTTTATCCATCCGACGAACATTTGTCACTTCTGTTACAAGGTTTTTCTATCAGTGCATTTTTTGTAAAAAACCTGGCCATCCTTAAAGAAATGGGCAAATTAATTAGCCTTTGTCGAAATGATCCTCACCATGTTAAAAATCCACCATGGGGAAAAAAGAGACACATTTTTGCTGTGTTTTTTAACACTCTGACCACAGTTATTTGGCTATGTCTACTTAAAATAACATTTATTTTAAAAAAGAGGGACAAAAATAGAGCAATCGTCTGGATGTAGTGTTCAGTATTGTGAAAATGATCTGCTCTGTGCTGGTGCTCAGAGGCAGAGGTCCCTTTAAAACTGACAGAAATGAAGACAAATCTTCAGTACTTACTACTTCAATTCTTTGATGAGGTTTTTGTGGATCTTTAAGCAGAAATCCTCGACTGCGGTATGTCCATCAGGGAGTACAACAGGAGACGTGTAGTCAGGAAGCTGGCCTTTGGGTTTGGTGTAGCTGTAAATGAAAGCATCATTTCAAATTTTAGTCTGAACCAACAAAAGTCCCCCCCGGTTCTGCAGCATTTAAACCCCCAGCTGTTCGTCGCCTCCATTCACGTCCCATTGAAATGGATGAAAGGATGGATTAACAAGTCTTACATGCGCACAAGCTGGAGGTAGTCCCACATCCTCTCCAGCAGGTCATCGAAGTTCCAGCGGTGGTGGGCTGAGATGGGCACAGTGTGGGGCACCTTGTAGATGATGTCGAGCTCCTCGATGGAGATCTGATCGATTTTGTTGAGCACATATATGCATGGGATGTAGACCCTGTTGTGACAAAGAGACTGTGAGGGGCTTGCTCTCCATCTAATTGCTGCACAATCGACAACCGTCAGTGTTAAGAATTCACACCTTCAAATGAAGAAATGAAAAAAAGACATCTGATTTTCACCCTTTTACTACTGTATTTGGTTGTCCCTGTTTAGGAGTTGTCAGATTAAGTTAAGTAATCTTCAAAACATATCAAATAATCATGGCAGACAGGTGAATTTAATTTCACACTTTGATGAAGACTGTATCTCATTCGTGTGTGGCAGTGTGTATGTAGATTAGGAAGTGAATATAAATTTCTGTAGAACAATTCCTCTTTTATCATAATTAGTGTGACTGCTGAAGCAGTCACACTATTGTTCTTCTGTTTGGCCATTTTCTTCCGCCTTTTTACGGTCTTCTTCTAGTCCTTCATACTTTGTGCTATTTCAACAATTCATATATCAAAACGTGCAGCTTCTTTTGAACTTTATCGGCATTACTTTTCTCTTTTTAACTATTTATACTTTTTCAAATATTTAACTTTTTCTGATTTTTTTCAGCTTTATAATGTGTGTGTATTGCGTCTAACGAGCAGAGCCAGAGTGGTGTCAGAGTGGATAGAGGCAAAAAAACATTCTAGAGTTTTTCTGGCTAAACTGTCAGCACGGCCACAAATTAAACTCTAGACAAATTATTTTCTCCAGTTTTGTAGCCACACTTGTCTTCTGGCTAAAATTCTGGTCAAAAATGCAAAGAGACTTAGATAATAATTTTAAATATTTTTTAAATGCAGCCAGGGAGCTCTCTGCTCTCATTAAGCTCAATGCATTTTTTTCACATCAGCAGGAGAAGGAGCTCAACTTTGTAACTTGCTGTTAAGTGCTTTTTAATTCATTTGAATTCACCAAAAAATAGTCACAGGTCACAAAAAAGTCCTCTTCTCACTTGGTGTGGCTAATTTATATTAATTTATTTTTGTTTTAAGCATCATTGAAAAATCTCACATTCATCAAAGTCTCAACCTCTCTTCTTGATAACTCCTCTGTAGTGTAGGGGTTAGGGTAACTGCCTGCCAACCCTAAGGTCACTGGTTCGAATCCAAGGGAAGAATTCTTGTTATGTTATGTTGAATTCTGCTCTCCTCCCCCGCCTTCAATTGGTTACAGGTGTTTGTTATCTCCTTGATTACTCGTACCAGTTTGCAGCACATCATCACATTACAATGAATGACAACAGTCTTGAAAGCAGTGTGCTCTCTGTAGCCGAGTGGCAGAGTAAAGGTTTAGTGATCATATGGTCACGGGTTCGATTCCTGCCTCAGTCATTGCACATCATTGCTTGACTTTTGATTCCAATTATTCAGCTGTCATTGGACAGTCTTTGATTCCTCATAGTATAAAGCTCATTGTAACTCAGGTTCTCTGTGGCCATATGGTTAGTGTGTTAGGTGTTGTGCTATTTCAACAATTCATATATCAAAACGTGCAGCTTTTTTTGAACTTTATCGGCGTTACTTTTCTCTTTTTAACTATTTATACTTTTTAAAATATTTAACTTTTTCTGCAAATTAAACTCTAGACAAATTATTTTCTCCAGTTTTGTAGCCACACTTGTCTTCTGGCTAAAATTCTGGTCAAAAATGCAAAGAGACTTAGATAATAATTTTAAATATTTTTTAAATGTAGCCAGGGAGCTCTCTGCTCTCATTCAGCCCAATGCTGAGAATTCTCCACAACTCTGTCTGAAACATGCTTATGTCTGTGCTCTCTGTGGCGAAGTGGCAGAGTAAAGGTTTATTGATCATGAGGTCATGGGTTCGATTCCTTACTTTTTTTTTTAAGCAGAAGCCAGTGATCCTCTTATCAAAGGTTTTCTTTACCCCTCACATACTGTCTCTGTCTGTAGCCTAGTGGTTAGCTTGCTGGTCTGGAGACCTGAAGGTTGCTGGTTCAATTCTTGCCTCAACAACAATTATAGTGAATTATTTTCCCAGTTGTCCTCTGTTGACTTCTGATAACTTGCTTCATGTTGAAACTGCTGCTCTCAGCCTGAAATTCACAGAAATTTTCATTCTAAGTCATTCAAGCTTGACTCTCAAGCTTTCTTGATGTTGACAGTGTGCAGATCATTAACAGACAACAGTCTCTGCAACTGTGTGTGCACCGTGGCCTAGAGGCAGAGTGGAAGTCTAATGACCATGAGGTTGTGGGTTCAATTCCGACCTTGGTCAAACATTTGTATGGTGATCACTGCTTGCACTATTTGCTAATTCTGCAACAGCGTTCAGTTGCTATCAGCAGTCACACCATTTCCATTCTTGGAAATGCTTTTTCTAGTTTATAATTTCCTCTTTTTCAGATGTTCCCCAAAATAACATTACTACATTTTGTTTTGCACCATCAGAGGGTTTTGTTTCACAAACCAGACTGAGCTGAACTGCACTGGTAAATATTTGCATGTTCTTTGTGTTTTATTTCTTTACATCTGCTTTATATGTTTAGTTACTTCAGATGAAAAGAGAATGTTGATATTTTTACATTTTGATAATCTGACAATCATGAAAACAGTTTGGTGCGTATTTTCCCTTTTAAATTCTGTTAAATACATACTACGATAAATGAAAACAAATGTAATGTTTTTTATGTTCTTGTTTTTTTCCCAATGTAACAAAAACATAATCAACCATGATTTCAAAACTGCGAGTGGTACCAAATATGAATATTGTGTATTATTACACTCATAGTACAATTAATTGGCTCCTTTTTTCATTACACTATGTTCACTAGAAAAAAAACACACAATATTCAACAAATAGAAATCGTGTTAATGCCTTCTGTCTCAGCAGTTGCCACAAGGTTATGTGTTGCCATTTCTGGTGTCTTGCAGTAAAATCCAGGGATGTGTGAACCTTGTTCGATGTACAGGACAATGCAGAGTGAAACCCACATACATACCACACCCCACATTATCCATCTCCCCTAATTTGAATGCACTGGTTGAGCTCTTTTATTCAATTAGACTAAAGCCTGGTAACAGCACAGGTTACTTGGTGAGCAATCACATTGCTTATGGTGATGGCATGAAAAAAAAAACCCAGCTGTGGTTTAAACCCCATGTGGCACATAAAATGCATTTTTAAATTTATCTGCATTGGTGTAGTGGGAACTGAAATAGGATTTTCGTCTCCAACAGGCCACACCCACTGGGGATGACTAAGGAGGCCCGCTCTGGCACTTCAGCAGCTTACCGATTTCCCTCCACCACATCAATGAGGTCATCAGCTGTGGAGTCGCTGCGCAGAGTAATGTCGGCGTTGTGGATCTTGTACTCAGCCAGGATACTCTTCACCGTATCACCATCCAGCTCAGTTTGTGCACACTAAAGAGAAGAAGAGAGAGATGAGGGGGGACCAGGGGGGGTGGGGGGGTAAGATGTCAATCAACACAACAGAGCGAGAGGATGAAAGTAGAAATATTTGACACATATCAAACACCTCAACATTTCTCAGACTGCACATCTGACATTATACCTCCAGTACGTCGTCATGAAAATCCACGAGTGCAGAAATCAATTGTAATCTCTTGCATGTCCACCTGGGGGCAGCAATGTTGTTTGAGTGTTTGTAACAAGGGCGATAAGACCCGACTACATGTTGTCCACATTTAATTCTCCAGATCCCTTCAGATCTTTAAATAACTTCTTTGTACCCGCTGTGGATCAAAGCTATTTGTTTAAATCAGTGGGATGCCAGAAAAACACCCATCATCAAAATGAACTGACAGTCAGCTACAGACCACTGACAACTGAAATCCTGCATGTCAATATAAGAACATCACCACGCATTCTGATAATCCCACTCACTCCAGCCCATCGGTTGGCTGAATGACAAGTAGACATCCAGCATTTGATAACACTGTCGCTCATCCCGCAGCTAAGAACTGCTACCAGCATTACACGATGTATTTCAGTGACATTTTAAGATGTAGAAACTGTGAGAAGTTTGCATCTGCATCTTGCGCTGTGTGAGACATACTGTAGCTGTGAAGTTGATGCCTCCTTTGTCCTTCCTCTTGAACCCGATGTTGGGTGGTTGCTTGTTAAGTCGGATGCCAAAGCCCTCCAGCTCGTGCTCTATCAGCTTCTTATGAAGAAGAGGCTTCAACACATCGAGCACTATGAGGATTAGGTTGCAAGTTCGAGCCACTGAAATAGAAAAGAGCAAGAAAACAACTGAATTGAATAAGAGTGCATTACTTCTGTGGTGGATATGGTATATAGTATCTGCTAACATCTCATAATCAGGATTCTTGTGAGGTTTCGCATCCTCCTTCTATTAGTGGAGCCTGCAAAATGTCTAAAGGCAACTGTGGGACTGTAAAAGTCTAAATTGTTTGCTAAAACATCAGCTCAAAGTTTTGCAGAGACACATTTGTTTGAGTTTCCGCCTCCATAGTAATCAAAAAACCCTATGGGCAGAAATCCATCTGATTAAACCATTTCACTCCTTATTAAATTTCATCATGCTGCTTAGATGCCACCACAAGCACATAAAAGCACACAGTAATGACAAAAGTGAAGTGTCTCATTAAATGGAATGACTGGAGAAGCATGATGCCACTCTGGTATTAATATCAGCAGCACACTAATGATTTTTCCAGGAAATCCCTGCGTCAGTCTCAGCAGAAACGTCCCTGATCACATCTTTACCTGCGATGACCTGCCTGCCTCTACCCTTGCCATCCTTGGCCCCCTCAATGATTCCTGGCAGATCCAGGAGCTTAAAGGGAAGAAGACACAAACAGAAAAAAAATCAACCTACTAAAAGCACATTAAACCGAAGACACTTTGACATGTATTTAAAAAAATAAGAAACTCTTGTACCTGAATTTTGGCACCTTTGTAACGAATGACTCCAGGTACTGTTGTAAGGGTGGTGAACTCATAGGCGGCAACCTCAGAGTACACACCTGCAAGGTTACTCAGCAGTGTGGACTTCCCTACTGAGGGAAAACCAACGAAGCCGACACGAGCATCGCCAGTTTTTGCGACATCGAAACCTAAGAATGTGGTTAGAAAAATTAATCAGAATTGATAATCACAACACATACCAATGGATTGCAGAACAGAAAAGGCTAAAGATGTGTTTGTAATTTAAAAAAAAAGACAAGAGAAGTAAAAGACTAATGTGATGTTACCTTCTCCCGTTCCACCACCACTGCCTCCCTTTGGTGTGATGAGTTCCCTCCTCAGTTTGGCTAGACGTGCTTTGAGCAGACCCAAGTGGTGAGCTGTGGCCTTGTTCCTCTGCGTCCTGGCCATCTACATTTCACAGTAACAACACAACACTATGAGGTTACAAATCTATCCATACCATCTCAGTTTTATAGAGAGCAGTGCAGAAAGATTGTTTTTTTTAATTTAATGTATCCATGGTGTTTTCCCTGCCTTTTGTCCATTGCAGATATATGCCCACCATGACTTCAAACCAGCATGAATGGGTTAGAAGAACGGTGGATATAAGTCAAGTGTGACATCTAAAAACCCAAAACAAAATATACTGAATATACTCTCACGTAACATAAAACCGCAAATTTTCAGAAGTAACATCGAGAGTATTTGTTTACATTTTTTTTACTTTATTGCCAAAATAGTTGATTTTGAGACCAGAAACAAACTGTTACCGCCAGAAAGATGTGTGCACAGTTTTGTGTTCACCCACAAAACTGTGCATGCTTGACAAATAACATGTTTTTATACATGATTTTAAAGCTTTTTTTCATTATTGTTAATGAAATAAAAGACACCGGATCTGCTCCAACATGTATATAACATGTACTGACATATGTGAGAACTACAGTAAAGATGGCATTACTGAATAATATAATAGCTACTGGGGACTTTAATAAAGAGCTCTGTTGGTTTTAACTTCAGTCCTCAGTGCTGGAACTGGTAAATAATCACTTGAAACTGATTTGGAGTGTTTTCCCTTTTACCTGTCCTGTATCAGGACTTATCTTGAGAGGGGTTATTGCTAATCTTGAAAGAGTGACACATTAGATAATACTTCAGTCTGTGCTATCTCTGCTGACGGTTTTGTTTTGTTTTGGCTATGCTATAGAAATTATACGGTTTACTTATTTCATTCTCTTTCGTTCTAGTCTCAATTATCAAAGTTTAGGTAACATATTTGTAGGCCATCTAATGAGAAAAAAAACACACCATGACCAATAAAAAGGTAGATTGTCGAATAACAATGCTGTATTTTCATATTCAACTCTTTTTGGTCTTATTCTGGGTGTTTTGAGGGCTAACGTTACTGGAAACAGACGTGTCCGCGGTTACTAACGTTAGTTTGGTTGCCAGCCTGTCAAAGCCTCGACGATAAACACCCGGAGGTTGACAACGTGGTATAATTTAACATATCAGATTCATATTATTGTTACAAATTGAAAACACAGCTCCTATAAGTTAACCACTGTAACATGTCAAGGGACTGTACACATGAAATAACATGTAAAATGCGAGGCCCGGCTGTGGAAGCTAGGCTAACTATTTGCTAGCGCTAACGGCTAGCCGTTAGCTAAAACGTGACTGATTCATTGGGTTACCGCGCTGTTTATCCTCCGTAGACTTACCTCATTTTCTATCTCTGCTATTTTGGCGAGTATACTCATGATGGCGGTGCTTCTTCGCTACGATCGACGGTGCCGAAACAAGTTGAAAAGATTTTACATGGGAGTTGGTAAAGTTAGATTTTGTTTAGCATGCACGCAGGTCCACACCACGCAAGTGCCGCTCAGCGCTGCTTCGCGGGAAATCTCGCGAGAATGGGTAATAGTGGGAATCCTATGCCCCGTGTTTTGACTCCAAGGTAGCCTACCTGAAGCAATGCCTGAAGGTATCATCCTGAGCACAACACTCAGTTGGCAAAGTTGGGTTTTGCTGAATAATATTGAATTATATTCATTTCACATTTTTGTAACACACTAAGTAGTCTAAATACATTTACAGGCAATTATTGTACTTTACTTGAATATATTTTATGGTATAGTATGCTTCCACACCAAATATTTCAGAGACAACATCTCACTCCACAACATTTGTTTGAAGGCCACAATTACTAATTTCCTTTAAAATCAAGCTTTGATGAGGGTGTGTGTGGTTCCCATGCGTTTTTGGCTTGTGTGGCTGTGTAAAAGAGCACACCAGAGATTTTAGTTTTGGGGTTGTTAGTTGTCATGAAGAAAGATACATTTCCGCTCTGAAGTTCCCCAAGAGTTGAATTTAAATAACTCTCTATCTTTTTTTATCCTACTCCATGAATAATTCAAGACTAATTCTTTGTGCATCACATCTAAGCAGTCACAGCCTGCACCTTTTTTTTTTCTCTAAAAAAAAAAACTTTTTATAATTGTAGCATTTTTTCAGATCTTGGGGTACTCCAATCATATAATCTGAAAACGTATTCAGTTACTGATGGTAGCCTATACCGAATATGAGAAACACCTCCCAGTATAAGACATCACAATTCAACAGCACCACAATTCCATTTTATATAACATTGAACACTGAAATCAGTTTAGATGTCAAATTGTGATATGAATGATATGCGTAGCACCTTACAGCCTGCACTAGAAAGCCTTAAAGTAAGAAAAAATTAAAGACAAATATTAAAGGAGCAGCCTATTAATTTGACTCCATTAAAACAGTGAGTGGTTAAATGAAGTCAATTAAATCAGAAAGTGATTCGGATGACAAATTATGGTTATATGTTGATGAACAGTCTTACTTGTTTATGTGGTAAATATAAATTTCCATACAATGACAAAGTGACACAGTAAAATTGTTTATTTTTATAGTTTAATTGTTTATTGTTTAAGTCGCATACAGTATAATCTCTCATTGGTTTCTATGCTGCTTAGGTTTGTGGACTGAACATCTGTCATTGTGTTGACCTTCTGTTTGACTTGTTGGTTGGTGGGTTGGCTGGTTGAACAAGTTCAGTGCTGCTGTATTGATGAGTGACCACCAGATCTTCTCTGACCCATGCTATGCTCTGTGAATGTTGAAAAGATTGCATTAACAACTACAGTATGTTCATATGGTGAATATTACTGTCCGGAGGGTTTATAGGCCCCCTCAGGGCTTTTCACACATGCAGTCGATATACAGACACACTGTGTGAAAGGCCAAGAAGGATATTTCAATCAAACTGAAATATTTCAATTTGCTTTCTGACATCAAAACCTTTCAGCCCAAATAAAAGCCAGTCACTACAGGTAGATTTGCCAGTTCTGCTCTTCCAGCTCAGCCCACAGCATCGAATGCATTTGCTTTCAAAAATAACTGTTATCTGAATAATGCAATTTTAAAATCTGTGTACAACTAAGTTCAGAAAAAGAAACTAAATGTCTATATATGTACTGTAGCCTACTGTATGTATCTTATCTCGAGTCCAAGAAATATGAAACCATATGCTAGTTATGCTGAATCTGTCGCTTCTTACGTCCCCATTGTTGTTTGTTTTGTTGTAGGAGGTGTGCTTGTCCTCATCAAAATATATA
The DNA here is from genome assembly GCF_045865225.1 of Trachurus japonicus. Classification (NCBI taxonomy): domain Eukaryota; kingdom Metazoa; phylum Chordata; class Actinopteri; order Carangiformes; family Carangidae; genus Trachurus; species Trachurus japonicus. Next base: position 18,110,797 of record NC_140918.1, read on the forward strand.
AAAATAGGCATTTTCTTTTTAAAAGGTAGATACGGTTTCTGCGAGTTGTTGTTCAGCATTTGTTGTTGCCCAGCTGAGATGACAGCAAGCATAAATAGCACAGGAATGAGGGACAGGAGGTGAGACACAGCAAGACAAGGGCTATTTTGTGATCACTCAACATATCTCTGTAGACCTCTGCAGGTCTAAGTCAATGCGTCTTTGTGAAAAACAGAAAAAGGGCTTTGACTTGATTCATCAACACTAGCCACAACTTGAGAACTGACAATAATAAACCCATGCCCAAACATCTCAAATGTTCTTCTTTTAATGAGCAACGCATCTTTATATCATACGTCAGTCAGCATTGAAGTGCATTGATTAAAAAGTAAGTGCAAGTACAGATTTAATGCATTCATTTTGACTAGAGGATTAAATTATTTGCAACATCGCCCCAAAAATAGTCATTCTACAGGGGCACTCTGCAAAAAGAAAACCGCTATAGTTGATGCTGTTTCTAACCTAAAAGATATATGCTTTTTTTCCTCATTTCAAGCTTTTTAAGTTATCTCTGAGTGACAGTGTGTAGGAGCGATTTTCATCTGCCTTCTGCTATCAGTTCACTCCAGGCCATCAAACACAGCACTTTTCCTCAATATCACTGTCATTCTCCCTGACTGATTTCTCAGTGGTTTCTCAGTTTGCTTTGAGGAACACGGCAACTGAATCAAGCCCGCAGAAGCACAAAGTCTGTGAGAAGCACTATTTTAGTGCAATAGTTTCACACTTGGTAACCTCGCCACCTAAAACTGGCTACCTCTGCATAGAGATGGAGTAGAGTTCTTATCATAGCCCCATCGATAGGCCTTTAGTTTTTACTGAGGGAAGCGCCATTATTTGAGGTCTTGTCACCAGAGCAAGGATAACAACATCTTTTGAGGTAATAAAAAACAAATAACAGCATGAAGTTATCCATTAAAATGCATTGTCCCCAGTATCTTGGATTCTGTCATCAGAATTTGGATAATACTTATTGAAACCATAAGGCTTTACGATAAATGCAACTTGGCCATATGATGGCAAAAGTCTTCAGTGGAGGCATTCCCCTTGGACTCTAGCTGCTCTCGGAGGAGGTGGGCGGTGCTGTGGAGGACGACCTCCGTCTGGACACTGACTGTGAGCGCTCAGGGCTGTGTTTGTCATAAGGCTGGAGCTGAACCTCCAGGAAGTCCCTGTGCTGCTGGCTGATGACCTGGCTGATGAGTCCTGGCAGAGCCTGCAAGTTACTCAGTAGAGTCTCCAGCTTTGTCTCCAGCAAGGCAATCCTCTTCTCCATGTCCTCTCCTCTCTCATTCAAGTCCGATATCATGTCATACATGATGTTCTGAGTCTGGAACAAGGGAGAGGAAACACACTTAACATGATCATTTTCCAAATTGTAGTCGTTTTTGATGGGCAACCTGAAAAGAAATCTGTATCTGTCCATTAGTAGCAAACAGGTTAAAGATAAAATGCTTCTTCTACTGTATATGTCAATAAATGTACAATTTATAGACAGTTTTTGCTCAAATAAATTAGCAAATTACTCTGAAAAGAAGAGGAAAGGAAGTGGAAGAGGTTGGAAAATTAAAATCAAAAGATTCACACAACACATCCTGTTTAGATAGCAGGGAATTATACATGTTCCCATGTTTAGAGAATATATAAACATATACCAAATCTTATTAGTCATTTTTTGGCTATTGTTTGCATTAGATATTTAAATTTATGGAGCAATTTCAGTGTGAGGGATGGGTGACAAAATCCACAGTCATCTCACTGGGCAAAATGCATTGAAAAAAAAAACAAAAAACAAAAAACAAAACAACAAAAGTCGAACAAAACCCCTTTAGCCCCAGTGTCTTTTGTAGTCTGACCTTTTCTGTTCTGTTTTTTTAGTGTGAGGAAAGTCGTGTGTAGGCCTAATGTACCCTGAGTGCATGAGTCCCCCTAGCTGCACAGGTCACAGTCACTCTTTCCTATAAACACAAAGGGCAGGTGAGATGATGACAGCGGCCCGGAGTTTCTTCCACAGAAGTAACCACTAACCACAACTACAAAGCCCTCCAAAACAGGAGGAGGACCAGAGCACATGCAGGTGGACTGACCATGAGAGCCAGTGACCCACATTCAGTCGCTGGTAGACTTTCAAAACATCCATAAAAGTGTTGTTACCTGCTCTGTCAGTGTCTTTATCGGCTCCTCGTTTGTATGGAAGGTGTTCATCTAATCTAACGTCAAGGCTGAACTTCTCTCCCTGTCCACCTGTGAAGCCAAAACAGGCCTGACTCTACCAAGATGGCGGCCCCCACCTGCTGCTACATGCTCCTACTACACCCAGAATTACCTTCACATCTCCTCACTATGTAAGTAACTTCTTGGCTACGTGATGTCTGCCTTCACTGGTGATAGGCTACATAAATACATGGCAGCTTTAGCTCACTTTTTGTCCCCAGCGTTATATGAATTAGTTGAGCAAATGTTGCTTGGCTAGTTACCTTACTGCTACAACATCTCAATGCTAACGTGTGCTAACTGACTTTGCTGGACGGTTTTTGTTGGCTCTCTTGCCCGGTGTGTAACTTTATTATTGAGCTGTGGCTCTTCTTGTTGTTGTTTATTTGTTTATTAAGATCCCCATTAGCTGCAGCAACGCCACAGCTATTCTTCCTGGGGTCCAGTCTAGTGGCTTGCTTCATTGAGCTTTGTAACACTTGGCTGACTGGTAACTAGTGTTGACAGTAGGGAGGTTATGACCGAACAAGGATTTGTTTTGGTCTGAGTTGCTGTTGGTCTTGTGCAACATCTAGTGGCAGCGACAGACGTCCACAGGACTTTTTATACAGTTTTTGGATGGATATCCAGTGTTGACTAAAGCAGAGCACAAACTGATCCTAAATGGGGGAATTTTGCCTCTAAAATTTGAGACAGTGCAACTAAATTTTTCATCTAGCCTACTGAGCAACCAGTAAATTTGCTGTGTTTTTGTTTGTTTGTCTTTCAACATTGAAACGTGGAAGTGAAGATCATGAATGAAAAGTTGATGTGAATATTTACTTTGAAAGTGCGCTCCTAAATTTTTCAAGTTAGGGGCCCCTGTGCTCCTAGTCAAAAAAAGTTAGTCTGGAGCCCTGCTATTATTAAAGACTAATAGTTTGAATCAACCCTAAATTGCATTACCAAAAGGACTATGACTGTGGTTTTTGTCCCTCTAAAATATGTCTGTTAGAGGGCATAACCCTCTACAAACAGGAGAAACAATTAGCCTATAGCAAACAACAGCCCTTATGACTTGTTCTACATAGGTACATTGATGAAAGACACAGCTGACATCCTCAAGTTATCATCATAAAAAACCCAGACAACCTGACCAGTTAGATTTTTACAGGTCAAGGTAAATGCTTCTATTGTAGGACTGAGATGGCGTCTGTATCTATTTTAGCTGTTGCGGTTTCCCAGCAGACTGTATCACTGTCTTGCACTTTTTGGTGAGCAGAGGTTAAAGACACAAAAGTCAATCACACATTTTATAATAAGGCCAGAGGAACATGAGGTTAAGTTATTTTTATGCTAAATGGCTGCAACCTTGAGGACCAGCACATTTCTTGTTAGCTAAGGAACAGCTGACTTTATTGTTCAAATACTTGAGTTCATGTTCATGCCAGAGTACATTAGTCGATGACCTTGAGGAGATGGAAAAGGAGCATGCTGACTTTGCATGACGTTTTTTGATGCATCAACCATCTGTTCACAGAACTTTTAGAAATACAGTGAAACTGCTATGTTTTTTTCTTTACTCCCAAGGTTCAGTCTTCAAAAATGGTCAACAACACACTCTGAGAAATCTGTCACATTTAGGGTGAGGAGTCGGACTGTTGCTGCTGCAGGGTGGTTTCTGAGGTGTTGTTCAGCAGGGGACTAATAATCCCTGGCAGTCTAGAGGCGATGCCATCCATCACTTACCTTGTCCTCTTCTGATTTGAGGTGGCAATAATGGGATAGGAATGAGAATCAGTGAGGACTAAAGATGCTGCTCAGCCTGACAGCTTGTGGGGACAAGGCTTTTACTGTGTTGTGTTGGCTACATTAGCACTAACTTAATGCCTTGTTTCTGTGAGGATCTCTCAGTAGATTAGAAGATAAATTTAGCTTTAAGTTCGTTCACGACCACCATTAAGTGTATGGACATATATGTTATATTATAGACATAATTCTTCCTCTGATGAAGAATTTAATTGCATATAGGAACCACATCACGTATGGGCTCCATCTGTAAATCATGAAATGAAATATGATCACATTAAATAGTGATGGCATAAGATGCTAAACAGCAAGAAAAAGAGGTCTAGTAGCCTACACCAGGGGGAAACAAATATTATAAACAGAGGATGCTACTGATGGAGCAAGAATAAATGTGGTTATTATAGATCCACTTCCACCCTATGATAAAACCACAAATTGACACGATCAACCTATTTGTGGACAAGGGAAGGAGAGAAAAGGAGGGAGAAGAGCGGCAGAGATTGCAGCAGCTTGAGCGAGCAATTTTGCAATTGGAGGACATGTAATTTAGCCTGAACGGCAAAAGTGAAGAAAATGCTGTGGGGGTGGGGGTGGGGTGGGGGGACTGCATCACTTAAGTCACATTAAATGAGAAACCACATTTTATATTAGACTGTAAAGGAGATAATGAGTTAAGGGGAAACACTGTGATCTGAGGAATTTCACATTGCACTGCAGAGGCAATGCAGCTGCCAGTGATATGTTCAGCTCTATTTAGCTCCATCGTTCCACTGAGAGCATAAAGAGACTGGAGCGACACTGCCCTCTCATGGCGTCAGACTCTTATAACAATGATTAAAGAGGCTGCTGAGTGGCACTGGCCACAGGCCACCTTATCCAATGTCACATCCTGGCTCTTGCTACTGTTTTACAGCAGGAGGTGATTGGGCAATATTAACTAATACCTTTCATGACACGCTGGCTTGAATCCAGTTTGACTGTGGTGTACTTGTGAATGTCAAAGCCCTCTGCCTTTCTCTCCTTTCCTTCTCTGCCTTTACTTCTGGCTGAATCATCAGATCACAGTGTGTCTCCCTTCCCAGGTTACTGTTTCTGCTGTGTCAGGCTGGCGCACTGCCTGGTCTTTCCCTAAGGTTTGTCAACTTCTGTTTAGTGCATCTGGAGACAAATATCAGAGAATGCATTAAGTGAAAAACTGCATTGAGTTTTTTTTTTTTTTGCATAGAGAAAAGTAGCGCTTGTTAGTAATTTTCAGGAGAGCATGTCCTGGGGATAGTTATGTGAACTGGAAAATGAAATGTGTTAAGTCATTATTCCATACCCAAAGGATCCAGCGCTTAGGTGAACCAGAATCATCACACAGATTTATTTTTAATCACCCTTTGAAAAGCCTGTCTGTTTATTTGACACCTGTAGACTTTGATTATATTAGAAAACACAACTAATTCAGCGAGTGAACCAGCATGCATTGAATTCAATCACACAAAGGGAAAGAAGCTTATCAGGATAGTTGTCTATCCTAATGAACAATGCAGCAGTAGACTGTTGGTCTATCTTACCTTAGCAAGGTCCACTAGTGAGTTTGCTTGGTCATTCAGCTTGCGTTGCTCCATTTTAACACTTCTCAATCTGAACACAAGACCATTCAGAACCCAATAAATTAACGCTATGAGAAGTTCTGTTTTTTATAATCATTTAAAAAGAAAAAAAAAATGTGCACACAAAGGCATACACATGGAGAACACTCCTAGGACATGCACAAGATGTGTGTAGAGAATGCAGGGGTCAGTCTGTTTGGTTGAGCTGCATGCAAGTGGAAAGGAGACCACGGAGGGGGAGGGGGAGAGGAGGAGGTAGCTGCCACCGAGGAGAATGGGACCAGATCGACATCCTACTCAACCAATACATACGACTATGCTAAAGAAATGAGGAACTTTTTAAAATTCTCCCAACTTTTCAGTTTTTTTTCTTCTTTTTTTTAAGGTCTTTTTTTTTTGTCACTCAAAATCCCCACAGATATCAAACATTGTTTTGCATAGACCTTTTTCCTACAGCGACTTTCAAGTGTAAACATAAAAAATTGTGGCATTAGAATTGAGAGAAGTCCTCATAATTTACCTGTTGATTAAAGCTTGTTAGAAAAATTCATAAACAACATTATTCCCCCCATGACAGTTAAATTGTCACATAAAACAACTTGCATTATGACTTGCTTTTCTTTTTTCTTTTCCAAACCAAAAGTCTGCATAAAAAAACTTATACTCCATACAACATGCTTAAATAATTCACAGCTCCTGTTTAATTAGGCTTCTAGCCTGTTTTACTCATTCTCTCAGGGGGCTCAAAAACAGCAACGGTGCAGTATTATAGCGTGTCGACCACACGTGGCTTCGAGATATTAAAAGCAGGGGTGCAAACTTGTCACCTTTCGGCGAAATTCGCCGTTTTGGATCCCAAATTGGTCATTTGTGTGATTCGTGTAAATCCGCAATAAAAAAAAATTTGGGTGGGGGGGGGGTCCGGCGAGGCGAGGCGAGGCAAGCCGAGCCGAGCCAATGCACCTGTCTCTTTAAGGCGCATGCACCTTATCTGGATGACAACGAGTGGTGGCAGCACTCCTCTTCTGTCCAGCAATACACACCTGAAGCTTCACTTTTAATACAGACTAACTAACGCGACTTTTTGAGCATGGCGAGTGAAAGAGTCGGAGCAAGAAGATGCGCCAGCAGCGTTGTATAGGTGCTGTATGGGACCGCGTGTGTGTGTGATGATCGCGATCGCGGCCAATTAGCGATTAGCGCGTTTAGCTTTATTAGCTCCAGTGTCTCCTTCTCTGGAGGAGGGTCTGGCGAGCGAGACTAGCTCCAGCGCGACCTGTGCATGGATGTATTATATTAACGGACCTGTGCAGCAGCAGCAGGAGGAAGAGGAGGAGGAGGTGGACTGACTGTGGCAGGACACCTCTGCCTCTGTTTCACTTTATGTTGCTGGTAAATAATGTGGTTGTAAAAGTAGTAGGCTAAAGTTAAATTATTTAGTAAGCACTAATTAAAGGGGCAGAGCTTTACATTTTAGCTTTTATATTTTATAAGATATATTTTTTGTAAGAACCACAATTAATAAATATAGGTTATATATTTCAGTGAATATCTAATTGTTCTTAGCATTTGTTAGATAACTTTCTTTGCCCAATAAATTAAAATCATGTTGGAACTATCAATGTCTCCTCTCTTGCCACCAGATCACCTACTTTTAACCTCAGACTGTCACAATGATGTATCAGATGTCAGACTGCCTCATTCTTTCAGTTTTAACCTGAATATACAAGACATGATTGATTTTCCCAACGATCAAAGTATACCAAACCGAACCGAAAACCATGACGACAAAACCGTGAACCGAACCGTTTGCTTGAACATCTTTTAAATACATATTGCCGCTTAATATGTTTTATGTAACCTATGGCATTTTTAAGCTTCATGTGTGTTATTGGACAGAAAGAGCAGCGCTACCTCGGAGCATAGCCTACGTACAGAAAACACATTTACATCAATAAATAAATGTTTCACAATGAACCAATCAGTCTGTATTAAATTTGATTTAGTTTGAAGGCAAGGTTTGCAAGGTTCATCTGATGGACATCGAGGGACAGATTCTCTAAGTTTTGCACAGCTTTTGCTCATGCTAAACCTGCATAGGCCCTTCACATATTTCAAAACCAAACACAGAGAGACAGATTGTGCAGGTTTAACAGGAGCAAAAGCTGTGCAAACCTGAGTAAATCTGGACCCTAGTCTCGTGCTAAAATTGACTGTAAATTCACCTTTAAAGTTGGTTTTTAAAAAAATTTCCCCGGGGGAGCATGCCCCCGGACCCCCCTAGGGGGTCGCTATCTTGTCACCTTTTTTACCCCTGATGAGTTTGCACCCCTGTAAAAGAGGTTTTTATTTTTTTGCCCTCACTCACCCACATATGCGAAATTACACTGGGCAGAATACCAGAGTAATATCAAGACGGCAAGTTTGCCAACATTTTTGGTTGTCATAAATAAGAACTAAGTGAGCCATAACTGCAGTGAGAGATGATCATACGGTTCGAGAGGGGATTTCAGGGGGGTCCTTGGGGGGGGGGAGGCGAGTCTGCTAATTAGCCGAGATACACCCATTCTCATGCAATGCAAGGATCATTTCTCTGTTTCCTGAGGACAGGCAGATGTGGAGCGAAGATGACAGGTTAGACCAACAGAGGGTGCCACAGGAGTCACTACAGAAAACTACAGGCAAAGGAAGATGTCCTGACAGCTGCGGGCCAAAATGCTTCATACAGAGCAGACTCTGGAGACAAGTGCAAGTGTACTATTGCAAAACAGCACTTTTCTGCTTCAGGTAATTAAATGAAAGGGGAGAAAAAGAAGGGAGTGGTCTATCTAAAATGATGAGAGATAATAAATATCCAATGTCAAATGGTTTTGCACTTGATGTAAGACCTGTTGGAATTGTACATTTCACAGTTGGATGACCAGTAGCTGTCGAATGAGGTCGAAGCACTGGGCGGCGTGGGGTCAGGACGAGGAAGCGTACAAGCCCCGTCTTTTATAGTCGATGTGTCTCTTTGCCTCAGTCAATCACTCCTCATGGGCAGCTCTGCTTTTGAATGGACCCTTTCAATCTGCTTGCTATTCATCAGGGGAAAACGGCTACGCTTAGCTTTTCAATACCCCACTAAATCTGTTTAGGCAATCTCAGTTAGTGCTGTGCCATATTTTTTACCCTCCAGAATCGCTTTCTTTTGTCATGACCTCCGTTTACCTCACTGAGGAAAAAAAAATGCTAATTTTTCTTTGGGTGTAATGGACAGGGCGAACGTTCTGCAGCCCTATTCTGCTTTTTTTCCCCTCTTCTCTCTGCTGACAGCTTCATGCCGTCAGTCACAGTTTGCAGCCTCTCGGGCACAAACGGGATTGCTCGGAGTCTTTACCCTGACCTTCCTCTCAGGTCACTTTCCCCTCTCTCCAATCCACTGATCTCCGAGCTAACAAGCACTCACTCTCCTGCGTCTTGCTATGATTCCCACTTCAACCTTGTGGTTGGGAAGGGACAGCGTTCCCACAGGGAAACCGTGCCGACCGAGACGCTCGACTGAACAGCTGTTATGGCCTAACACATACTGCAACATCTTGCCTGTGGTGTGGGATGAGGCACCAACCAGATAACCCCAGGGGTGTTTTCTCAACTGCTTCTGTCGTTAATTCTGCCAATTCCTCTCGGAGCAGAGATGCATGACAGCTCGGTGTCCCTCTTATGATCCTGTTTTACCAGCCATGACAACCCACCGGATCGGCGTCTTTGCTAATGTGTCATCCAACAGAGAAATGGAAGAAATGTGGCTTCAAATGTAGAAACAGGCGTAACAATGGTTCCACACGCCGAAAGATGACCCCGAGCCCTGATCTGTATGAGCATGACTTCTATAGGTTGTATTGAGATACATATGTATATATATATAATAGATCATATACTTGTGCTACTGCGGGTCTGCCTCCTGTAGAGCTCTAGTCGTCATCCTTCGGTAAGTGAAAGCACAGTTGATTGGAGTTTAATCAGTGGCTTTCTGATTAAAGATCAAATTCTCATCACATCCATGCAGAAATGGAAAGAAAAACACCCTCCATCACCGATAATTGAAATTCACTTAATATGCATCTGTGGGCGTGTTCACAATGTGCAGCATTGGTCCACTGAATAATAAGGTGTAAAAGGTGTTTGCGCTGGCTATTTGAAGCTGTTTGATTGCAACACAAAATGTTGAGGATTGAATATGAGACTGTTGTGTATTCTATCAAATTGGCAGGCTACTCAGTTGAACATGATAATCATCTAATAAAAAAAATAAAAAAAACCTTTGTTGCAGTTTAAATGAATGAATCTGGCAACGTTAACCAAAATTGTGTCATGTGAAACAATTCAGTCATTGCAAACCATTTTTTTTTGTGGCATGAATTTCACTTATCAAATGAGGGAGTGTAATTTTTTTAGTCACATTATTGGGTTCAAGGACAAGCTCTCGTTAGCATGCACACAACAGGTCTGTATCTACGTGTGAGGCGAAGACTTACTTTCGAGCTCTATTTTCATTGTGTTGACACAAACAGGAAAAAAAGGAAACATGAAGTAGACAAATGAATTATTACAACATCAGATAAACATATTCAGATGGTAAAAAAAATCTGTTTGCTCAGGTCCGGCCGCTTTAACCCTCATGCTACACAGACACTTGTCGCCTCACCTCTGAACAGCAGCAGCCATTTTTGCTTGACTTGCTTCTCCCTGCAACCTGCGTGTTATCTCTGTCTCTGTTTGGACTGTTTTCTTGTAGCTGCAGCTTAGCTCGCTCTCCAAGTCTAATCCCTTTTCTCCACACTAGTGCCGGATATCAGAAATATACAAAGTACAACCTTCCCGTTAAAACGTGACGTCTGTAAACGTTCGCCATCAACACACAGGCGGTGCCTCGAAGCGTCTATGGTGCAATTTAACAACTGTTTGCACCTCGTATCCTTTGTTGCCGTGAGGGATGATGATGTCGGAGTGAGTTTGCTGCTTTGACCAGAGGAAACGGGCGCGATGATATCTGATTTGATGTTTGATATTGCCGCGTGACAGGTAAAGGACGGCTGTAGGCCTTTTTTCAGCCCTCCACTTTAGCGATCTGCTCGCTGCCAGGCAACTTCCTGTCCTATATTCATCTCAGTCCCCGAGTTTGTGTCACACACACAGATGGGCTACAGGCAATGCTTAAAAACTCTCACAGATAAGCCTTGTGAAACACACTGCGTCATGAACAGAAGCGAATCTTTATAGGAGGACAATGCCGAGACCATGCTGAGTATTTGTCCTTGCACACAGAGCTAGACGTGACTTTTTTTTCCACCGAATCTGGTTCTTTATAGATTTAGCTTTAGCTCAGAGGGATTTCCCTTATTAGGCTGTCCTAGGGAACAGGAGGTGGACAGGAGACGTTGTCACCACCGCTGCAAATCGCCTGCAAGGACATAATGACTCGACAAAGCAACCATGACAAAAGGCTATTAAACGGCACAAATCTGGATGCGGGTTGCAGCAGCAGCAGCAGCAGCAGCAGCGGCAGACAGTTTATGAGATTCTCCACCTTGTAATTACACATCCTAATGTCTCTAAAACAAAAGTGTGTGTTCAAAAGATTCATGAGCAAATCAAAGTTGTACACAGGAGAGCGAAAAAAAACCCATATAGGCTACTACATACATAAAACCACAGAAAGCATATGAGACAAACATATTTAAAAGAAACATTTTACTTGAGCAAAAAGCTGCATAACAATTAAGTCACTGTGCATCTAGTTTCTTTTTTTTTCTCTTTTTTTCAAATAAAGCTTCAAGCTGAGTTTCAGTTCCTGAAACGCGCCACAGATTAAATGTGCATGTAAGCACTGTAGGTTGAAGAAAAACAAGATGAGGCAAGGCTAAAATCAATACTGTTTTGGAGTTAGATAGCACTCTGGGGGTCCTTTGGGGATGCACTAAAAGACTAGCTGACAGGTAAGTGTCTGACCAGCCGCTAGAAAAGTAGAAACCCACATGTATCAGCTCTGAGGTCAGCCTGACACCTGACTCACAGAGAGAGAGACACACAAAAGCCAATCTGACAGCAAGAGGAGAGGGAAGAGAGAGAGAGCGAGATCAATATCATACTGCTGTGAATTCTGAAACTTGGGAATATTTCAAGGTAAAATTTGTTTTTCTTGGGTTTTTTTTTTTTTTTTAAGAAGGAATAATTCTGTAAAACAGTGGCTGCTGTAAGACTGATTCTTTCCACATTAACTCTTGGAAAATAGAATTTTTTTCCCCAAAAAACACCATCTTACACAGATAAGATATGTCTTTCATGCTGGCAATTCCTACCTTCTTTAAAAATAAATGAATTACAAGGAACCTCTAGTGTATCGGTGAATAATATTTACATAAATTTAGTCCCTTGCATATTTTTCAATTCGTTATGATGCTGAATCAACAGGCCGACTCTATACCACATCTGCAGAATTAAAGGAAGTCAAACCAGGTGAAACATGGTCATGATATACAAAGATCCGACAATGAGATAAGCAAATATTTTTTGCTACAGGTGTCAAACAATTCAGATTTCAGGTTCGTGCTGCATTGGTGAGTCATGTAAAATTCACTGTGGGAGAAGAAGATATTAAAGTGCTGAGGTCAGGGACAGCGGAGTGGTACCTACTGGTGAATGGCTTGGAGAAATTTCCTCTGGTGCTTCCTGACTCTGGCGTGGTCCATCTTCCTCACCAGTTTGGTGTTCTTGTAGATGAGCCATGTCTCCCTGAGAACATTCGCAGCTGTGTTTTTCACCTACGGAAAACAGAGACGTGTGGTTAACCCTCCTGTTGTCCTTCTGTTCCCTTCCTCCATCCTTCCTTTTTCCTTCCTTGCTTCCTTCCCATCGTCCTTACTTCTTCTTCCATCCTCTTTGATCCAATTGGCCTGATCTGTTCCCTTACTCGATCTTTCTTTCCTTCCTTCTTTCCGTAATCCTTTTTCCTTTCCTTCCTTCCTTCCTTCCTTCCTTGATTGAATCTGTTCCCTCCCTTCATCTTTCTTTCCTTCCTTCTTTCCACAATCCTTTTTCCCTCCCTCCCTCCCTTCCTTTCCTTCATCCTTCCTTCTTCCTTCCTTTTTGACCCAATCTGTTCCCTCCCTCCATCTTTCTTTCCTTCCTTCTTTCCACAATCTTTTTTCCCTCCCTCCCTTCCTTCCTTTCCTTCGTCCTTACTACTTCCTTCCTTTTTGACCCAATCTGTTCCCTCCCTCCATCTTTCTTTCCTTCCTTCTTACCACAATCCTTTTTCCTTTCCTTCCTTCCTTGATTGAATCTGTTCCCTCCCTCCATCTTTCTTTCCTTCCTTCTTTCCACAATCCTTTTTCCCTCCCTCCCTTCCTTCCTTTCCTTCGTCCTTACTTCTTCCTTCCTTTTTGACCCAATCTGTTCCCTCCCTCCATCTTTCTTTCCTTCCTTCTTTCCACAATCCTTTTTCCTTTCCTTTCCTTTCCTTCCTTCCTTCCTTCCTTCCTTCCTTGATTGAATCTGTTCCCTCCCTCCATCTTTCTTTCCTTCCTTCTTTCCACAATCCTTTTTCCCTCTCTCCCTTCCTTCCTTTCCTTCATCCTTACTTCTTCCTTCCTTTTTGACCCAATCTGTTTCCTCCCTCCATCTATCATTCCTTCCTTTCCCCCTTCCTTCTTTCCCGTCGTCCTTCCTGCCTTACTTCCTTCTTTCCCTTCATCCTTCCTTCCTTCCTTGACTCAGGAGGAAAACAGGAGGGTTAAGAGGGCAGTTCAGGTGAAATAATAATATGTGATGTCATAAAAGTGAAATCTTACTCTTTTTGTTAGCTGGGTGTCCATCATAAAATTGTGGACATGTTTTTCAGCTTTGGTTAATTCCAGTTTCTTTGCCACCACAGCCACCACCAAAGCAGTGCAGCCAGCACCCTGTGAAACAACAAGTGTGCACGGGCACAACACACAAATATGTTTTGCTGTTATCAGATCTTTCAACACTTTCAAGACAAAGAAAAAAAATTAATTTGCGTTTTCTTACCATAATGCCAGTCAGGAGGCAGACTCCTTTCCCACAGTATGTGTTTGGGACCATATCCCCATATCCAATGGTAAGAAACGTGATTGAGATCAACCACATGGCTCCTAGAAAGTTGCTGGTTATGTCCTGGTTGTCATGATACCTGTAATAAATAATAAATGCAACGGGTTGACCAACCTTCATACGCCTGCAGAAACCAATAACCCTCCAGCCTTTCTAATGACTATTTCTTAATTTAGAGAATAAAAGAATGAAGATTTAATCCAATGTAGTTTATTAGAGATTAAATTTGAGAATAGGTTAGGGCTATAATCTTTTCTCACACTGACTGCGTGTAAATCTTTCTATCTTAATGCTCAGACACAGACTGAGCTTAGAAGTGTGTACATTATTTTTATTCCTTATCTATGTTTCATGCCGAGCGGCGCAGCATAGCGTGAGAAAGTGATCCAGGCACCTCTCGCAAGCTCGCACAGTCCATGCAGCAATGATCCACAGCGAGATGGTGAAGACCAGCAGCACAGTGCCAGGACAGATGGTCATGAGGGTCTTCATCACAAAGCGTGTGTTAAAGTTAATCTTGTTGAGTGCACCGATGCTGCGGGATGAGGCGTCCGTGAAGAGCTTGCTGTGCAGCAGCATGACACGAGCGATGAGGTACAGCCGCAGGAACATGGGGATGGACAGGATGATGTCCACGTCCGCATCCGTCTTGGATGGCACGTAGGTGTAGGCCAGGCGTGCGGTCCAGGTGAAGGTGTAGTTCCCTGGGATGGGGTGGATGGCGCACACCAGGATCTCCAGGCAGATGAAGAAGATGCGCTCGTACGTCATGGCTATCCTCCAGTCATCGGCCGCGTTGTCCACCATAAATAACTGCAAGGAAAGTGGCACAGTGATGCTGACGGAGGGTAAAAGCCATCTAACATTTTCATCATGGTGACACAGCAAGCTGCAGGAAATCATTAAACCCATTAAACAATAAGTCATAAATAGCCTGAGGTCGTTAAATAACATTTTTAAGTTGCATTTTTTTTTAAAGACCTAAGCAGTTTCTTCTCCATGTTAGATAGATCTTATACAGAGTGAGAGAGAGAGAGGGAGAAATAGAATAAAAACTGAAACTGACATGATAAAGGGAGGATGGTATGGTCTTACAGGCCAAAAATGACCCATGATACGAGGATATGTGATGTTGAAACACTAAAATATCGTATGTTTGTTTGACAGAATGCATTTTCCAAAAAATACTATTGTTTAATATGTTTTTATATGGCCCTGCTGTCTGCTTATATTTCATGCCTGTTTAAAATATGGGCTAACTGATTTATTTGATGAGTTGATCTGATCAGTGGATATTTCGGTTATCAGTTTCAGTCATTCAAGTGTGAATTGTGAAAAAAAAAAATCCAAATTCTCTTGATCCTGCTTCTCAGTGGGAGGATTTACCGCCTCTCTTTGTCACTGTTTAACTGAATTGCATTTTAAACTTTCGAGTAAACAAGTAACGATAGACATCTCAGACTAAACGATGAATCAGCAGATGGATAATGAAACAATTTGTCGCAGATCTAATAAAAACGATTAGAAATTCTACAATTAATGGCAATAATTTGATGTTAAGCATGTAAATTTACCACAAGCTAAATAGTTGACTAATGCGTGATTCTAACAGGATGAAGGGATTCTGCCTCGTATGTCCCGCTTGCTCTGTTTTCTCAGACTCCCTGAATTAAAAAATAAGTGTAACATTAGCAGCGCACAGAGGCATTTCCAACTTCAAAGCGTTATCCTGATGAGAACATCTGCCACCTCCACATTAGCATTAGGTTCTGATCGCCTGGCCACCCCGACCAGAAGGTAGGCCATCTCACTGGGGATTACAGTGTGGGTGAATTTCAACACCCCTCATCACTCTTCTCCACCTCACCCTCCGTCATACTCTGTAGCTTCCCCACATGGTCACCTCTGCTGCTGCTGCTGCTGCTGCTGCTGGTCCCTCCCCCCCTCCTCCTCCTCCTCCTCCTCCTCCCTCCTCTTCATCACTCTCAATCCAATCTGCAGTCATCTTCTCTCAGAAGATTCACTGCTCAGTGTATTCACCCCGAACTAATGGCTGAGCCCATGACCACACCATCGCCGGCTAATTCGCAGTGCTCCAGTCCCGGATCATGCTTGCGTTCGTACAGTAGATGCACTATCTCAGTCTCAGTCTTGCTGCTCTCACGGAGCTGCACAGGTAGCGGATTAAATCCTATCAAACTGTATTAGCTTCTCCTCCGTTTGTCAAATAAGTCCTCTCTCTCTGACAGGCCAACGCTGACATCCCTCCACAGCTGCTCCTGTTCTTTCCACTCAATCACCTCGACGTCCTCTGCCTGTGTACAGGCCATCACGACTGGCAGAAGGTATTTCACAAAATGTTGCTGTCAGCAAATAAAAGCGAGGTTTCCTGGTCCCTGTTTTTTTTTTTTTTTTTTTTTGCCTTGATAGCAGAACCCAGAGGAAAGAAAAACTGCACGTGATTTCATTCTGTCACAACCCCCCCTCCCCTACCCCCCACCCCCACCCATACGCCTGCTAATCAATTATACAATGTCCCGTGACTTCTTGGGGTGTAAAGGAAAATATGCACATACAATGTTTTTTCGCCAACAGTTTGGCATCCTTGCAAATGGGACTGTGCTCAGGTCAGTTCATCTGTCAGCTCAGCTCATCTTTAAAGTGCACAGTTTGGGGTTTTTTGCGTGCTTCACAAATACCTGGCTGCATTGCTCATGAAGACGAATGAGGAAGAATTTAATGTGCATTTTAAAGTTAGGAACTGTGCAGAAATGATTGGGGGGCAGAGGTGGAAAGAAACTGGGGCGAAAGTTATTATTGTTTTTTTTTTATTTTGCTCAAAGTAGGGTGGTTTAAAATGTTTGAGAGAGCAAGGGGGGATTTACATTTTTCATGTCCCAGATTTATATTTTATTTCCTCCTTTTTTGCTGAATTTACCATATAAAAGAGGCTCAAAGTCCATTTTGCCACATGCAGAGAACAACTATCGTGTCTCTGCACCAGAACTTTATTTCTAGTCCAGTCAATGTGTCAGTTTTGACAAACAGGAGACATTGAATATTATCTCTGTCAAGACTGTGCCATCTCTGCACTTGGCAGTTGCTGCCTCCCCATCATTCTGCATCATAACAGAACAACAGCCCCTGCCTCGGCCCCTTCACTTATTCAGTAACACCGGTAATGACTGTTTGTGTCGTGGCTCTTGGTTCAAAAATAGAAAGCAGCTGGAGTGCCTGGTGAAAACAAAATGCACCATTTGTTTATCACGTTTTTAATCATGTACAAAATTCAAATTCAACTACTTACGCAAGATTTGGATATGTAAAAAAAAAAAAAAAAAAATTGTACCATTAAAAATAATAAGCCTGAATTAGGAGTTAAATCTACAGCACTATGCAGTGTCCAAACTAAATATTAATAACCCTGAGCAAAGTCAAACATAAAGTTCAGTCTCCTTCATGCCTTGACTGCCTAAGTATGAAATGCTTTATATGTTGTTTTATCATTCAAACATCAGTTTTAAAGCTATGAGAAATAAAATGCTCAGCACACACAGGAGACACACATCACGACTCGGCATCTTGCCAACTAGTCTCCATTTAGTTTAATTTGGAATTTCTCATTATAGAAGTAAAAAACTGTCCCAGTTCTGGAGGGCTAATGGGATCAGTGACCTAGATTGTAAATTTAGCAC
This sequence comes from Trachurus japonicus, assembly GCF_045865225.1. Classification (NCBI taxonomy): domain Eukaryota; kingdom Metazoa; phylum Chordata; class Actinopteri; order Carangiformes; family Carangidae; genus Trachurus; species Trachurus japonicus. The sequence continues at coordinate 18,128,246 of NC_140918.1, forward strand.
TGATATGTTACATAAAATGGAATCGCTGAAATAGTCATATTTCTCTCATTGAAAAGAAGGCTCCCATTCAACATGTTCGACTCAAGGACAAAGACAGCACACAGAAAAATCAATAACGCTGCACGCGCTGCCACTTTCCACCCAGACATACATGAACGCTCCACATGCTACAGTTCGACAGCTTTAAAGCCTTCGACACACAAACTTCACTGAGCCCACAACAGCACACAAAACACTGCGTACTCATTAGAGCCTCTGAGCCAATTATATGTCCAGCAGCCACTGTACAAGAAATATCAGCTGTCAACAATCTGACACATAACAACATGAACAGAGCAAGTAACAACTAACGCATGTCCCCGAACAAACGGCACAACCGCCTCACAAAAGCCTCCGCAGCTCATTTATATTTATTTAAAAGCTACAATCAAAGTTTCCGCCCCCGAAACACAGAAAACAAATAGATTAAATTTTCAGGTAGTTGTTCATATCAAATGAGTGACACCGAGCTCCTTTAACATACTGACATCTGTCAGAGAAGTGTGTAACTCTAACCACAGCTTGTCTTGTTCAGCTTTCCAAGTGAGTGTAATGTAGACACGGAAACGCAAGCTGTGACTCCTCTCTGCCACGGTTTCTTACTTACAGAATTAGGCCTCGCTGAACGCCGCTAACTCCATTGTTTACACCCACAGCACAAGCTGCGTTTTATTTTACATTTTCAACAACAAACCAGTCCTGTCAAAAGCAGTTACAAAGTTTGTTACCTCAAAACAATGTAATTAAACATTTAAACGCAGGTTACATAAGGAAAGCCTACTTGGTGGGTAAAAGCAATTATGGTAATGGATGACCTGAAATACAATACTCAAGGGCCCTTTACCTCAGAGCATCAAATATTCCATGCTAGCAGCAGAACCAGCAGTTATGACGAGAGAGGTGGGGGAAGCTACATCTCCAGTGGAAAAAAAATATTAAACTGCGTGGTTTACACCATGTCAGGATGTACGACAGGAGAACACAATGAGAGTCACGACAAGAAGACAGATGATTAGCTTGGAAACCTTTAAATTAGTTACAGGGGGCTGACAAATAATTTAAACACCCACATGTTAAAAGATTTTTAAATGGACTCATCTCAACACCCGAGCACATGTCTACAAAGGCTGAAAGCATCGCAGAAGTCTGTAGTCTGATAATGAGGCTTTGATATGTCAATTTTTAAATAGTGAGTCTTAAATGTGTTAAATTACAGTATGTGAGCCCCCACAGAGATGCCACCATTTTCCAGAGAAGCTAAAATAAAAATAGCCCCTAAATTAAAGACACTTCAGCTCTTTCAACTTGTAATTCTGCCTTTGACTGAGGCGAGGAGGATAAACAATCAATAAATAATAAAGACAGTTCCAGTAAGAGGTTACGGTCTCAGAAAATCACACCTGTCAAACTGCACAAGCCAAGACGAGCGTTGTGTTTCGAGCTGAAACTGGCCAGAATGTGATGAAAAAGGGGGATTAGTGCTTTAAGGGCGCTGACAAATGTGAGTGATTTGTTATTTAGTGACTAATTTGTCATACAAAAACATTTTCTCTCTTAACCGCCTGAGTGTTTTTGAGAGCGATTTCTTCTCTTTCTACATCACAGCAGAGGTCAGTGGGGGTTCATCTGTGCCGCTCGCACCATCGCAGAATGCACAATAAACGTCGACCTAGTGGTAGCATTAGAGAGACACTCGGGGGAGCTGCAAAGCCAGTAAGTCTTTTTGTCTGGGGAATGTGAATTTCTAGACAAAGTTTTGCAGCGACTTATCCAATGTCCTTGTTCCTTAAATGACACAACCATTACATTCAGTGTAAAGTTAAAGTTCAACAGCAGAGACACTGTTTCTTGCCTGATATAACAAACACCAAACATGGTGTCACCATCCATCTGTCTACATGACCTCTACCGTGGGGGAAAAATGAATGTTTGACCCTTGTATATTTTTTCCCCCCCCATGAATTGTTTATGTGTCCTATGTCGTCCTTATAACCTCTAATTTATTACATGGACATGCACATGATTGTGCTTTTTACATGAGGGGGACGCCTCTGTACCCTAACCCTCTTAAATGGCCAAAAACATCCTCACTGTTCAAAGTTATCTTTGGCAAACAGCAAGTAAACATCACAGCAGTCATTTCTGAGTGTGGACAAATCCAGATGGTTTTCTTGGCCAGTCAGCTTGTTTTTTTTGTTTGTTTGCTGTATAATGAAATACAGTCTAATCACTAAGAGTGCATGTTCTCTGCTCATCATGTGACAGTTTCATTCATGTCAGGTTGAGAGACGACGCAGCCGAATGTGTCCTGAGATCATTCCCCCGCCCGCTGCTGTCCCCTCCTCTATATACTGTACAGTCTCCAAGGAGCTCACCAGCGATGCTAGCTGGGTTGGTTACTGGTTTCACTACGCTCAATATAACTAATGGAGTCCAGCTCAATATTTAATCTGTGTAATGTGGAGATGGGAACATATATCTTGTCACTGAGAATGAAATCGCTCAATCTCATTAGTGAATTAGGTTGAGAGGTTCAGCCCAATTAGACATTAATGCAATGCTTTATTTATGATATCAAAGTGAGCCACTAAGAGGCCACTTTGCTGAGTAAATCTGAAGCTGTTGCAGTTTGCTTTTGTTTCTGAAATTAAGTTTCACATTTGCATATACTGTACATTCCTCTACTGAAGCAAAGTCATTTTAACCTCTGCGCCAGAATAAAAGCCTGTATAAATCTGTCTTTAGACCGCTGGCTGGCTGGCTGTTGTGTCCAAGTCGCTGACATTAATAATCTAAAGTTTGCTGCATGTTTAAAGCCACATGCCGAGCACAATTTAGTAAATGCCATCAATAAATAATCTTTGGGTTTCTGAACTCTTTGGGAGGCTGCCTCTGTCCTTGAAAGCCTGCATGTTCAGTGAAAACACTGAGGTCACCGGCCAGTGGTGGTTATCTGACTCCAGTCTGGCGTCTCAGGTAGAGGACAGATTTCACTGTGAGAAATGCAGAGCGTCTCCTGCAGTTACACCATATCTCTCACGCATACACACCACCCAGGGGCGCTTTGACAAGCACGGCCAAGTTTGGCTTTGGCAGGATTCGCTGGCAAAGCATCGGAGCGATGTGTTGTTATTTTATCTTTTCCGCAGATTGTAAAATGTAATACTGGGCGACTGTGAAACATCAGTGCTGACTTTTATCGCAAAAGTACACATCAAAGACAGGAACAGGCCCCAAAGCGTTTTGCATTAGCTTGAGAAAACTCAGCAGAACTGTCATCACAAGGTAGAGCGACATAGCAATGGCCTTAACACAAATGCCCCCCGGCGAGAGAGCCTTTGATGCGAGAAGAAGAGAAAACTTTCAAAATGTCAGTTTGTGTCTGCTCGAGGTAAAGGTGAACTCATCAAGCATCTTAGCCGTGAGATGAGGAAGATGCTCCCAGCTCATAGCTCATATCAGACTTTCACAATGACAAATCAAAGTCAAGAAGGAGCTTCAGACTCCAGCCTCTCCCTTCCCACTCATATACTGTAAGCCGCTGCCTGCCAACACAGCAAACTCAACTAAAGTAAAAAAAAAACGTCTAAAAATTCCTCGGGCGGATCGCCAGCTGTCAACAAAAGACATTACTGGGACTAAATCAGACCGATAACATTTGAAGGAGAAGTATAAAGGGATATGAGCTTCAGCATCCTGATTGACAGCAGCATGTAGAAAGGAGGATCCCATGCCTCCTAATTGTGCATGCCGGTACAATCCTAAGGACATTTAGCAGAACGTGGACACACTGTCTCTCCGTTAATACACTGGGCTCTGTGCGTCAGCCCGTCACCGCCTCTGCAGATGTGTCCCTCAACAATTGAAATGAAAGATGGTGTCCAACATCTATCCTGTCTGACCTGACCTTTTCGAGTTTTCAGTCACTCCGAGGGAGAGGAGGGGGGGAAAAAAAGTCGCGTTGTTATACCCTGTAAAAATGAGAGGGCACAGTCTTTACCGAGTTTGACAAGTAAATCAGTTTTAAGGGGCTAGAAGTGGTGGGGAAATATTTCATCATCTTGACTCATGCCTTTGCATCTGACAGGCATCTGTGAGTACACATGGATGTGCATGCATAATCTATTTCACTGCAGAAGCAAAATTTCCGACATGGAAAAGTGCACTTTAGAAAGCACTCCGCTAATATCTGAAACAATTTGGCCTCATTTAGAGTTAAAACAAAAAAACAAAAAAACAGTGAGGGTCACAAACCAGAGACTTTACATAAGACTGCAGAGCACAACACAAGTCTGTGTGGATGTGTTAAGAGCAGCCGTTGTCTGGTTGCTGTGATTCATCCAAGCGATAATATGGATAAATATGATGTCAAGTAGTCGTGGGTTTGTGTTTGGTTAAGTGAAATCCTCTGTCAAATAGCCACAACTTAAATGGACTCCACCAATTTTCAGTGGCGGAAGGAAATTAAATCCATGACCTCAACTACTTAACACTATCTACTTCTACATCATAGTGCAGAGGGAAATGTTGCACTGTTTACCCCACTGTAATTATACACCAACAGATAAGCATACAAAACATATGCAGAGCTTTTAGAACATGATGCCGTGTAAACGATATAAACCCTCAAACAAAACGAGTGAGGATGTCACTTTGAGCTCTGAGTTTCTGCGATGGATATTTCCCACTATTACCTTGTGTTTTCCAAAGCAAAGAATTCACAAGATAATAAAGATAATGAATTACTCTGGTTAATGTTGATTGCCGCTATTTATAGTTAAAAATTAGCTCCACTTACTAAAGTGATATCACCTGAATACTTTGCTTTGAGTTGAAAGGCTGCAGATATTTGATGTTATAAACCAGGAGAATAGAGACACAGTTAGGATTTGCTGCCTTTCTCTGTGAACTGAATGTCGTTAGGTTGTGAAGTGTCTATTGGTCAAACAAGACGTATGAAGTTGTCACATTGGGCCCTGGACAACCTGTGATGGAGACTTTCACCTGAAAAAGCTCATTACTGCTGACAAAAATGAATCTTAAGTTCAGACTTTTCTTCTATGGGGATCAATTTCAGTCCCCATTCAGCCCCTCATCAACCTGACACAGCGTGATATTTCACGCTTTGAGGCTAATTTCTGGTCTTTAAATTTAACACGCCACATTTCCAAATCACATTTTCAAATGAAGTCAAATATGTCTTTTTTCTTTCTTTCTTTCTTTCTTTCTTTCTTTCTTTCTTTCTTTCTTTCTTTCTTTCTTTCTTTCTTTCTTTCTTTCTTTCTTTCTTTCTTTCTTTCTTTCTTCAGTGGACATCCTTTGATCAAATTAGTTTGTCACAAAAGCCTGGACTGAGCAGCAAACTGCAGAAACACAGAGCTCGCACACGCATGTCAGCGCCGCATGTACAGTACATGTCATTAGTAAGATAGATTGAGAATGAACTTGTCCGCACTGAGTGTACATGTGCAAGCGTGTGTGTTAGCCTGGAAGAACCGAGTAATGACAGACTAGCAACAACAGGCACAAAAGCCCCTTGGGCTGAGAAGGGAAGCAGCAGCTGGTGTGGTAGAAGTTAAAGTATAAACACTATGAGCTGGATTTAAATAATAAGTTTCCAGGAACAGGATGATAGCTTGTTCCAAAAGACTTGATGAATTAGAAGACGGACCTCATAATTAACTTTAGAGTGAGTGACTAAGGCTGCAGTGACGTGATGATGTTTTCTGATTCATTCAAGTGTTGGGGCGATGAATAAATTGTATATAAATGAGTGTGGAAAGGATACGTGGTGAAAAGTGCATTGCAGTAATCAACTCTGAGGCAAACAATTGCCTTGAAAAGGTTTTTTCTAGGTCGACAAAGGAGAAAATGTCTTGATTGTGATGAGAGCGAGGGAGCTATCTGGGGTGAAACATGTTTTGGATATTGACGCGAGTGTCAGCGGAGTCTGGATCAAAGAGGTCTGAGCAGCCTTCCTGTGGGGCAAATGTGCAGCTGCTGACAAACGAAAGGAAGGGAAAGAAAAAGCTTGTTTTTAGAGCATAAGAAGGAGCGTTTGAGTTAATCTGTAATGAAGGATATCACGGTGCTTCACAGCTGCTTTTAATATGTAAAACAGAGGGTTCCATCTTTTGGGAAACTGGGTATCATCTATTGCCTGTGTTTCTGTGTGACTGTATGAGAATAAACAGTCACACAGTGATCAGAAGTATATGTAGCCTAATTCAGAGCTTAAGTATTTGACTGTAATATTAATAATAGGGATCATAAACTCACGGATGAAGCACCAATTGAACACAATCGGTTATCAAACTCAACTAAATGAAACCTGCTGTGACGAGGAATGCGCCTTTGCAATATATTAGTCACAACTGAATCATTACATCACTTAGCATCAAGGAAAGGTTGTACAAGCAAGAGGTGAAAAGGCTCAGTTCATGAATTGAATAATTTACACAGAATTAAAATAAAAGGTGCGGAGGCCGAGGGGGGGGGAGGAGTGAATATGATACTCATGCAAACTTACAGTATGCTTTCTAATTTATAAACAGCTACTGGGAGCTGTCTGCAAGGGAAACGAAAACGCTTTTGTTATGCATTGAAATATGGTAATGATGTCTGTGCATTTCTTTCATTCCTCATAAAGAAAGGTTTACAATGAGACATCTGAAGGGGGCGACACGTTTTTTACTGTTGGGCTATTTCAATGACTGATACTCCCCTGGGACTTGGAGGTCCTAAAATACCAACAAGGCTGATGAATATACCGTGACTAATGCAACCTTTAAAACAAGAGATAAAAACCCAATGTTGAACCAAATGTTGCATTTTTTTTGTTTGGTTTGGTTTCTCAAAAAGCCCACTCTACATCTTGAATCTTGACTTAATGGAGAAGAGAATGAAGATGAAAACAGATTGATCAGCTCTTACAGTTCATCTCGAGGCATTTTCAAATCTCACCAAGTCAGAAAATCCATTAACATGATTAAACAGCATAAGAAATGCTTGAGCTGTGTTTCTTTTCAAGTTTTCCTTTTAAGCTGATTTAATTTAGAGAAAAAAAAGGAAGGAAGACAGGAAAAAAAGCTTTCTGGAAACATGCGTCCACCCTGCAGAAAGTGGCGCCATTAATTTAGTGGCTGTTTAACATAGACACGAGTGCTGAGGCGCAGGAAGCTCTGTAAGTAATGCAACAATGCTCTGAGGCAGGGTCATAAAACAGTGCAAGTGTTGAAACGTCTCGGGGGAGGCTGACGATCTATATTCATCCACTGCACACTGTGAGAGGTTTCTAAATCTTATCAAAAATGTATAATGAACTATCAATGTGGCTTCAACACTACTACAGCCTACAGGGCTGAAAGCCCTTTGCAATTACAGTGTTAATTCAACTATAGAACAAACATGATGTTTTTATGATGCAAAATGAAAATAAAGTTGTTAAAGACATCCAAGATATTCATGTTGCAAATATAATTTCAATTTCATTGCCTCAGAGAGACTGAAATATAGGTAGGTTCCTCATAAGCCTTTATGTATGTATGTCATTCATACGAAATAAAAAACAATCAATCACTATAACACATTATCACTTGCATGTACATTTATAAGTCAGGAAAAGACATATTCTCTAACCTGCAAACACTTTTTCTGCAAATCTTATAGGCTACCAAACCAATCTATACCATTCTATAAAGTGCACCTTTAGCTCAATATTACTATTAATGATATGTGATGACACATAGATGGATGACCCCTTAAACAGCAGTGAAAAGGAATGAGGAAAGTGTTGCAACATTACCTGTATCTCTCTGGCATGGTATATGATAATCAGCCCCAGGAGAATGATTGTAGAAAGGCTTATCAGGCATTTTAGAGCTAATGAATACAGGGACTCCTGGAAAAGAGCAACAACACTAAAGCCAAACAACACACAGCATCATGACATAAAATCACATTCACATAATGGTAAAGCAGCTTGTTACTTGTAGCTATGTGACAGAAATCTGGGGTTAAAAAACACATGAAGAGTATATAAAGCACAATTCAGAAGGCGCACTGCAACAAATGCTGACATGATATCTTGTTTTATTATGGGGTTCCCCTTCATGGTTGGACAGCGGTGGGCCTTTTGGCCTGCATGTGACTACTACTTTATAATGAGCCCCCAGACTTGTGCTGAATGATAAAGTGACTGATTTCCTTTAACACTTTGTGACAGAAAGTTGTTTTAATCCTAAAACGACTCGCTCGCTCCCCCCCTCAGTCGCATGCCACTAAATTAACTCTAAGTCTAGACGGGACTGCTGCGCGGGCATGGGGCTCGGGAGTAAATACGCACCTTTCCATAGGCTCCCCATGAGAGTTCAGTCTCTATAACCATAACAACGATCCCAAACATCCCAAAGATTAAAGCATAGTCGCTGAGCCGCTTCCTCTTCTCAAACAAGGCCCTCCTGTGCCCGAGCTTTTCCCCAATGTTCTGGTTCTTCTTTTTCCCCGATTTGCCTCCGCTGTGGCCGCAGCCTCCCCCTCCGTCTCCCGATGCGTAAGGCATCAGGGTGGTGGAATTATTCTCCGGCTTGGATACTAGAGTGTCCGACGCATCTGCGGCTGAGATGGGCTGTAAAGGCTGGGACTCGGAATCAAACTCGTGTATGTTTCTGCGGGACGAGCTCAAGTTGCTGAGCGGCCGCATTACGCCGCCGTTGTATCTGCAGCTGCTCATGGCTATTTCATTGTAGGAGTTACTGTCTTTGTGGCTGCTGCCCAGGCTGCCCCGCTGCCGATCGCGGCAATGCTGCTGCTGCTGCTGCTGCTGCTGCTGGTGAGGAGGAGGATGATGATGATGATGTCTGGATGAACTACCATGACTAGAGGGTGTGAACTCGCAGACGCTGTACTGGCAACCTTGCCTCGAAGACGTTTCCGAAGGTGTCCTTAAAGTTCCCACAGTGGTCGGCGACGTCCCGCGAAAGACGAGGCTTTTTCTCGCATCGCAGGTGCAGTTATTGCAGGTGCAGCATTGGTCGTGCTGCTTGCCGAGGCGATCCTCCCGCCCGCAGTAGTGCTGGTACTTACAGTGCTGGAACTGCTGCTCTGGAAAGAAATCGTTCTGCAGCTGCAAAGGGGTTTCCATGTCAGTGCTGCTGTTTAAAGCAGCAGGCGGGTACCACAGAGCACCCGACGAAGGGCGTTATGGTACTTACGGGAGGACAGAGCCGCTCCATGAATAGACCCATTTCGGCTCCGGTAGAATGTGAGAGGATCCTCCGATTGGGCAGAGGGGACCAAAACAACTGGCTCGACGTCATGAAAAGGTTGCAACCAGGAGAAGTGAAGCCCAGCCTTAGATCACCAGGATCAACTCAAACTATACAGATTATTACCCATTTATTATTGTTATTTATTTGCTTTCTTTATGAAAAAGACCTTCCTCCAATTTTATACAAATAAAAAGAAAAATCTCCACTTTTTTTTTTTTTTTTTTAGTAAACTGCAACCAATAGCCTAACAGAATAAATGATAGAAGATATTATAAGAAGATATTAAAGTATAGATCAAAACACACACACATATACAAAGTGTAAACTATTTCTTATTTGCACTGGATGCCACTTCCCCAATACATCTTTGCACTTTTTAAGATAGGCCTATATGCCACTCTCACAGGTGCAATTTAGCTTTTTTTGCCCACAACGCATATCGATCTATTCATAAACTCTTTGACTGATTTCCCATTTGTTGACTTCACAGGAAACACCCCGCAACCGTTGATTTACAAGGTGCTGATTTCATTCAGCTCATTGGCCCGCCGACCATGTGACCGTGCAGGCCTGTATAGCACCTAAATGACCGGAGCCCGTGTCTGCAGCCACAGATTGATGTGACCGCTGGTGGCTGCGTTATTAATGGAGTAGAAGAGTTATATCACCCTGAGGAAATACAGCCAACTGCCCGAGATTGAGCAGCTGTGGAGGCATAAACCAAAGCCTGAAACCCAATCATCCACACGTCCCTGCGTTGCAGCAGCAACAAATTTAGTCTTAGAGCTGTTGGGCTATATTGGAGTTATGTTTTTGTATTAGTAGTGGGGGTTTTAGTCAGAGCTGCACGCAGCTTCTTCACAATGCTCCCTTTCATTGCCACATCTGCATCGGAGTCGTAAAGTTCCCTCTCTTACATCTCTATCTGAATATTATCCCTGATTAACTAAACAAGTGTAATAAAGTTTGAAATGTGTCAGTATAGTATTATCTGACGCATATAGGCTCGTATGTATTGTTTGTGAATAGGAGCGGTGACGGCGGTGCTGTCCGTGGTGCTGAAGGGCAGTCCATCATGAAGTAACTTTCAGCACCGCGGACAGCTCCACTCGCCCATTGATCACTACCAACCCTTTAATAAAACAATCCTTCTGCACAGGATCGCAATGCGCACTTACTCCTGATTGGCTGAACACACGTACCACCTGACACCTCCCACCTCCTCCAGGCGGAAGCTTCTCCTTTTTCAATGTGTGTGTGCGTGTGTGTGTGTCTGCGTGTGCGTGTGTGTGCAGTCTTAGTGAATGAACGCAGGGTTTATAAATTCAACACACATATCCCTCACAGGATGGACACACCGCAATCTTCCAATCCGGTTAACGTTTGAGCCGTGTCGTCGCTCTGTGTGAGACGCAGTCAGAGGAGATAGGATTCCGCTGGAGAGCAGCTATTCATATAAACTGAATGGTGATCACTCCAGACGGTATTACCTCGTAGCATACGTCTCAATCATGTAGATATTTTCCCGGGTATCTTCGTGGTCCACCCAAAGTCGACTTTCAAACACATCATAACCCACTTACCGAGGGAATCCAGTATCGACATACTGTACTGCAAAACTTCATCACAAAATACCAGATATTCTGCTGAGCTCATCTCAGAATTGTGCTTCTGTGTATATTACTCCATTATTCATACATTATAACCACATTTCATATTTATTAAATGTCTAAATCTTTGGAGGAGCTGGTATTACTGCTACATCTCATAAGCATTTAAAAATGACATCTCAATGTCAAATTCCCCATAAGTCATCTTGATGGTAAGACTTTATTTTCACAGAAAAACAATAGAGGACACTGAAGATATAATATATGATATAGGCTACATATAGTACAGGAGAAGTTTTCTTTTTCTTTTTAAAGTATGTTAAAAAGCAGAACTTTAGACATTACTGTAAGAATGAGAATCTGAACCAGAAGGTCTGTGATGAGCCTCAGTGCCACAGTGGTCATACATTTCTTTCAGCTGAAGATGTATGATCATGTCATGATAATTATAAAAAGTGCGTTTATATTTGTCACATATTATTCATTTATAGTCCATGTTATTGTGGAGCTGGTTAGTGCACCCCCTAGTGGTGGAAATGATTTTGGAGACTGGCCATCCAGTCCTTTTTGAAAGAGAAGAAAAACATCTATTGTGCTGTGCTGCTGGTTCACAGAAGGCAAACATGATGGGGGTTATTCATCGTCCAGGGGTGGCCTCCAACATCCATACATCAGCTAATGGGACAAGGAATTGGCAGTACGATATCATATAAAAAATCAACAGCAGATAAAACCTAGGGAGCATGGATTTACATCTACACTCATAATAAGTCTGGAGAATTCAATAATCAATTCCCAATCAAGATTTTGATAATGAACTCAGTCCCTACATGGATGATTTAAATATGAATGTGGAAATGTACAGAAAATGAATGAGGATCACTGAGACTCTTAGATATTCCTACCAGACAAATATTAATAGTAATGTTTGTCTCATAAAACAGGCAAACATTTAAACAAATACATTTACATTTATTGATCCATTTTCTCCATCTGCACCAGGGGCAGTTAAGAGCAGAGGCCTCTTATGTTTTCAGTGCGTCGGTCCACACAGCACTCCTGTTCTCGTGATGCCGCATCAGTAATGCCAAGAGGGAATTTCTTCAAATAGGTCACAACTGTCATTTGGATTTGAGGATAAACTGGATTAGATTTTGGTTGTCAAAGGTCAAAGGTTACAACAGTGACCTCATAAAACATGTTTTTAGCTATAACTTTTGAAAAGAAAATGATTCTTACAGTTAATATTTTATATTATTCTGGGTAAACAAGGATGCAACCTGAGACTAGTCTGAGTGGCAGAGGAGTAAAATGCAGTAACTCTATTTACTTTGTTAGATTTTCACTGATTCCCATTGAATGCTGTAGTTGCATTGGATATAGTTGGATTGGAGCAGCCTGTTCTGGTCCTAAATTGCTATGGTTGAGCAGATTTTTCTCAGTTCATGAATAAAAGTTTGCTTCTGAGTGCGAGCGTGCAGCTCTCTCCGTTCTCCTCTTATATACCTTGAAAAGGAAACATTATGTTGCCTCACACAATTACAGAGTCAGCACCACTTTTCCCTGCAATGCCATGTGTTTACCTACTGGACTGTGTTTTGATCATACTGACAAGCAGGTAGAAAAACACGGAGTAAGGAAAGTTGTAGTGTAAGTAAGTGGGTAGCCTGCTTAGGTTGAAGAAACATCCACTTAAGGGCTTAGCAGCTGCTTCGCTTCCCAGTTTTCTTTGGGTGAAAGTACCAGTCCATTTATGAACAACGAGAACATTCCTGACTTTGATAGGTTCTCGTTGTGGCGTCTTACTGGGAGTCTCTACAAAAAGTACCAAGAAAGACTTGGTTGGGATACTTGAGGATAAGTTGTAAAAACTTGGAGGTGTTTCATGTCTCATTGACTCATCTAACCTCCTGGACTCATTTTGTCCCTCAGAAACATTAATTACGTATATTCAGACAGTCTTGCACCTGCTCCTCATGTATTGTAGCGTTGAAAGTTATCTATATCTTTGCACCAATGCCTCCGTGACAAATTCTTGTACATTATTAGAAAAAAGTTGAAGTCATTTGAAGACCACTGATTGCCTCTGAATTCCCATGGTGGGAGGTGAGAAATTGGTTTTGTTATGGTATTGTTAGGTTATGGGCAGAGGTTTCATTTTGCTTGAGCACCAGTGCTTCTTTTTAATAACTTCAAGGCCTCCGATGACTCTGACAGCACAGTTGAGACTGTGGATGAGAAGATCAAAGCAATGAATGAGTTCAAGGCCATAAATGGTGCTAGGTGGCTGCAAGACTGCGAATGATTGCAAATGAAGGGTTTATCCATCATCTTATCCATAATACTTCAGCAGTTTGTACTATATGCACTTGTCTATTGAGATCAATATTTTTTCACTGCTTCTTTGACAATTGTCCAAAGCAGCAGGTAAATCATCCTCTTAAAAGTTTGTTCTACTCCTTTTGAAATGAGTGCATATTCTGTACAGCTGCCAGGCAATCAATAGACCCTTAAATGAACACCAAGACTATTTAAACTGTATGTTTGAGCAACATGAGATTAATGATATGGAAGTTCAGCAGTTAAGTGTGCATACTGTTGAAGTATCTAGTGGTACGACCTGTAAGTTAGCTGGGGGTGTGTTTATTCTGATGATTCATGTGGCGTTGCATAATGTTTTGCATGTTCTGGGAATCTGGCCCCTTTGCCCCTTTGCCCCTATCACCAATCATACATACATGACTAATCATGGCCCAACTGCATTCACTCCTAATTATACAACTATGTTAAAACACTGTGGAGCACAGTGTAAAACACCAGCACACTAGTAACAATGTGTGATTATACATTAAACTAGAGCAGCACTCAGACAGCAAAAACCTCCGGCAAGGCCAGTGTGGAAAAACATAAACCAGGGTACAGAGGGAAAAAAAAATTCAATTTCATAGTAAATGACCTGGATCTTCACCAAAATTTAATGGGTTCTTACTTGGGCAATGCCCCATCTCTCCAAGTCCGGTGCAAATTGGTCCAAATTGTTTGTTTTCTGGAAGACATAACCTCCGGATATAATGAGACTGTTCATAAATCTGCTTTTCTCTTACAAGCTGGGAGGTTTCCCTTTCACACCTTCCTACAGAATCATTTCATACAAGCCAAATACTTGTTCAGTGCAGCTCATTTAGAAAGAAATGATGATTTGATCATACCTTGAACCATAACTAACCCTAACTCTAATAAGAAAGCGATTATTACATAGATTTAGACTTGAAATGACAAAATACCTGGTAAAAGAAACTCTTAACCCCTAAATACATTACCACATCAAAGTATAGCCTACAAAGTGTGTTTTTAACAAATAGCCTACAATCTACACACGCTTAAATGAATGGTGAACTTTTTGAAGTAAAAGCTTTCTCTCTTTTTATGTTGCACTCACAATCACACATACGTCATCATTGGTGCCATGGTAATGTGTGTGTAACATGAACACATGAAGGGATTTATTGTGGCTTTTCAAGTGATAAAAACACAAATGAATGGCAAATAAAAACAGCAACACCATAAAGGTTTTCACATAGAAAACCACTGCATAAATAAGACAGAGGTGATGAAAGTAAACTTGCGAAGATAACTGAAAATACACAATATTGTCAAACGCCGTCTAAAGGCTGGGTGTAATTGATCCATCCTTCCCTGCAAGTTTCACCAAAAATCCAATGTCACCTGTCTCCATTGTGCTGGAAATTAATTGAACATGATTTATTTAGCTGTGAGTCATATGGACAGTGGATACCTGACTTGAGTGAGAAACTTGCCCTCAAGCAGCATTCTGCACCTGTTTTCACTCCAATTCCTCCTCTAATGTCCCTGATACCTGAATCCAGAGGGCTTTTAGCCGCGTCACACCTGACAGAAGAGCCATTTGTGTTGAGCTGGAGATTTACTGGCAATCTGGTTTAAGTGCCACGCTCAAGGGCATGATGGCACGATACACAATGCGGGATTTTGATTCTCAGGTTTCAAGTTTATTTCCATGAGATATACGGCCGCCGCGCTGGTTCATTTGCAAATTTGTCGTTTCTAACACCAAGCACGGGCAGGAACACACACAACATAATTGGTCTGTTTGTCGTGTTACCTTATAGGCTACACAAGTGTGTTCTGGCCAGATGCCTGGCAGAAGATGAATGTAACACACAAAGTAAGAAGTGTGTTTTCCAACCGGTGTTGGAAGAGGATTGTCTGGTTACTTCACAAAAGCATGTTTGACATTTCCGAACGTTATTATTATTAACATCAATACTTGCAAAATTCTTTTATTAAACTTGTTTTGTCTTCTGCTTTACCTCTCTGCTTCCTGCCAGTGGAGATTAGAAAACATATCCCTCATGACTGGCACTTTGAGGACAACTTTGACAAGCTCCGCATGTTTTTATCCTTGAATATTGTGTGTGTGTACATTTGCGTGTGCGCTACACAAAGAATTACTTGAATACCTGAGACTTTGACATTTTAGATGACTACAATCATACGTACTGAAATATAGCATTGCTCAGGTAGCCTACTGTATAATGACTTTATGCTTTGAGCAGAGCTACATGATGATGGTTTAGCCTAAAGTCTGACACCAGCTGCATCTTTCACCTCCACTTGGATCTCTTTTTATTCCGTAACACATTAGCCTATCACATCATATTGCAGCTGGATGCAGTTTAGTGAAGTAAGAAGATTATGTCTCTAACATCTGTCAAGAGACAGATAAAAATCATAATGTTAAAATAAGCTTTCCCAGGCCTCTCGCGTACAGAAGCACATAAAGTTCAGAGCTTTACAGTGAGACAAAAAAGGTTAAGAGTTTATAGTTCTACAGAGGCCCAAAGGGTGATGTAACCATGCCAACATAGCTACTGAGACAATGCTAAAAACGCTAATATCGTCAGATTGTTGACCATCTTGACCGTCTTTATTTAGCATGTTGGCATGCTAACATCTGCTAATTAGCACAAAAAATACAAAGAGCTGAGGCAATAGTTGCAAATAGGGATGTCACGATTATAGATTTTCTTGGTACGATTATTGTCAGAGAAATAATCACGGTGTTACGATTATCATGATTATAATGCATTAATTCGTTTTACAACACTATGAATGTGTAAAATCAAATATAATCAAAATATAATTATATTACTCATTGTTTACACAAAATATTTCAAGTATCTATTAATATATGACCAATTATTAATCCCCCAGGGGAAGTGTTTGAAATAAATTGTCATCTATACCAAATGTTTACGTTTATTTTAATCGTTTTTTGTTTTGTTTTGTTTTTTTTTAAATACAAATGACAGGTTAACATTTCAATTCCTACCAATTCAATGTTACGTTAGTTAAATGGACCAGTATCTGAGCATTTACCTTTATTTTGGTGCACATTTGCCGATATGGTTCAGACATAATCTTTTTTTGGAAGTGACGGTACTTAGGAATCTTTACGATTAATTAATTGTGGCTCTTAATACCACGGTTAATTGTGAAAACAAGTAATTGTGACATCCCTAGTTGCAAATAGTTGGTCATAATCCAACATACTGGACAAAGTCATATGATCTAAAGGTGGAACTCGAAGAAAGTTCAAAAGAATTCCACCTTTAAAAAAAAACGCAAATGTCAAACTGATGGTGATGTAGGCCTAAAGGGGAAAAGTTAAATTTCAATCCTCTTGATAGTTGAGGGCTTTCTATCTGGATCAAAGTGATTGACTGAGTAACTGATCAACTTTTCAATCCTTAATGCCATGCCGCTAATGTTTAAGGAGGGTCGGATATAAACACTAAAGCCACGTGGGTGGAAGCATGAATGCTACTGTCATGATCCGAACTGTCCCACCGACAGCAATGAATAGTGTCACACACCAAAGCTATTCTGCAAATAATTTCTTTCATTTTTTCCCCAACAATATGCTTGTTTTTACTGACTAGATTAACTACGATACTATCAGAGACCAGCTATACTGTTTCTTAATCATCATTGAAATGTTAATTGACTATGAAATGAGATTCTTTTTCAGTTCAAGTTGATAAATACAAGTATGGAGTTAAATGACCATTATATTCCTTCAGGATTGTTTGACAGATGGTAAAAAAAAAAAAGCATCAGAAGCTTCCTCACTTTACACCTTCAGATTTAGGGGGTCTGTGTCTAACTGCTTCAGTGACTATCTGATATCGACTTCACACCATGCACGGTTGGACAGCAGCACACGGCCTCAAGGTCTCGTTTTTCATTCATTAGACAACTATTTCTTTCACTTTTCATGTTAACGACTGACTGCAACACTATCACCCTCCAGGGTGAGGATTGTTGTGTGTGGCTTGTGTCTTCCTCTCACCTCTGAATAACACAACACTAAGAGGTTAGCTGTTTCCCCTCGCCTCCAGTTTTAATACTAAACATAGCTAACATCCTGCTGGCTGTAGTTTCATGATTAGGTTAGAGACATGAGAGGGATGTTGATCCTGGCATCTAACCCTGTAATTTCCCCAAAATACTTAAGTATTCCTTAAGGACATAAATTTCTGGTGCTCTAGTTCCAGCAGATCTGTTTTTTAGTATATAACTCTCACTGCGAAGTTTAACTGCATTTAAATGTCTGAGCGGAGTGTATTAACTTTCTGAAAATATTCAGCAGAGTCAGAAGTTGTGGAAACATCGGCTGGTATAAGTCACGCTGCCCAGACTGCAGCTCACCCACACATAATGAGAATATAGTGAGTATGTGTCTGAACCTGAAAAGCTCCTTGTAAAGTGAACCTGTGAGCCATCCATTATTCATCGTGATCAAGCGTTACCATGACTCTCTGTCTACTTGGGAGGACCTTACAAGTTTGGCACGACTCCTTGAGTGTCTGTTTCTGCTGCCAAGTGTTTCTCTGATGGCCTGAAACAACGAGCCCAGGCTGAGAGATACAGTACATACAGCGTTTTTCAGGCACACGTGCTGAGAATACCAGCTGTGCTACTGCCACCTCATGGCAGATTTCACCGGTGACAGAGGGATCATGTTGTTGGCAGGCTTGATTGATAATGTGCTGCATAGAAAAGTGACAGCAAAAAAAAATATTTTTTTTTTGGGGGGGGGGGGGTGTTTTAAGCAAAACTTCATCATACTTTACTCTAAAGCTTTTCACAGAAAGACAAAACCAACAAAACAAGTCATTTCGCCAAATATTGAAACATCAAATACAGCCTGACTGACACATTTCTAAGACGATGTTGAATATGGATATATATATATAGTCTGCTGTGGATAGAAAGTTTCCAGACACCGTGCATAAGTCAAGACTTTATGAAAACTTGGATAAATGCCATTGTGATAATTGTGATGGAAAAAATGAATAATGGCATCCATGAAAATGATTAAGTGACATTTAGTATTTGTCTTTCCTGTCTCTTGGAAGAAAGTTTTGAAACAGTTTAGCTGGCTGACTTCATTAAAGGCACACTCCACTGATTAATGTTGCACTTCCATTAAGCTGCATGGCTCAGTCTTCAGGCTCTCCGCTCCATCATTGGAAAAACAGTGTATAAGTAAAATGTACTACCATTAACATTATTGTTGTTTTTATGTTATTTTGGAGCTTTGAGCAAAATAGTTGCTAATGTCAGAGTGATTGTAATAATGTTAAGATGCTGGTATTTATCGAGCATGTTTACTATGTTCACCAACTTTGTGTAGAGGATGAGCATGCCCACATGAGCCAGTTAGCAGTAAACATAAAGTAGGTCATAAAGTACTGTACTCGTTTATGATAGAGGGGGACGTTAATGTCTGAATCAAATGTTGTGGTAATCCATCCAATAAACAGATATCAATTTCACCGTTCACAAACAGTGATGTGGTGGTGAAACACGGATGGCCCAGCTCCTAAAGCTGCAGGGTGCAGTGTTGCTTGCTCCAATTCAACCCCCTTACCTCAGGTATCAGATGCTCATGTAATTCACAGAAAAGCCCACATGTTTGACATAATATTAATTCTTAGCGACCTTCCTGTTCAGTTTGCTAAAGTGTCTTTGCTCTTGTAAGTTACACAGCCTTTGAATTTTACGAGCTGAATGAGATCATCCTGTTCCTGAAGGGGGTTTCACTGTCAAGCCTTTGTTGTCCATTGTGTCCTCTGTGACAGACTGCATGTGTTTTTTCACCGGGCTGGAGCCTCCGTACCCTCCTCCATTCAGGAGGGTGTCGAGAAAGTTCACACTGCTGCACATAGCTCAGGTTCTCATGTAATATACACAAGCATGTTTCCCTATCAGAAAAGTGTTGGATGTACGACCTCGTCATGCATCCAAGTGTTTTCCGTTGTCTGCACGACGGAAAAACAGACTTCCTTGATTCCTCTGGCAGCAACACATTTCTTGAGCAGGTTCTTTCGGGTGTGCACAAGGAATCTGTTTTGCATCCTGACTTCAGCTCGTATTACGCTCTGTTTCTTTCCCTATTGTTTCACAACTCACATTGTCTGTGGTGTAAAAGGCTGTCACATTGTCTTTGAATCCCTCTTGGATTCCCTCCTACTCACTTTCCTCACCTTTGGGTGAAACCAACTACTTATACTTCTTAAATTACTTTATTTCTGCAGCTTGTGCTTATTCACAGTTTTTTGTTACTGACTGTCTACATTTCTGACTCATACCTACTTTTTGAATGTGTTGCTGTGGGTCTCCAATCACCCTGTTTCTCCCTCCTATGCTTGTCATCAAAGGCTACACTGCTCTCTTCAGTGACTGAGCTACCATCTACTAATGGTGATACTGGACCAAGTTCAGGCGTAGTAGCAACGGGGTTGTACAGTTTCTGAGTTCAACCTTTCATTAGAAGAGTAACGATGTGATATTTCTTCCAAAGTAACATAGATTTAAGGCAGTGGTCTTCAGTTCTCAGAGAGGCATCCTCACAGCAGACAGAGAGAGTGAGAGAGAGAGAGTTGTGTTGGGCAGGTGGCTGAAGCTGCACTCACTGTTTTACAGGAAAGCTTTAAATGGAAGCGAACACACATCTCTGTGTTTTTCTCACAGTGGGCGGTCTGATAAATAGACTCATAGCTGCTCAAAATAACCTCTATCCAACAATAAAGCTGGAGATGTTCAGCTGCTTTTCAGTCGAACAGCTGGTCTTCCTGTACGTTTGCTGTTGCTGATGAGATCCAGACCCTTATAAAAATGTGCAGTATAAGGAGTTTGAGAGCAGTGGTGTAATTCTGCCCTAGATTAGCAGATTTATTCTGCCTCATCTAGGGACTGTTTTTGCTTTTCTAAAGTAGGACAGTGTAACTTGCGAGGTTTGTTTATGTTGTTACAATTTTAAGGCTTTGGCTTTGTTCTTTTGTGATCCAAGTAGTTCAGGCTTTTTTCATTTCCTCTCCACATTCTCAGTGGCTATAAAAGCAGCCATCCTCCTCCACTGCCTCTGTCAGGTGTTGCATATCCGCCAGGTCCCATTTGCAATCAGTAACTATTGTCACTTTTCCCTCCTCAAACACAGAAGTGCATCTCTAACTGAGCGCCCTAATTTCCTCTCCCTTTTATCTGTTGTTTTTGGCTGTGATGAAACAGGATGACTCTTTTGAGCTTGTTCACCAGGATGTCTTCCATGTGTTTTGTCACATGCCTGGGGGAATTAAACTAACTGAGCACTTTTAGCACAGTTTACACAGCAAATACAAGTCAGATTAGTTTGATCAACCATGGGTCTCTGAAATAAAAGACAATACACAATGGAGCCGCCTCTGACTAATTATAAATCATGAAAATGAGCAGTTACAGTCCACAATCTATTGTAGTTCTGTAGTTAGAGAATGGAAAGCTTTTGAAATGAGTTATTCATGCTTTTTTTTTCATGTATTATCCCCAGTGATTTCAATTGTACATCAAAACTAGGGGATTATAGGATTATATATATTGTGTTTAATTTAATAATTCATAAATAAATTCATTTTCGTTTAATCTATTTTAATCTCTGGAATGACTTTTCACTCATACATCAAAGAAGTCAAACTGTCACTTAACAGTAGATGCGTATGACTTGTTTTTCAGTCAGTCGAGGTCAGCAGTGATTCTTCTGTGGATCACTCATGATTGCGCTTTGTGTTTGTGCAGTGTCAGCCGCTTTAGGGTAACTGTGTATACAGTGACACTGAAGATATGTAGAGAAAGAAAAGCCCACTATGCTTCTGTTTTCACGCTGTGTCAGCCATTTATGCTCGTGTAGAGCAGCTGTAAATAGAGCCTCTCTGGCAGCTGCAGAGACTTTCATCTCCTGCAGGAAACAGTCCTCCTGACAGCTTTTTTAGAAGTTTCGGTCCCTCTCAGTGGTCTGTCTGCTGTGTGCTGTCACTCGAAGCTGCCACTGCCTCCCCCTCCTCCTCCTCTTCCTCCTCCTCCTCCTCCTCCTCCTTCACCTCCAGGAGACGAAGCAGGACAGCCGTCACCAGCTCTTTCCTGGAGGTCAGCTGTTTGACATCTGGCAGGGGTGTCTGCCTGATCCAGAGTGATAGCGCAGGACGATTCTGTTTTTAGCTCAGTGCAGGTCTCATCAGAATCAGAGGTTTGCATGAACTTGGTACAAGCACAAAATCCACAAAATCCATCCCTAAAGTTTCCAGCTAACAGTGACGATGTCAGATGAGACTCTCTGTATCATTTTGCTCTAAACTGCTGGTCATCTTAGCTTAGCGCACAGACAGAAAAAAACACTGAGCCTGACTCTGTCCAAAGGTATTAAAGCAACCCAGCAGCTCATTGATTAACATAAGTGTATCCAATTTGTTTAAAGATTACCAAAACACTCCAGTCTTTATACTAAGCTGAGCTAATCAGATGCTAATGGTGGTTTCATATTTACTGGACAGACGTGACAGTGGTTTTTTTCTTCTCTAATAAAGCAAATGATCATACTGTATATGCACTGGAATAAAACAACTCTAACTATTCTTTAAAGTGTCGGCCCATCAACTCCTGCCTTCTCACGCTTATGATTTCCATGAAATGGAACACTTTACAATAAGGGTCCCTTAATTAACGTTAGTTAGTACATTATTAAGCATTAATGTATAAACTAATGTGTTAATTAATGCTGAGTAATGCATTCATGATGATAACTAATTACATTATCCAACTTTTATTATTACTTAATAATTTATTAACTAACTTTGAGTAGTAAAACATTAATTAACTGCTTACTAATAGGCTACATTAAAGCAGAAGTAAGCGGAATGTTTGTGTTAATATAAGTCTTAAATAGTTATATCTTCCGACGGCAATCACTTATATAGAGTGTTTGGTCCGAAACACGGGTCTGTCAGTCACTCTGCTCTGCTGTAAGCCGAGGAGAAAACTTTCCTTGTATCCTACAACCTTTATCCAATGAGGAGAGAGAACGGCATAAAGGGGCGGTCCTCTCTGTGTGTGCAGCCAAGGGATGCGCGTGAATGTGGTGACGTAGGGACAAGGGCGGGGACTGCTAACGCCATCGGCTGACAGAAAGTTAGCCAAAACGCCCGGATCGCTTACTTCTGCTTTAATTAATGTGTTTCCTAAGTAATACATAATAATAATTGTTAATATATCTGTGAACAGTTAATTAATGCTTAATAATGTACTAACTAACGTTGATCAAGGGACCCTTATTGTAAAGAGTTACCAAATTTCTGATTTTTATCCATGATTCAAATGTGTAAACCGGAGGGATCAGCTAACCCAGGAAAGGCTGTTAGATTTTAAAGGCGGGGCGAGGGGGAAGGTTTCTTTTTAAGTAACTTGTGTTGAATGTTTTTGTTCATGCCCACGCCTCCACAACACGGTCACCATTACATATTGAGACTTTTCCAGGACGTTTTTAAGCCATTATATAGGATGCTGGACAATGAGTAACCGTCCTTTATAGGCTGGTTTGTCCCAGATCTTTCATCATCATCATCATCGCTGGGCAAAATCCTTCTGCAAACAGAAACCAAATCCATAAAGCTCATCTACCTGCACAAACATCACACAGACACGCACATACACACACTTACCAAATACGGTGGTTGCTTTGTCATTCTGCATTACATTTAGCCTGAGTTGAAAGTTAATGATTTCAGTGCAGAGTTCAAATGTCCGCAGCAGTCAGTTTAAAGAGTGAACACTTTGTAAAGACTGCAGACATGAAAGCGACCAGACTCCAGCCACCATGACACAGCACTTAACACTCCTGGTAGGTAAAATATATACATATCTATATATTATGAATTGTGTTTACCTCTCATTTATTCACTGAGAAAAAATAATTCAGATAGGCCTACTGTAACTTAAATGCTCTGAGTGATTGCAGCATGAAGGATTTAACACAGATGTGGACAACAGTAACCTCTGGGACATCTTTAATGGAAAAGCAGAATTTGTAATATTACATTAAACATACAGTAAATGTACTTTTATCCGTTAAACCATAAACATGCTTCATTTCTGCAGCTCAGTTGCCCTGTCGTGATCGCTGCTATTTTTATCTGTGGCATTGGAGGCACATTTCAATATGGATACTGCATATCTGTGATGACTTCTCCCTCTGAGGTAAGTAGAACTACAAATGTAGTGATATACAAGTAGATATAGAGAAAAATGCACTGCACCTCTTTTTGAAAAGAAAACCTGATGAATGTCATTTAATGCTGCTTCAGCTACAATGAAAATGAGACTAACGGCACGTGTGATACTTGCAGTATATAAAGGAGTTGGTGAACAGAACATGTCTGCAGAGATACAATGTCTCCTTGGAGCACTGGCAGCTCTCTCTCATCTGGTCCTTCACTGTGTCCATTTTCTGCATCGGTGGGTTACTTGGATCGTTAATAGCGGGTCCATTGATCTCGAGATACGGCAGGTTTGTGGACATCAACAGAAAAGACAAACAAAATTCAATTTTTAGCTCTGTTTTTTTTTCTTCTATGTTTTTATTAATGGCTTTATAGGCACATGCACAAAAGTCTCTGTCTCCCTGTCCAACAGAAAGCGATGCCTCCTGTCAAACAATTTAGTGGCTATATGTGGAGCTGTGTTGATGCTCCTGAGCCAGAAAGCCATGTCTTTTGAGATGATCATGGTGGGACGAGCCATCTATGGCATCAATGCAGGTGAATCTACGGCGCGGGGAAGCGAGTAAATCTCTTTTTTCTCCATCACTCTTGGCTTCCAACTTAATCCTACAGACAGTCGATTTCTATTTGTACTTGTGACTATTATATTTCTAAGCTCTCTGGGTCATTTTTCACCCGGTTATTGATCGTTATTGACTCCTCTGAGAATGTATGATTCCCTTGTGTACGCCTCCAGGAATCAGTCTCTCAGCTCAGACGATGTACCTCGTTGAATGCGCCCCCAAGAGGCTGCGAGGGATGGTGGGTGTGACCATTGCTACGTTCATCTCCTCGGGGAAGTTGTGCGGTCAGCTTCTGGGGATCAGGTGAGGAGTCCAGCATCACATATACTGAGGTCAGGTGGTGGTCGGCTCATATGACAGCCAACATGTGGGCCAGAGCTGTAGCCTCAGGACCCATGGTGTTTAATATCTTCAGTGTCATAAATATCATAGCACCACATATTAAACAATATACAGTATGTGGTGCTATGATATTTATAGTTTTATAATATTGTGCATTTTCTTGGAATTCACTTGATGCATCTTAACCTCCCTCTTGTGTTTGTGTCACCAGTGACCTGTTTTCAGGTTTTAAATGCATAAAAGTACCACATAAATTTGTTTATAGTATCAAGGCTTTTTGACTTTGTCAGGAACCTCTATTTAAACCAAACTATTTTTTCACAAATTTCTAAAATGCTCTGGTTAAAACTGAAATCATAAGTGCAAAACCAACCTTTTCATGGATAAGGAAGCCTAACAACATAACCAAGAGATGAGAAACAAATGGAATGATAAATAATTGTTTTTAGTGTGTTTTACAGTTGATTTAAGACTCGGGTCAAAACTGACCCTAACACAAGAGATGGTAGCAGAAAGCAAACACAAGACGAAGGTTAAATAAAAGCAGTGGCTGTTTTGGGTGATCTAGTCAAATAAGTGTAAAAAATCAATGCATTGTGGACTGGTGTCCATGAAGAGGCTCTGCCTGGGGACTTCATTGGGGGTGATGATGGAGAAACCTGGATGGATGTGATTGGGAGGAGCAGCCTCTCTGATGGTGCAGAGAGTGTTATTGGACTGTGCATAGTCTAGTTTCCTACTGTGCAAAAGTCTTATTAATCCAGTATTTGATATAAAAAATCTGGGGCTTGACACATTTTGTAAATCATTATATCACTGCAAAATGTCAAGGAGAAAGAGAAAAGCAGACATTTTGAACACTTATGGCTCTGGAAAAAAAGGACATTTCTTATTTTTAGCCACCTTCACTTTTATCAGGACTGAAATACCAGTTTTTTTTTATTAGATGTCCATGATCCTGCTGATTTTGGTGATCACCTGACCTTTCCTGTGGAACCACCATGAGGTTGACGGGCACTTGTGTTTTTGTGAAATGCTTAGTGTTGAACTTTTGTCTCCCCCCTCTGGGAGTGAGAGCAACGACACAAACGTTGTAGAGAACAAATTAATTCCCACATCATTCATTATTCAGGTAGAGTAAGTATAATAATTACATAGCCTACTCCAATTATTTTACAAATGCCAACCTGCCTAGAAGCAGTAATGTAACATCCGTGTCTGACCTCAGTCTCTTCTTTTAGCACTCTCCAATAACAAACGACACTCTAACTGCAATCGATGTTTGTCCTTGCTGTTGAAATCTTTCCTCTAAACACCAAGACTCTTTGTTTTCTGGAGCATCAGAAACATTTCTCTTGTGTTTCCCACCAAGGCCTCACCATGCTCCATCTGTCTCTGTCTATGGTTACTCCTTACACAATGTGTGTACATTGTAAACATATAGACTCAGCACAAGCACCTGATAAACTGTATGTTGTTTTTTTCATAAAAGCAGAAGTAAGCGATCCGGTCGTTTTGGCTAACTTCTTGTCAGCCGATGGAGTTAGCAGTCCCCGCCCTCGTCCCTACGTCACCACATTCACGCGCATCCCTTGGCTGCACACACAGCCCTGCATGCCGTTCTCTCTCCTCATTGGATAAAGGTTGTAGGATACAAGGAAAGTTTTCTCCTCGGCTTACAGCAGAGCAGAGTGACTGACAGACCCGTGTTTCAGACCAAACACTCTATAGAAGTGATTGCTGTCGGAAGATAGAACTATTTAAGACTTATATTCAATTTGTTTATTTCGGGCATGTCAATTTAAATCATCATCATCACACTTCATCATCAAATAATACAATACATGGCCGAAAGGGAAAAGCGGGAGAAGCAAAAGCTTATCTAGTCCGATATTAAAGCAGATATCATCGGCACGGCCGTTTCGGCTAATGCTGTGTTCAAGGCAGGCTTTTGAAACCGTAAGTTACAGCTTCAAGTCACAACTACGACTTGGTAGCGTTCCAGGTAACCCGTAGCTCGTGTTTTTACCGTCCTGTTGTCTGTGAAAGTTCCCTATAACGGCCACTCGTAACTTCCGACCCGTGAACTCGTACCAGATCGAACTGGTATGACTTCACAGGAAGGAAAAACACAAAGTACGAGTTTCCTTGAACGCACCATGAGTTAGCAGCCCCCGCCCTTGTCAGGCATCAATTGGTCCTCGTGCTACGTCACCACATTCACGCGCATCCCTTGGCTGCACACACAGCCCTTCATGCCGTTCTCTCCCCTCATTGGATAACACTTGTATCCCACAAGGAAAATTTTCTCCTCGGGTTACAGCAGAGCAGAGTGACGGAGAGACTCGTGTTTAGGCTGAAATACTTCATGTAAGTGATTGCTGACGGAAAATAGGACTATTTAGGACTTATATTAACAAAAACATTCCACTGATATCTGCTTTAACACAAATATTCCGCTTACCTCTGCTTTAAGTGTGGGCTACACCATGCAACACATGCACACTTCAGATATGTACATATAGACGACAGAGCAAGCTCTTCAGCACTGACAAAACACTTGAGCAGAGTGTGCAATGTGTAACAATGAATCTCTCTCTTGTTGAATGATGTGAAGCTGATGTTGCTCTTGCAGTGAGTTGCTTGGCACAGAGGAGCGGTGGCCTTGGCTGCTCGGATTCAATGGTTTCACTGCGCTGCTTCAGCTCGTCTCCCTGCCCTTCCTGCCCGAGTCGCCCAAGTTCCTGTTGCTGGACAGAGGAGACCGTGAGGCCTGCGACAAAGGTGTGAGAAAGCTTTTTTATTTATTTTTAAACTTATTTGTGATCTTAACACTTTTTTATGCCCCCCTCTCAGCTTTAAAGCAGTTATGGGGCGACGGTGACCACAGCGCAGAGGTGGAGGAGATGATGAAGGAGAAAGCCGCCCTGCAGAACGTCCACAACCACTCGGTGACGGAGCTGTTTCGCAACCGAAGCGTCCGCTGGCAGCTGATCACCGTCGTGGTCTGCTTCACCACGCTGCAGCTCTGTGGCATCAACGCGGTCAGTTACAGGAAACGCACTGAACACTTCTCTCCCAAATGTTGTCGCCTGCACTTTGAGATACTGACATTTCACCTCTTTATCTTAAGGTAATGTAGTGTACAGAACTAATGATCAGCTTCAGACCTCTACTTCCCAAAAACAAGGACTATTGATTTTGTCTGACTTTGTTTTCGTGTGAACAACAGTGAGGCTGATGTGCTCGACACTGGTCAAAAACCACTGGTGCACCTAAAGGAAAATTAGTAAAAATGTAGAAAAAAAAACATTTAACCTGGATCTGGATTCACTCTTTTGCACCTGATCTTAACCTGAATTGTTCCTGCTCCTATGAGGTCCTATAGTTTGCATTTTCTTTTCTGTATTTTGTTCTTTTTTTTGTTTAGTTTTAGTGACATTTGATAACAGTCAAACAAAAATGTTGCAAATGTTTACCTAGAAATAGAAAATAAGTGACATATTTCTCCCCTGAACTTAATCCTGCACTTCATGTTCCACCTAGACTCAAGAACGTGAACGTCTAAGTGTTTGAAAATCTTTTATTGTGGGGCTTTACTCTCCAGGTGTACTTTTATTCTTTTGATGTGTTTCGTGCGGCAGGAATCCGAGAACAGCAGTTACGTTACGCTGCTTTAGGAACAGGGCTGTGTGAGTTGGCCACCTCTCTCGCTTGTGTAAGTCTCATTTCGCTGTTTTTTGGTGTAATATCCTTTAAACCCTCACACAAATGTGTTTTTTGTACTTGTTTTACCAATTTCAGATGGCTCTACGCTCTTATATTTGTCTCCCAACATTCTCCTTTTATGTGAATCATCTGTGATGCCTGTCCTAATGTGTAGCTAGAGCTTCCCCATGTGGTTTACTGGTGAAACTGTTTTCATGTCGGCAGTTCATGGTTATTGAGAACATGGGGAAAAAGGTCCTGCTGTTCAGAGGGTACATGGGAATGTCTGCCACGCTGGTTCTCCTCACCATCACCGTGTACCTGCAAGTGAGTCACCACCACGTCAGCCAACGACTGATAGCAACTCATATCACTCATGAATGCAACTCATCCAACAGGTCTTTGTGTCTTCCTCAGGTTCAGGTCTCCTGGATGCCGTACTGTAGCATGGTCCTTATTTTCATGTTCATATTCTTTTTTTCCAGTGGACCAGGTATGTTTATCACATCAATTTTATTTATAGTCTTTTATCCAGTCTTTTATCTTTTTTTTTTAAGTATATTTTTTGGCTTTTTCGCCTTTATTTCATATAGCACATAGTGAGATAGACAAGAAATGGGGAGGCAGAGAGAGGGGGAATGACATGCAGGAAAGGTCAGCCCGGCGCAGGATTCGAACCGGGGACGCCTGCGTCGAGGACTGCAGCCTCTACATGGGGCGGCCGCCTTAACCACTGCGCCACGCACCGCCCCAGTCTTTTATCTTTTATACAGTTCTTATCATGCACTTACACTGTGATTTTATTCTATAGCTTCACTTCTACATTTGTTCATGCTCTTACACCGCACACTAGGCTTTGTAGTGTAGTGTACTGTACTGCCTCATTTGTGTTTATTTTAATAATTAATAAATAAATAAATTAGATTAATAAAGTATCTATCTATCTATCTATCTATCTATCTATCTATCTATCTATCTATCTATCTATCTATCTATCTATCTATCTATCTATCTATCTATCTATCTATCTATCTATCTATCTATCTATCTATCTATCTATCTATCTATCTATCTAGGATTTCCACATTGAATCAACTCCATGGTGTCTAAATAAACCCCTGCAATGTTCTTGCCCCTCAGCTGGAGTTACAGCTCCTCTTCCAGGGGAAATCTTCACCCAGTCATTTAAAACAGCTGGATACACGGTCGCCTGCTCCATAAACTGGACAGGCCTCTTTGTGCTGGGGATGCTGTTCCCTATCATAGTGGTGAGCACCGTGTTTAATCTTACTGAGAAAACATAATCAGGAGAGACTGGACAGATGTTTTGTGGTTAAATGCATCGCTCTCTGCTGACTCACTGTCTCCTCTCCAGGAGAATCTGCATCACTTCTGCTTCCTCATCTTCCTGGTCTTCTGCCTCACCTGCGGGCTCTATGTGTGGTTCAACGTCCCCGAGACCAAGAGTCGCACGGCGCTGGAGATCGCTGCTGAGTTTAATAAGATTCACTGCAAATCTGGGGAATCCAAGGAAGAATCCAAAAAGTCAGCAAAACTTAGCGAAGTCAAAACATATGATACCAAATTCTGATTCCACCGAGCTCAAACAATGTGCCAAAGCTGGAAGAAGACATTCATTTCTGATTGAGAAGATGTGCTATATATATATAGACCCACACACAAAGACAAAGTGTGAGGTAAAACTAACCATTACAGATCATGTGTCGCTGCAGCTGTGTGCTGTGAGATTAAAATGTGACTCTGCTGTCTTTCATGACTTGTCTTGTTTTCCTGTCCTCTAGAAACCTCACAATGTGCGTTTGTGTATCCTTAAGTTATTGGGTGAACTCCTATTATTGAACTTTAACATGTCCGGGACATGTTAAAGTTCAATAATGTATCTACTTTTGGGACATGATGTCCCAAAAGTAGATATTAGCACCAGTGGGCAGACAAGGCTTTTTTGTATTATCTTGAAACAAGGTTTGGTCATGGAGGTTATCAGTGGGGGCTGCGTGTTTAACCTCTGGCTACACTGATAGGCATCAGAACGTATAGAGTGACCGGTTGCATAAACTTCAAGCTCCCTGCAGCACAAATCGCCTCAAGTGAGGAGTGGTCACATTTGCATTGTGTAGGTTTATCCACGAGTCATGTGTGTTTAGCAACTGGAAAGTTTGAGGTACTTGAATACTTCACATTTTCCACAGCTATATACTTCTACTCCTTATTCATACTTATTTCGAATATAAATATTGTATTTCTTACCTCACTATATGGAAGCTGAAATAATATTTGTATACACAAATCAGCTTAATCCTATACATTACAAAAAAATACAGAACAGTAATTATAATTTTATCAGTCATTATAATTAATAACAATAATTATAACTGTAAGAATGACTATAATATTAACATTGACAGTGTTTCTGCCTGCAATAATAATGAATGATGTAATAATTAATATGTAGGCTTGTAAAGAACAAGTATGCAAATTAAAGGCCCAGGAGAAAGAACTGACAGCACAGACTTTTATTATCATGTAAAAAAGAAGAACTCATTGTTTATTCTGGACAAAGTGAAACTTTTATGGCACCATAAACCTCCACAACACTGTGGAGGTTTTTCCACGAGCCAGCATGTGGGTGTCAAAGTTGTTTTTTCTTCGGGACATGTCGCTGATAACATGTTTATGGTTGAGCTTTTTTGGTGCAACTAAAAACCTCATGAATCCTTTAAAGATCTGAAAGCTCTCTGCTTTGGTGGACTGACAGGCGTCGGGGAGGAAACTCCTACCAATTACGCAGACGTGCGGCCGCGGCACATGTGTGCGCCCCTGATAACGCAATCTGCACGTTCAAAGCTAACGTGTTGGACGACTTTACACTGGACGAATGCGGAGGACGAGAGGCTGGATGCGCGTAGTCAGCAGCCATTGACATCACCAGGCGGTGAGAAGAAGACACGGGGAGGAGTTTGTGCCTGCGCTGCAAAACTGAAAACAACACAGCGGTCCACGCCTTTAAAGTTTGTGTAATAGGTGGTCATTTAAATGCCCCCCTTCCCCTCCTCCTCCTCCTCCTCCTCCTCTTCTTCCTCTTATGACTGACCGCACAACAGTTGCATGTGAACATAACTGACAGGAGCAGGACAGCTGTGCAATGGATGCAATGGACACTGACCCCAGCAGCTCCCCTGATGGGCCCAAGTCGCAGAGAGTCTTTGATCAGAAGTGAGTGCTTTTCTTTTCAAGGCTATTTCTCACACATACACTCTGCACCAAGCTAACAGCCTTTCAGCTCTACATAAAAGTAGAAATTTGTAGAGTTTCGCTCATGAAAAAGCTTATTTCTATAGTTTAAACATCTGCAGATATTATTTTCTGTGATGTTACAGTAGCAAATCCAGTCTGGGAGATGATCTATAATCTCCACCGGTCTCTGCTGTCTGACATCCCTCCCCTGCTACTATCGCTTAAAGGGTTTGCACCATATCACTAAATATTTTAACCAGTAGATATTGAAACCCGCAGCCAGCCCCCCCCCCCCCCCTCCCTCCACTCCAACTGCCCCAGCATCAGATTCACTCGCTCCTGGCCAGCTTTTATTTGCTGGCTTGATCTCAGGAGAGAGATCCTTGATGCTCTGCAGCAACAAGCTCACTAAACAAGAGCTCGCAGGTAAATTATTTACAGCAACTCTATATGGATGAAGTGTCAGGCGGTGTTGAAATGGGGCCATCCACACTGGATGGGCTGCAGATAGGCCTCCCTGCCTCTGTCAGGGTGTCACTGATAAAGAGCAGCATCTGGGAGCGGGTGACACAGGAAACCACGTACAGTTACACCAGTGAACACAACAGTTCTGTAACGGACACATCAAGGGTCAGGTTTTTTTTTAAAATTCTAATTGGGAATCATTTGAAACAGTGGTGGAGATAATTGAGGGCAATGATAACATCTCAAGTCTCCACCCAGCTGTGGAGACTGGTGGGGGAGGTAAAAGCCAAAACCAGGTCAAAGGGTTTGAGTTTTGATTGGATTTTTTAATTGGTGGAGGTTTTGGCTTTCTTCCAAGTGAGGTGTGGACAGAGTTTATTGATTAAAGAAATACGTTTCTGTGATTGAAAATAGCTAGGCATCTAGTAAGCCACAATGAGGACAGCAGTGATGTCACAGAAGCACAACGGCAACAAACAGGGTCTCTTCACCTTACATGACTTTTGCCCGGGATGAGCAGCACGGCCTCTGGGAACAATTAAAGCAAACAGGCTGATAAGCAAAGACCCTGAGCGTGTGCTGCTGTAACACACTGAGACCTTAAGAAACCTCATCCAGACCAAACCCACCACAGACACAGATTGTGCAATTAACCCAAAACATGTCGTGGCTTGAGGTCGTGGGGTCACGTGTCTGTGGACTTTATCTGAGTTTGTGTTGTGCTCTTGATCACAGGGTGTTTGTCAACCGGAGCCTGACGCTGGAAAACATCAAATGTTACGGCTTTGACATGGATTACACTCTGGCAGGTATGTAAAGGCCGTCAAACACAAAGGTCTGGCTGTCACTGTTGAATTCTTCATTCTGGATTCACGATTGTCTCTTAAACAGGTCACATAACATTTACTGACTTCATGCAAATTGGTGTTTTCTTTGTACACGTGTTAATTTGCAGCATACAAGTCCCCTGACTACGAGAGCCTGGGCTTTGAGATGATAAGAGACAGAATGGTATCTATCGGATACCCACACGAGCTCCTACGCTACACATACGACCCCAGCTTCCCCACACGGTTTGTCCTTAAATCTGCCTCTCTAACTCAAGACTCAGGATACAGTGGAGTCATCCATTTATCTAATTATGCTGTGGAAACACAAAATGAAACTCAAACCAAAGTTCCCTGGATCAAACAAGGCCCTTCTGTTTATTGCTTTTTAATAAAGTTTTCTTTGTCTCTTGTCTGGGGAACTCAGATTTGGGAAGGAATAAATGATAATACTGCACCGTTGATAGATATGAACACACCATAATTAAAAAAAGCCAGAAGTTGGTTAAATAATGAGCACAAAACAAATGTCTAATCCTGTAATGTCTTGATGACCTTTCTCTCCTTTTCCTTTCTGCTCCATTGTCATTTCCACCTTTAGTGGTTTAGTGATTGACACCACATACGGGAACCTCCTGAAGGTCGACTCAAATGGGAACATTTTAGTCTGCAGTCACGGCTTCCGCTTCCTCAAAGGGTAAAGTTCAAACTTTTAAGCACACACACTCTCTTGTTCTCCTACTTTGTAATGAACCTTTACAGCTGTGAACTCCAGTAAGGTCAGACAGACACAGCGAGGAAGACAGAGAGAGAGGACAAAAATTAAAGTTAGAACACATTGAACAGACAGAACTGATCATAAAAAGGTTTAAAGTAAAAAGAAATATCAGTAGAAATATTTTTGTCTGGAGACGTGACATTGAAGATTGAGCAAATTTAGAACTAGGCATTATTATATAGAACATATTATATAACATCTGTATTAAGCAGAATTTAGAAGTCATTGTACCAGACTTGTGTAAATTCCCACTAATGCAGCTTATATACATACACATACTTTTACAGCACTAAAATTCATTGTACATTTTTCCTCTGGTACATTTATGTTGCTTTTGCAGTAGATGTATTATATGTATGTAAATCTTAAAACCACTGACTGCAGTGAGATGAACAGCTGAGACGAGTTCTCGGAGTGTGGTTTTCACTTGTGTTTCTGCTTGTGTGTCTAATTTCTATGCTCACAATAACAAGCCTTGCTTTTATAGCCCTGGGATTTAAATTCATTTTCTTGTCACTGGTGTGCATGCAGTTGTTATACTGACTTGTGTTTGTGTTTTACAGAGAAGACATTCACAACTACTACCCCAACAAATTCATTCAAAGAGACGACACCGACCGCTTTTACATCCTGAACACACTCTTCAATCTGTCAGGTGGAAAATGTACCTTTTGTTTATATGTGTAAAATTACAATCACCATATATTACTAGTTTATTTTCCTTCGTAATTACACAAACAAATTGATCATTTTATAGAAAATTTAAAAAAGCTATAATGTATATGCTGCCATCCAATGGAAAATGTTTCTCTGGGTTTGCAGAGACTTATCTGTACGCCTGCCTTGTGGACTTCTTCACCAGATGCAAAAGATACACAAAGTGAGTTTTACTACCCCCGTGAGTCTGACTGCTCCTTTCTGCTTCTGTTTACCTCTCAGCTCTGAACTATTATAAATCAACAGAGGAACCAACTGTTAAACAAACTTTCAACCGTCTGTTTTCCAGGCTGCTAAAAGGTTACCAGCACGGAGACCTGTTCATGTCCTACAGAAGCATGTTTCAGGATGTTAGAGATGCAATGGACTATATTCATGATACGGTAAATTAACAACATTTATATTGACACTCACACACAGAGTTTTTTTATTAGAGGAAATGCTATACAGTATATAATGTGTGTCTGTACTTTGTCTGTGTACTAAATGTGATATGTTTTTGCTGTGTAGGGAGTCCTGAAAGAACGAACTATAAAGAATTTGGAGAAATATGTGATGCAAGATGTGAGTTCACTGTCCTCATTAAGAACCAATTAGATTTTATTTCTGACAAAAATGAACAGATGAATGTTTTCTTTACAGGAAAGGCTTCCTGTGCTTT
This sequence comes from Trachurus japonicus, assembly GCF_045865225.1. Classification (NCBI taxonomy): domain Eukaryota; kingdom Metazoa; phylum Chordata; class Actinopteri; order Carangiformes; family Carangidae; genus Trachurus; species Trachurus japonicus. Next base: position 18,163,112 of record NC_140918.1, read on the forward strand.
TGACTCGAATTAAAGAGGTGGCCAAAGTCTTTCTTGCCACCAACAGTGACTACAGCTACACTGAGGTGAGCGTAGAAATGTGTCTTCATTTAAAGGGATAGTTCACCCTAGAATGATATTTCGCTCATTATCTAAAATGTTGACTAAGGGCCATTCAAAATGTTCTAGTAACGTGTGTCCCTTCTCTGAGTTACAGGGGGTCTTGGAAATACCTGCTGGAAAGTAATGCTAAAGTAAGTCAACTGTCATTTCATTTAAGTTCTTGGACAATATCATAGCTCATGTGAGTGTAATGTTATTCTTCAATCTAGACTACAAGTCCAAAAAGGTCCTGGCGCACCTTCTTTGACCTGGTGGTCGTAGACACCAGGAAGCCTCGAAGCTCCTCTCTTTGCAGAATCTCGGGGACTTCGCTGAGACCGCACTGATAAAGAGTCCAGCGTGCTGTATACAGTATTTACACAGCGATGTTGGCACGGACCAGGAAGAGGAGCTTTTTAAAATAATATATGACTTATTTAATTTTTTGGACACAGGACACGAAAAGCTTGATCGGGCTTCAGCGACCTCCAGACGGGACAGTTACATACGAGCAACATGGAGGTATATTCAGAATATGTAGTTTTACTTTAGAAGCAGCGGTGTCTCCTTTTTTGTTGTTAGCTCTGCCCTTTGCAACCGTTATAAGGACATGCACTGCTACTCCAAGACCCCTGATACAATCAACACTGGGTGGAAAAGGAGAACAGTTTTCTTGAGGCGATTATTTGCACTATTTTGACCACGAGTCAAGGCTTTACAGATAACAGTGGAAAATGAGGCTCGACTCCCTCATAACATTTGGGGATTGGGAATTTCTACAAAATGTAATTAAACTCCAAAATGCATGCTCATGCTTCACAAGCCAAGAAAATCGTTGTGTATGTACAAACACATTTTTAAGTAACTAAATTTAAAGGGATAGTTCAACATTTTGGCAAATTGGCCCATTGCCATAATCTCTATAGTCATAGCAGTAGGTCCTGGCGTTACCTTCTTTGACCTGGGTGTAAGCTCAGTTCTTTAGAACAGTGGAGCGAAGCAGCTGGCTGCTCAGAGCTAACACGGTATGAAAAGGGAATTTCTTGGTTTCCCTCAGTAAACTCATCAAATACACAACCCAACAACTAATAAGGCTGCCGTGGACAAGTTGTGAGCTGCACAGGATCACAGGAAAGCTGAGATCGGGACATAACAGAACGTTACCAGCACAGAGTTGTTTTAGGAGGTAAATTCAGGCAAAACCGCTGATAGCGCGTTGCGTTCAGGGACAGTTATTTCAGCAGCAGACTCTTTTTTGTATTTACCTCGAAAACGGCTCCTTTTGGTAACGTTCCATATTAAACTCATAGGAGCTAAGATGGACTGCAGGTACAATAAACACAACTTGGAAAAGGAGAACAGTTTTCTTGAGGCGATTATTTGCACTATTTGATGAGGGAAACCAAGCTTTAGCCTCCATAAGCGTAGCCCTGAGCAGCCTGCCGACTCCGCTCATATCCGTTCTAGAAATAGCTTACTACAAAATGTAGCCTAATTAACGAACTCCTACTGCTATGCTATAAGCCGAAAATCGTTATGTATGTACAAACACATTTTTAAGTAACTAAATTTAAGGTTACCAATTTACAAAGTCACAAATATAGCACTGAAATATTTTGCTTTAAAATTCATATTAAAATTATGTATATAAAAAATCTAAACAAAACAAGCAACTTCACTATAGTCTTTATGTATTCTTAGTAATTGAAATCTTAATTGTCTGAGTTTGTACTGCAAATAGCCTACTTTAATATGTCAATACTGTCAATTACGTTTCGTGCAGTTTAAAATTGGAAAATGTTGATTTAAAACAAAAAAAATGGAAATACAAATGCAATCATTCATTCTTATTGATAAAAATGGTAACAAAATTGTAGGGGCGGTGTTTAGCTCAGTTGGTAGAGCACCCACCCCATGTGTTTTTTTTTGTTTGTTTTTTTTTGTTTTTTTTTAAAGTATATTTTTTGGCTTTTCATGCCTGCTCATGTGACAGGAAATGGGAGGCTGGAATGACATGCAGGATAGGGCCGTCCGACGCGGGACTCGAACCGGGGCCGCCTGCAGCGAGGACTATAGCCTCAACACATGGGGCGGGTGCTTTACAAACTGAGCTAAACACCGCCCCCACCCCATGTGTTAAGGCTATAGTCCTCATTGCAGGTGGCCCTGGTTCAAATCCCGTGTCGAGCGGTCCTATCCTTCACGTCATTCCCCCCCTCTCTGCTTCCCATTTCCTGTCTCTTTCTTGACTCTCCTGGCAAAAAGCCCCAAAAAATATACTCAAAAAAATATAGTTGTAATATAAATAGTTAATAATTTAAATATTTATTGTATGAATTTGAACTGCAAATACTTACAACAATAATACTTTATTATTATTAATTTAGTGCTGGTTTAGTTTCAGTTGCTCATAAAGTTGGAAGTTAAAGCAGAAGTAAGCGATCCGGTCGTTTTGGCTAACTTCCTGTCAGCCGATGGAGTTAGCAGTCCCCGCCCTCGTCCCTACGTCACCACATTCACGCGCATCCCTTGGCTGCACACACAGAGAGGACCGCCCCTTTATGCCGTTCTCTCTCCTCATTGGATAAAGGTTGTAGGATACAAGGAAAGTTTTCTCCTCGGCTTACAGCAGAGCAGAGTGACTGACAGACCCGTGTTTCAGACCAAGCACTCTATAGAAGTGATTGCTGTCGGAAGATAGAACTATTTAAGACTTAAATTAACACAAATATTCCGCTTACTTCTGCTTTAAAAATGATTATAACATTTCTTGGATTTCATAATATGCATGTGTGTACATGTGACGTGGATGTTTTATTTAATATTTCCTTCAGGTTCCTCCGACATTGTCTGTGATCTGCTGGACGTCAAAGGTAAGAACATCCTCTACGTTGGAGACCACATCTTTGGCGACATCCTCAAATCTAAGAAACGTCAGGGCTGGAAGACTTTTCTGGTCGTACCCGAGCTCACCAAGGAGCTGCAGGTGTGGGGGGAGAAGAAAAGTAAGAAAAAGTCAATAACTAGTTACTGTTGTGATTGTTGTGGTGGGATTCAAAGTTGTGATGACTTTTTCCTGGCTTTCAGATCTTTTTGAGGAGCTGAAACGTCTCGACATGTTCTTAGCTGAAATTTACAAGTGAGTTCATCACTACATTTCTCTTACTTAATTAATTAACTCTGGTTTATAAGCCTTTAATAAAAAATATGGTTCATTATGAATTAATAACAAGTAATGTGGAAATAATTAATATATAATACTGTATGATTTATTATCAATTATCTAACTAAGTATCTAATAATTTACATTATGTCATTCTTAAAGGGATGGTAGCATTTTTATAAAGTGGGGTTGTATGATCTACAAATACCCCCTAAGTACTTTAATTACAGTAGAAGACTCTCTGCACTCCTCCCGTTATCAACGCCAGCCCCAGAGATTTACAACATACATTGTTGTGAATGGACCCAAAGAAACGGCCTATTTTCGCGGCCTAAAAGAAAAATACACAGTTCCATTGTTCGCTATAATATAATTTTTTCCAGCCCTTCAAAGTGCAGGAAAAACGCAGTTTTTAGTTCTGGCAGCTAACCACTGTAACATGTCATCACCTGTGCAGATCAGATGGCTCAGCTAACCCGTGGCTGCCGGATTGGGGATACTGAGTTCAGGTTAGCGCGCTATTTAAACTGCTCTTATTCCTGCCGCCGCGAAAATAGCTGGCCGTTTCTTGCAACCCACCTCCACCCCAGCTAATGTTGGTTGCTCTGCTCTGTCTGGGTTTTCTTTGGGCTGGCGCTTATGCTAACGGGAGGAGTGCAGAGAGTCTTCTGCCTCAGGCTTTCCACGCAAGTACGTGTGAAAGGGGCTATTTGTCCCAGAACAGTACCAACCGCCAAATTAAACTGAAAAAATAAATATCCCTATTTTGACATAGTGGTCCTGACAGAATTTTTTTCAAACTTTTAGATATTCATATCAGTTGGTTAGCTCCAAAAAAAAATGCTTGTGTACTGCAAATTGAGGGGCTGAAAAAATGTAAGATTAAGGATCAATCCTTACTTAAGGAAGTTAAGGTTTGTTTTGTATTATGTATAACAGATAAGTCGTTCATTATCAGCTAATCAATCACTCTTTCCTCCAAAGTATTTGTTGGAATCATAAAACTTTGTTGATATTTGCACAGAGTCTTACTGCAAGTTAAAGGATAGTTCACCCAAAAAATGAAATTCGCTCATTTAGCATTTAGTTGACAAAGGGCTAGAAGAATTTCTCAGAGTCCACCGTAATTGTCCTCTGAAGTTTTGTGGTTTGGCGTAAGGCCGTGGAGTCCAGTTAACGTGCAAGGACACCAGAGCTCTATCCGTACATCACGCCATTCACAAACCCAAAACATCCAATTCACACTCACAAAGAGGCGCTACAGTAACAATAATTTTAAGCACTGACGCCGGCGCAAAAACTTCAGATGTCATGAGGACGACCAGGAAGAGGAGCTTCGAGAAGTTCCGCTACAAACTGCTGGGACATTTGTAACATCAGCTCCATTGAAACATTTGTTGTGATGATAATTTCAGAATGATTTATTGCAGCATAAAAGAGCAGAGTCTGTCACATACGAGCATCCTCGCAGGTATTTGGATGTTTTTTGTTGTGTTGTTTTTACGAAGAGCTCTGGTGTCCCAGGCTTTGCAACCTGTTTTATGCTACATGCACTGCTGACGCCAAGACCCCCTGGACATGTCCTACGGACAGACGGGCAGCCTCCTGCGCAGCGGCTCCAGACAGACGCTGTTCGCCAGCCAGCTGATGAGATATGCAGATCATTCTACTGAACTCCACCTTTAAAGTACCTGCTATTTGTAGATCACTACAACCCCACTTTCAATGCTATCTCTTCATGGTTATTTTTTCAAACTTTTAGATATTCATATCATGTTAAAAAAAATAGCTTGTGTACTAAATTACAAAAATGTAAGATTAAGGATCAATCCTTACTTAAGGAAGTTAAGGTTTGTTTTGTATTATGTATAATGCCCCATGAGGTTCATTATCAGCTAACAATCAGCTCTTTGACCCAAAGTATTTGTTGGAATCATAAAACTTTGTTGATATTTTTGAAATCTTGGTTTAAAGCACAAACTAAGGTTGTTATAACCAGAAGTCTAGTAACAATTCAGGCCGTGACTTTAGGATTTTGGTGGCCTCTGTATTTTTTGTTTGTGGCACCTGCACTCAAAATCCTGACATCAGCGCCAAACACCCACCAATTAAGGTAGACACTCACTGCATTTTAAGACATTACTTTATCCCCTCATGAGGTTTGAGGCCATTTTAATAGACTCTAGTTACATATTTTCATAAATTTGTAACATCAGCTCCATTGAAACATTTGTTGTGATGATAACAAACTCAATGATTTATTGTCAGCATAAATTAGAAGTCTCCGCATTAACACTGAGTGGCGTCTCAGTTTGTTTGCTGTATACAGAAATCCTTCCCAAATGCCCCTCCCCAGGAAATTTATTCCTGTTTGTTTGAAAAATGTCAAATCCCTTGTGAAAACACACCTTCAGACTGAGACATGTCCTAACTGTTTGGTGCTCCTGAAATAGGATATGAATACAGTAATAGATAAGTGTAAAAAACTAGTCTAAAATGAGTTTTGTACGATTACCTTTTTGAGCACAAATGTTGTCATTCTGCCGTTCTATTTTCACCAAATGTCTCAAATGTGAGATAAAAGAAGCTGAATATTGACTTCACATTACATATAAAGCTCATAGCGTGCACATGCAGACCTCAGGATGTTTAAATGACTTGATGAACCTGATACCTTTCTGATCATGTGGCCCCCCACCTAACGGCTGTGGCCCTAAACAACCGCATAGAGTGTTTATGCCAGTGGCCGGCCCTGATTAACATTTTACCTCACCTTTACTGTTTATAATTGAGGGTAGGCTAAAGGAATCAGTTGTTGAGACTTTTATTTCTTGCAGTGCTGCATGGGGAGAGTTGACTGAGACGAGACAGAGGAAGAAAACGTGAAGCGGGAATCTTCCGATGAGCTTCTACCTGTCACAGACACTTCTCACTCACTGATGACGGTGACTCTTTGCACCCGTGCATGCATGAAGGGTTTGTTGCAGCCATCTTGTGCCCACTTTGACAAAAAACAACGACAAAAAAACAAAAACAAAACATAATCTCTTGCTCCACCTGCTGGATATGAATTGCATTACACGTGCAGGAACGTTTACCAGCTAGTTTAAATTTTGTATTCAGAGCAAGAACTGACTCAGGGTTACTGTACATAGGAGTGCAAATTTGACTGAATTTGTTTTATATTTTCCTGTGGTGCATGTTGCACTTTTGTTCTGAGGTTTGTGTAATGGTTTTTAAGAAGCTACTTTATTTATTCGTTATTTGAACAATTTTTTAGTAAATTATCTGACATATATTGTTAACATAATGAGTTTTTACTGTCTAACAACTGAAACTAAACATGCAGTTGTATGTGCTGTGAGAGGATCTTGGTATTATTAACACTGAAGGACATGCTCATACAGTTGTTTTATACTGTGTTAGTGACTGTTGAGACAGTTCAGTTTCTTGCAGACAGTTTTCACCGGGATTATTTGTTTTGTAGAAAGTGGTTCCAGCGAAAACTTAACTGTGTTTTATGGATTATCTTGAATAACCGGGACACTTTTTTGTTCCGAGCACCACAACAAAAGTAAAAATAAATCCATACCTGTCTAATTTAGGTTAATAAAGCCAGAGCTTCAAATACTATAGAAGTTAAAAGCAGCAAATTAAATAATGTGTTTTTTTTTCTTGTTTGTGTGAACCCTCTCTTTAATCTATTTATTGTTGGTGTATATTTTTCTTCCCTGTCCTGTTTCCTTTTCCTGCCTTTTGCTTCTACATCTGTTGTCCACTGGATGGCAGTGAATCACCTCTGCAACAAACCTGCAGGTCCATCCCTGTGTGCACTGACTAAATGAAGCAAAATGATTCTTTACTCACAGCAAACAAGTTTGAGCTTCTACCTGATGAATCATTATTATTATTGCCTTTTTTTTTAATCTATTTTTTTTCTGTGAATCACTGCAGTACCAGTGAAATGTGTGTTCTCACAAACCTCTGCAGCAAATACAGCAGCTCCTCTCTTGGCTGACTTCAGATCAGTGCACGTTTCTGTATGTTTCCTCCTGGTAAAAAAAAACAACACAAAAACAAACTCTTGCTTATTTTGCTGCATGGCGTCGTCGCGGCGGCAGCAGGTGTAGGTGTCAGGAGGCTTCAGCAGCGTCTTCACTCACCAACAAAAGCAGTGAAATAGTCAAAATGTGATATGTGAGCTGCCTTTTAGCACACAACCCCACCCCCCCCAACTCCCCCACCCCCGTGTGCGCTCACACACACACACTGAAAGACACACAAACCTGTGAATTATTGTAATACACACAGTCTGTATTTACCTCTTCTCTTGTTCTGTGTTTGGTTCAGACAGTCCTGCTCCCACGAGAGCTGAGCCGTTATCAAGAGATAGCCGAGAGGAATTTGTTCTCTCTCTGTGTCTCTCACACACACACACACACAAGCACACACATGCTCACACACCGCGCTGCATGATACCAGTGCCCACATGTGATTATGTATGTTTTCTTTTTTCTCCACACACAGCACAGGAAATGGTACATTGTTCTTGCAGGGAGCAGTGTGAAGACTCTCGCAGTTCTTCCTGCACTGTTTGTTCACACAGCATCACATGAATTTCACTCTGCAGAAAATCTTTACAGTAACCATTTAGTGCTTGACTGTTATTGATCTTTGGTGTTGATATTGGAGGTCAGGGTATGAAAAGAAAAGCCAGTGGAAAAAGCTCCTTAAACTTTCAGCTTAAAGACATGGTTGGAAACAAAAGGAAACCATAAAAACATCATTCTAACTGCATTAACCGTGAATTCTGACTTTTACTAAATTGTATTCAACTGCATTTAAAATATATATATTTTATTTTTTTCAATCTATTTGTATTGTCACGATTCATTCATTACTCCCTGCCAGTGAAAGTCTCTGGATTTCATGACACTTGCTGCTGTATAGTCTTTCAAATAAAACAGGAGAGGAAAGTCCAAATTAGGAAACACCCACTGCATTTAATGGCACCTCCTCCTTCTACACACACACACACACAACCACACACACACATTTCCTAGATGATTTCATTTCCTGAATGAGAGCTATTTCGGTTTATTTGGATTTCCCTTGTCATTGTCTGCTTGTCACCTGGATTTATTGTTGTCGTCTGTTTTTTTTCTCATTTTATTCATTCCATTTGTCAGGGTTTTATTTTCTCACCTGCACTGATTACCTAACACGTCTCCTACGTTTTAAATGGCTCATCCACTCTGCCTCACCCATCTGCACATACACCAACAACCCCAGAGCTCTGTGACATTTGATGTTTGATGACACGCAGTAATGATCCCCATCTGTGTTTTGATACAATCTTCTTCATTTAAACTCTCATTATAGGCTACCATTTATTATTCATTGTACCAGTGAGCGATTATGTCGGCCAGATCTCCGACTCTGCACTACATCTCCTGTCCTTTGGATGGCATTAAACTGCCACTCTGCAGATTTGAATTTAAAATACCCAGAAACCAATGTGGAGCTGAATGATGTAGAGTGTGACACCAGACTAACAGCTGCCTTCATGTGTGAAGACAGACAGGACATTTTCATCTGAACTCATCATCTGGTTACAACAAACTGAAGGAGGAAATGGCACAAATACCACAGTGTTGGAGGTAATATGAGTAATATGTGATGTGTGTCGTGCTGCAAAAATTTTCAGCTCTTAGTCAAAAAAAAAGAAAAAACCAAAACCAAAACCATAACTTTTAGCCCTGAATGTAAAAACACTTTTATTTTTTAAATTTTTTTGTGTGACTTTATGTCTTCGTCTCCAGTGGGAGCTGAAGCCTTTGAACAAGCTATAACTGGCTTTTGGTCACACACACACACACGCACGCACGCACACACACACACACACACACACACCTTTTCTTACTCTGTGACCCCCCTCCCCCACCCCTTCCCACAACACAATACACACTGTGACTGTGTGAAAAGTATCAGTTTCTCTGCTCTGTTGTTTCTAGTTTCACCCATATGTCACTCTGCACAAATATCTGTTTACCCTCCACTAATAAAGAACCTAATAAAAGCTTTAATAGAGATTTGAACACAGAGGAGAAGGAGTGGGGACGGTGGCTGTTTGCTCCAGTGCTGACGACGACTCACTCCAATGTGATTTCAATTTGATTATAACACAAAACATGAGAACTTTTTTTTCCAAAGGACTTCCCAGAGGTTCAAAGTATAAATATTAATGTATGAGTCAAAAATATAAATCAAGTTATCAAGATATAGAAGGCGGCGAATCATCAAAGCACTTGGCATCTGCAGCACTTCATATTTCATTAAAATCCCTGCTGAAGCGTTTAGCCAGAGGCCTTCTCACCAACTCTCTGCCTGTGGTTTTCAGCATTATTAGCATTTTATGTCGTGGCTTTTTATTTACAATGTAAAATATTTTACTTATTCAAGTTCAAACATGACACTTCAACTTTTTTAGCTTGTGATTTTCTCTTTTAATGTCCCTACTGGGAAAATCTAGTAAAGGCATTAAGTGTTTCTGTTTTCTGTTGGTTTCTTCATATTTTTACAGATTTTAAACATGCATGTTTTTACAAGTTTCTCCAAAATTCAATCAGAGTATTTAGTGTCTTTGTGAATCACTTAGAATAAAGTTGTGTGTTCGAACAAACCCTTGCTTCACATTATATGAGTTTAAAAAGATACTTTATAATCAGAGGTAAAAAAGAAAAGAAAAAATATTTCGTGAGTGAGTCAGTTTTTCTTCTGAGTGGAAACTGATGTGACAAAACATTAACAAAACCAATGTTCTTTATCGTTACAGGCCTGAGAGTTTCATGTTCAGGTAAAAATCAAGATTTCTAAACGTTTTCACCGGAATATAAAGGTCTTTTTTTCCTCACTGTTGAGTTCATTTATTGTGGTTTTCTAGTTCTTACAGTCAGTCAAGGATAAAGGTGTTGGACTTGCTGTCTGATGCTTATGTCAGATTTTTTTTTTTCCCAGTTTGTAAAAAGAAGTGTAACAACTCAAAGCATGAATTTTTATCATCTTTATTCAGGGACAAAGTGACAGAGACAAATAGCAGCAGTTTCTTCCATCAGAAATGTTACATAAAGGGCTACAAATAAACCATGAAAAATAAATATGCATAGAAATGTGCTTAGCCAATTGTCAGCTTTTTCCCCTTAGACAAATTCTCTTACACTGATTTCATCTGTATAAAAAAAGGAAAACTTCATTATCATTAACAATGTAATGAAAACACATCAACTCACAAACAGCGGGTCCATAAACACATTACAAAAGGGGGAAAACAACAACATTTGTTTTATGTGAAACAGTTTGAGTGTGTGGTGTTTTCTGTATTTAATGAAATGCAGATGTCATTTTTCCTCATTAGCTTTTTACTCTGTGTTTTAATCTACAACTGTAGCTTCTCCCAATTCACAGTCAAAGCTGCTGCTCAAAAAAAAAAAAAAAAAAAAAAAAAAAAAAGAGGCAGCGCTGACATGTTGGGTTTCATTGCAGGATACTTGCTGCTCTGTGCAGTCAGATAACTGCAGAAGCACCACCGTCCCCCATTCCACACATTCCAGGATTTCCCAGCAAGCATTGCAAGCAAGCCTAAACAAGTCACGTTCTTTACTCAGGGAGAATTTCACACAGGCAAGTGACTGAGGTCTCCTTTTCACTGTGCAATCATTCAAATACACTTTAACACCTAGTAAAATTCAAAGCCGTTTCTTTGATGTAACAGGACTTTAGAGAAAGGGGCTTCACACAATCCCCACACAGTCCCAACAAATCTGTCTCCCACCTGAAACGTTTGCACTGCAGCACTAATTTCTCCAAATACTGGTTTCCCCTTTTTTCCTGTTTTTTTTTTTTTTTTTTTTTTTTTAAATAATTACTGGCGTCCTCCTTTGCAGCAGCTTGTAACAGCAACTGGACTGTGGTTAAACATTTCCACCCGGAGAGATCCGCCGACAGTCATCAAAACAAACAAACCTCTTTACTCTCTTACTTTAGGGTTCAAACACGAGGCACACACACAGGAGCAGTGACACCTAATCTCAACACAGAAAATAAAGAAGGAAAACACACGAAGGGGGGATAGAAAGAGAGAGGGAGAGAGAGAAAGAGGGAGAGAGAAAGAGAGAGAGGGCCTTGCTCCCTACATTCCTCCCAAACGTCCCCTCCCCCCATCGACCTGCTACCACTGAGGATGCTCAAAAACACACATCAACCTCTCCCCCACCCTTCTTTTCTTTCTTTTTTTTTTTTTACCCCCTCCTTCCCCCACCAGCTTATTTTACCATCACTGATACACACTGTCAGTGTTTGGTGTGACGACAAAAAAAATACAACATACAGGTGGAGTTTTAAAAAAAAATCCCCCACAAAGAACACACAAACACACACACAAAGTCACACAGAGCTCTATTGAAAAAACTGTGGATTTTAGAAATAATTATTTCACCATGAAAACAAGAATAGCTACAAAAAAAACTACTAGGTAACAAACAGGAACAGAATTTGTGTATTACAAGTTTTATATGTTTGTTTGCCAATTTTCTGCTTTCATTTACCTATTGATTTGATCCTTTCATGTCTAGTTTATTTATAGTTTTCTCTATATTTTCATGGGCAGTGATGTGAATTAAAAAGGTGGATAAATAATAATTGATTCTCAATGTCCCATCACAAAAGATGGATTAAAAAACTGTTATTATAGAGTTTTGGCAGAAAATAAAAACCATTGCAATTTGTTTTACTTCCTTAAAAACGACTAATTCCTAAATGTGCAACTGTACTTTACTACTTTAAATTTAGGTCATGGGTGCTTATGTCAGCCTGCATGAGGGTGTAAACTCTCTTCTGTAAATACAGCACTGGGTAAACAGTTTAGGAGGCTTTTGGTCTGCACCAACCACCTGCTATCAGTCATCAGTCCCCCACTTCTACACAAACTCATTTGAAACGAGCCCTTTAGCACCAGTTTAGTGTGAGCTGAGGCCAAATGCTATGACAATACTATTGCACTGCTAGAATGGATGGTACAGTAGTGCAACATTGTCAAAGCAGCTGACCTCAGCATGTGTCAGCACGTGGACATGGGGACAGCTATTCTTCACTGCCAAACTCCAATTACATTTAAATAAGCAACAATGCTGTTTGTCTAGATGGGTGATCGATAAAGAAAAGAAAAGAAAAAAGGAAGCTGCTGAAATGTTCATTGAAATTTGAATTTAGCTCATTTCTTTCATGTTAGTTGTGAAAATGTGTGATAAGTGAGAAGCTAGAAGCTGGATTAAAAGAAAAAAATTACAATCTGAATGCCTTGAAAATGAAGCACAATAACATAGGGGGAGATTGTTTTATAATGTAAAAAAACAAAACAAAAAAACAATCATAGTTTGTCACAGACACACATACACACGATCACATTCGAGTACACCCTCACAGCTCCATGTGTAGGTTACCAGTTAAGGCAGTAAAGGGAGGTGTGGGTCTCTGTTTCATCAGCCAATGCCCTTTTAATATTGCACTGCTCATCTCAATGTCCAGTAGTGCAACAGAAAAAGGGCAGTGGACAACAACATGGACACCATCAGCATCCACTGCACATACTGACTCAACTATCCACCTTCTTCTCCACCCACCCCCCAAAAAGAAAAAGAAAATCACTTCAAATTGACCCTATAGTCACTAATAAATACACCATACCACCCTGTGCTTTTATTAGTATTAGTTTTTAAACTTACTCACATTCAAAACTACAGATGGATGAAATAAAACAAATTAAAATAAAATAAAAAACAGAAAAGTTTGCAAACTGCTGAAAACACAAAAGCAATACTAAATGTGCCTAAAAGGAAACAAAAGTTAGAATATCACAGTTCAACAATACAACTTTTCAATAGCAGAGTTAAATGAACTTCCTAAATTAAACAGCATTGGTTACTCTCACCCTGGGAGAATGGGAATTTCCCAGCATGTGGGCCCATACTTCTCTCTCCTGTGAATGACATGCATTCTAATTTTGGGGGAGAAATGGGAGGTTGGAAACAGGGAGGGGGACACGGACACACACACACACACACACACACACACACACACACACACACACACACACACACACGGATAGCTTTCACAGAGCTCCAACCTCCATACCTAAACTATCAAATCCATTAAAATAAAAACAAAAAAACAGCCATTTCAGTGCTTTACTTCAGTCCTCTGGCTCGGAGTGGTCGCCTTGAATAAACACAGGAGGAATCCGACGAAATAAATTAATTGACTCCTTCAACCAAACCACTCAAACTTTTTTTTTTTTTGTTAGAAAAAGTTGCTTAGCTCAGTTACGGTGGAATTACTGCACGATAACCTGAAACGAGCCCTCGAGTAGAAGCGAACTAGGTCCCTGCAACTTTGCAACACAATTAGCCCAGTGCGTGGTTACACAACATACAGAATCTATACCATGAGGGGGGGGAAAGGGAGGCTGGAAATCTCTAGAACACGATGAAGCTTTCTCACAGCCGAGCCGTCTGCGTATTCCTCTAAAGCACATCAAGGTGTTCCTGTGGAGGTTGTTGCTTTTTTTTTTTTTTTTTTTTTTACCTGTTCTTCAAAGCTCTACGGTTTCTCCGCCATACCTCTCAGTGAGCGGCCTATACGCCTCCTTCACGTTTGGAAGCACTGGATCTGCTCTGTAAGCCATTCCTGCCAGCTCACAAGCCCCTCGGTACAATACTGACGACTTGTTAGATTGCACAACAGCCTCTATAGGCTGCACACGCGAGCCAGCGCCGTGAAAATGTCCCCCCTCGGAGACCCATTACGCCGCGATAACGGCCCCCAATAAGGCGCAGGGACGCGTTTATCTGTCCACAAGGCGTTAAATCGCGTCCTAATCAAGTTTTGAAGCGAGCTTCCAGATGCGCAGCGCGCAAAGGGGGTTGGATCAACTCTTATTGCCGCGTTCCTCCCTAAAGTCTCATAAATAAACACTTCATCTTCACATCGCGACCTTAGCAACTTCCAAGTTTGCGCGCAGCTCCTGACAATTTACGCACAAAAAAAAAATCGGCTACAACTCGCAGTGGACAACCTCACCCCCACCTTCCTCACCCTCCTCCTCCTCCTCCTCCTCCTTCCCCCACTCCTCCTCTCTCTCTCTCTCTCTCTCTCTCTCTCTCTCTCTCTCTCCACAACCACCACCTCCTCCAAAATCATGAATAGTATCTAGCCAAGGGAGGGACAATCCGTTATAGGGTAAAAGAAAAAAGAAAAAAAAAGAGGGAGAGAGAGAGAGGGAGAGGGAGAGAAGGAGGAAAAAAAAGTTGTCCATAAAACAAAGAAAAGCAACCCTCTCCACAAACCCACACTTCACGGTCCGCTGCTGTGAGGATTCACGGCGTCATTCCCACCGCGCGGGGTGCGGATCGAGATCGAAATCTGCGGAGCCCGAAGAGTCGGAAAAAAATGGCAAGTCTTCCACGCACAAGCACACGGCCTCGCAGATCCGGACTCCATCTTTGACTACTTGACATTCAGAGCCTGCCGGAGCAAATTCCTCGTTTGCATGCCTCCCACTGATTGGCCTCTTCTTGCGCTAGTCTTTGCTATATGATGAGCCATTGGTTTGGTTTCGGCGTGTTCAACATTTCCAGCCGGCTCCGGATTGGCTGCGCGCTGGGCAGCGTCACACCGCACAACGAATACCTGATTATTTGACTCCCCATTCACAAATTTCTCATCATCTCCGCTCACTCTATCTGGATACTTGATCACTAATTATTGCATTTACTTTTTTGGCGCAAAAGCCCTTTGTGCACTGACAAAAGAGGGGTCATAATTAGCCTTTTAATTGGCCTCCGGAGGACAGAAACGCTGCTCGTTACTTCAAATATGGAGGAAACGGGCGGCGGATGTTCTCACATGGGTGAGCGGGATCAGGCCTGCAATATTGATCGATTTAAAATAATCGATTTCGATATGAATATAAACATGTAGGTGTGAATTCGACGCGCAATTCCCAACATTATGTCTCCAATTGCGCACAAACCAAACTTTAGGGGAGGGTTGTAATTACAATTAAGGCAGGGAAATGATTTTAAAAGTTGCTCAGAGTTCCCGGGTTGAGTGGGGCCGTGGGGAACGAGCACGTATGATATAGTTTGTGGGGGATCAATGGTTGGATCAGACTCACACGGTGCTGGGGGCGGACCCAGTGGGCGCCTCGGCCCCTTGCGAAGCTTTGATTGACGCACAGAGAGGAGTAGCGGGCTGTGAAATTTGGCATTCCTGGCCAGAGGAGCTGAAATAATGGCATTATCCAGTGGGAGAGGGCCCACTTTTTACTCCCCACACACCCACCCGACTCCAGCCCACTCAGAAGGGATCTGATTGTGCAGCCAGTCGGCAAAAAAATGTTTGATGTAAGGCGGGGCATGATGGATCCGGTGAAGGTTTGGAGCAGTGATGCCCCCTCTGCCTCTCCACACACACACACACACACACAGCACACACAGGCTTTTTTTTTTTTTTTCCCTCGGTGACTCTCCTCTAACTGGACTGGAAAGTGTCCTGTCAACGTTCAGGACACAAAAGCAGCAGAGTTCACACGTGAAACTGAACTGGAGACATTTTGTTATTGATCTGATTATATTTGCTGATTTCATAACTGCAGCTGACACCACACTCCTGCACATTTCCCTCCTCTATCTCACAAACCATTAAAAACACACATTAAGGTAATTTGATGTGTCTATATAGAATCAGAGATACAAATGATGAACAGATAAAGAAACTAATGATGGTTATTTATAGAGAAAACCCAGGATGCTGCAGCTCACACTGTGACAAAGAGTGAATCCATATAACATGAAAATAAAAAGCTGCAGCTGCTCTGTACGTCAGATGAGACTCATTTCTGGGACACAACAATTTCAAATATCATTTAAATAAATGAAATCATTCATTGTTAGGTTGTGATTGGTCCTAATACATGAAATCTGATTTTAAATTAGTTAAAAATCAATCATAATCCACCAGAATAGCATCATCAATTTCACCACAAGCTTTCAAACTCTTTATGAAGCGTATTAAAATGTTTTTGATGATCACATAACTGGAGTTAGTTCAGTTGCTTTTCCCTTCTCCCTCCTCTCTACAGTGGCCGTAGCAGGAAACATCTCTAATGTTTGATATAAATAATTGATTTGTTCTCATGGTTGTTTGTTAATATGTTTTTTTGTGGCTTTAATAACTGAATAAACTTGGTGAAAGTTCATTCACTCATGTTGGTTTATGTAGTTTGGCAAAGAAAAATGAACAAACTTTAGGATCTATTCAAAGATACACTCTGATTTTTCACCACATTTATGTCCTTTAAATATCCAGTGAATTATTATGTTTATATTTTTTAATCCAATGTCATCAAGCAGAAGGAGACAAGGAGCTCATTTATTAATTTGTCAGTTTTTCCCTCACATTTACAGAGGTGTTCAAATCAGCTTTCGTTACTGTTGTTGTCCTGTGGTTTGTGTGTACGTGCCGGTGTGTTGAAGCTCAGTGCTCAGTTGTGTTTTATCAAAACTGAATGTTTTTAAATTCTTTAAAAAGCCACATCTCTCTGCCATCGAATAACAAGAATTTAAGCAGAATGAAAATTATTAATGATTAATTCTATAAAAAAAACAAAGTGCCTTTGTTTGGAAAAAATAAGAAACACAGGTTATGGAAAGACACTGAAACAATTTCAGACGTTGTGTGTTTTGAGATTTTAAGGCCACATTTGTCTCATTTTGATGAAGTTTCCCAAATGAAAACACACTTCACAACTCTAACATTTAAAAAATACATAGATAATTTACAAAGTAATTTCAAAGTAAAGGCAGTAAATATATTTCACTGCTGCTGGAAAAGCAACTTCCACTGAAAACAGGCCTACGATTTGAATAATAATTCATGTAGCTGTGAAACATCTTCCTCAGATATCTGAAGACCTTTGTCAGTTCACTTTCTATACGTCCCTGTAATATAAACAACTGATGTGATCCCATCAAATCTACACATAGGAACCAATGTATTTCTTTTAAAAAAGACACAATCGTGTTCGAAGAGTTTTAACAATTATATTTGTACAATTTCACAAATGTTTTCTTATTTGGTTGCATTTTTAGAAAGTTTTTGTAACAAGAATGTTAAAAAAAATAGAAATAAAAACAGTGAATTTGAGTATTTTAATATATTTATTCTTACAGGAAAATACACAAGGCGTGGAGGGTTTTCATGTGTAGCTGTAGCTGAAAGCAGATCAAGAGTGGAAAGGAAAGACCAAAAAAAAAAAGAAAAAAGAAAAATCAGCTTCATGTCTTGCAAAATGTTTCTTCTTAAAATGAGCCTGAGGGGAAAGTGCCACAAACTGCCACTCCCTGCTGAACGGCCTGACTTTAAAACTGCTGCCTGTGTGAGGTATCATGGGGGCTGAGAAAAGCCTTTTAAACATGGGAGTTATTGTTCCCTCTTTTTTTCCAGCCTCCCATCCTCCGAAAATGTACCTCCTTTCTTCCTCTGCCCTTTAACCTCTCCCAACCCCCATCCCTCCATCTCACGTCTCTCTCTCCACATTTCCCCTCTCCTCTCATCGGCCGAAGACCAAACAACCATGATGGATCGTCATTGATAATTTCCCACCCAAAAGGAAAAAAAAAAAGGTTAATGGAGTTTTTCTGAGGGGGGTTGGGAGGTGGGAAGTGAGTTTTGTGCTTCATCTTTTTAATGAAGTAGTGGTAGCAGAGGTAGCAGACCCCACCTCGAGCAGCGAGCACCCTGTGCACCCTGTCTCTTCCAAAGAGGGTTCCCCTCCACTCCCCCGTCCTCCCCCATCTCCTCCTCCTCCTCCCCCTCTGCCTCCCTCTTGAAACAGACTCTATGGACTGCATGCATGACATTCCAGCTGTGTGGGTGGCACAGCCTTTTACAGCGTCTCCAACAGTACACAGGGCTCCTAAAGCACAACAGCAGAGGAACCTCAACCCATGATCCATCTTCTCACACACACACATTCTCCCTCTCTTCACCCTGGAGCTCCACTTCCTCCATGATCCACCGTTTCACCTGGTGAGATCCAATCAGAAATCTTTGATGGTTTGTTATTTACAGACTACCAGAAGTTCACAGAGCAGGATGTGTAAAACAACACCTTTTTTCTCTCCTTTTTTTCTGTCTTACACCCCAACGTTGTGTGTGTGGGGATCCCAGACCCTCATGAACAGCTCCAAAAACATTCTCAGGATTGTTGTGTTTTCACTTCATGACTTCTCCTCAACAACAGAAGAAGCACTCAGACCTTTACTGAAGTACAAGTAGTAACGTAACTGTAAAAAAATACTCCACGCAGTCAAATTTTGGTTTCATAAAAGAACAGTTTAATCAGTGAAATGTTCTGATAGAATCAAAAGTAGAAGCACTAATTATGGCGGTTGGTCTATTGCGGTTTTCTAACAAATATTTATGAATGACATGCCATCGTTGATCCCTTTAGATAATTACCATGCTGTTGTTGTACTTCAATCTACAACAAATGCATCATATTTTGATAGTTCATCCCATGTTTTTTTAATCTAACATTTAAAAGTATCTAAATGTGCCTGGAAATTGTACTTAACTTCAGCACTTCAGTTTATGTTCTCATTTTTATTAAAATTGCTCAGAAACATGATTTTGGTTCAAAAGTCTTCAACGGAAAACAACACATTTCTTCTGTTTGGACCTGAGATGTGGTTAAAGACGCCCGGTGGATTTTCATCTGCTTTGTATCTGTGATTGATGAACTTTGCACACAGCACCAACCCTCACACATCTCCAATAGGCTACATACATTTTACATTTCTGTTATTTTAGTTTTATAACAGGAGAGGTCGAACAGGGAACAGAGTAACAACACTGTGTTGATTTTGTTTTATGAATGGAAGATGAGGTTTTTTTTTAACACGTCCATTTGACTCATAAAACAACAAATATCTCTGTAGTATCTGATGTAATAGCAACTCTCTGATCAGTTCTGTGTTTTGTCACCTTCATCAAACCCCAACACCTCAGCACCAGTCACCACATAGGAGTTAAATAAGGTCAGAAGAACAGGAACAAACATTAAAAGAAAAAGTTGTTTTCATTTCATAATCACAATCATAGTAATTATTTTTAACACAGCAGTGGAGGCTGACAAATGATTTGTAGTTAAATTAGTTTAAATCTGAACCTTTCTTCTTTTAATTATGTGAACACTGACAAATAGAAACATTTTTTCACATACTAAACTGTTGTTTGCATGTTTTCTGATTAGGATTTTCAAATATATACATTTTAGTGCTATATGTGAAAATCACACATCACAAACCTGCCTCAAAGGGCTTCATTCACAACATGCACCTCACACAACTCGCTTTATCCTTTAGAAATGTGAAAACTCCCCCCAAAATATGCCCTCTGACTTGATTATGTAACCGTGATAATTTAATTAATATCATAGCCATCACATCCCTCCACCGAGTGACTCGCAGAGGAAGCAACCAATGGAAGAACTAAACAAACTCCACTTCCTCAACGCCACGCACTTCCACCACCACCACAACACCCTCCATTAAATCAATTAGTCATGATCCCACAGGATTATTACAGAAGTTTCCCCGACGCTCCCAGATACTGCTGCTGCTGCTGGGGGTGGAGGAGGAGGAGGAGGAGGAGGAGGCTGATGATGATTTTCAACCACCAAACAATAAACAGCAGACTTCATCCAATAACTCACAGCCGCCCGATAAGTGTACATCGAGCTTGTTTTTCACCCTTTTCCACCGGGGCGAGTGCAGGAGCAGAGTCCAAAGGATGAAAAAGCTCAACCCCATTAACTGAACTTCAGAGGAATTCCTCACTTTACATACGGAATGCACTTTAGGTCAAAGGGCAAAGGGCCAGAGGGGAATCCACCCGCGCCCAGGCAGGCCTTATTTAAACAAGCCAGGAATGCCTGGTTGGAAGAGGGGAGAAGAAGAAGAAGAAGTAGAGGAAGAAGAGGAAGAAGAAGAAGAAGGGGAAGGAACCTCTGTGCCATTAACATGAGCAGGGGGCACCGCCAATAAATACCAGCACTTTTTAAATTACCTGCACTGGCTGACTTCATGTGCTACTGACTCTGAAATTTATTATGAGCCCTTTCCCAGTTATATACTTCACCCAGTTAGACTGGGAATAGATTTCTGCTGCTGTAGAATCACTGCATGTGTTTAATGTGTTAAACACATGCACATGCTGACACTTCCCTACCTTCTTCCCTCTCATGCAGCTTTAAAGTTCCTCAAATCCTCATCATACACATACACCCTGTCTGACCGTCTCACATTATATTCTGTTTTTTACCTTTTTGCAGCTCTTAATTGAAGCTGTAGGAGCTTTATAAGTAACATATTGAAACTCTGTATTTTATGGCTGCACCACACCATAAAATTGAAGTTATCTCTCTGTATTTTGGTTAATTTTATACAGATTTCCTCAAAGCTTAGCATAACATATTTGGTGTCCTTGGAAACTTTAGGATCTCTACTAGAAATGAAAATAAAGTTTTGTGAGTTTGAACGATGTTTGGCTGCACAGCACAGCTTTGTGATGACTGACCCATTCTTTAGAGATTTAAAAAAAGAAGAGGAAAAGCAACAGCAAAAAGGATTCATGCATATTTTATTGTTTATTTCACACAATTTCTGTCATTTGATACGAGCAAAATGTTCCTTAAATTCACACGATTCACTTGCAAATCAGAAGTCATCTGCAAAAACTGTCCATTTAAGGAGTTTCTGTCTCTCTAAATCACACCCACAGATGATTCCTGCACCAGCTCTCCACTAATTGGGGCTGTCCTATCACCTGCCCGTCTGTAAATTTCAGGATCAATAGGAGAAAGACCCTGCGAGCGCCTCTAAATACAAAACCCTGCATTCCAGGCGTGGGCCAACCTCTCCGTTTTTAGGACCATCTCGCCAAAATTTCTTACAAATGACATGCTACAATCCCCATGGCCGTGGTGGAATTCTGTCCACTTCAGGGCTTCAAAGCTGCACAGGACTCGTTGGGCGGTCTGGCCAATAGGTGAAGAGGGGTGGACCCTGCCTGCCTTGACCTCACCGACCTTCTCCAACCTCCCCCCACCCACCCATCCGACCCACCCCACCCTTCCCTTCCCTTCCCTACCCCACCCCACCCCAGCCTTCCCATCCACCCAGCGTCCTGCTCCTCATCCCCCCACCACCATCCACCTCTTCCAGTCAGTCAGTGGGTCAGGCTTGTCCGTGTGTCTCTCTCTCCTCGCACTGAATATTCAAATTCCCTCTGAGCGTTGAAACTTCACAGTCATCAAAATTAAGATCACTATTCATGACATCTTTTCATTTCATTAAATTGACTGTTCATGGGAGGATAAATGGATTTGCTCAGTGAGTGTAATCACATTTTCCAGAAAAGTGTCACTCTTTATGCTTCCCCTCATTCCTGACTCTGCTCATACACAACCATTTATCCCCCGTTTGTCATTTTAATACACCAATTCTCCACAGATCTGTAATCACCGAGCAGCTAAAGTGAATCAGACAGACGAGAAAAGGTTTTCTACGCACAACAGATACGAGTGCAGCTCAAACCCAACAGACAAGCATTCAGCCTTTCTGGATGTTATTCCTGTTCTGCAGCCTGTCTATAAATTCTTGACTCAGCGTCTTTGGTTTGTCATTGAGGCAGCCATTTTCCCTCCTATAGGCTCGCAAGATCTCCTCCCATAGTGCCCTGCAGAAATCAATTACCATACTTTGATGAGAACATACCTTTCATTTCACTTTAACTTCATGATCCAGGGATGATTTATTTCTTTTATTGTTCTGACTCTAGAGATATTCATGTCTCTCAAGAGGCTCACTGTGGAAATCTGAACCTCAAACCGCTGTGGTTTGTCTGTATTTTAGTTCATTCAGCTGAAAAGACTCAGTAATACTTCCTCAATATGTTTACACTGGAAGATGAGCTGATAAATTGGTTCTGATGTTCACATATTAGATGAAAAATAACAAATTGAGTATGGTGCGTTTGAGTACAAAAACTACATCAGGCCTGTCGTAAATCTCTCATAGTGTTTTTAGATTTTTGTGCTGTGTCGCCATCTGCTGGACAAGACTGAACATATGTTCATGTAAACTGTCATATATCATGGTGAGACCTTCAAATGCACATTAAGGCAGGAATCATGAGGTCCGGCATCTGCACATAGGCTACCTAAAAATGTAATGTTTCCTCCAAAAAGCTTCAGAAGAAAAACACTGATGCTTGTTTCAAAGTAGAATTCTTTAGCTCTGTATCTGTAATTGTCAATAAGATGTTCTCATGTCAAAAGAAAAGAAAATGCAAGCAACATATTTATATATTCATACAGCACATCTGTATATAGAAGAAGACATTTATATTATATATCATCTCCTTGCACTTATTGTATGTATGCTATTTATTATACTGCGTATGCACTCTGGTTGGATGCGATTTGCATGACAATAAATAGAATCAATCAATTAAGCAGATATTAATTTGAAAAAAGAAGAAAGAAAGAAAGAAAGAAAGAAAGAAAGAAAGAAAGAAAGAAAGAAAGAAAGAAAGAAAGAAAGAAAGAAAGAAAATCTTTCTGCCAGCAAAAGCCACTTGACACAATCAGAACCACAGAGATGATGCGACTTTGACGTGAAGCTGCGGGTGTGAGAGGACACATGGTGCTGAAGATACACCTGTCCTATAAATAACTCAACATGTGCTTAATTTATTATTTTTAGACCGGAGTTGTAGTTCTAAGTGGAAGAGGCACATTTCATGAGCTGTCACGGTAACACAACAATGATAACATGTCACCTGTCGTCACATTTGACCTCTCAAAAATGTTTTTGTCGAAACTAACTGAGGTTGAGCATGCACATTTTCAGAAACCACAGGTCTGGTGAGTTTTTTTTTAAGACAGAAAAAAACAACGTGGACACAGAGAGATCACACCTCCAGATTTTTGCTAAGAAACAATGTTCAAAATCATATTCAACTATCTGTGACAAGTTCCTCCACATCTCAGCTGCACGGCAGGTGTCTTACTGTAATTTAGCACAGGGGTTCTCAACTAGTCTCACTCTGGGATCCACATTTTCCCATGGTCATTAAGTCGCGACCCACTTTTATAGAATTCAAACCAAGATTTTTTTTTTTAAAGCCTTTAAAAACTCATTTAGCTCTTTATTGAGCAAAGTGCATTTCAGAGCACATGAATGAAACTGAGGAGGACCATGACAACTGCATGTACGGAAGTGAATAAAAAAATATCAAACTGCACAAAATAAAGACCCACAAAACAAAACAAGATTCACTGCATTCAGGCCACATTAATAAGAAACTGATATCTTTGCATTCAGAGCAAATGGAGCAAATAAGAAACTGAGGAGGACCATTACAACTGCATGTGTTCACGTGTCTCGTGTGCCTTTCAAAATAAGTTATTTTTCAAAATAAAAGACATGTCCAACATCAGATGTGCATTAAATATTATTTACTTTTTTGACCAGCTGTCCGCGACCCATCCAGAATGGGTCCGCGACCCACTTTTGGGTCCCGACCCACCAGTTGAGAACCACTGATTTAGCACATTCATGATAAAAAAAGACAAAATATGTTCACCTCGGTGTTTCTGATGAGAGGACTGTCCACGTTTCCCCAAAATAAACACAGGAAAAAGGTCAAAAGAGAAGTCCTGCCTTGTTGATTATTTTAATCTTATGAAATCCACAAGAAATTGTCTGTGTAGACATGTAACATGGTTTTCTTTTCAGAGGTTTACACAGGTACAGGGTCATCAGCAGAGTTTTTATATGATGCAAACAAGGCTTAATTCACCAGGAGAGTCAGACAATGAAAGAGACGCGCCGGTGTTACAGTTAGTCATGTTTATTTACAGCAGAATCCTGAACAAGGAGAGAAAGGGAGAGGGAGGGAGGGAAGAGGGAGGGGGGTTAAAAGGAGACAAAGTGTTTTTAGATCAAGCACTTCAGGATTCATGTTTCACTACACAGTTCTTAATTTATTTTATTCACCATTTTTCTATACAGAATCCATTCAGCCGTAATATCAATGCACCAACAGAGCTGAGTCCTCTGCTGGAGGGGAGAAGAGGTGGAAAGTAAAATAAAAAAACAAACTAAAGCACTAAAGAAAAAAAATCTTTACAAACAACGGGGTAAAAAGAAATTCCATTTTCTATAAAAAAAACTTTTTTTTGTCTCCATGATCGTCATCAGTTATTTATATATGTATATATACACACACATATATATATGTATATGTATATAAAGCTATATATTTTCTTTCCATGTCCATGAAGAGGTGATGGGGGTTCGTGGTTCCTTAATGTCCAGGCTGACAACTGCATTGAGCGGCAGGCGGGACGTCCCAACCTGACAGCATTCAGGTCATAATATTTAGTCTCTGTGAATCAGTCAGAGGAGGTCAGAGCTGACCAATCGCTGTCTTTTCTGACTTGCAGCCTTTCGTCCCACCCCACAAATTGCAAGCCCCCATAGGTCCAGTGCCTCGTTGTCTGCCAGCAGAGACTCACAACTGCAGTAGCCCTGTTAACGCAGTCTGAGAAATGATACACTGTACACTTCACATGCACGGCCAGATAGCATTAAAAAAGTAAAAAAAAAACAAAAAGCCAGCAAACTGCGTCGTCCGTACATCTCTGCCGTGCGCTCACTCTCACGCACTTTTTCCAGTATACATTAGATATTAACTGACAAGCACCACAAAACAGTGGAAGGACAAAAAAAAAAAAAAAGAAGGATGTAAGACTGTTGGGTACCAGATGGTCAAAGTAAAAACATCCTATGGGTTAGCTTTAATCTCTAATTCTCAGTTTTGATTTCTGAAGGGCACAACTGATTCTCTCTCCTCCCTATAGGTCCAAACAGACGTAATGATGTTATTTCATCAGGCCCACACACACATACACACACATATGCACACACACACACACTCATCTGTCCACCCAGAGAACCTTTTATCTGTAACTACACATGAATCCAACCACTGTGCGTCTCCATATCCCACTGGCCACTTCAACTCCAGGCTTCTAGTCCAAAATTTCACAATAGTCAGGTCTTCATCGACTGAGGTGAAACACTGACATTTACAAAGTTCAGATGAAATGTGCTTGTCTTTTGTCAAAATATAGAAAAAAAAAAAGAAAAAAGATTTGATATAATCGAGAGACTTGTGAAAGCCGACATAAGATGCTTTTAGTGTTACCCTGGCCGCAAAGATGTGTATATTCAGGATGTGCACAACAGAAAATTCAGTACAAAACCCAGCTTGGTGCATGTTGAGGTTTCATGATGAAAATATAGCATACTTTAAAATTAATTCAACATTCATTTATTTGAAAAAACAAAACACTGTTTACATTTCCACCTGTCTGCAGAAAGACTGATAAAAAAAGAAAAGAAAATTGACCCCTGTTGAGAATAGATTTTCAGTAAATTTTACAAGATGAAACACAAACTGCTTCCATTAGACACGTCGTGTGTTTGTGACAGTTTGACACCCAGCTCACTGGAAACCTGACTATTGTCACTGTTTTTTTTTTTTAAACAAGTTCATGATTTCAAATTAAAACCAAGTAAAACAAACATTCACTCATCTGTTTTTTTGCTCTCACGCATACACACACACGCACGCACGCACACACATACCACACACTTTAACACTAGAGCAGGAAACTAACTTTTCCATCAACCAGCCACTGATGAAGACGTTTTTTTTTTTCCTTTGTTTTTTTTTTTCTTCCAAAAATCCATCAGCTATGTTTCTATCACACAAGCCAACAAACTTTAGAAAACAACCTCAGAGTGATGGATGCTCACCGGCCGCCTTGGCGACCAAACTTCACCAAACCCAGGCTATTGGCTGGCGTCAGTTTCCCGCCCTATACAACATGCTCCCAAACACAAATACAAACTCAAGATACCGCAAATACATGTGTACACATATATACAAATAGAAGCGGCCCCTCAAACACTGGGGAGGGGGGGCAGCTTAACAATTTATAATGCATCATTTCTGTATATGCCAAGAATAAAACTTTTCTAAATAAAATACATAGTTATCTGTGAGGGTGGGGAATGGGGACAGCAGATGAACAGAGAGGAGGAGGGTGGAGCTCATCGCAGGGAGTGTCGGCAGAGGGCGGGAGCGCTGGGGAGAAACCGTCGTTGAGGGACGATGAAGAAGAGAACAGCTGAAGAAAGCGTGGGAGGGAAAGAGGGGAGGATGGGGGGGGCAGATGGAGGGGGAAGACTCTTCTCCTTCACTGTGTCGCTGCTCCAGAGCACTGTCCTGTGCCACCGCAGCACTCCGCCTCTTCAACGTTTGTTTCAATCGTTCCATAATAATAATAATAATAATAATAATAATAATAATATTAATTATAATAATAATAATGACCACGACAATGCTAAAAAAATATATATAAACCCCAGCCATGTCTCACAACTGTAAGTCCACAAAAAGGGGGAAGGGGGGAGGAGGTCTGGCCCTCAAGTTCATCTGAGTCGGTGGCGAGCAGATGCAGAGGAAATCAAAGATGTAGAGAAAGAGAGAGAAGAGGCCTGTCGAATGGAGCGGGCCACGGGAGGGAAGTGGCAAATGAGACCAGTATAGAAGAGCGGAAAAAAAGAGAGCAAGAGGAGGGGGGGGCGAGGGGCAGAACAAAAACAGCACAGGCAGGATGTGCTATAATGAGGAGGAAATAAACAAAACAAAAAAAAAGGAAAAGAGGAAGCGGAGATGAAACGGGGGAGGATGTGGGGACCAAAGATGAGTTGTGTTTGGGGGGCGTTGTGATCCACACACTGGTGTCCTTCTGAGGGTTTTTCACAGAAGATTGGCGGAAAGCATGAACAAGTGATGACAACATGGCCTCACTGTGAGTGCACCCTCTCTCCTTCCCTCTAATTAAAGGGAAAGGATCCGCAGTCCTCCCCGCGCTGGTCGGTTATCCCAGGGTGCATCATACCTCCAGGAAGCGGGAGCTGCTGGTCTTGGTGTGGAAGGGCTCCGACCACATGCGCCGCAAATCCCCCTGAGGACCACAAACACCAGTTCAGACACAAGTCATGAGGCTTCAATCTAATGTTTTCCCGATCCATCTTCTCAACTGAACGTCTGCCAAGAAAACATTGGTTCCTCTACCATTTATACTCCTGTGGCGCATTTTCTCTCATTCTATGTGGCTTTCTAAAACTGGCCTGAATAATTCTTTATCAGAAAATGGATCACTGATGATCAGCAGTTTAGTGACTCCACTGCCTGACTGAAAATAGATGAGATGTGTTTAATCAATTTCCTGTCCATGTACCAGCAAATCTAACCATAGTTATTGAAGAACTAGTTTAGAACATGAAAAAAGGAACAGATGCATCAGCGAAGTACAGACAGAAACAGTAGAGTTTTGGTACCAAACTACAGAAACTCTTATTTTTATGTGTCTATTTAAAGCAAACTATTATGTCATTCTTCCCAGAAATTACACAATTTAATTCCAACTCAGTTCAGAAATGTACGGCAAGTAATTATAAAATCACCCAATATGTCACCAGAGACTAAGGAATCATGTTAATTTGAAATACTGATAAATACTGATCTAGCTGACAACAATATGTTTATGTTTTGATTTTGTGTTTTGGCCTGTTGCTCTCTCCCAATCACAAAGTCAGTGACATCTGGGCAGCCAGGCTGACAGTTAGTGGTAAGCGTTGTGGATCATGTTTGACATTACTAACATTAAAAGACCTCGCTATGACTCTCAAAAACTAGCGACAAAAGCAGAAACAAAACCAGGATCGGCATAGGAGATGCGTTTGAAAGATGGAGACGACTGAAAGCAGGGAAGAATTTGAGGACAGATGCCGGTGTGGCCTAGTTTTCTTCTGGACACACTCCTAGCTTTTTGCGCACAGTTTCTCCCAGTTCATTTATACAGATTTAACTGGTTCTGGTTGCGTAGAGACTGTGTGAGTGAGTCTCGGGGTACCATAGCCACAAAGCTGGAGCAGGGCAGAAGTTACCGTGTGGCTATCTGGCAACCTCGAGTTTGGGTTGGAGGGGGAGGGGAAACAACACGCTGCAGTATTTTGAATTTAACTGCAGCAACAGTTTTGGCCACAGTCTCACATATACAGTAGCTCCTTTACAGACGGTTACTGCCCCAATCCAATCGTCTCACCTTCAGGTAGGCCATAGTGAGCAGAGGCAGCAGGGTGAAGGGCACCAGGTAAAGTAGAGCTGGCTGAGCAGCACGATGGATCCTGGAGGCCACAGTGGCAGTCAGCAGGCCTGAAGACAGAGGCACATGTCAGTCACATCTTCCTTATTTCATCTATCCTTTAAAGGGATAGTTCAACATTTTGGCAAATCGGCCCATTGTCATAATTCCTTTAGTTTTAGGAGCAGGTTCGTTACCTTTAATTGTCGGTGCAAGCTATTTTTTAGAACGGCGGAGCAGAGCTGTGAGCTGCTCAGAGGTACGAGTTGTTTTCGAGGTAAATTCATGCAAAAAAGCTGACGCGCGTTCTCATCGGGGGCTGTTTTTCAGCAAGCAGTCTGCATTTGCCTCGAAAACAACTCCGTCTCATAACGTTCTGTTATTATCTCATAGCGTGGTGAATGTGCAGGTCACAACTTGTCCACAAGAGCGTTTTGGAGTTGTTGGATTGTGTATTTGATGAGTTTGATGAGGGAAACCAAGAAATCCTATTAGCCTCCATAGTGTAGCAGCTCACGGCTCTGCTCCGCCGTTCTAAAAATAGCTTACACCGACAATTAATGGTACTGCACCTACTCCTAAAATTATAGGGATTATGGCAATGGGCCAATTTGCCAAAATGTTGAACTATCCCTTTAAGATCTTGAAAATGAAAAAGATGGGATAAGTGAGATCAAAGGTTCCTCCGTTCCCTTCTGAAAGATGTTTATGAAACACCAAAAATAATGGCAGCCAACATCTGAGACCATCGCCTCCAAACACTCTGAGACAATAACACCCTTGACCTTTTACATCCATCTGTTCATTGATTGTTTGCTTACCCACAAAGTATCCGATGAGAGTGCAGTGGAAATAGGAGACGCGCTGCATGCGTCCGGACATGTTACCAGGCCCTGGGACTTCCCCGTTTGCTTGCTTCTTATAGTTGTCATACCGCAAGACGAAACATAGCAGCAGCCCCGGCATCACAATGTCTCCTATTCCCAGCATTGAGAAGTGACTTCCTGTGGAGCTGCATGGATGGAAAAAGAAAGAGGGCAGAGATTGGTTTTACATGAGTAGAGCTGAGTGCATAAGCAGAAGGGTCATAGTGACTGAACAATGCAAGTACGCCTGAATCCCATGTGCATCATATGTTTCATCACTGCTACAACCAGCTGAGCCAGATACAAGTTTAGAGTCTAAGTATAAGTACGGTAGCTGCACCATGAGGCTGTAACGTTCCCTGCAACAGGAAACTATGTTTCTGAATGAAGGAAAGAAAAACCGACAGACTATTTAAGGATTCTTAGGATCTTACCACAAGTCACATAAAAAATGTTTGGCCTTGGGGTGGCGCCAAAGGAGAGACGATTTTGTGTTAGAAAGGGATTATCCATTATCAGTGTCCTAACATTGTCCTGCACTGTGTCATCCTCAGCTGTCGTATTTATCAGCTGTTCAGCCAACAATCCACAACTTCAGTATAGTCACTTTATTACCACAGACATCATCAAGACAAAGAAGCAAAAAAGAAAAAGAAAAAAAAGGTTGGCCTTTTTACCTTTTCTCTGAAATGATTTTATTTACTCAGGTCTATCATCAGCTACTGGGTGACATTTAGCAGGTAGCATGTAGAAGTATGTTACTATTTACCGTAACTAAAACTATTAAATACACTACTATAAAACTACTATAACTACTAGTCAGTGCCTTTTGAGGTGTCCTATGTTGGCCCTTCACAGATTCAGAATGGGGGTTAAACAAACTCTTTAGCAAGCATACATCCTCCTGGACACATCTTATTACATTTAATTATATTTTATCTGTTCTTCTATAATTTGTTTTCAAATTTCATTTGTTGATTTGTCCTTTTATATTTTTAGCTCATCAGTCAACCATGAAGCTGCACTAACCTGTATGAAACCTGTCATACAATTAAAGTTTGACATGCCAACAGTGGTTAAGATATGTTAGATCAGTCTTACCTGGGAAAGACCAGTTTGCCAGGTAGCGAGAGGCGGGGGACGTCGCGGCCCATCCCCGGCCCCAAGTGGAGCTTCCTGGACAGAACGTCTATTGGGTTTTCAGCAGGTTGGGTGGCAACTTTGACCATCACATTACTATTGAAGATGTAGGCTGAGAAGAACACCTGCAGGAGCAGTAAAGAGGCGATTTAGGCTTGCCACTTTGACAAACACTCACAACACCATCTTTACCGGAGCCCAAATGGCATTTTATTAGTATCTATTGTGTCGTACTAACTGCCATAAAACTCACAGATGCATGCACTC
The DNA here is from genome assembly GCF_045865225.1 of Trachurus japonicus. Taxonomy (NCBI): domain Eukaryota; kingdom Metazoa; phylum Chordata; class Actinopteri; order Carangiformes; family Carangidae; genus Trachurus; species Trachurus japonicus. Next base: position 18,194,034 of record NC_140918.1, read on the forward strand.
TCTGCAGATAATAAAGAGCCGAGATTCATCCATTTAATGAATCGAATTTTTGTCTATTCTGACATTATTGTGAACATAAATGATCATTGTCAGTGGGGAAATAACACTGTGCTGGCAGGTTGCTAGGAACCCAGTGTGCGAACGAGCAGGAGTAATCGCAGGAAACGTACTCGGTGGCAGAACATAACCACAAGTGTCTGAGTGTGAAAATGAGTTTTCCCTCTTTTAATGTTACATATCACACATTTATTAGTGAGGTAAGAGGGAAGTGCAGCACTTCTCTGTGGTGTAATGACATAACTATTATTACATGAATGAAATAGAAAATGCATCTGAAACTGCAATTTGTTGCTCTTGATCCCCATGAACTTAAATATGCTCATATCGATCTGTTATTTCAGCTGACTGCTAGGCTCAGTGGTTTCATTTTTAAAGCAACGCATAAACTCGTGAATTTCTACCTTAGTAGCTCACTAATCGACTGAAACACACTCATATTCAAATGATTATTCATCAGATACAACTTTTCCATGGCTGGAGGAATTTGCTACATTGGTACTGATGCATTTGCTGTTAAGTGGCCAATACTTTCTCTTTTTGTGCTCAGTGCAGGTGCCGATTCAAAGTAGCGGCAATTCAATAGCGGCTAATAAACTACGGCTAAATCAAACAATGCCAGAAAACATTTGAGGGTATTTCTCAAAAGTTGGCTCAAGAAGACATTTTTGTCCTTTACAACATTTTCACCCTCCTCTTTATGATTAATCTACTTCATTTCATTTCATGTATTTAGATCTCCATTAGATTTGGCAAAGGCCATGGCTATTCTTCCTGGAGTCTACCTTCACAGATTAACTATCTATTTATTTTCTAGTTTTATTGAGGTTGTGTAAGCAGCTCTCTTGTATTTGTTATGGTAAGCATTGCCATAACATTCTGCTCAAGGATTTTAAGAACAAAAATACAAAGGTGGAACTATTACTGCTTTGTAAAAATCTACTGATTGATACTATTGAGTGGTTTGCAGTATGCTTGCTGTAGCTCATGGCCGTGGCTCGTGTGTTTGCTGTGATGATGGGGAATTGAGACGGGAGCGTTTTCATACCCAGAACACATCATAAATGAGCAGTCCTGACAACAGCAGGCAAGACACCTTCAGGCTGGGAAGCCGCACGAAGGCTATCATGGCGACGCACAAGCCCATGGCTAAAGCTGCAGGAGAGAGAGAGAAACACACACAACACCACAGAGTTAAAAACAGAATCCGACCTTTTTTTATGAGAAATGAGCTGAAACAGTAACACAGGGAGTGATTTTATCACATTTATTTAAGTAACATTAATTACTGTGCACGCAGGCCTAATTAATTAGACAGATTATTCTGATGGAAACTCTCTGCTCGTGTCCTACTTCATTTTATGGTGCAGGTGGTGTGACCTGATAACACATGAGACGAGGAGGTCAATCACGGGGCATGTCAGGCTTTTCAAACACAGAATATAAGTCTTGATAAAACTCAGATATATGTTGTTTATGATGGCTGCATTTTGCATTATTCCAAACAGGTGTAATGACAACAGGAACTGGACTGAAACATCTTTATAAAAAGAAAAAAAAAAGTTTTTCTTTCTGCATCTTTCCGTCCAATTTTGAGTGTTGCAGTGACACATGACAGGAAAATAAAGTTCATGCAGACACTTTCACATGTTATTCTTCATGTCTGAACAATGTCCCAAATTGACTCATCAACGCAGCCAGTGATTCCATTTATGTGTGTGTATTTGTTTTTTGTTCTTTGGGGGGAGGGTTGGGTGTTGGAATTAATGAAGAAACGTTTCTGTCATGCTGCATTGTTCACATTACTGAAGAAGACTGCCAGGAATATGTTTGAAATTCTTGCAGTTACACGCCCACTCACTTTTTCTCTGCTTCGTCACCACCTTTGATCAAAACCAGTTCATTTAAATGTCACTTATGTTTTGTTTAGCAGCTGAGAAACATGTCTTCTTCCTGTGCTGGTACGCAGCGCACTGCAGCAAGAGCATGAACATCGTGCTGCTAAAATGGTCATGACCAGTTCCTTCCTCCACAGGAGATGATGAAAGTTGAATTCAAGTCAGGACCTTTGCTTTTATTGAAGATTTGGATGTTTCAATATAAATATATTTCCTGATAAAATCCAAGTTAACAGCTATGCTAATAGTTGGCTACTCAGGATGACTAAAAGACTCTTCTGTGCTGATTTTAACATTTCTCATTACTGCAACATCCGTTAATGTCGTTAATGTGAGCTACAAACTGCCCTGCAGCTCAGAGTAATGTGCCATGAGGATCTACAAAACACCACCTGCTGCACAGTGAATTGTCTTTAAACTTTAACACAACTTTCTGAGAGTCATGACAAGGCAACTCACCGTCCATAAGGAGCCAGTGTCCAGTCAGCACCCAGATGAGCACCAACATAACCGAGAGGGAGAAGGACAGGAGCTCGGCCAGAGTGAAACGCCCACAGCAGCCGAATGATATCCTGCAATAAAGGAGAAATACGCTCAAAATCAAAAGTGAAAGTGATATCAACAAACTTTAACAGGCTGATAGATTTTTCCTATTGAGAAGCATAGCATTGTCCACTCCCTTTTGAGTGAAGGAGGTTGACTTAGTGACTTAGTGAGAGCCTCTCAAAAGAGAGACCCACCTGTGTGTCTCAGGTGTATTACCACCACGCTCTGGGCTGGAGAGGGGCAGACCATGATTTTCATCTCTAATTTGGGTTATTGAGACACATATATGTGGGGTCCAAAAGGCAAAGACTTTCCTCTCATCTGGATTTTTATCTTAATACAGGATGAAATGGCCCCTGAGAAGCATAAAGATACAAAAACTACAGCCTGTGCAGCCTTTATTTAAGAGCAGGTCATGACAAACGAAATAATACCAAACTAAAGACTGCAGAAAATGGTTATTGGGTCTGTGAAGCAGACAAAGGTTGCCTGAAACTTGATCAGAGGCTCTGAATCTGTAACAAGAGAGGAGGTGTTCATATCAGGTATTGAGTAGGTGGGTTGTATTGTTGGTTTTACTGTTGCTTGACACTGAAAGAGCTGATACATCCAGATACCTGGGCTCAGAAGATATCAAAAATGTTTTTTTGTGCGCTCATTTGAAAATACAAATGTTAAAGGGCTGGTTAAATCAAACCACAAAATACATTTTTGACTTATAGCCACAAAGCCTCACAGGCAGTTCTATGAAAATAAGACATCAACACAATAAAGAGATTTGTTGCACAATTGAGGAGACATTGATACGCTGTCAAAGAGCTATATGGATATTTGTAAAAGACGTGTGATATACAAAACAGCATGGGAGAGTTTGTGCAACAGCAGAAAACTAAATTTTACAACACAAAGAATCCACATGGTTTCCTTACTTGTTCTGTGGGGAGCAGGGTCTGGTCAGATACTGGCACATTGGCAACAAGAGGAATGCAAACGCAATTGTTGCAAGAACTGAGGAGAAGAACAAACAACACAGCAGTTGAGACCAGAGGCCTCAGACGCCTCTACTACTCGTTCCAGTTGTTTTCTGTTAGTTTAATGGGGTGGCTAATGGTCTTTACAGTTTCAATAATCAGCACAGAGAAGAGGACTTCCCCTGAGCGCAACCACTGAACAGGAAATGTGAGGAGTTCATTCTACAGCTGTAGTGCTGTCGTGATGTGCTCGAGAGCCGCAGTTACCTGCAGTGCAGATGGTGAAGACCACCTGTACTGAGTCGAAGAAGAAGAACATGACTAGCAGAGACACGGAGGCTCCTATGGGCAGGAACAGGGCCTGTGTGGAGTCTATAGTCTGAATACCTGTGAAGCAACATGGACATAAAAGTGAGAAGAATTTTTTTTAAAATCACAAGAAACCAAGAAACACAGATACAGTATACACTGGCTTTCTGGCTTCGAGGATGTGGTCAAAAGCTGAACAGAGAACCGGTTATGAGTGATTACCGGCAAATCCAAGAAAACATGTTGTCTGTGTATTTCAGGCCTCAGCATGTATGTTAACACTCACTGTTGTTTGTGTTGCTGTTATTGAAAGACCCCGTTGTCGTGGGGTTACCGTCTTTATCCTTCTCCTGGTTCTCACAATCCATGTTTAATGACCTGCAGTGGAGAGGGAAAAGACAGCTTCAGTTACCAAAACCTCTAAAAAAAAGTGTGAGGACTGTTAATGTAAGGATACAGGCTGCTGAAGAGACGCTGACTGCTGATGACTCCTGCTGCATACAAATAACTCTGTCAGTGGAAGATGACAAAAGTTTTCTTTGGGGAAGTTTGACTTATATATACAAAAAACGTCTCCACCTCCTTTGTGTTGATTACTCAATGCAGAGTGTAAGTACAGAGTAAAGCCAAGTAAGGCAGAGAGGTCTGTGAACTTTAGGTGAACTCTGTCTCCTCGCTGAAAAGTAACAAAGCCCTTTCCTCACACCAGCCCAAAAAATATTCCCGTTTTGCGTTTTTTTTTTTTTGTGCTCCTGTTCACATCTGGTACTCCTGCACACAGTCATAACAAATGTCGTAACTATGAAAGACCCTTATGAGTGAGGTCAAAAATATTTTCTTCATTCTCCACGTCTATCTCTAATCTGCAGATGCAAACAACGTCAGCTCCGTTTACTGCTCTGTCACTGTCGCACTGGGACGCCCTGTCATTGTCATTGTTTGTGCTTTTCCTAACAAGTCACGTTTCTCATATGACAGGAAACTTCGCATTTACAGCGCAAAGTAAAGGACCTTGAGACATTACTATAATCGTGTGAGTGTTAGTGTGAGTTTTAAACTGAGTTTCCAGGAAAATTATCGGTAGAAAATGCAGATTAAAGGGGAACTATGCAAGTACGGACATTTTTCCTCTGTTTTGCCAACCCTCCTCTGGCCATGTGCATTTGTTTTCAATGAAGCCGACGAGAAGGCAATCCGTGGAGCGGTCGATTAAGTTATATATCATACATGTGTTATGATTCAGTCTAATCTGTCATAAACAAGAGATTACGGGTAACGCGTCGTGGTGCCGCCGAGAGGAGAGCTGGGGCACTGGGGCGGAGGTGCTGATCTTGCATGTTTGGTTTTCGGCCACGTGATGCTAGGTGAAAGGTGGAGAGCCTCCATTCTCCCAATAACAAGTCATTTAACCATCACAATTACTAGAAGCTGTTCAATAAATTCATAATTTTAATTTAATAGGGGTAAAAATCTTGCATAGTTCCTCTTTAATGCACATCTGACAACTGGTGGTGCTGATCTTCCAGTCTGGTGCAATCAAACCACGGAGGGAGGTGATGATGATATAATGAGACTGGAATAATTGACACCAAAGAAATATACAACATAAAACACTTGATGGAAACAGCACCTACGCCTGTCTCCTATTAAAGCCTGATATATCTCTTCCTTTTTTTTATTGCTTCGGTTCAAATTTGTCTTAGCCAAGCATAAAAACTTTTAAATGCAAAAATTGAAAATGCACTTAAAGCAGGTGGAAGGGAAAGCTCAGATTTTGCTCCGTGTAAGCAACGGCCCCAGACTAGAATGAGCTCAGTGAAACTTGATCTGTGCAGTTGTGACTCAAAAACAATAATTACAATCCTCCACCCAATGACCAGCATGTGTCCCAAAACTGATTTCTGTCCAGTGTGTCCCAGGTTTGAATCAGCAGCTCACCTGTTGCAGAAACGGTTTGTCTGAGACAAAGACCCCTGACTGATTTACATGTGGAGAGAAAAAGAAACACCTGCCTTCTATTCTGCCTATGAATCAAACTCTATGGAGCCATTTACCTGATAATACCGCTCCTCTAAAACAAATGTGTTTTGGCCAATATCCTAATGCAACTAAATCAATCAAAAGACCATTAGGTGCAGGATTGTAGATCGTTTTCGGTGCACATAATGCACCAAAATCATGTTACGCCAACTGTTTAGAGCATAAACTTGGACTGTGAGAGAGCTGAACGCTGCTGCAACAAGTGTTTTTTTTTTACATTAATCATATGATGTGCAGTGTAATTAGATTTACCTCAGGCCCACGAATCACCTGCACGGCAAATAAACGTAAGTCGCATTTTCACATATTTACTGGAACACTCAAACAAAAGATTTTTTCCCCCTATGAACACAAGGTTTATTAAAACACATCCATTCATAAAGGAAAAAGAAACTTTTAGAAGGGTACACTTTTTTAAGAAATTGTGCCTCCAGATATATTCAGTTTTGTTTATTTGGGAAAAACAAAGTGGCTCTCCAAGTCACTGTATCCTGACGGCTGAGGTGAACTGTTTATTTGCCGACACTCACCTGAAGCTGCCATAGACGATGAGAAGGATGGAGATGAGGAAGGTGGACACCTGGCTGGAGTCAACTAGGGAGTACGCCCTGAGGAGGAGAGAGAGAGAAACATCGATGTGAGATTCTGTTGTTCACTGATCTCAGCTTATGTTAAATGCCGAAGACAAACATACATAGTGTTTTAAACAATTTCTTCTTACTGACACTGCACTGATTAACAGCAACGCAACGACTAGAAGTGTTTACTTTCCTACTTGAACTAGGGCTGCCACAATCATGCAATTTTAGTTGATGATTAATTGCCATAGACATAATTGTGATTAACAATTTAATTGTCTTTTTCTGACGATTTCATGCAACTAACCCCAAGCATAGTTTAATAATGCACATACACCTTATGAAGAAAACAAGCCATTTATTGGCATTAAACATTGGAACATGAAAATAAAAACTGCATTTCTGTTTGCCTTTAGGCTTTACAACTAAATCTATGATAGATGCTCATCGAAACGAGGTGAAGCTAAGTGCCTTGAGATAAACAGTTTGTGGCGCTCCACTCATGTGCCATTAAACCACAGCAGAAGAAACGGGTGCAATGTGATGATGTCATTAAAAGAGGACCATTTAAACCTCTAAATGGTAAAAAAAAAAAAAAAAAAATTACGAGCAAATAGTGATGGAAGTATGACAGTTCTGTCCGTCTGCTCTTTCACCTAGCTGTTTTTATACAGATGAATGGAAACAATGTTAACAATTATGCAAAATATTGCAGTCAGCTCAAATAATGTAATGTAATAATTGTGACAGGCCTAACTAAAACACATAACAAATTAACATACTAATCTGAACAACTAGAAAGTCAACAAGCATTTTTATGAACAAATGGTATCCTCTAAAGACTCCAAACTTCAAGCTGATACAAAGCTTCCTCACTACTTTCTTCCTAAGTGTAAGAGCCACTTCTTTGACTGCTCCCACAACTGTTTAATTTTTGACCATAGTACAGATTCATTACATGGCGAGAAAGGGGGGGGTGTTTGAGTTCCTTTCATCCTTTAGACCAATCATAGTCTGATTTTTAATCAACAATGTAATATTTCATAAGCCTCTCTGGCCCACTGCCTCTATCCTCAAGGAATATTAGGTTATTTATGTGTTCTTTTCCTGCACACAATATTTCAGGTTTAACAAAACAAAACAAGTACAGTTATTAACTTGCCCCCTTTCAAAACACAAGCGTCAATGTTAACTTGAATAGTGAACTTGAAGAGCAGTAAACTACAGGGGCAGAACAAACTCCCCCTTGTAGCTGTTTAACTGTGGTGAATTGTGCAAGTGTCCCTTTCTCTTGAAATAAAGGTGGTTTTTCTTCTCTATTCTGCTCTATAATCAATTCAGCTGAGGAGTGCACACCCATATACACATACCAACCCTCAGCCTGACATCAGAATACATCCTGGTGGCAGACCTCTCTGCATATTTTTTTTATACCAACCATGCTGTGGAAAATAACAAAATTGGAGACAAGTATGCAACTGTAATTGTAGTCGATCGTTTCAAATTCTGTACTTTCACCATCTCACACTGGTTGTGGCAATTTTATCTGCAGCAGCTTCAATCTGTGCACACACAAGCCACATTTTCCCCTCTGAAATAGAAATGCAAAAAATATTCTGACAACTACAAATTTACATGTCGGGCAGAGAAACTGTTACAGCAGCTACGAACATAATGAAGTATATACATGTATGTTTATAAGAGCAAGTGTAAACTAACTGAGTGATAGTAGAGCCTGTGTATTGTCAATACAAGAGGAACTGGGTCATCAGAGTTCAATTTAACTGCTGGATCGTAATCACAGTAAATGTTTTAGTGACCATCTCGCGCAACGTGGAAACACGGCAAACATGTTGTATCGCTGCGCAACCAGCTTAATGCTGCGTGCTGCAAAAAAGTGCTGCTGTGTTACACTGAACCCAACGTACTCTGTTCCCCCGAGATCACTGGGCCCCGTAATTACACCCAACAGAGCAGCGAGGAACTGAGAGTGAGACAATTCGATGGCAAAATAAGAATTGCAAATTTTGTTGCAAGTTATTGATTATGAAAATCAATAAGGCAAATGGGATCCATACATTCCTAGGCAAATTGGAAACTGTCGACAAAGGAAGGAGGTCTAAGCTTACGACAGCAATAAGGTTGGGGTTTTTTAGGTTTCTTTTTCATTTACAATCAAGTCTTTATTTTTTGAAAAACAAATTGTTTTATGTCTTGTTTGTATTGTACTTCAACTTAGCCAATACCTTAAATGGAGACTTGTTATAAATCATAATCTGAATTAACCTTTTAAGACACAACATCCCGCCCTGGGGAAGCTTTGGCCTTGGTAGCTTTAACTTCTTATGCGCTCTGGTGTGTGTGCTGGACTTGAGCTGTACACAACCTTGATAAATCATACATTATTTGAAAGCTCTAACTCTCCTGATCCATCTGTACAGTTTGGATCCTCACTTCACTGCAACAGCTGTTCACAAAGAATTGGCTGAGACCTGTGGCCCTGATCCAAAATGTTTTCACCACAAAAAGGTCCTACGGGTTTCGTTTTTATGCTTTTTTTAAGAAGAAAAAAGAAAAAAGATAGGCAAGTCGTTTTGTGTGTTATTGAGCTTTGTGGGGCAGACTAGACAAAATAAAGATGACCTGATGAAGGACAACATAATGCATGTCCTCTGCTCAGGGTTGCTGTTAAAAGAGATTCCATACACTTCAGTTTGAAGACGGCTCGTATCTTTATTATGGTCTAGGGGAGATGAGCTCCACTGTCTCGAGTGAGGCTTTAAGATTTTCCCTCATCCAGCTCCTTTTTAGTCTGTTTATCAGTCAAACACAAACAGAGGTTCTGAGATTACACATCTAATTAATTACACATCTAATTAGTCTTCTAAATTCAGCATAAAGTAATCTCGCTGTTTTGTCAGACACTGTGTAAATAGGCTGCTAGTTTGCACACTGAAGCTGTGTGTAAGCACCAAATTGTTCCCATATCAATGATCTGCAGCTTTGACACAGCGCAGACTTGACACGCAACCTTATAATGCAGGGCTTTTTTTTCTGGGGCAAAGACAAGGCCGCCACTGTGAAGTGCTGACTTCAGGTGAGAGGTGCAGATTTGACCCTAATCCTGACCCGTCTGTCATAACTTGTCAGAATCACTGGCCAGGGGTGAGGCATCACGCAGGCATGGAGCTTTTTAAAAAAAAAAAAAAAAAAAAAGCAAACCTCTCCCCTGAATAATGTCATCATCACTGATCTAAAACCTCTATTGTACATCCATTGCAGCCATGTACACTATAGCAGCCAGCAATCCTGCAATGCAATGATTCACATGCAAAATTACACTCGTGTAACCCTACACCTATCATGATTGCAATAGTGGTTAGGTTTCAATCAATATAAGCTTGTAAATGTATCGCCGTAGATTAATATGTTGGTCGATAAGTGATAGTGGACTAGAAATGCCAAAGATATGTTTGAGTAGTTTTTCCCAACATAATGTTTGCTGAGAGTTTTTAGAGAAGAAGTGAGAGAGAAAGAGGGTCACAGCTTTCACATACAAAGGGTGACAAACTAGAAGAGAGGAAGTCTCAAAAAGCCTGATGACAGCTGCTCCACACAGTTAACCAGCACAGGAACAATAGTCACAAGTTGACTGCTGCCACAACCGATAACTGTGCTGAATTAACATCAATAAGTTAGTATTTTTGGGGTATTTTTCCTCCACCGTGTCACTCTGACATTTGTTTTTATTTTTTCATTGATCGGCTGTGGTTCATCTTTTCAAAGGCATAAATGTCTCCCCGTCTCCTCTGTCCTTAACTTTGTTATTATGAGGCAACACACTGACAATATGAATGGGTTTCCTCTGCAAACCCCTGTACCACGCAGGCCGCATACCAGAATGTGTTGCTAGCAAAGCTCGATCAGGTGCAATCCAAATTCACTGGAGTCTCTCTTTTTGTTTAATTGCATTGATAAGAGGTTTAATTGCCATTAATATAATCCATTATATTAAAGGGACTACGAGGACTTTCGGAAAGGTAAGTGTTTTCACACTACATATCCCATGAGCCTCCGCGCGCATGGTGAAATTCTTGGATCAGCACAAGACAAACGAAAGCGACAGCATTTGCCAAGAATGTTTTCATTAATCAAGAACGAAAGTCGGAGGTTCGAAGACGATCTGATACTGTCGTAGTTCTGACCATAAACGATGCCAACTAGCGATCTGGCGGCGTTATTCCCATGACCCGCCGGGCAGCGTCTGGGAAACCCAAACTAGGAAATGCTGGGCGAGTCGACCACTAAATAATAATATCAAAATAACTACAAAGACAAAACGATATTTATCGAAAAGGGACCTATTAACAAGTGCGGGTAATGTAGATTCATCCACATTAATATGAGACTCTTTTATAACCAAAAGCAAACTTCTCAGGGTCCTTTTAATGTTCTGTGTTTTCACTAATTGTAATATCTGACTTTTCAATAAAGTTTGCTTTAAAAAAAAAAACAAAGTCTATCGCAGCTCCAAAAAAAAAAAAAGGTTTAATTGCCAGCCTCATTAATTATACTGATAAGATATAAACCAACACCATAACCATATAGCTTGTCCTGGCCCCAGGGTATGACCATAAGGAATAACACAATAAAATACTGTCATCACAAGAACAGGTCTCATGAGATAACGTGTGCTTTGGTCAAAGAATTTGCAGAATAGCTACCAAGAAGTTGCTACAGAAAGTATTTGGCCACATGTGTAGACGTATCAGGCCCTGCTATTGAAATCTGTCCTTTTCTGCTGGCATGCAATGAATACCGTTTCAGTTCTGACTGTCGCTGGGCTGCAATAGTAGTTTTTCTTCAAACTACTGACATGGAAAACAGCCCTTGCATAAAAAGACTCAAAATCATTTTTCATTCTGGTGCGCATTTGGCACAGGAATTCATAGTTTTTTCATTTGGATGCTGGGGAATACGAAGCAAGAATCTCTTGTCTCTTTCATTCATTTACTAGTACAGGAATGACTACAGGGAGTCTTGCAAGGGGAGGGGTAACATGTAGTTCACTGTGGAAACAGGACACCAAGACAATGCTGCATCATGTAGCTCTGCCCAGGTCATGTTTGTCCAATACAGGTCACTACTTAATGAGAGAAAAACACACTCAGCAGGCATCACTTTTTAAGTCACGTCAAATTACAATGGGGCCGAGAATACTTGACCCAAGACCTACAGTGCTGTAATACACATCTAACAATGTAGTCGGTCCAAATATGACACCGTATTCAAGAAAATGCTCTCCTTTTGTCGGCTGTAACCTAAATGGGTTAAATGTCTTACCGACAGTTTGGCCCTCGAGCATTAAGAAAGTGATTAAGACACTGACCTTGTTCATCTACACACAGACTCTAATGATGTCACTGCCTCACTGTCAACACAGCGAGCACATAGACAGCAAGTTTAATCTACCACGGCCCTAATTCATATTCTAGTATCGAACGGGTTCGTCTGAATTCTGTGCACAGAAGCCTGTAGAACATGGGTGCGATAGATGAATGGAACATTTAAAAACAAAATACAATCCCGGACTGTTGAGGGCTGGATGGCAGCCCAAAGTGCCATAAGACGTCCTTGTTCGCTGACAGACTAGGTTTTTCAATAACACAATTCCAATACCGACCTCCATCAAGCCACTTGCATGCATGACTTGACCACTAAGGGCCAGGTCAACAGGCCACAATGAAGACTTTTGCAAACGCTGTCCCTGCGAGGAGGCGGCGTGGACATTCAGGGGCTGAGTGTCCAGAAACAATATCTTGCTCAGGTTTGTCTTGAAACACACATGTTGACACTATGTTCAGCTGAAAAACTGTGAGCTCCGAGCACTTATATAATTTTTTTCTTGTGTGGTTGTTTAGGTAAGCATGTGGTAACCGCTGGGTGGAGACGCTGTTGGACCTCCAGTGGGGAATCAACATTTATCGGCCTCCACTTTCTCCCCCACTTATGGATGTAATGGGCAACATCCTTCAGGAACAAGGATGTCATTTGTGATCAACTGTGACCTCATCACTCGCTGCATTGCAGCTCTGGTGTGCGTTCACATTCTTTTGTGGCATTAGTTTTGTTTTGTGAGGGGTTTAAAAGCATATAATATAGCATACAATGTCCTGGATTGGGTTTGTTCATGATGTTACAACTACAAAGTCCACACGTCAGCTCAGAGTCACAAGGATAGACATCAGTGTGACAGCCTCAGTGTGTATTAGGTAAAAGCTGAGGTCCAGATTTCATGATGTTAAAGGGATAGTTCAACATTTTGGCAAATTGGCCCATTGCCATAATCCCTATAGTCTTAGGAATGGGTTTGTTACCTTTAATTGTCGGTGTAGGATGTTTTTTTAACGGCGGAGGCGAGCCATGAGCTGCTCAGAGCTACGCTACAGAGGCTAATGGGATTTCTTGGTTTCCCTCATCAACTCATCAAATACACAATCCAACAACTCCAAAACACTCTTGTGGACAAGTTGTGACCTGCACATTCACCACGCTATGAGATAATAACGGAACGTTACAAGACAGAGTTGTTTTAGAGGTAAATTCATGCAAAACCACTGATGGGTGTTACCGTCTGGGGCAGTTTTTCGACAAGCCGTCACTGCATTTGCCTCGAAAACAACTGTGCAGTTCTAAAAACATTTTATAACAACAATTAATGGTAACGAACCTACTCCTAAGACTATAGGGATTATGGCAAATTTGCCAAAATGTTGAACTATCCCTTTAATGTTCTTTGAGCAGCCAAAACCACAGCCTCATCATTTTAGATGAGTTTGTCTACTGTGTCCCCAAATTAAAACTACTTAGGTTCTTTACGTTCTGAAGAATAATCATTAGTGCTGCTTCTGTTGTTTAGGAGGCAACAGGTGTCTCAGTAATCCTTCAGGGTCAAACAGGTCAACGTGCTCTAAGCTGCCATCTTGGTCGATGTGTGTCTATTCAATTGTAACATCCAATGACATGAGACCTAAAAGTGTTTGTTGTCCATTTTTGAGGAAGCACAGCTTCCATATATAAAAGGACTACAAAAGCCTCTTAAGACCAGATAGCACTGTTCATGATGTATAGTCTTACTTTAAATGTGCAGAAGTCAACATTTTCACCATTACCTACTTAATGAGTTGTGTGAATGATTAGTCGGTGTCTAAAAAGGCCGAGCTTGAATTAGATTGTACTGTGAATGGTCTTGATAATAGGATTGTAGGATTAGTTTCCTGAGGAAGGATGTTTTTCTCTTGAATTCATTAATAAAAGGCCAAAGAAAGAAAAAATATACTATTGGACTGCTACTTAGAGGATACTGTCAACACAGACCTCATCCAACATTTCTGAATGAAGCCATATCATCTGATACAATTTTTAAATAGAACATTTAAGATTAATTTTCTAATAAGCCTCAATCAAATTGGTGTGACGAGTTTGTGAACCGAAGAACAGTCATCTTTAAACCGTCCCTACTCTACTACAGGTTTATTTGCTGAAAAGAAAGTCAGTTGTGGAAAATGACAAATATATTGGCACGTTAGTTAATTACCATTTATGTATAACCTGATATAACTTAAAGAATCGAACATGATCTTTATTGAAACAATGTACAGTGCACCCTCCACCACACCTGTAAGAGGACCCATACATTTCTAAAACCATCTTCACAGGAAGTAGAAACAAGCTGACGAGATGATTTTAGCAGGCAGCCACAATAAGATGAGGCGAGGAGGAAACTGAACCAATGTGGCATCATTCTTGGTGTTTATTTTGTAAGGATCTGTGTAGCAACATCGATGAATCAATCTAGATTTGCTAAAACAATCAATTTATTTATCCAGTGATGGAAAATTCATTACAAAAACTAAATGATGGTAATCTTGATCGACAACCAAGTATGTGGATAATTTAACAAGTGCCACAGAATCTGTGGTTATAGGTATTTGTTATTACCTGCAGCAGTTTGTAAAAACTTAAATGTGTCTTTGCAGCTTTTCTCCACTCAAGCATAACCTAGAGTAAGAAAGGGAAATACTTCACATACTACTAAGCATAATCTTCCACCTTTACTCTAATAGGGGTGGGTGCTGCAGATTGCACATTGGAGACTCAACATGGCAGACTGTAATTGTAAAGAGGTTTAACTATATGATCGCATTTTTTAATCAAAGGACCAAGGAGTGTCAGACCCATACTGAGTGCTTGCTTTGTCATGATGCCGTTGTCCATCCATGTGTTACAAGGTATTTCTAATGCTACAACACTTACAGCCTGCAGCATTAGGACTGTACTGAAAGTAGTTACACTGAAACAATCCCAGTGCTGTAACTCCATGTAATCAGTCTTTGTCAATATATCGCCTCTTGTAAACAGAGGTGACAACAGAAACATCCCGATGAGACTCAGTAAAACATTTACAGCACAGCAGCACTTGCTCCAGAGGATCACATCATATTTATCTATCACTGTTGACATGATCGCCATGCCTACCTTCTCTCTTCCCCTTCACATCACAAAAGTCCTGCCTTTCTCAGTCCTATTGTAAATCTTACTGGGGCATCGTTGTGTGCACTTGCCAGCCACATAATCACACTTGACCAACCAAGCCTGAAGATAACAAAGATTGAACCATTGGGCTGTCAAGCAGTGAGATGCTAAACCAAAGCAAAGGCACAGTGATTCGGCTGAAAACAAATATTTTACAATCGTGATACTGGACATCCCTGGAGTAACTTTTTTTGTTTTAAGTTCTAATAAACACAGTAAAAGTTTCCACAAGATGGCATCAACAAGTGCAGCAAACGATCAGATTTACCTGAGCAAAATACAGAGGGAAGAGAGCAGCAAATTTTTCCTGGGAAGTAAATTGAAATACTAATTGGCCTGCTCGTTCCTATGACTGTTTAATTGCTATGTGCCCTTTTCATCTATAAGGATGTTAGGACTGATAAGGTCGAATTCAACCACATGCAAAAGGCTCAAAACTGAAAGTAAGGAAGTGAAAGTAGGTGAAAACTTGCTCCTTTCGCCATCGCTTATATTTTACCAGTGTGGTGGTAAAAGCTTCTCACATATTGTTGGGAATCAAACAAGCTGCGAAGCTACCTGCTGCTGCTGCGAAGGCAGTTCAAAGAAGCCTCAAACTACAACTTGCCAGCTTTCATATGAGAAATCTTAAGAACCGTACATTAGCCTGTAGGTTACCACCAGGAGGCTAAATAAGGGTTGCTGTGGTTTACTTATTAGTAAATTTCTCCAGGCAGCAATACAGTAGCTATAAAACTAATTGTGCACAGAACTTGTAAATGCTGCCGAGTGCAGCACCCTAACCAAGCATCTTTATGCACACTTTCATTACTGACCTATCTTTTAATACTTCCTTTAGCCAAATACCACTTATATCACCAAATGCATGATCTGTGTCTGTGGTTACTTATCTGTATCTTAAATTAAAAACTCACCGCAGCTTTATTCATTATTGTGAAGTGCCAATATCACAAGTGTTTGTACATTATAAAATATAGAAAATGGAGCAGATAATCAAGTGTAATGGTTGTTGAGACCCATGAAGACCTCATTTACTACACAAGTGATCTTCACAAAAAATATGGAGTTAATGGAGCTTGATGATATGGCACAATTAACTGAGCAGGTGCACCACCATCAGTATTTCTTGACCAAAATCACAATCACTCTGAATACAACATTACAGGTATTTTCCTGATTTGAACATTGTCAGCTGCAGCTCTGTTTAACGGGCCGCAATTTTATGTTTCTACTGACCTGATTCAAATTAAAAAAGGACATACGTAGGAAAGCAACTAGTCATTTGACACTGTTGTATAACTGCAGTAGGCTACTGCAGATGGCTGTATTTTGAAGAACAGTGTGAAAAGCTGTGCAATATTTTTAACAGTTTGGTTGCAAAGCAAAGATGATGACAGTGTGAACGTTCCAGCATCGATTTAGTGTCAATGGTAACACTGCCTTTACTCATTATTCATCTCTGAGGCTCCTCTGTGACATTTAGGTTATTTCTGGCACAATTCATGGTCACTGTCCTTAATAATATTTTTCTGCTTAGCTTGCACATTGACCCAAACAACCACACACTCAAGCCCCATTCTGACAGGATTTATTTCTCCAGGGGAGGTTAAGGTGATTTTATACAAACACACCGACCTAAGACCTTCATCCATGTTGTCTTCATTATTAGATGAAACGGTCTACCTTGTATAGAGCTGCAATTAGACAATTACTTCAGCAACCTATACTCATAATTGTTTCAGTCATTTACATTGAATCAAAAATGTCAAATATTTAGCCTACCATTTGTACTTTCTTAAAGATGAAGATTATGTTTTCATTTTACACACAGCTCAGAATATCTTTGGATTCTGAACTATTGGTTGGACAAAACGAGACATTTTAATGATTAATGATGAAACTAATCATTGTTTGCAATCAGAAAACTTAATTTAACATCAGTACACTGCGTGCAATGAATGGCGTAAGACATGTTTAGCCGAGCTGAAAACCTTAACCAACACACATGTATACAAGTCAATTTTGAAGCTGCTGCAAACTTTTCCAATAAAAATTTGAACTATCAAATAACTATTAGCTATATCAGCTCTGTTTTAGGAGTTTCAGACAAAGCCATACAGCATCCTAACACCGTAGAAGCATCTGTTATTGGCTAGAAACTAGTGCACTTCACTCAGTCTTCAAAATTCTTTTGTATTTTGTCAGTGTCTCTGTGGCAGTCACGTGTTAACACTGACTAAGTCAAACAATACACGGAACCTCTCCAAAAAGAAATACAAAATGAAAACTAAACATCACCCAAACATGACTGAATAAACACTGGAGAAGAACTCTGGGGAGCAAAAACTGAACCTAGCAGATGGATTTTTTAAGCAATGGCTGTCAGCTTCAATTCCCTTATAAAACAACTGGTGTTTCCTGCACGCTGAATATTGATAGTTAAAATGGATGTGATAAAAGCTGCCCTCTAACCTTAGCAGGATGCAGGTCAAACACATCATTAATAGAGCTGTATCAACACACCAGATGACGGACATGGTAGATTATTAGTTCATAAATGTGATGTGCCTGTGTTGATGAGAAGTCTTTGACCTAATCCTACATCAAAGTGGACTTTTTTTTTTGCAGTGGCTGAGCTTCATCTATCTCCCTGTCAGCAGTTTCTCGCAATATATATAATACAATTGATGAAAGAGAAAAGTCACCCAAAACGCTGACATTAAACCCTATGAGATCAACACGCTGCATCCCTGTGGACCCCCACCATTCAATGACTCTTCTCTGGTCTGGGGGAGTCTTTTGGTTTAGACTATATTCACAGAGACACAAGAGGATGTTGTTATACAAACGATCGTTACAAACACTGAACCCGTGGAGTAAACAGGAACAATTCAGCCTTCATTAATTAGCAAGGCCTCAGCAAGAAGTCAGGTCCTTTTCATTCATGGGGACACAACGCAATTCAGTGATCACATCATCTCTGTCTGTCTTTGCCAAGCGCTAAAATTCAGCTATAATGTTAATCTGGCTTTAGGTGTATGTGTGTACCCCCACAGTTTAGTAAAGACGATTTCTAACAACCTGTCGTGTGTCACTATGTCTAGCTCAGCCCTTAAACTGGCATTTTATTTTCATGACTGCGATGCAAGTTAGCTCAGCCTAGCTCTACGGCAGGACCTTTGTTATTGTGAGCAGCGGGTCGACGACGAAGAAAGCCATTAGCCATTTAATCAGCTAACGCTAATTTGCTGGCATAGCTGGCGTCCACTAATCTGCCCCCCCACCACACACACACCGCCTCCGTGCAACACTGAGCTTATTAAACAAAAAAATACATTTTTTTAGGAGCTAACCACCATTAGTAGTCATTCACCAACTTGCTAACACGCCAGTGAGCTTATCAGACCATTAGCCAGGCAGCTAGCTCCGGAGCTAACACTCACAACAGCACCAAAGCCGTTAGCTTTAGCATAAGCTAAGTTAGCTATTAGCAACATCAGACCCAGCAGTTGGAAAAAAAATTACAAAAATTCAGTGTCATTTGGTTCTCTGTATGGTGATAAATGTGTCTAATAGTGTCGACGTGAAGAGCCAAGCCTTTGTATGAATTGTCAGATTTATAATTCATTGGTTTAGTGACCTATATCTATCAACCGGGGCTTGGCAGCTGTAGCAGCTTTAGCTTTAGCGTTAGCCCCCGCTGCTAATCGGTAGCTGCTGTGCCTGTGCGCACTCACCAAGATGAGTAGCCCTGCTCCGCCATATCGCCGAAAACAGTGGGCTCTGCGACTGTGGCTAACACACAGATTCAGGTCCCGGTGACAACCCGTGGGGACCTCGGCGTGGTTTTTCTGCTTTTCCCTTCACAATCCGACGTCCTTTAGTAGTTACTTTTAGGTGACAACATGATGATGATGATACATCCCGGCGGCGGCAGCAGCTAGTGATCACTAGCTGGATATCTTGCGATTGAAAACGGGAATGATGATGGTTTGCTATCGTTAGGTGGACAAGACAAAGCACCCCGAGAAAAAAAACACACTGATGTTATTTTCGTCGGTTTCGCTAATGTCCTGCCGTCACCCCAGCCAAGAAGGCTCGGTCTCCAACGATGCTACACCCACTGTAAATCCATATTCAGCTTGATGTATCCAGAATAAATTCGGATATTCCTCAAGTCTGCACCCCTAGCTGTTATGGAAGACGTTCAGCTTTGTTTTCTATGGCGAGAGTCACGGGAACGCGCAAAATCGCCCTGCTGTAGAGGTTTACAAGTAGGACGTGCACTGAAATGTTTTTGTGCACTGAAAATGCTTGCAATGGTTTCCCTTCAGCTGCCAGC
Organism: Trachurus japonicus; assembly: GCF_045865225.1. Lineage (NCBI taxonomy): Eukaryota > Metazoa > Chordata > Actinopteri > Carangiformes > Carangidae > Trachurus > Trachurus japonicus. The sequence continues at coordinate 18,213,370 of NC_140918.1, forward strand.
ATTGCAGCCTATCACACACACGTCTACAACTGAAGCCGTGAGCATTACGTCGATCATAAAATGTAATTTATGGTTATTGATTATGATTATTTTAATTGACAAAATTCTGGAAAAAACTGACCACCCTTAAATAATATTGGGAAATGGGTCATGCAAAATCATATTTTGTGGACAAATTATATCCTAAGTGAATCCTTTGGTTTATATATATTTTTAAAAAGAATAACTGTAAATAACACATGGAAAATATTATTTTGCAAATAAGTAATGAATGTGGCCTGGGCTCAGAGTCACAAATATGGTTTTATAGAAATACCGGTAGCTATGCTATTTGAATCAGTCCACAACAGAGGGTTAGAAGACCTCTAGTGAAATGCCAGATCATACAGCCTGCAATACTCAACAAAATACACTAACTACCATACAACAATTAACCTAAAACACAGCAGTGTGTTGTAGTGAGCCAGTCAATTAAAAATACAGCAAATATGTTAGGCTTTACAATCAATCAACTCAATTGCAGTCACGATTTTACAGATGATGTAGGACTATTGACAGGTAAACAAGCACTGCAATGGCATCATTAGTTCAGTAGAGTAGAGCCCTCATTAGTCTTGTAATCCCAAAATTCACTGATTGCAGAATTTGCAAGAATGAGCAAGAAGACACATTTTGTCTGGTACATTCAGATGTGTCTCTGTTCTTCCTCAATTATTACTGGATAAACCAGTTTTAGTTTTGTAGTATTTAATTTGTAAAGCTGTTTAAGATGATTGAACTTTAGAGTGAGAGCTCTTGTAGAAAATTACATGCCAGTCTGTACATACTGTACATGTAGGCTACTGAGGTAAAAGGAAATTAGGCCTACTTATTGTTGACATGTCTTAATCAGACCATTATAAAAAATATTGTGATTCCCTACTTCGGCTAACTGGATCGAGCCCCACTAGCACGCCCAACTGCACCCCCCAGTGAAAAAGTGTTGGATGGAGCAAACAACATACAATTTTTATTAGCCACATTAGCAGCATGGCTCTAGGGATAGCAATGCAAGTCAAACTTTGGTTCAGATGAAAATATTTCACCAGCAACTTGTTGGATTTTGTACAATTTGTGATTTTCAGAGGATGAAGTCTACTGACTTCGGTGACCTCCTGATGTTTCCTCAGGCATCTATGATGTTGACCTGGTGTGCTTGTTGTTGTGAAATGTCTCTAAAACTATGCAATGAATATCCTGGTCAGTTTATGAGATATAGACCATATGTGTTCAAAGTCAACATTATCCTCTGGCTGGCATACATTAAATATGCTCAGTGCATCCAGTGGCTATCTGCCCATTCATCTGTGACATCTTCAAGTGGATACTTTGACACAGATGGTAAACTGTAAGGAAAGGTCAGCGGGGGTCACCCAATACATTTAGATTTTGAACTGTGAAAGTCTACAGAAAATGTCAACCAGATTTTGCAATTACTTTTCTAATGATGTGTTTAAAACTAACATTTTGACCTTGAGGTTGAATGTCACAAACATAAATGATATGCCCCCATGGGCCCATGAATGTTATCTGTAATTTTGCTGGAAATCTGCCCATTAGATTTCTTAAGGTCAAGTGGTGGTCAATGTTAGTTTGATAGTGTAACTAGAAAAACGACCAGGCAATCAAATACATGACTCACTCTCCACAGCAAATCTCTATGTTTTAGAGATAATTTATTGCGGATTAAAGGATTCAGTGTGGTAAATTCTGGGTCTAGTGTCATTAGACAAAAGATCATGGGTGTCAATGAAATCTTTTTGAATTATCTACTTTACACCTTGTAAAGAGTCTGAGAAAAGAATACATACGAGTCATGAACGAGGTCAAGACCCAACCTGACAAGACATTTGTGAGTGTGAAATGCACCAAGATTTCACAATGTGTCACTCAGACTCATGAATGCGAAATTTCATGTTAATGTGGAAAGATCTGCCTTTGGATATGCAGATGCAGATCTGAGAGCATCTAAAAAAACACAGCCATATCAAAAACACAAGATGCAATTACACATTTAAAATCTGGTTACACATTTACAAATTTGTGCACGCAATCGCATATCAATTCAAATGATCGCAAATCTCAGCACTCATCTTCAAATCAAGGTACAAACTCACAAATCACACAAAGTGTAGGTTTATCGTTATCTCTATGTGCAGTGTAAAATAGGCTAATTTAAGTGCTTATGTGTAATTTCTCTGCCTTATAGCCCTGTTCAGTCTGATATTCTCATCACCAGTAAAACAAAATACACTCTCATTTGGGTTTGTTTAAGCCCATGTGAACGCTGCAAATTGTCAACATACAGGCCTGTGGGTATAATAATGCAAAGCTTTTAATTTCCCATCCTGATTAAGTCAAAACCACAAAGAAAAGTGCAGCAATGCTTTGTTTTCCCTTTCCACTATTGCTGCAGTTAAATATGTGTATTGATCTGAGCTAAGTTTTACACACTGTTTTAAGTCCAGTGGAATGAATGATTGTGCTGGATAATAGAAAACTTTCCTATTAGGGCTTAGTGATGCCAGACGAGACAGTGCCTTTCCTGTAGATAAAGATGGCATTAGGGTTTAGAAAGGGGTCAGTGGGATTCCCACTAACCAAAGAGTGTGGGGATTACCAAAGTCTGCAAAGAGCTGCTTTTCTTACAGATTATGTACAATCTGTTCTCAACAACAGAGCCTCATATTCTCAAGATACAGGAGCAGCATTAACCAGAAACCTTATTAATTTTAGTTTTAGAGCAACTAAGGTTTTAGAGCAGCATCCATCCACCTGCTCTCAGATACTTTTTGAGACTGAACTTTGTACTTGAGGGTTATTAGAGACAGTTGAACCTTTCACTATGTATAAAAAAAATAAATATTTAGTCTGTACTTTTCATTCCTGTCGTTTATTCTGCATGCTTCAGGGTCAGTTTGAAAACACTCCATGCCCCATCAAGTTGTTGGGAGACACAAAGAGACAAAGTAACACTGACTAGAAACCAGAGGGGTGGGCACATACCTCTGCCAAGGCCTATGCCAAACACACATACATCAGACATAATGATTGCAAATTCATAGTAAATGATCCAGAGCTGCCCTTAAAATTGAATGGGCTTTTCACCAGTCCATGCCCCATCACCCCACTGTGTCTGGAAAAAATCTTTCAGCGCCTGTTGTGTTTTTCATTAGACAAATGAACAAACCAAAAAAAAAAAACTGACAATGGTGCACACATAATAATCCTGTGGATTGTATTAGTCACCTGCAGCTGGAGTGTCAATCACTCCTAGCAGACATAAGCAGCAGCTAACCTGCCATCAGCAACACTTACTCAGTGTTCAAGGCATCCAGCCAATGAAGAGCTAAATGTTCTGTGATTTTGAGGGGAAGTGTTATAATAATGAGTGTCATGATACTCACAGTAACATCAGAAATAATGAAAATTACCCAGTTTAGTGCAGAAGATAATCATGTTGTAGTGGATGCTTGATGAACTTGGAGCCTCCGAGAAGCACACTGGTCTCTATATCAAACGCTCCAGGAGGGAGCATTACGTAAAGACTGTGAATCAAGACATTTTAGCCTCAAGTGGATGACATTCATTTTAAAAACTCAGTTTATTGTGCACTGATCCTATTGATGTCCGCTACATAACAGCAAGGCATCACTCATGTAGGAGTACATAAAACAGCGGTAAAAACGAAACTAGATAAGAGTATACTAGCTGCATTGTTGTGTGTTAAGTGCACTAAGATAAGTAGAGGGGTGCAGCCGTCATTGAGTACACAACTGAGCAACAAGTTATCTGATATCCTGTCATATGGTATTTCTACAAAAAATATACCAATAAGCAGAAGTCTCTCACTTTTACATTAAATTGAAATTCCATCATTTAATGTTGAACTGATACAGATTTTGTATTAAAAAGAAAATTTTCAAGTTACAAGTTACACAATTTTCTTTAAAATATTTTTTGTACTTAAAACAAAAGCATAATATACACTAGCATGAAATAAACCACAAAATATTGTAGCACACACACATGTCCACTAGATGTCAGTGTTCACTTTAATAATAGTAGTTGAAGCTCTACACATGTTGACTACCAGTCATAAAACGGTAGTGAGTCCTACAGAAAGAGGTCTAAGATATGATATATATTATCAGATTATTAAGGTATTTCCACTTAAAAACATCCAGAGTCCAGTGCCACTTGCCACATTTCTTATTTCATATTTGCTCCATTGTTTGGTGCAATTACTGATGCTCAGATACCTCACCACACGTCATCATCATCATCATCATGTGGGGCCTATTTGCTTGATTTACACCTCACTTTAAAGTGTTATAAAACAGGATAACAACAAAAGTGTCATGTTTTCCCTATGCCATCTTCAGTTGAAGAATAGAGCTCATTATAACAGGTGGTCACATATCAGATGTTGCACATCCGGCAGACTGGCTCAGCTAAATGCTTCATTTCTCTGGCTGATTTAAAGCACCTGATTACACATCCGAACTGATTAAATGGGGAGACTGAGTACACTGTCAGTATTGTTGTATATCTGTGTGAGAGCTCCAACCTCCAGGTCATGTGGCTGTGAGAAGGGAAAACCTTTATGTACAATTTCTGTTGCTTCATTGTACGTGTTGTACACTGTGCGAATTACTCGAGGACATAATCCTAATCTATAGGATAATCTTCCCACATCTGCATACAGAGACAAGCAATTACTAAAAGAGTGCAGTGATTTATTTATTTTTTTCTAAAAAAAAAAAAAAGAAAAGGTTGCACCCTTCAATCATTAACCTCACGTGAAAGCAGCATGTTTGAGTTATTCTATTACAGAGAGGGTGTTCAAAACATATCCTCAGGGTTGGACAAAAACATGAGCACAAAGCAGTGGTTGCTTTTAGTGCAATTCAGTTTGTGTATTTTGTTTCCCTATGCCTGACCTTTAATGATGCATTTGTGGCACAAGATCACCAGGTGCTTGGTGACAGGCCTCCCACTCAGACAGGTATTATCCCCCGGCTGTGGATCACAATACAGAAACCCCAGTGACACAGATCCCATGCTTGCTGTCATGGACACCATTGACAAAAGCAGAAATGACTTTCACATATTTGTACTGTGCACCGCTCTCAGCTGCAAGTGGGTTTACACCGTCGGCTGCTGATCTCCATTCACACAGCAAGTTTGGTGAAATGGGTGTTAGGTGTTATCACAGATAAGTGGTTGCAAATTATGATGCAACCACTTGAGCAGCAATTTTTTTTTGTGTGTGTGTGGCTGAATTAAAAAGAAAAAAAAAAGAGGAGACTGATGTCAGAGTTTGTGGCTGGCAGTTGAAACAGGAACTCTGCAGCCTCCCTTTCCCCTTCCTCTCAAGCAGAGTCGGGGGGTGAACGCCTGCGTTTGAAGCTCTCCCCCTAGGCTCCAGGGTTCTGTGGGATCCGGGGGTGCTGACACTGTTAGCACGCCTGATATGAGAGCCTGATCAAAGCTGGCTCATTCTGCCTGACCGATTTCCACAGGATTAAGGATTAGGGAGACAGGAAGCTGGGAGAGGCACAGAGACAATCTGGGAGAGACAAAAAGGGATAGTGAGGTTTATGGGGAGTGAAGGGGATGGAGGAACGGTGAAGGAGAAAGAAGGGTCATAAGGCACTGGCAGAGAAACAAAAGAGCACAAGAGCACAAGGGCATGTCAGTACAGCAAGTAAATTACCACACTACACATAAAAACTGCATTAGAGAGAACACGATAAATGTTGTGGTGATTCTACAGATCTTGCAGCTTCAATTTTTCCTGGCTGTGCGGTGCGGAGCTCAGTCTCCTTCTGTTACCAACCAAGTTTTCCCAGTGGACCGGGCTGTGCTGCAGCTCATGAAGTGTTAAGTCTGATATGTAGCCGAGAGACAAACCCTGCTGGGCATTACTAGTGAAATCAATTCTAAAACTAAAAGGCAACCAGCACAGAGCTACTTAACAAGGGTGTGGTGGTGGTGGTGTGATCTTTTGTTCTTCATTTGTGCCATGATTTTGCAACCGGAGGAGGAACTCTGGCAAGAATTACATAAGCAAATACAGTAGAGTCTTAATTGTGTGTAACTATGTTATTCAAGACTGGGAAACTTTTTGAAAGCCTTTCAAAAGGGAAGCAATGTGGTATGTTTATCACCACCTATTATCTTCAGTGATGTGTCGGAAAGACTTCCGACTCTCTGAAACTTTTTTGACATCAAACGTGTGATTTTTCTACCACACCTGAGAAGTATCTGCTTTGTGACAATGTCGCATAGGTCGTCACATGTTTGACATTTTCAGATTAAGTGTCAACAACTATTGAGCCTAAGTGGAAACACTGACCTAATTTAGAGCCAACGCTGTGGAGCAGTGACGTTTTGTCCGAACAGATGTTAGGTTTGCATTTTGTCATCTATGAGCCAAAGCGGGGCCTTGAAAATGGCGTAACGGCGCTCTGTTGACTGTCAGCTGTGTTTAAATACAAGCGATGCAGACAGAGATATTTCAGTGTGGGTTTTTTTTTTTTTTGGTGGCATGTACGTATGTGCTTACGGTACACTGTGTTATTCCACGGTTGTTTGTAGTTTCTGTTACTCATTTTTGAGAAGTTCAGACGCTGCACTTCGGCTGAAACTGAAACATTTCTGCAGTATTAAACGGCTGCTTAAAGAGGAAGTGACTCTGTGTTAAGGTTGAGCGTCCGTTTCAGGTAATTAATGATATGCTCTGCATTGAATGGTGTAACAGAGATTAAGAGACGTAGTGAGAGGGAGAGAGTGACAGGGAGAAAGATCGGGGACAATGCACCACCTGCCTGCCAGACCAGATTAAAAGGCCCGGATGAAAGGTCAGGGAGAGGCAAAGTTGTTCACCCCCCACCAGATGTGCACTTGCGCTGGCCTATAGCCAATTAATTATCTCACAGTTCATGACACCAGGCTCGGTGTCCAGGCAATTACATTACACCACACACCCTGAGCAACCTGATCTGGGGGATTTTTTCCTGCTGGACAGTGTGTGTTTATGTTTGAGTGTGTCAAGAAGAAGGGAGGAGTCTTTTTACACACTGGTGGCATCCATAATGACAATGCAATAATTCGCATCATACCCCAACACTGTGATCATTGTGTTTTTGTGTGTTCATGCATGTGTTCTCTGTAGCTGTAGTCAAGCAAAGCACATTCTTTTTTTTCCTCTTTTTTTAATGTTCCCAGAGATTAACAAGAAGTGGAAGAAACACATGAACAGAACCACCCATTCGCACCCCATGGCATACTGCCTCATTTGCCCAAGCCTCCATCAATTCTTGGTTATAGCCAATAGCAATAAAGGAAGTGGTCCCACTGTCACAGAAACAGTTGGCACGGAAACAGCACATTACACCATCGTCCAATCCCCCTCCCATTCCTTTGTCGTCATTTCTCCCCTCCCCTCCCTTCCTCTCTTCTCCTCTCCTCTCCTCTTCTCGCTGGTCCCCTTCTCTTGCTCTCTCCCTATCTTGTATGTTTTTTTCAGTCATCAATGAAATCAAAACCAATCCTGCTGCTAGCCTGTCATCAAGCATATAATACCTCAAGAAACACGTCTCCTCACTGTCTCAGCTGCTTTCCAGCCAGCAGGGCTCGGGTTCCTTAATGGCCAATGTATATTTTATCATTATAGCATGAAATAAAGATACGCTGGATGTTGTAGCTACCCCATCAAAGCCTGTTTTCCCTCCCTCTCTCTCTCTCTCTGTTACTCTCATGATTTAATCCTGACCATTTCCCCCTTCGCTCTCTATCCCTGCTGACTCCTCCCTCCATCTCTGTCCTGCACTCCCTCTCTCTGCCTCTCTGTCTCTGACACACTCAAACACACGCACACATATATACACGCCCTCCACCCCCATCGCTGCAGTGTCTCAACTGCCTTGGAGCAAACAAGCGAGGACATAGAACACAGACGTTAATAAGACAGAGAAAGAGGGGCGCTGAAAGAGAGAGAGAGAGAGAGAAAGAGAGAGAGATGTACATGTGTGCGTGTGTGTGCGAGACTCTGTGAATATGAGGAAGATATGAAGATGAAGCAGCAGGACTAAAGGTGGATTGCACACAGCCTTTCTCTCTCCCTGCAAGGGCTTGTCTGCAGTATCCTTTGTAAATGGATGCTGGCTTGTGAACACGGTAAGCTTGACTTCTCTCACACAGCTTTCTTTTTTTTCCTCTGTTTTTTCTTTTTCTTTTTTTATAATCACTGCAAGGCTGCCTGCTTTGGACAACACAGATGAGAGGGGGCGGGGGGGGGATGATAGTTCATTATAGCGATCTTGTAGCAGGGAAGAGTGTTTTCCTGATAAAATGGGGAAGGTGATGTTCAGAGATGGCACCAAGGCAGGCAGCCTGTCCAGTCCCCTCCTCCACCCTGCTAGCTCTGTGCCAACGGACGCTGCTATCTCTTGCTTGCAATTTGACTCATCATCTCCCCAGAGCATCCTTGATTCTTATAGAATGCTTTTATGTGAATGCAGTGCTTGGTTCATGTAATTAATGTATGTAGGACAAAGTAACGGATGCATCAAAGATGTGTGTGTGTGTGTGTGTGTGTGTGTGCGTGCGTGCGTGCGCGTGTTTGCCTGAACGCTGCGCTCTGTCCATAATCTATCAAATAGAATGAGGGGAAATGAGAGCGTAAAAAAAAAAACACCATCACACACAATCAGGTGTTCAGTACTTACAACTGGCTTTACGAGACACTGAATGTGAATGTGCAGTGGGAGGTGTACAAATCCCACAGAGCCAGGCTCTGCAGGCACTGTGATAAGCGGGCAAATTGTGGCCCGACAGCGGCACAGGAACGTTGTGGGATTTGCCACTGGAGCTTTGCTGTCTGCAGCTCGACAGGAGGAAATTTACATCGACATTGATTAATAATCTGGAGCCGGGGTTTGTTTGGCTCATTTGTGTCCAGCTGTTTGTGTCTGTTTATGGATGTATATCTTAACAGTGAGAGGGGGAAAGAGAGGAGAGAGCAGAGTGTGGTCATTACTCAGCAGGCAAAGAGGATGAATTGTGACATTTTCTGTCTCAAAAATCTTTCTAATTTTTAACAGAGCGTTATCAATTTTTAAAAAAAAATGTTCCCAGTGGGGGTTGGTATGGGTTGTGTAGCATCAGGAGAGCATGTGTATTTGTGTGTACTGTATGTGTGTTTGTGTTACATGCTTGGGAGAGAGAGCGAGAGAGCGAGAGAACCAGTGCAGGGAGGGGTCGAGGGGCTGGGGGGTTTTAACAGTAGGGAGGCAGATGGGGCAGAGGGGCGGAGGTTGATGCAGCAGAGAGCAAGAGAGAGGAAGAAGGCGAGAGAAGATTTGGAACAGATTGGATGAAAGAGAGGGGTGGGGGGTCGGGGGGGGGGGGGACCGTGATAATTTCACGGTGGTGGAAAGACAGCAATTTTGTGAGCATGTGACACAGAAAGAATGCTGGATGTGTCTGTGATAGTTCCACCGGCAGCTGCTCACACCGAGGCCCTCCGACATCTGTGAATCAAGGCAAAGATGGTGGATGAATTCCTCCTTGCCTTTATCTCCTGAGCACCCACTGATATCAGAAAAGGAGGAAAAACAAAATCAGCGATATTAGATTGGTACTGCTGCTGAACCCTCCATTGGAGTTGGTGAGAAAAAGCAAAAGACATTGGTGAGAATATTTAGCTGAGAGATTGGGAGAAGCCTTTCAAGTTAAAATGCTGTTCCTACTCAATGATTTTGTTAGATATTCATATTCAGATAAAGCGGCTTTTGCATACACACATACTGTACATAATTATATATGGGCTACATATTGTATATTTTCCTTTCTCATCAGATATCAGATCTGAAATGAGCTTTGTCCATGAATATCTACATATTTTCCAAGAAGCAGGTGACTGAAAACACTGCAAAACTTAAATATATTAGCGTCCGTACAGTCAAGGTAATATTGCTATCAGAGCATGTCAGTTTGTGGTGGAAAAAACACGTGTGGCCTATGACACGGCGGACAGAATCAGACACACAGCAGAAGCTGTGGATGCGAACAACGGACGAGATTGTCTGTGCTCTGCACCCACAATTCTCCTCGTCCACCCCTCAGTGTCAGCCACACTACAGCCTCAGCCACTGGTTGATAACCATTGCGAGACGAACTGAGGTCACATCCACTGTGACAAAAGCTCTAATCATCCCTGCGAGCTGCACTAACATCTGATCCATCTTTTTCATTTCAGCTGTAAAACGTTCGGTTTTCCTCTGCGACGTGTCACATCTCAGAGGTCACCGACGACCTTGGCTTTAAAATGATGGACGACGAGGTTTTCCAGTGTGAAATATAAAAGGTTAATCACATGCTTGCATGAGGGGCCTTCACCAAGTTTCACACACAAACATCCACATACGCAAACACCTAGGAAAGAAATGTCATCGCACCCTTGTAAAGACGGTTTGAACGTACACATAAGATAGCTTTGATTTTGATCAAGTGGCTTCATGAGCCCAAATACCATCAATCAGTAGACCAGGCCTCATGTGAAGCCACTACTAATGTTTGTAGTGTGTTCCCACTCAGCCAACATGTATGCATATAAAAACCAGTGCAATAGTGTGACAAAACCTATGCTGAACTGACCTCCTTCCACCTCTTTTGTTACTTGCTCCATCCACTCTACTGGGTGACATAATGGCAGGGGACAGCAGGGACAGACTTGGTTTTAAAGTGACAGTGGCTGTTGAGGTAGCAGCTCTCGCGCCGAGGCGGGCCGACGTAGTGAGGCCTCGTTCCCTCTGCAGCCTACTTAATGAAATGATTAATCCAAGATGTCATTTACTTCCTGGAAATAAATAAGCGGCGGAATTATCACATAATTCTCCGCATGAAAAATGGATCTTTAACATTGTGCAGCTGCAACTTGAAGATCCTATAAAAGCCACAGAGGAAATTTTGCCTCCCTAAAGCCCATGTCTATCGGCTGCTTTGTCACTGTGTGTTAAGACAGGGGCATTGCTCCGATTCAGCTAACTCAGCACTTGTGTTTGTTTTGGGTCTTTAATCCTCGCCAGGTACTGGGACAAAGTGTCATCTCCACACAAACGGCTGACTCTTTCTGGCAGCCATTTATTCTAGACAGGCGCTGATGCAGAGAGGGCTAATAAATTACTTAACAACCGTTAACTCACAAGCATCGGCGAGGACGGCTGTCAGTGGGATCGAACTGAATCTTAGGGCGGGGCTGTGTGAATGAGCGCAGATTAAGTTATCTTTCAGTGTTACATAAAACAACATCAGCTCAATTCATCCCTGTCTTTCTCTTTGCCCTCCTTTCTAATCTGTGCTGGTAGTCACATACAGGGGCCTGTCTGTTTGCCTCCGGCCGGTGAGTGAGAGGGCCTTACTTCCAGCACTCAAATCTGAGAGGGCAGAGCAGAGGGGACTAACAGAGCAACTTTGTGTTCCACTGCACACATATAACAGCGGTCATATGACAACAAGGAGGTGGTGGAGAGGGAGGACGAGGGAGGGAGATGGAGGAAGGGAGGGAGGGGGTGCTATGTAGCCTACTACCCACTGATGAGGGATGTTGGTCTTCTCCTTCTGTGATAAATATGAGCTTAGATGTCTGTTTTGATGAAGGTGTGCGAGATCTGCAGAATGAAGGCAAATTTCATTGGGGGGAGGGGGAGGTTTATTAACACAGAATATGATAGTGTTAGTGCTACGGTCTGGTGGAGAAGTCGGTTCTTATTTCCAGTGTTTAACTTGCAGTATAATTCCCTTTCCCTGTTTGAACAGGTGACAATTTCTCATATCTCATTTCTCTAATATCTCTTCCCTCCACACACACTCATTATAAATACAAACAGTAAAACTGTGGCGCCACTTGTTTTCTTTTGGGGGCCTTGGCAACACGGCAAAGGTTTATTTATCATTTGATTAAAAGATAGATTTGGTTTTGTAGGAGGTGATTTCATCATTTGCTGTAGATGTTGCTAAGCCTCTGCAGAAGCAACCATCCCTATGCAACATGTCAGAGCCCTCACTAGTCTTTATTGGTTTATGCCACACAGAATTGTCTTAAAGTGCTCAGTGGGTTTGTTTGTTAATGGCTCTTACTGCTGTTGCATCTGCTGCAGTTTGACATATTTTCCTTTTCCTGTTCTAGTTATCAAATCGATAACTGCTGATAATGTCTGTGGGTTTTGTGAAGCCTGAAAGTGTCCGTTAGCCACAATTTCCTTCTGTTGCATACTCTGTTGTGACCTAAATGAATATCATGTTGGAGTGAATGTTGCTGAATGTGGATTTAGATGCTTGTGGCACTAACCTGGATTGTTTTGTAGTGTATTGTACAATATGCACTAAAGTGAGAGGAAATCTTTCTCTGTAAAAGTAGAGAAACGTGTCTGGATGCTCACACGTGTATACTCACATTTGCATGTACACCATAGTGCACGCGCGCACGCACACACACGCGAGACTCTAGTGTCCACCTTGTGCCATCTTATCCCCTCACATCAGACAGCCTACCCATAGCTCAGCCTGTGCACAAACATGCCATTGTCATTGCTGGTTGGCCTTGTGACTCAGTGTGACCCGCTGGATTGGAGAAGGGGGAACACAGCCATCGAGACCAGGAACGTTAAACAGAGCATTATCACGAAAAAGCATCTAGCATACAGAGCCTTCAACTCCCTCCGCCAACCCCCACCCCCCCCCCACCCCGACAACAACCACCCACCAACCCCACCACCCCATCTCCACCCTCTAAACAGCCCACTGTTTTGGGGGGGTGGGGTGGTTAGAAAGGAGAACACTGCCCATCATTGTTTTCCATAATGAATGAGTAGTGTCCTCACATGTGCGCAGTATACAGGCATCTTTCTCTGAAGTCCGCATTCAGGGCAGCTTGTCAGTAAGTGAAGACACATAATGTTGAACAAACAATTGTGAGAGCCAAATGAAGAGATAGCGACAGCTAAGTACGAGCATTGTATTACATATAGAACTTTTTGTTAAAGGGACTGATAGGAAATTCAGTTGAACAGATTATATTGGATTTAGTTTAAACTCCTAGACAGATCTGTCATTTTAATACTAATACTTGGCTTTTCTTCTTCCTCTGTTTCTTCCTACCATTTTAATGCTAGGCTTTTCTTCGCCTTTTCTTTTTACTTCTTGCTGCCTATGAGTGGTGATGGGAGCAGCTGAAGGCTCAACCATACACTGAATGTAGAGGCTGCAGAACCAAAACGATTAACAATTCAATATAAAGCTCTGTACAGCTGAAAGGGAGCGTGATAATTTCCATGATTTCAACACTACAAGTGACCACTTTTCCATTACACACAGTGATACACATCAGAAGCATTGTTAGACACAGGCTGTAAATGTTTTTTTGCATTTACATGCACACAACTGGGTGCAGCAGATTCTGAGCTTTACAGCCATTTTCTGAGCACAAACAACCCTCTGATGGCCTCAGACCGTAATGACAATATAAATTGTGACAAGCATCCTGGGTAATCCATTAGATACAATGTCAGCTGACATGTAATTTTAAAGCAAAGGTGCTATCTGCCATTAGAGGCTCTCAGACGTCTCCCTCAGGGGGTTTTGTTGCAGAGAAATCCCAGACACACAGTTACTGACAGGCTCATTCTTGAGACTCTTTGACAGCCCCGTTTAAATGTGTCTTCACTGTACGGATATATTTAACCAGCGATCCTTTTAAGGCCTAAATGACAAGGCCGAATGCCGGTTCAATTTCTGCTCTGTAGTCAAACCTTCTCTCAGGCCCAGATCAGATACGATGGACTGCTTTATTAGAGGAAAACGAGGGCTTGTCCGGCATTTCTTACGCCGCTTTTTTTCAGATCATGTGGTTGATCTTGCATAAAGTGGTGAAAACTGTTGAATGGTGCTGCAGATCACTCTGCCTGCGACCTATATCTCATATGATTCTGATGCAGGCTGGCGCGACCACAAAGCTCTGACTCATCACACAGAAGCAGGCCTTCTAGGTTGGAATACTTGGTTTTATCCCCTCTCTGCTCAGATATGCACTACAAAGCGTGCATTTTTGGTTATTACTCGCAACAAAGCACAACATATTTTTCAGGAGCATCACATGACACAGTGTTATCTACAGGATCTGTGTTAGTAACTGTCACTGGGGGTGACATTGATCTATCATTCTGCTGCTAGAAGCATGAAATTGACTGCTTTTTGTCCCAGATTCCACAACATTATACAGTTACAGCATATCCACTGTGCGAATTGCACACAAAAACCACTCAGTGTATCACCCTGCACATCACCCACCTATAATTTAAAGCTTCCTTTTGTGCTGTTGCAAATCCGAAATCTCTCTGTAATCATAAACTGATTTGCGGGGCTGGATTTCTGCCGTGCGTGTACTGCTTCTCTTTACATTCGGCTCAACACTGATTACAGTAAAGAGGAAACTGTCAATTCAAATCAATCCCAGTTTCTGTCTATTGAAGCTGAAAAATAAAAACATCCACCCTGTTTGTGTCAATTTCCTATCGGTTTTAAATGCCATTAACCCATCACTGATACAGTGAATATGATGTGGTAAAAAAAAAAAAACCCACCAGGGACATTGGAAGGAGTTCAATCACAGCAGCCCCATTTTCAAAAAATGAATCCACGGTTCCTCATTCAGGCTAGTAGAAAAGGATTTTCAGATTAAGAGTATAATCGCTGAAGTAGCCAGCCTCATCTTATCAGAAACTCCTATCATGTACAGTATTAGCCGCTTGATGTAGGAATTCCTGGAAACTGTGCCAGACTGGTCGCATCTCCAGTGTGACTTTCCAGTAGCTGTAACAAAAATGATTTAAGATTCCTCTCGGCCCCACTCTGAGGAAGACGGCCTGAACACAACGCAGTTAGGATAAACGAGAGCACACAAATAAGAGAGTGTGATTTACTCTCAAACACTCTTATTAGATTGGGTTATATAACTGTGTAGCGCTCCTAGCTAATTTGTCAGTTTTGCCGTCTGTGAAACCATTTTTCTTTTTTTTTTTAACAAGGCCTATCTCGGAATAATTTCAATTTAAGATTCTCACCTTAAAGATATGATTGTATTATCGTTTTTTTTTTAATGGTAATTCTGTAGCTGCTCGTAGCTGCAGTTGTTCACAGAGCTGCTACACTGAATGATCTTAAGTTGACACAAAAGTATTTGCCGACCTTTCAGTCTCAGTCAAATTTGAAAATAGTAAACTTCAAACCAATTAATTTTCTTTCTATTTAACAATCTTCATCAGTTATCAGTCTGAGTCACCAGCTTATAAGGTTTACTTATACTTAATGCAGTATCCCTGCAATAAATCTGTCCTTTATCAACAAGTCAGAGGAGTGTTGATATAACTCTGGGTTTACATTTTGAGGCGGTACTTGTGCACAGACCTACTACTGTAGTAGCCTATATGAGAATATCAGAAACTTTAAATAAGGTGTCTCCATTAGTACACCTTTAAATATGACATTTGTGTGAGTTGAGCTCATTTTGATACAAAATGTGTAAGATAATACATGTAGGTCAATGGTAATAAATCTGTAACTATGTAGAACAAATGGCCATATAATGTCCCCATGCAAACTACAACCACATATAACTAACCCATATATCTAACCCTGTTATCAGAGCAAGTATTTTCTGACTTACTTAAATGGATGTCTAGCCCACTCAAAAACACTCCGGGAAATCTCAAGTCAGAAGAAGCTAAAAGTGAGTTTGAGCTTTAAATACTTGATCTGAGTCATGTGTAACCCATCAACCACAAAGATGGTGTGGTCCACAATGTTTAGCATAGTACTGCAAAGATTGAAACCTCATGTCTTCAATCCAAAATTGATTGAGTTTTTCTTTAAAATAAAGATAAAATCCAATATTTCTACCTAATATAAGGCTTGTCCTTTTACATTAAGCTATGTAAAGGTTGTACTCTCTTGCTTAATATTAACTGACCACGCCCCCCCCCCCCCACCCCTTTTAGCTCCATTTATGAAAGATGGCTTATTGTTTTCCTAGAAGAATTTAATCTTATTACATTGTCACACTATTCATTTGGAAAAGATAAAAATACCAAAAAATCAGTTTATGCAAGCTGTAAAATTGTTTGCATGTGAATCTAATATTAATTCAATTTCTTCACAAAGCTATAAAGAATACTTTTGTATTTCTTTCAAAATGTGCAAATTGAAAACTGGACCTATTGGGGCATATTTACCTCTGCAGAGCTCTATTGAAAAAACGGGAGCTGCAAGAACATGTCTGCTCCTGATTAAATATTTAAAAACCTCCAATGACTACAGCCTCGAGACTAAGATTGCTTTGTCAATGACCAACCAAGCACTGCCAATGCACTGCATATATCACATGCAACATTTTACCCTCCCACAAAAATGACTTTGTGCTTCTGTTTTGTAGGTGGCACACCGCTCTCTCAAAAGCAGCGCTGTTCTTCTGTTTACAGTTTTTGCAGCGGCAGATGAGATTCTCATAGCGTATGTTTCAACTGTCAACAATTGTCATTACCACAGTTTAAGCTCCTCAGCCCCCTTCAAAGAAATGCTAACATCCGTGGAAATTTCACTCAACCCCTCTGCAGGTGTGCAGTGCCATGACTCCACTGCAGCCTATTACCATCAACACAGCTCCATAGGATCTGCACAAACTTGACCTTCCCCCACCGGGTCAACGGCAGCCTCATGCATATGCGCAGAACCGCCTCGGTGCTTTATTTAAAAGCTCCTCTATTTTATTTCATCATGATGTAAAACTACAGTCAGCCAGTGCCTCCCTGGCGTATTTCAAATCACTGCCCTGTGTGGAAAAAATGCCAACAATTATGTCTATGTGAAAGAGGATTAGTTGGCCTGAACATCCGTTTACCAGATTTTCTGTTATATATGCCTTCATTTGAGAATTAACGCTTTCCATGTATTCCTCTTTTTTTGACCCCCTTTCAACTAAATCATAAACTGTTGCTTAAATGCCTTTGCTGACTTCTGTCCGTAGCTCCAGTCTTATCTGTGACCTTGTGGTGGCAGTAAAAGCTGTTGAAGACAGCAGCAGCTGAGGACAAGCGCGCCTATTGATCACCTCAGATTTGCTCGCTAATGCATCGCTTATTCACTGCCTGTGTGGCATCACATAAATTAATAACGTCTCTTCAGCCGTCTTGCTTAGAGGCCCTCTCTGCTCGGCTGGCCAGCTCTCTGTCCCAGGAGTCTTACACTGCTACGTCCCCCCACCTTCCCTCCCTGCCTCTTTTTTTCACCTCAGCATATTTCTATCTGTTGATGTCTATACAACTCTTTGCCTATTACAGCAGGACAGTTTGTATTTCTTCCAGAGCATTTGAGCTCTCATACAGTCGTGAAAACAAACACTGTGAATACAGAAGTGGAAAAAAAACAAAAACCAACGGCTGGTCTCGACAGCCACCTAAGAGCTCATAAATCTGCAATACGGCCCAAAGGTTTGATCACGGTTTCACTCTAACTGCTTAATCTTGACACAATAGCAGGACTTAATACAGATCTGGGGATTAGCTACTGTTCCACTCCCGGGGTTTCAGATATTATTGTCAAAATCACTGTGCTAGATTCCAGTAAGACTCTGACACTGTATATGGACACTGACCAGACAGCCTTAAGTCTTTCACTAACCTCTTTTTGTCAGGCAGCCAGGGGAAAACTAGTCAGAAGCAGGAAGCAACCTTCCAGCCACCGAAACAGCTGCCTGTGGAAGAAGAAAGCATAAGCATTGTGCAGCTGATCGTAAGGCATGTGAGCGGTTACATCCTCTGTGTGCATGTACTGTATGTTAGTTCGCTGGAGGGAGGAATGCTACTTTAACCATCACCGACATCCATCAGTATGACTGAGATAACATAGCACTTTCTGTTAGTACTTATAATAACATGTTTATTACACAATGCAAGGCCCAGTGTATGCCCCTCTCTCTGTTTGAAAACTCTTTATCATCCAATAAGGGGGGACGAGGGCCCATGTAGGCAGGTCCCTATCCCTGCAGCCTTCCCCCAGGCCCTGATGCATGAATGACTGCGACACACAGGGTTCAATGGGCCTGTTAACCCACCGGTTATATGGATATGAATTACTGTACAGTCATCGAGGAGTCACGTTTCCCTCGTATCATGTTGGTCTGAAGAGTCACAGTTAAATTGGTCTGCATGTGTCTTTCCATTCAACCCTAATAACAAATACTCAGCAGTGTTTTCTTCCACTTTAACAACGCAGGTGCCAGTCCCCAGGTCGCTGTTCAAAAAAATCGTTGGCCTGTTTATTTGTGATAAATGGGCTATTTTCTTACTTTAGTTAGTTTTGATGTAAATCGGTGCTACTGAAATGGGAAACATGATTGCTCTGTGGTCCCCCATTGAAGACGACAGTTATTTATGACTGAGTAGCAGATGTTTTGAGGTGCAGTGTTCTTACTGCCGCCGGTCCACCACCAGGTTTATTCTAGCGGGAGCGCCTCATCCGATACCTCTTGAAATGCAAGCCTGCTGACCACAGCGCTGACAAACACACCTGCACACCTCATTCATAAACCATTACAAGGTGACTAAAAGCACACCTGTGCCTTTCACCCCTTCTTTGAACATTGCACACTTTTGCTTTCCATTCACAAAAATAATGCACCTTCCGCATTTGTTCTTCCTCATCTCCGACACACCTGAGCACAGGCAGGATTTTCCCTTCTCGGTAAATCCCATCATTACACATTCAGCTGTGCCACACTGTCATCTCCATATGCCCCATTCTTTAGGCATCATAGGTGGATTGATTTAATTTGATTTAAATCACGTTGCCAGTGGCACAATGGGATTCGTTCCACACCAACACACGCTTGTGTACTGTAGCTGCTATTATTCACAACTGCAGCGTCTATATATGTTTTACAGTGGCTGTACTGACCTGGAACAATAGGTTAGGTGTTAACTGTGTGAAAGCCCACTGAGCTTTCATTTCCTCTTTTTGAAAGTTATGTTTTTGGTTGTTTGGGTAGAATCACAATGGCACAGTGTGACTAACTTCCCAAATAGCTTATCACTTTATCTCCTCAGGTGTAAAGTGGTAAAAAATCTAGAAAAATACACACACTATTCAAACACTCAGGTACTTCATTTGTGTGTTTAATCATCAGTAGACTTAATACTTTATACTTTAACATAGAAATTTTTGTGTCTGAGCAATAACATCCAGCCTTTGATGGATTAAAATCACCACTCAATCTAATGTGATTGACCCTAATTTTAATAGCGTTTTTGTGGGCTCGGCAACCGCAGCAGGGAAATTAGAGAGCGTTATACAACAGAGACTCACTGTGACTACATGTACTCATCTCTAATAAAGAGCGTGATTGTAATTATTTGCAGCATGGTGAATTAATAATAGGTGGTAAGCACCTGGGAGAGTAATGGAGGCCACGTGCAGCAGAGGCTGTGGAGGAGAAGGCAGGAGAGTGACCAGGCTCGGCCTCATCTTGGCTATCACATTACCTCAGCCCTCATGATACATGGAGATGCTGGCCTCTCTCCGTGGCCCCCATTGATCTGCCTCCACTCATTTACTCTTAAAGTGACACGTCTCTTCTTCGTACCAGAGCCAACTGCGTGACAGTGCACATGTCCACTTTTTTGGAAGATGACATTTATGAGGACAGATAAAAGAGTGAAAGTAAAGACGATGACACTGAAGGCATCATGTGAAGGCCTGCCTTACGGATGGGATTTGGTTGGATTTACACAGTTAATTGTAGTTCCTCACATTCACTCATATTGCAAATCTAAATTAGCCTATGTGTGTTACAAGAACAAGGATGCTGTGGGCTCCTTCTTAATTAATTTTATGTATTTTTAGTTATAAATTTCAAAGTTCACAGCTATATTCCCGCTGAGTTATGTACCAGCTAGGGTTTTCCTATCATGGCATGGCTAATATGATGAATAAGAATTTAACATGATAATAATATGTACATAATTTGCAGTGGTGGCACATGGCTTCACAGCTTAGCTATTATCTAAAGTGGTATAACTTCAGAAACGCATGTGCTGCATGTTTCTGAAACTAGAAACTAGAAAAGACTTCATATGCGGCTTTAATGTGTTTCGTAGGCTCTCGGAAATCAGTGATGTGCATTAACCGGTTTGGCTGGCTATGCCATTTTGAGAGGGTAGTCAGGTGCCTGAAGCCAGGAAACAATGCTCTCCACTCTGTTTGTGTTGTGATGCTTTGTTATGGCTTTGTTCTGCTCTGTTTGTCCCCTCAGTCTTTTGAAGAGTCGACCTCACTCAGTCACTGAGAAATGCTATCTATCTATCTATCTATCTATCTATCTATCTATCTATCTATCTATCTATCTATCTATCTATCTATCTATCTATCTATCTATCTATCTATCTATCTATCTATCTATCTATCTATCTATCTATCTATCATATAGAGTATAGTTTAACAAACAAAACTAGGCCACAGTATGAATTCACATTCGTTACTCATCCAATAGCATGCAGCCTGTTTCAATGTGCATCTATTTATCACAGAATCCCAGAGGCATTCTCTGCTCCAGATTGGTTTTTGCTTTAAATTTATCACGTAGTACAAGGCAGCGCTTTATTCGATTTCATGTCCCCAAAATGATTAGCATTCAATATTTGTTCTATCAGAGTAAAAGTGCAGCCTCCTGGAAAGCTGACATATCAAAGCGAGAGCAGAATGAAACCAAATATTCTCCGAATATTTCTTATTCTTTTTCTGATCACAGTGTGAATCTGAAGGAATCTGAAGGATAACAACACAGATGTCTGGGCAAGGAGACAGGGCTTTGCAGCGGTATGAAAGAATGAGAGGCACCTGCTGGTTTGAGCCTGTTATTTTCCATTGTGATAGTAAATAAGCATTTCACCTGATGTCGACCAGACAGAGGGCAGCGAGAGGCAGCGAGCTGAATAGCAGAAGATGCTAGCGATCACAAGGAAGTACATTCATCTTGCTTATCCTAAATCAGTTTCCTTCCGAAGAGTGGAGTTTGTTTTTCTCTGCCTCTTTCTGAGCGTATGTTTGACCTTGATTGTGAACATAATGAGTCTCTGTGTGTGTAGTGGTGTTAAATGAATAGGCGTGGTCAGAGATCTACTTTGGCTCAGAGTCTATGGTAACACAGAACTGCAGATTGAGTAAGATGGGGTGTGTGACTGGAGCAGAAATCTGAAGAGGCAGTGTACACAGACTACAGCGTGGCATGGCAGTGGCTGAATGGGAAGTGTACGCATAGGCCACGCATGTGACTGGTGATGCTTTCCTTCGGATTATCAATGATCATTACTGTAATGATTTTTGGATGATTCATTTCCATTTGTTGAAGAAAGGTGAAGTATTTCTGTTTCTGCTGTTTTAATGATAACAAATAGGTTAATGATTGAAATGTGTTTTCTTTTCCAAGTGTGGGATAAGAGGATTGATATCACTGTTACATGTGTGTTTTAAGCGTGGAGCTAAAACCAGGAGGCGATTAGCCACCGTTTGCATAAAGACTGGAAGGAGCGATACAAGCATTCAGCCTAGCTCTCTCAAAAGATTTTGGTAAACCATTGTCAGTTTTACATGTTTATTCAGGGTTTGAACAAACAAGAAATGTCGTCTTTATCAAACTTCAGAAATGTTTGTTGCTTTTTTTTTATTTAACAGAGAGTCAGACTATTTTTTCCCCCTGCGTCTACTCTATGATACAATAGCTTAACTAAGCTGTGCCTCCAGCTACATACACATACATATAACAGTGGTTTCAATCCTCACATGTCCCTCTCACACAAATGTGTTTATTTGTGCAAGAGTGAGCTACTCCTTAAGCACATGCACATCACACGTTATTAATAAGACGCAAAGTAATGAAACTGGTCTTATGTGGTCTTATCTGATCTTAAACTTGCTATTCATGTCTCTTCTCTGTCTTATGTGTTGGCAGACTCAGAGGCCTTAAGTTCTCGGGGAGATACCACACCGCAGAAGAAGCAGAAAGGATTTTATCTGGAGGATAGAGCGGAACAGGCCAAATATCGAACTGAAGTTGATGGTTGCAGAAGCCAAACAAGGGCAACGCACCGCAAGAGCCATGTGGGAGGAGAGTGAGGGGGTTTTGCAATCCACACACATCAAGTCCAAACACTTTGTCTACTGACAAACACTGAACGCTCCCCAGCCCTCCTCCAGAGTTGTTCCTCAGGGGGAGCCCCTGCTATGAACCCCAGCTCCCTTGGCTTCAGCAGGCAGTCCAACCTCAGTGCCAGGCGCTGTGTGGGCATCCCACAAGTCTGGGTTCTGCCCACACAGGACTCACAGACTGCCCCTGAACAAAAAGAATGAAATACTCCTGAGTCACTCCTCTGTGTGGTGGCTCTCCTGTCTAGTGTTAAATTGGTCCGCTGTGAAGTCTCGTCTCGCCTCTTCCCCAGCAACCTCCTACCTGTAGTGAAAACCCTCTCCAACTCTTCCACAAGCACCTTTTTAGCCACCGCTTCGTTATAATTTGCTATCACATCGAGCAGCAGCACGAGTTCCTTTGTGCTCACCACGTGGTGGAGGACCATGGGATGCCGTCAGAGTTCGGAGGAGAAGGAAGCCGCGCGGCGCTCGCGGCGGATCGACCGCCACTTGCGCTCCGAGAGTCAACGGCAGCGGCGTGAGATCAAGCTGCTACTGCTGGGCACCAGCAACTCGGGCAAGAGCACCATCGTCAAGCAGATGAAGATCATCCACAGTGGTGGCTTCAACCTGGAAGCATGCAAGGAGTACAAGCCCCTCATCCTGTACAATGCCATCGACTCCCTCACCCGCATCATCCGGGCCCTCACCACCCTCAAGATCGACTTTCACAATCCTGACCGCGCCTACGACGCCGTGCAGCTCTTTGCCCTCACGGGGCCGGCTGAAAGCAAGGGGGAGATCACTCCAGAGTTACAGGGGGTGATGAAACGTCTGTGGGCCGACTCAGGGGTCCAGGAGTGCTTTCAGCGATCCAACGAGTACCACTTAGAGGACAACACTGCCTACTACCTGAATGACCTGGACCGCATCTCTGCAGCTGAGTTCATCCCCACCGTGGAGGACATCCTGCGATCCCGCGACATGACCACCGGCATTGTGGAGAACAAGTTCACCTTCAAGGAGCTCACCTTCAAGATGGTCGATGTGGGCGGACAACGTTCGGAGAGAAAGAAGTGGATCCACTGTTTTGAGGGCGTGACTGCAATCATTTTCTGTGTCGAGCTAAGTGGCTACGACCTCAAACTCTACGAGGACAACCAGACGGTAAGAAAATTTTGTTTTAAAAGGGTCGACATTTGTGCATTTAAACTTACTGTATGTATGAGTAAAAGTCACTTACATGCAGCTGCGTGACACATCAGCACTAACAGTGGCTCGAAGAGGTCCAAGGCCCTCACCACCCAATTAGCACGAATTATACAAATATTCTCTCCAGTTAAGTTTTTACACCATTTGTGAGAAGAGGTGGAACATTCATTTCTCACCACAGGATTACATAACTCAAATGGCAGGGATACATCACTTCTGTGAGACAGATAGTACTTATCTGATTTACTGCAAAGATTTCTCAGATATCGATGCCAAATGAGAAATATTTGTATCAAATGGTTTTACAGTTCTGAGAAGCAAAGGGAGCGCAGGCCTGTTCTGCTGTGTCACTTCCTCTCTGTACACCCCCGTCTAAAACACAGCAGCCGTGCTTTGGCTGCACTGATAGAGGGAGCGCATTCTTGCTCCTTTTATCTTTTCTTTGCGACAGCACTTTTATAGGGACGATCTGAGATGAAAAGGGGTTATTTTCAAAATCATCTTTGCAAACCGCGCTGTTTGGTTATTACTTTCAATTAAAGCAATACTTAAAAAAAAAAAAGGAGAGCTCGAAACAGCGGATTTCAGTTGCAATAATTAATGCCATGATTGTATAACAGAAGACTTACTCCCTTCATTTTATCAGTCAACAACATCATATCTGCCTTTTTCTGTTTAACTCTCTTACACTTACTCTGGTCTCTTTTAAACCACGTCATGTCACAGTGATAGCACCTTGCTCAACACACTGATGCACTGATAACGTCAAATGGAGACAACTTGCTGGGAACAAATGCACACAGTGTTTAGCTCGCTGAAAGAGTTTGAAACCGCAAAACTGCAGAGCAGCTTATCATTTTAAGTAGGTAAACAAACATGCATGAGTTCACTCTACTAAGCTGACTTTGACTTGAACAGATCTTCACTATATGATGCAGCTTTGTACTGCTTTAAGTCTAAGCAGAAATAACTTGTTTACCCAATTTTGGGGGGCCAGAAGTTGCATGAATGATCTTTTCTGTAGAGAGAACTGATTTAGAGGTTGGCCACAGAAAAAAAAAGCTCTACTTTACTACAGAATATACCCAACATATTTTCATAATTTATTCCTCCATGTTTTTAAGACCAAATTGCTGAGGGTAGTTCCTCTAATAACCTCACATGAAAAACATGACCACTGTATCCACTGGACCTAAATGATCCTGTACAGCCCATTCAGTTTTGTCTAATAAAACAATTAGGAAATCCTTATCCAGATTTTATGGTCCTTATCCAACGTCTTTGACTAGGGGCATGAGTGGGCTAATTTTGTAGAAATGGGTGAAATGCATTCGCAATTAAAGCCATTTTAAATCTGATTGAAGAGAGTGGCCAGTGTTTGTTATCTTCCTTTTCACGGCTGTGGAATTTGAACAATTTCCTATCCACAGCCTATCCATCCTCTTATCTGAGTGTTTTGGAATAGCTGAGTAGTTATTGCTTGTTTAACTGCTTTTTTTGATAATGGAAGGTCAACAACGGATAGTATTCTACCTTTTTATGACTAGGTCAACTATGAGGGGTCAGCTATTTTCTCTTTCTTCACAGGGATGATTACATTTTTTTCCCAGAAGACGTTCCAGTATCCAGGTTCACCTTGGTGTCTTATACAGTCTCCACTAGAAATAGCAGCGTGGAGTACACAGGAAACTTCGTCATCTCTGTAACTGAACTGGCCTGATAATTCGTGGGTTACCCGGATAAAACAGGGTGTACATTGTGCAAGGTTGGAACATGAAATCAATTAGTTTTATAGGTTAAAAATAAAGTCTGAGGAGAAGAATGCAGTGTGGTGTTAATTGAGTTCACAGAATAAAGTGTGAGGCTGTACCTGTGAGAATTAGCAGATTGTGAAGGCACTGTGTAGCAATGGGAGTTCACAGGTACTCAGGAAAAAAAACAACTTTTATTATTGCAAGAAGAAACCCAGGGATCAGAAGCACCAAGAAGAAAGACATCCTGAAACTGGAGCAGCCATCCTGTTACAGAGCCTGCTGAACATATACATTACCAAAAAAAAAAAAAAAAGTATCTACTGACATTTAGCCTTATCTGATTCAAGTGAAACCCTTTAGCAAATGACTTGTTTTTGTCTTTTGTCTATCGACTGCTTCAGCTTGCAGTCCACCTGGTACATTCTGTCTGTTTTTAGATGTATTTGGAGGTATTTTTTAGGTCGGCCATTGCTGTCTGTGATGAGCATGCATGCATAGCATTATCCCTCATTACAAGATGTGCTATTCACATGCGGTCATACGCTTTTCTTGTGTGAGGATGAAAAAAAAAACTCCTTAAATGATTATTCATGCATTTTAGAAACCACTTAATCTATTCCGGGTGAGAAGTTAGGGCTTATCCCAGCATGTAATTAGTTATAAGTGGGGTACATGCTGAAAAAGTTGTCAGTCTGTCGTCTAACTGTCTTGCTGTGAGGCAACAGCACTAACCACTGAACCGCATCCCATAGTTGTTCTTGTCAAAATTATTGATGAGAGCATGGAACAGAAAGAACGCCGCAAATTAATCTAGTGATGATCAGGCTTCTTCTAAACCGTTTTCTCGCATGTGTGTGGCAAGGGCGTTAGCCGCTTTCAAGATACTGCAACTTTACTGTAAGAAAGACCAAAAGCAGGAAAACCAGTGGCTCCACAGTGCACACTGACAATGCCCTTCAGATAAATAACTTTTCCAGGGTTGGCTTTAATTCAACATTTGTCACAATAAGCGGATGCAAACATCCTTAACATACTGTTTTATTAGTAATGAGCAGTTAATTAAGTTTAAACAAATGTCAATGGCAAATGTAAAATCAATCAATCAGTGAGTACAGATACTGATGGAAATAGTGCGTTAATTAAAATCCAATATTCATGACTTTCAAGGGCATTAAAACAAATATGTGGGTGGTTAAATTATGAACAAATCCAGAAATTAACATTTTGTAGGGTGTATGTCAAGATGTAATTAGCAGGCTATAACTTCATTACATAGGTGGTCCTATCGCGGACACACAACTTCATATCCTTATTTTATTGTTCATATTTCATCAGAAGTATCATTGCAGCTCTATACAATATTCAAAGGATGAATAAGTGTATCGGTGCAAGTCAAAGCATGACCAAAAGAGATGATTTACTCACACATAAAGTGATTACACTGAACCAAATGAATATTGCATAGTGCATGGAGGATGTGTTTAGTTTGATGCAATCACACCACAATAATGCTGACTACATTTGTAGATTTGAGCCAGTCAGAGATAAAGTACTTAAACAGCAACATAAATTCAGAGTTGATGCTGCTGTCATTTGTGATATAATACAGGCTGGTCAATTATACAAAAGCCCCAGTGGAGATTCATAAAAGCAGTGCTGCACTAGCATACAAATGGAGGCCACAGAGGACATCTGGCCACACCCTCATAAATCTACAGGATGATCACACAGACAGCATATTGCAGCAGAGAATCTAAATGCCATAGTCACTCTACACCTAATGCCAATGCTACCAGGACTGAGTGCAGGTACTTTATCGCTGCTGTTGTAACTTCAACATCTACAGAAGGCTCCGAAGTGAATTCCTGCATCTTGGAGCTGCCTGCTTCCATAACCACTGTCAGCTGACACAACACTGCTGAACAGCTGTTACCTAACACATAGTCTAGCCTCTACATGCTCAATATGATCTGCAGTTTGAGAAAGAGATGAGTGTTTGTGTCTGTAAATCTGTTTTACATGGCTTACCATATATAGGGGAATATATTTGCAATTAAACACAGTTTGGCTTCTGTTTAAGTTGGTTAAGGTTAAGTACGGTATGACTGAAGATAAGGAGTGGCCTGTTAAGCTAACCCCGATTCACAAAAAAGATTCACGAGCTACTGTAGTACAGAAAATGAAAGAAACATACAAGAGAATAAAAAATATAGAGGCAACAAAAAACCATAATACAAAACTTACAACAACAAAAAAACATTTACAGAAAGCAGAAAGCAGATCTTGATGATTGGCTAAAAAGCCTCTCATTAACAACAGATTGTTAACGCAGATTGATCTCAGAGGAAATGAGTAGATATTTCTAAGAAAATGTTTTCCACCCATTAATTCAGCCTGCACAAGAGATGACTCAGTTTTTACATGAAGACAAATAATACTAATCGAGAGAGAAGGTCAGATAAGCTAGAGCAAGATGATTCTTGATTAACAGTCAACACACGAACATAACCTGAACTCAACCATAAAAAAATGCACTAGAGCGAAAAAGCAGAGGAAAAGTAGTGCTAATGTATTAGTTTAAACCTCCCTTGTATATATTGATAACTAATTAATGTGTCTTTTGCAATTAAATTAGCAAAGTGTTATAATTACAATTTGTGCATTGATAAGACGAGCTGCTGCTTTAATTAACTGCCTTAGCAGTCGAGCTTGTTTCCCTCCAGCATCAGCGATATTTACTCTTTGACTCAATAAAAACACTGACCCCGTGACTCCATGTCAGCAGAATATGAACGTGGAAATCTATGGCACAACCACTAGTGAGCAGATGAGCACAACTGAACACAGGCATGAAAAACTGTTAATTAATGGACTTGACATAAATCTTTGAAATGAAACAATCCTTTAGTGCGACAAAGTCACAGTCATAGGTGACTCATCAATTTCTGTTCAAGTGCACCTCTGACTCATCTTTTTCTTAGCCTTATTTGCAAGTACTGCAAATCTGTGAACCCTAGTGGCACTACGCCTTGTTGATGAGGATGTTTGAATAGGGGCTCCATGAATCCTCTTATCTTACGGAAAACAACAGAGCACTACTGATGATGGAAACTTGATGGGTTAGCCAGAAGGAGCACAACTTTGTGTTTCTTTTTCTTTTTTTAAAAAAATCAGCCACTTCTACCACTGTCATCAGTTTGTTGGTCTGTGTGCGGCGCCTTGGTTTGGTTTGGATGATTGCTGCTCAGTATCTCCAGAAAACTGCATCTGTGTATATGTGCATGAACTGTTTGAGTAGCTTTGAGCGCCCTCATTAGAGGGAGAGGTGTCATTTTAGTAATGGTAGCTTGTTGTGATCGTCTTAGTGATCTTAACCTTCAAAGCTTCCTACAATGTCACACCGGCAGAAAACAAACTCCTTCCATCCAGAGCGACGACGACGGTTGAGTTTCGATGCACCGCAGGAACGAAAATACACCATAATAATTACAGTACAACATTTACCCATTCCCTGATACATTTTCCCTGTCCCATCCCTGTCTTCATAATGAATCGGTTGCCATGGTTACTGTTGCTTAGCAACAGGCCAGTCAAATGCTCCTAATCCTGCGCTGTTGACAGTGAGCTGTGACTAGGGAAGGCAGGATGAGGAGGGGAGAGAGGGAGGAGGAGGAGGGGGAGGAGGAGGAGGAGGAGGCTGTACAACAAACAGCAGCGCTGGAGAGAATAGATATGAGGTGTATATGTGCATGCATCTACTGTATTGTGCGCCTGTGTGTGTGCGATTGTGAATGTGTTGTGCAGGTTTATGTGCATTAGTTGAGGCTGAGCATTGAGCACTGCAGTGTGTGTGTGTGTGTGTGTGTGTGTGTGTGTGTGTGTGTGTGTGTTTGTGTGTGTGTGTGTTTGTGTGCGTGTGCGTGTGGTAAAAATGAAAAGATGAGATATGAGGTTAGTGGTTGTTTAAGCCAAACATCAAGGCTGACACTGACTGCAGTGTCAGCTCTGTTGCTATTGTCTCAATGAATTCTGTAATTCCATCATGTGTGCTTTTCCTTTCACACTGCAGCAAGCACATGAACTGATCTGAATATTAAACAACAGTTTCCCTGATCAGAGACTCATACATCACATCGACTATTGTTCACAAGCGCGCACACAGACCTGCGTCTCAAAATGTATCCAGCAAAATCCTCCTTCCCTCTGTCACAGCATTAATGCTCTATCAAAGGAATCACTGTCATATAATTGATTTGCTCTATATGACACATTGGTGTTTTAAAAATGAGCTTTCCAGGAAGTGGAATGACACCACTCAGAGAAAGTGAAGAGATCATGTCATGCTTTTTTTTTTTAACCCACTCCTTAAAAGACAGTGCTTACTCACATATACTACTGTAGGTCTCAATGCCTCTGCTGTGTTATCTGGGTTTAGCATTTCAAAATGGGGACAGCATTAACAAAGAAACAGCTTATCGTTTTCCTTCCAGACACATCTTGTCTAAAAAGTTGTTGAAATACTCAACAATGGCCTCCGGTCTGAAGGATGCTACTACAGCTACTCAGGTGATATGTAGAATCAAGTTAGCTCACCCATACTACTATCTCCCTTCCCTTCATCCCTATTAGTATAATAAAGCAATCATTAGTTATAATTTACAGGACAGACTCTGATACATCCTACTCAAACTCATATGAATAACAAGTAATGATACAGCATGCGAGGATAATGGATATTTTCCACAACATAATATTATGTACAAATGCAATGGGTGTGTTTGTTTGTTTCGTGTCTGAGTGCAGCAGTGTGACTGCCCACAGTAGCAGAGTTTTTTAGTAATTAAACAGCGAGGGGGAAGCAGAGAGGGAGCGGCCTGAATAATGCAACTCTCAGGTGCAGCAGGAAAAAAACATGGTGACATAAAAAAAAAATAAAAAATAAAAAATAAACTCATCTCACTCTGTAGATAAGAGCAGATTGTAAAGCTGTGACATTTAAGATGAACCGTAATGAATTAGGATGGGGTGACTGGCTGCACACTTAGCTGGTTTTTATTTATGGGAAACAAAGCAATGACACTGGGATGAACTTCCTCATTAATACTTAAGCTTAATTAAGGCCTGTGCCTCTGGAGTACTCTGACAGGAGGAGGTGAGGGGGGAAAGCAGTGTGTGTGTGTGTGTGTGTGTGTGTGTGTGTGTGTGTGTGTGTGCGCATGCATCTGTATCAGTGGGTGTTTCAAGCAAAGGAAGGAGGTCTGCATGCTTTAGTACCCCTGGGTGCTGTTCTCCCCCATCCTCCCACTCCCCATTAAGAAACTCTCACTGTACAAGCAGCACAGTGGCCAGGTAAAGACACTAGAGACCCCCCATCCTCCCACCCCCCCAGCCAACACCCCCCCGGGCGCAGCTGGCTGTCTCCTGCCATACTCTCTTAACAGCTGGGCTCTTGTTTTGACACCCGGGGAGGAGGAGGAGTGAGGTCAAACAGTCTGACATGACTTTGTGCAGTGTACAATGTTTAGGGACCAGCCTCGGTCCCAGAGGACATATTCTTCCACAGAAAGGAGGGCTTATGTTTCAATCTCATCTGGTAGCAACATGTGAGGGAACGGGAGCAAAAAGAAAGACATATGGATAAACAAAGAGCAGTGTTAACACGTCAGTGCGGAGCTGTGGTCCGACAGATTCTTGCAAACACATGCTTATGCAATTTGTTTTCAACAAAACCTCAATTTATTACCTTCCTCCTACAGTGTCTCACTTCAGTGTTTTAAAAATGCTCTCTTTTTTAGAGGACAAAAAATCTTTCTGGAGACACTGAATGCAGTATATCCAGTTTACAGTTTGCAATACTTCAGCAGACCTCAAGTACTGTTCATTGTGTTTGTGGAACACTGGTAATGGTCATGTATTTTTAAACCTCCATTAGCTGCTGTTAAGACAAGTTTGGGGCCGTGTGTGAGGGTTACCTACAACTTTAGCTTCTCATAACTGTAGCCTTTTCATCATTATCCAAAAATAGTGCACTTACACCACTGAATAATCAGGGTTTACTTTGAATCTGCACTATGATTGTCTAATCCTTAGCTATTCGCCTCAGTATCTTCTCTTTTTTTTTCACGCTGTGCAGATCTTGTGATTTGCTCAGAGCATCATGTTGTTTCTGTAACCTTTTAAACAGCAGTCTTCCATCTGACAACCTCCCAGTCACAAGCTACTGGCCAGTCGCCACATGCCAGCAGCTGCCATGAACAGATCAACTTTTTTTCCCCCTTTTTCTTTCTCTTTTCTCTTATACATTCAACGTCACATGAGCACCGAGTGTAAGGAAACACATGGATTGATGCACACACACACACACACACATTCACAAACTGACACACATACACATACACACAGAGACTTTTTCCTCTGCACCAAAAACTGCATATTTTATCATTCTGCAAATCTAGTGAGATTTGAACATAGATTATCATACGTAGATATCTAGTGGAAATATTTTGGAAATATCTGGTGGAATCAAATGTAGAAAAAAAAGATAAATAATCATAAAAAAGGGGGAATTAACACATCTCTCTTGTCAGTTGCTGCCATTAAAGCATTCTATCAGTGAAGCTGACCTTTGGTCACAGTGACCTTGACCTTTGACCATCAAAACTTGATCAGTGCGTTTCATCTAAGTGGATTTTTCTATCAGATGTGATAAAGTTCACACAACACGTTCCTCCTTTCACGAGAATAAGACAGACGGACAAACCAAAAAAAACACATAATAACATTTTAATTACAGCTGAGTGTCTACACTGTGTTTTAATGCAGATACCAGTCACATTGTTCATATTTCTGTTCTCGTTGAAGACTCTGAGTCCTCCCCTTCCTGTGTCTTCTAACTAACTCATTTGTCTCACATGAAAGACATTAGTGTTTTCCATAATAAACTTCTCAAATAAATCTTAGATTTCTTCTTAACTTTGAAGGGGGGGGGGCACCTAATGTGATCCTACAAGCTAGAGATGATAATGCACCAATGTCTGGAGGAGTTCAGACATTTATTGAGGAGATGAAATGCTGAGGAAGAAACCTTAGTGCTGGAGCAGTAATGGTGCACTAGAAAAAAAAAACAAAGAATAAATTAGATTTTGAGCATTTAAATGAACTCTGAAAGTGCAGTGGGAGAAGCTAAAGAGGTAGAAGTCAGTGTTGTTCTTATTGTCCGTCTGTAAGCTTTTAGAAGTCCCAGTGGCTGAGTGATTCTGTAACGACAAACTGTATAAGGTCAGACCAGTGTGTCCTCAGTGTAAACAGCCTGTCTGTCAACAGCCTCTGTCCCTGTCGCCACTGGGCACGTTCACATTTCCATATAAAACAATCGCTGCATTTTTAAACAGCTATTCTTCACAGTGGAGTGAGATATTTCCCTAGCTAACAGAATAAAGATTCATCTCATCTACTCTGACTGATCGAGTCACCATTTTAGACTTGGAGAAAGTGAGTGGTGGTAAAAGAAGGAATCTGCTGCTTCACAGGAGAATGGGAGTTCAGAAGCAGGTGTTCATCTGTCTGTCTGTCTGGAGTCTCTGTTGACATAACAGAGGAGCGTACCTTTGGCCAATCGAGTGGATACGAAATGTGCTGGATGACTTTAGACCTCCTCTTATATTGTCTTCAATTTCCATCCTGGAATCCTGACTAATTTTCTCTCTTAGGTTTTTGCTACATCATATGACTCTGATTGTGTGAGACATTTGATAGTGGGATATGTTGAGCAGATCTGGGTTGTTGGAAAAACACATTTCTTAGCAGTTAAAATGTCTCCTAATGGTCTGATTTTCTTTCTTTCTGTTTTTTGTCTTACAGAGCCGTATGGCCGAGAGTTTGCGCCTATTCGACTCCATCTGCAACAACAACTGGTTCACCAACACGTCGCTCATCCTCTTCCTCAACAAGAAGGACCTGTTGGCTGAGAAGATCAAACGCATTCCTCTGACAGTGTGCTTCCCTGACTACAAAGGTCAAAACACCTACGAGGAGGCAGCCGTCTATGTGCAACGGCAGTTTGAGGACCTCAACCGCAACAAGGAGACCAAGGAGATCTATTCGCACTTCACCTGTGCCACTGACACCAGCAACATCCAGTTTGTGTTCGACGCTGTCACGGACGTGATCATCCAGAACAATCTCAAGTACATTGGGCTGTGCTAGGACCTGACGCTGGGCGTGGGGGCGGGAGGGTGGGTGAAGCGGGCTGCTTGGCAGCGGTTGGCCCGCCATCAGGCTGGATAAACAAAAGGCATGTGAGTGTGCCTGGCGGTTTATCTCTTTGAAGAGGTGCAACAGACAACTGCAAAGGAAATGAGGTAGTGAGGTGGTCAGGGAGAGACGATTCTGTAGATTAAACTGTTGCAGTTGAAACAACAGAGCTGATGGGCCATGGCCAAGATGGGATTTTTACCCAATGTGTTTGCACTGAATATGAGTATGCAGAGACACCCAAACACACACACACATGCACACAGACGCACACACACACACACTGACACACAACACAACCTTATGTTTGCTCACACACAAGATCTTTGGATCAACAGTCAAGCACTTGTTTGTGCAAGGCAACACTGGAAATTTTAGACAGCTACCCCTCCCTGCCTGCCAGACCTGGGACTGAGTAGTAGGTCTGCGCCGGTGGTTTTCGGTGACTTTTGTCTCCTTTATTTTATTTGCCTGAGTCAGTTAATGCTGCTTTACAAGATGAATTTTGACAGAATCAATGTTCTCTTTTTTGGATTTTCACCCTAACAATGGTAACCAGTGATCGCACCTGAAGAAATGTAGAGAGAGCCTGTATTTCTGGGGGAAAAAAAAAAAAATTGTCAGTAGACATGATGTCACAGGGTTTCTGCCTAAAAGAGGAAACTGCCACAGTCTAAAGCTGAAGTGAAATACGTTTTCTACACACCGTTTCTGTTTTCCCCTCTGGTCGACTCTCTAATGTTGTTCTGTTTCCCACTTTCTTTTATCTTTTTTTGTGCTTTAAAAAAAAGAAGAATATGTCTCTCAAACCTGCCTTTTATAGCAGGTCACTGACTTACGATACCAGGAGTGTTACACTCGGTAGAGTAAGAAGTATTCTTTATGACCATTCCAGTTTCCAGCAAGAGACAACAAAACCAGTGCCAAGATCAGTTTGTAAATAAACCAGATCCCATCCATTACGTTCATTTTTTTCTGTTTTGTTTTGTTTTGTTTTTATGGACAAATACATTAAAACATGCATGATTTTGTTACTTTGGGATACTAATATATTTTCTTTTGGATTATGTTCCTCTTTTATTAGGTTTAAATAATATATTCCCAAAAATATATATAAAAGTCAAACACTGTGTACGATTGTACAGTTGTCAGAGAGGAATCTATTGAAAAGAGTTATATCAATATAATGTGATTATGTTATGATGATGATGATGATGATGATGATGATGATGATGATGATGATGATGATGATGATGATGATGATGATGATGATGATGATGATGATAGCAGTGATGATGACAAGGAAAACTACAAACTACAAAGTTAGCATGAGAGGAGAAAAGAGGATCAAAGGAGAACAAGAACTCTAGAAAAATATGAAAAACGGAAAAGCAAACCACGAAAGTTCAATCTTCCTCGCATTACCTAAGTGGAAATTGTTAAACAGTCAGTCAGTATGATGTGTAAATATACTGTAAGGTACACTCTTTGTTCAAACAAATGAAAATAAAGGTTGAGTTGGGATACTGTAAGTGAGATAAAGAGAGAGCGAGAGAAAGAGACGGAGGAAAACCCCACTCCACTCCTCCTCTTACCCTTTCTTTTCATTTCAGAGGGTGATGTGCAAACAACTCAGCAAAGGGCTTCAGGCTTGACTTTATGGGATGTCCACTTCAACAAAAGACAAAACATTTAAAAAAAAAAAAAAGAAATATAAAAAGAACAACAACTATGAATAAAACAACTTATGCAAATTTTCATGGTGTAGTATATGTGTCTTTGGGTGGTGGTTTGGTGCTTTCAGTGTGCCCGTCTCATCTTTCTTATTCTTTCATAATAATGATTTGCAACCTGGAAAAGAGCGTATCGTCCCATATCCCTGCTTCCATCCTCGGTGTCCAGAAATCATGACATAAGAAGTGTTTGTCCTGTCCATACAATGTAGCCGCTGGGGCAAGAATAATTTGGACATTAAGTATGCAATTAAATTAGTCCTGAATGAACTTGGCCTATGTGATGGGGTGACAGCATGCACTGCCATTCAGATTCCACTCTAATTAGTGTATAGACCCCAGCTGACCCAACGTGTCTGCCAGCGGGTTTGCTGACGTCCCCAAATATATGTTTTTGTTCTCTCATTTTTAAGTCTTCAAAGAGTTAACTCTCACACAAATTAGATTTTATTTACTGTGACAGGATATTTACGCGGCAAACCTCAACCACTGCATTAAAAAACTGAAGAATGGTGTAATGTAGAACACTGCACATGCTCTAAATAAAGGATGATGTTTTTAACCAGCAGGCTACCATGTTACCTCTCTGTTATAGTCATGGTATTTTTCATGTTTTAACCTCATCGCAGTACTGATAAAGGCTTTGGGTGGGTTCATACATAAAACATCATAGTGCTGTGTGGCTGATTGTTTTAAAAACGTTTTTTTTTAATGATTATTATTTTTTATACATCTGATTTTTTAAAGCTTAATTTACATCCCTGTGAGGAAAAACGTCCTCAGGTCATGGGGATGTTCTTTTGTGGATTGATTTAAGCAACAGTGGGAATTTGTTTGAGAGATGAACATAAATAAAATCCACTGCTGAGAAGAGAGCGTTCCGCTGAAATCATGCCTTGTGACTGTCATGTGGTAAGAGTTGGTGCCAACAATAAAAATGACTTGAGTTACAGAGCAGCAGGAGGATAGATGCTCAAAAAGAAAAAAAAAACACATCAAAAGGAGGTGTAGACATGTTCTCTGTCTGTTCATTCAAATGCATAGGGGACTAAGTGAAATTTTTAAGCACAAGTTGTAATTTGGTGGGACTGGTTTTCTGAGGACTGTTTGTCACAAGGTGGTGCTAAGCAGCTGACATTGAGCTAATAGACTGATCTACATTAGTCTGAGGGGAATTAGCACAAGCAGTGATACTAAATACATGCTGCATCTTCTGTGGGGTTGTCTCACAAATTGAAGCTTGGCTAAATTAAAGCTCAGCAGCTACTGTATAAGAAAGAGGAACTAAAGGAAAGTAAACACCGTCTGTCACACATCGTAAGAGCAATGATAATATAATTTATAACACCTCAGAGGCAAAGTGTGCACTGCAGAGGGTGCTATACAAACTAATATACAAATACAGGTAGAACATATGCAAAAGGTGAACAAATAACAGGGACGATAAAGGAGACGTGAAGGAGTCAAGTTTTCTGATGGAGCTATGACGATATTTATAGTAACACTATAACATAAGGGGGTAATATTATGTTAAACACGGGTCACGGGTGACGGGTGAGACAATCAAACAAATGAGATGTGATAAGATACAGTATGGAAGAATTGGATGAAAAGGAGGTAAGAGACAAGATGTGTGTGCCGATATGAAATCCAGGTCCCAGGAATACACCATTCTACAATTAGATGGTAGGTATCAATAAATTAGGAGTCTATCCATCTTAATGCGCATTCACTTACATCACAAGCTCGGACAGGTTGCTGCGACGTTTAGGGAACCCTGGTCAGAAATAGCACTGTCCCTAACTCTTAGATCTTGGAAACCGTCGAAGTGAGATTTAAGATGGGGCCAGGCCAGACTCAGATTTGTCATCAGCATTGAGACATCCGATATCTAATAAGGAGAAGGGATTGAGGCCATTTCTAAAAATGTAAGTCGTTCAAAAACAACCATGGGCACAAATAGAAATTCTTGGCCCTATGATGACAGTTCTGAAACAATAAATATCTATAATCCCCGGCATGTTCGACGGCCCTGTCTATTTCTAGAACTCCTGAATCATTCTGACATTTTCTAGAAGAAAAAAAGAGAGAGTAAGGCAGAAGGCTCTTGCCGCCGGTAGCCTCACTTGACCCTCCGTGTGCTGTTGACCGGCACTTAGATCCTTCTCCATTCACCTCTATGAGAACCCATCATTAACACTGGGTATATGATTGTGATTTCCCTGGTTCCTCTTGTCTTCAGCTTCCATTCTTAACTCTCTCTGGCTGTCTCGTGTCTCCTCAATGACCTCAACGTTTATACCTGCCCTCTTGTCCCAACAGGACCTTTCTCCCGTTTTCCTCTAAAGCCGTCCTGTTTGCTCCCACCTGCTCCTCGGCTGTAAAGCGCCCGGTGAATCCAGTGGACAAGCCTTCAGGCAGCTGTTAGAAATTCCGCAAATCTGGTTTTCTTGGAAGAGTTTTAGTAGTATCTCATCTCCCACTTTCTTCGCCTTTATCTGCTGGCAAATCTCCCATTTACCACTTTAAATCCAGTTCCCTGTTGTCTCATCTCGACGTTACTCCCTCTCTCTGCTCTGTTCAGTGATGACAGCCGAGGATCATCCTCCATGCTACCCTCTGGTCACTGTCTCCTCCTCTGACCCCTCCAACATGAGCTTAGTGTGCCTCGACCCATCCTAAATGAAGTCCTTAAAAAACATTCCCATGAGCAGACTTAACTTCTGCCCTTTTCAACCCACTCCCATCTCCCCCTCCCAGACCATCACCGCTGATCTGCTCTACTTCCTGACTGACATCATCAACTCTTCCCTGACATCTGGCTGTGAGCCATCTGTCTTTGAGTCAGTCCCTGTTCTCCCCAGAAACCTTCTCTTGATCCATCTGACACCTATTACAGACCGCTGTCAAGCCTTTCTTCCATACTCATGTAACCCCCTTTTTCCCTTAGTGTTTATAAACTACACTGTGGTCACACCCAATAAAATAAAACAGGTCCTAGGTTCTCAGCTAAAGATGGTGAATTCGCTGTGGTCCTTATTTAAACAAGGGAATTTAATCATTAGAGTGGGAAAAAGGAAATAACTAGCGCGGTGCCTCCACTGAAAATTTACTATGCTAGGTGTTAGCAAAAATGTATGTAAGCCCTCAGAAATACAAATTACTCTTAAAAGAATGTTAAACCACAATATGTAAAGGTAAGACACAGACATTTATTTTATTAAACCCTCTTAGATTTTCTTTGGAATTATACCTTTAAATTTAGCAAGGCTTCAGCAAATAGAAAATAACAAACAAAAACACCTGTACCCTTTAAATCAATACAGTAATACCTGAAGCCTCAAAATGCTTTCTTTTTACCCTTTTTATATCAAAAGAACAGTTTTTAGTTTATTTCAACCAACCAATAATTTTTAATCACCAGATAGGCTATATCTAAGTTTTAATCAAAAGAGTTTTTAACCCTTTCAGTTACCTCACATCAATGAATTTTCCAATATTACAGGTAATTTCAAAATGTGATGGTCTTGATTTGTGGCTTTTTAAAAGGCAGCTATTAAAACCTGTGCTAAAAAACAAAACAAACACAGCAAGCGCCCAGTGAGCCACTGCCAACAGGTTTTCTGAATGGCATTTACTCAACCTAGGCTAAAACCTAACAAGTCTTATCGTTTCATATTTGTCAGAAAATACTTCAGAGTATGTGGCAGGTGGCTCTGCAAGGCCACATCAGTGCTTTGAGCTAAATGCTAACAAGCAAACAATATTATCATGCTGATACAAAGCAGGTAGAAGTACAGTACGAATTTGGAAATCAGTCGTATCAAGTTGTTGCATTTCATCCTGAGTGTGCATGCTGAGTTTCATTTAGCCCCTAAACTAGTTTGTGGGTAAATCAAAACCACAAATGTGAACCTCATGGTGGCGCTAATCATCTGAGACCCATTAATGTGTGAACCAAATTCCACGGCAACTCATTCAATAGCTATTTAAATCTGGATCAAAGCAATGGACAGATTAACCAGCCAATCATCTGCCACAGTGCCATCAATAAAGGTGAAATTAGGTGAAAAAAAGATTCCTAACAATCCACAGCAAAGCGACCATCAGTCATTTTCTGAGGACAAACACCTAACATTAACAGCCACTGTCGTCTGCTGGTCTAAATGAATATTATAATCCTAGCAGTATGAATATAAAAGAAATATGTCCTGTTCTGAAGTCATTTCCTTTTATCCTCAGCCAATCTGCACTCCCTGCTGAAGTCTGGATGTACTGAACAGTATCCAACCCTTTCCAGGCCTTTGACGACACCTTAAGTCTTGATCATGTCCATTAAGGCTTACAGTTTCTTTTTTGTATCAGATAAAGATGCCAGCCAACAGGGACAAGGGTTATAAAACATGACTAATACTTAACTCAGCAGTAGAGGTTGGACACAACGACACATGGCTGGCCAATAAAGTCTGTATTATATGAATCAGGCAGAGGGGAAGAGCTCAGTCACACCTGCGTTGGCAACACATGAATGATGAGCATTCAGCTTCTTTCAGTATTGAA
Source organism: Trachurus japonicus (assembly GCF_045865225.1). Taxonomy (NCBI): domain Eukaryota; kingdom Metazoa; phylum Chordata; class Actinopteri; order Carangiformes; family Carangidae; genus Trachurus; species Trachurus japonicus. Next base: position 18,253,160 of record NC_140918.1, read on the forward strand.
AATGTAAGTTTGTGCCATGAAGATTTTCACTGATATCAATACAATTAACTGACATTTTGTGACTTGAATCCAGTATGGACACCTTAAAAAACACTTTAAAAAACTGTAAGGAGGTCGTTTAGCTCATTGAGTAGAGCAGGCGCCCCCCTTTGCTGCATGTCATCCCCCCTCTCTCTATCTCTCCATTCTCTGTCTCTCTGCTGATTTCCTATCAATTAAAGGTATAAAAAATACTTGGGGAAAAAAAAGTAGGGAAATGTATGCCAATTAGCATTAAAAAACAAATTCAATACCACTAGTAAACCTGTCAAGTTCAACCTCAGTGCAGTGTGAGACTATAAACTTGGCTCCAAGTGTCCTCATAGTTGCAACAGGACCAAGGGGGCAGTTGTCGGTCTGAGAAGTGAAGCTCACTTCCACGTTCAAAAAACTGCAATCCCCCCGGCTTCCTCTGGGGGCTGGCTCCAGAAGGGAGCAACTCCAATCGAGCCCCATGTTAAAATAGCCGATTTTACAGCTTAAAAAAACATATTTACAGCCTGGTACATTTTATTTTTTTGGTCTCAACGGATAGTTTCTACCCCCGCACACACTCTGAGGGGGGTGAATTTTTTTTAAACTCTACTGTTTTACTATTATTAGGTTTAAAGTTCTGGCCAATTAGGGCGCAGAACCGTTGAGTGACAGGTCCGGAGACCGCTGCTTCGAGGCCAGTGGGCGGGCTCTCGGCCGGCTAACGGCCGCACCGCTCCAGATATGGCAAGTAGAATCCAACATGGCGCGGTTCAAACCCCCGTTGTAGCGGCACAAAACAGACTCCCCCAAACCAATGGGTGACGTCACGGGTGCTACGTCCATTCTTTTTACAGTCTATGAACAGGACCTGATCACTGGAATATGAGAAGTTCAACTGTTTTTCTCTCTTATCCCATAATACAATACTCCATGAGCTTCTCATTTCGCACCTTTGTTGCTGACTTGTAGTTATCTGATCACAAAGAATGACTGAAAATCCACTAAGCAGCATCTTTGCAATGTCCTACAGAAAACACACAACATTACACAGTCACTGTCATGAAATCATGGATTTTGAAATATAATGTACTGAGTTGTAGTACATCTTCTGTTGTTGTAGCGGTTAAGCTCTGGTCTGGTTATCTGCCAATCATGCGTTCAGGACAGTGTGATTTGTGGTTGGCAGCTGTTTTAGGATGAGTTGCGGGCTGTTTTTTTTGTTGTTGTTGTTTTTTTCTGTTTTTTTTTCACTGGACAAATGAAAAGCACCCAACTTCCACAGGGTATACCACATCTCTCCAACCTCACTGTGCCTCTGCTTTTAGTCGGAGTCTATGCCTTTGTTAAGCAAGGGGCTGCAAAAAGCCCAGTCTTGGCACAGTGGTTTTATGAACAGCTTGCTCTGTATTGAACTGCAATACTTCTCCAGCTCTTAGAACTGTGGAGGAACAATGTGTTGTCTGTTCACATTTCCTAAATGCTAGCTTCCCCTAATTGCCATAATTTGTGGCTTGTGTGTAGCAATTACTGCATCTCCTAACACTTTTTAGGTGTTTGAATGTTGGCTAATGGCCTGTAGGTATTATTAGGGTGGGTAAAAATATACTGACTTTAGCAACTCCATCCGTCATTTGCTGTACTGCCTGCTGCACACAGACACACACTGTGTTTCGCTTATTGACGGACTGACTGGAAGTGAACTGGTGCGCCACTTTTCCATGACCGTGACCCTGATCGGCTACGGTCCTCCAGTAAACCATTTTCATGGCTGACTGACATATCGATGTGCATGTTCATAAAGTCATATCGCTGGTCTGCTCTTGTTGTGCTAATGCAGCTCAGGGAGGGGTGGCGTTGTCCTGTGTCAATCACATGTTCCCTAGTCAAAGTTATGGCACTTAGTTGTTGCCTTATTAGACACCCCGCCGGCCAACAAGATGAAGACCTGTCCCTGACCCGACTCATCCCAAGACTGGATTCATCCTCATTCTTCTTGATCTAATTCTACTACTGCTTCTTGTTTGGTTCACTTTGCCTCATAGCAACTGGAAACAACTGAGTGGAGGCATCACTCCTACCAGCTGACGGGCTAATGCATTTATGTCATTTAATCATATTTTCACGTTTTTTGTTTGTTTGTTTGTTTTTTTGCAACAATTGCAGACCATTAAAGACCTACTTTTACATTTTACGAAAAAACAGTAACTATGGCTATTAATTACCTAATTTTTGTTGAATGTCTCATGAAACATATTATCCAAGCTATTTCAATTTAAACACAGCCAGTCTGATAATAAAAGTCTCTCAATTTTTCTTGTTTTCAACTAACAATGTGTCCAATTAAATACATTTTCTGATGCCCCTGCCTTGTCTGTTGGCACTGTCTGGCCACTGAATTATTGAAAGAGCACTGCTTTACCAATAAGTATGTGCAAAAAGTGTTTTTGTCTTGAGGAACACGGTATACAAGCCCTAGCTCTATACTAGCCCTAGCAACAAGTTTTGAACTCCTCTCTGGTCAAATATTTAATATTTCACATTCATGTATTAATGTAAGATGGCAAAACCTCTTATGCTCTCTGCTGAACATGAGGAGTACCAGAGTAAAAAAAAATCCTCTGTCCAGGCCAATATGATACATGACATTATGATTCATATCTCTCTGATAATAAACGGCTAACTCTAATATGTTCAATCCTAATTTTCATCCACTCGAAGAACACAGCTGCAACCGTTTCCCAATTTATCTTCTGTTTATCTCTATTTCCATGGTGACCCAAAATTTCGCCCTGACCCCACTTTAAGACGTTACATTTTCGGCCTCTGTAAATCCTTTCATTGTCATATGTTCCATTACTTCACAAAGATCACAAAGATACAATTTCAGAGAAGCAATCCACCTATAATTAACAGGCTTACTGGCTTCCACATTCTGGGCAGTCTGCCTTCCTGCCATAGTTTATTACACTAGTCTAAAAATGCCGCTAATGCTTTATCACTAACATGATCTAACCTATAACTTTTTGATCATTTTAGTCTTGATTTATCCTCTTCTAATAATAATAAAAAATGTATTTATTACTGACTCCCACTCAAAACTGTTTTCCCTTGTTGCTTCTTATTCATTTCTTTTTTCCATTGAATGCTTGGGAGTGAAAGCTAAAAAATAAAAAAAAAATAAAAAGTGTGTTTTCCAGACATAACTTTCAACTTTAAAATAAGACAAGTAGTTTATATAGACCCAAAAACTAATATTTTGTTCTCACAGTACACTGCTTCAAGTTCTGACGCATTAATTATTAGCATATGGTAAAATGGAGATTGTATCAAATAGATGAGTGTATAAGTGTTTGTTTATATAACTGAAAATTTCCTTTAACAACAACCAGATAAGAGTTAACCTCCAGCTAAGCAAAAAAAAAAAAAATCTTGGCCACTTAACCATCACCAATTGTTTTTTTTTCTTCATCTGTATTTATCTCACTACAATTTAAGGAACTTATCTTGTTTATTTCCATTTTGTGGAAGCTCACCACTACACCCATCCACCCACCCACTCTCTACACTGCTTTTCCTGTTCAGGGTTGGTCGTGGAGAGTTGGGGTCTTTCCCAGCACACATAACAGCGGGGTACACCCCGGACTTAGTCACCACTTTCCTCTGCAGACCTTGTCTGAGCTATCGTCTCTATTGTTACGCATGTTTAATTATGTCCTCTTCTCAACACAGTCAAATCATCCAAACATCGATCCACAGCCAGGTCAGAGATCAGTTTATGCTCAAAATAAAACAATCCAGTTCGGCTTTGTTCGGTTCAAGTATTTACTTTCTGTGCCTTCCACTGAGTGTATGACACGCTACGCTACTCTCCAAGGTCAACAAGTTACCTGTGAAGACCAGTCAGTCTAGTCGATGTGTTCTTCCTGGTATCACAAGTCAAAACATCAGCTATGAAGAGATGTATTTGTCTTTGAATGCAATAGCTGAACTGAAAAAGCACTGGCCTACAAATGGCTTCTGGCTGCATTATCTTTTTATATTGTGTTTAATCCATAGGCCAACCAATATTGGATGTTTGAAGCACAGCCTGAATCCATTATAATGTAATTTGCTATATGATCCGATTGTTAGGACTTAAGTAAAAAATGTAAATAATCATCATAAAGATGCCTCAGATTTTCAGATCAGTCTCACTCTTGAGTAATTGTGTGATCAAATGATGCATGTTCCTAAATAATTGTGTGCATAATAAAATTGCCACACATTAATTGATGCATGGCAGAACTTGGGGTGAGGCAGGAGTGCTGATTAGAGGTACTGATTGGTTTGTTGGGTATTGGAAAAAATGATAATGATGCCAGTTTTCTGTTTCTACTGACAGGCATTTAATGGCAACAGGATAAACGCAAAATACATGACAAAAGAGTGGCCAAAAGAGTGCCACTCTAATTTGTAGACAAATTGATATCAGTGTACATGTGTTGTATGTCTTGTCCAATGAGAATTGCTATGAAAGCTTTTTTGTGCCTACAGACTTTGCAGGCAAACATGCAGGTTTGATTTAGAAATGATGTCTACAAGAGAAAAATCCGTTTTTTTTGTGTTATATTCATTTAGTCTGTGGTTATCTCATTTATACAGGTTTGCCCCACACACACCACTGTAAGACTGACGAGGGCTTGTGAAAAGAAAGTGTGTTATTATCATTCATTATGCCTCAAACCTTTCTGTAGTTATCTTTTATATGTTCATTCATTTATATTATTAATTTTTCCAAAGTTTACTGCAGTGTAGATGTCATTAAAGTTATCTATAGGCCTAGTTTAAGGCCATTAAACTAAGCCCCCCATTACCCTTAAATTAAGGGTAATGGGGGTTGTGCCTCGGAGACAACATTTTTACTCCCTAATATCAATTTGTGAATCACTGCACTAGGCCTAGTTCATATTAACTGCACATCAAGCAGCTTGAATCATGTAGGCCTAACCTGTAAAATTAGATGAATGAATTTTTACGTGTGGATACTCTGAGGACATTTTTGCTGTGAATGCTTGTGCAGTTTTACATGAAAATCTAGTTTGTTTGTTTTTCACACACAGTGCTTTAATGGCGAACCGTTTTGTTGGTCTGGTTGGTTGTGTAGTGTGACACAACATTAGACTAAATAGTAATGCTCACCTTCCCGTAGCGTTGTCCCATGTTGCAAACGGCAGGTAGCACACCTGGATTCACCTTCTCGTTTCTGCTTCAGGCTGTTTCCTAGGTGACACTCATTCGCAAGTCTTCCGGTTAGTTTGTCACGTGGAGCTGGAAGTTGGACAGTTTGTGTTAGCGTCACAGCTGACACTCAGCTAAACTCTGCAGATTTAATAAAAAAAATAATAATAAAAAAGCCTCCCACTCCTCCCAATGTACTACAAACTGGTTTCTTAGCAATAAAGGAGAAGAAGCTAAAACTGAGAGTGAGGCTGCACGGATAGAAACTGTGGCCTGGCAACCCGCTCTCTAAAAGTAGCTATCTGTTTTTTCTCTCTCACTCCTTCTGTTCACGCTCTCAAACAAACACAACGACCGTTTCTTTAAGGCAAGATAGAAACACAGTTTTGTTTAAAGGACAAAAGAAATGTGTCACCGCATTTGTTTTCACAGCACAGTATGGTGTGAGAAATGGACAACCCACATAGTCCGTGAAGGCATCACACCGATGGCGGTGATGCACAAGGAACCAGCGTGCACGGTGCACCTGCAGTAAAAAGAGAAAGAAAAAAGGTTGAAGATATGAGGTTATCATCTGGGCTTCATTCAGTGGGTACAGTGACTTACTTACTGCACTTCTACTGATGCTGAATTTGTGCCAACCAGTGCATCAGCCGAGAATCAGCCCCTGACCTGTCATTTAATAAGGCGCTGTAGAACACGGACTGGAGCAACATTTTGATCAAAATATACTCCAGACTTCTTCTGAGGGTAGGCTGTCATTGTATGTCAGGCTTTTTTGTGGCACCAGACCTCCTTTCAGTTAACACTCCCCTCACGTCACAGTGATGCATCATTTTTTTTGCAGAGCTGTGCTGCTGTGCCACCTTGTGGCCAAAATAGCGCAAAGAAAAGCAGTAGGCTATACAGCCTGTAAAGGGAAAAAAAGATTCATGAGTGGTCTTATATATATATATATATATATTTCTGTTTGAATGAATCATGCTAAAATCAAATCACTTTGGGTGAGTCAGTCAGATTCATATAGGGTGACATCAGGTAAATTGGGCCATCAGGTAAAATGAGCCAGTTAAGGTTTGAGCCTCCTAGCTTTTTAAGTTTTAACAGGCAATGGCTGTAAATGATTTCAAATTGTTGCTACAACTGTACTTGAAAAAAAACAATTGATTTGAGTGGTCTCTGGTTGTTGTTGTGGGTGGGACAATGCTTTATATCCAGCCTGCTGAGGAGAAGTGTGCGAAAAGTGGCCTGGCAAACAAATTTCACTTGAAACTGATAAGGTTGATAACTCCGTAAAAAAACAGATCTACAATAAAAAATGTGATTTATAATACACATTGTGATTCCCCCCATTGGATAGAATGCAAAATTCTTGCTAAGCTTACTTATTTTTAATTTAAATGCATTTTTTGTGGGTGGCTCAATTTACCTTAATGCATCATGGTAAATTGAGCCATGCATTTCAGCTAAAATGGGCCACATACAAAACACAGTCTTACACTGAAGTTACACAGAAATTGAGGGTGCAAAACATGTTCAAAGTTAGATATATATCCAAGGTTGGTCAGTGCCACTCATGGTGCCATTAGCACTGTGGGGGAAAAAATGGCATCTATAATGCCACACACACACATACACACACAGTAAAAGAGCCTATAACATAGTCAGTTAACAAAGAGCATAGCAACAACATGATCATGTAATTTTAAAATGCATTTTAAGATTAAAAAATGTCTTCAACCTCTTATGTTTTTACTGTTAATGTTAAGTTTAGTGTTGTAGTTTAGTAGTAGTGTCAATTAATTATTAAAATTTTAATGATTTCTGCTAAAATTACTGTGTTGTTCTCTCTTGGCCCAATTTAACTGAACGGCTGGCCCATTTTACCTGAACCTTCATCGTACCTCGAGAAGGAATATCCCGATACTTTAACTCTCATAATTCCAAAATAATTATACTTTTTAATTTTTTTTTCACACAGAAACATTTAAGAGACCTATGTCGATTTTTAAAAATATCAATGGATTTCATGCATAGTGTTTTTGATGGTCTTATTAGTCGTTTACCAAAAAGTGGCCCATTTTACCTGACTTCACCCTAGGATTTTTTTTTTTTTTTTTTTTTTACTGCATTGACAGTTGTACTTGCCATGGCATGAAAAGCCTGTGGTTTGGATCCAACAATAACAGTTGACAATGCTACTTAGAAGACTTGTGTTTAGTAGTCAGTCCACATTTTCCTAATGTGTTCCTGGACTGCCTCCAGGTTTGGCTACCTCCCTCTCTGTTATCCTGTTGAAGAAGAGTAGCTGTTAGTTGATGAAGGATCTGGGGCTCAGACGATGCCACTGTGAACTGAATGCATTAGATGCTCGGTGACATCTGCTGAGCACCAGCTCCCATGTTTCTTTTAATGTGTATCCCCGGTGTGATCATAAGGAGGCAGGCTGCGTACCGGGGAGCCTCACCTCTAATGACTGCTTTAGGGGCCATGTGAAAGTTCCAGCTGATCACCTTAAAGCGCTCCCTTCGCCCGTATCTACTACCATGCATGTCGTCAACAGCACCCTGTGTGAAAATCCCTCAGTCTTTGTCCTGACTTGTGGTTACAATGCCCCTCTGTTACAGAAGATGGAACTGTGCCCAGAGATAGTGTTGTGATTACAACTCCTGAACTACTGCACATGAAATATGCTGACCCACAACTGAACTCTGACACAATCTCCTTTACGGTTCACTGACTGCACCATGCAAATCCAATAATTTAATCAAACTATTGATAAATAGTCTATCTCCTGCATTGGAAATGAGCTTTCTTAATTCAGTATGTGAACGATAAGATCTATCAATAATTACTTCTTCAGCCCTGCTACTCTGCATTTTCTTTTTCTTTTTTCCATTTGTGTGTCAAAGATTTATCAGAAAATGGTGAAATCCTTACCAGGGTTTGATTGGCAGAGCACATTTACATCCAAGAAATACTTCATTTGCAGCCAGAATTATACTGATTTTCAGGAATTTTAGGATTGAATGGCCAAAGTTTGGACAAAAATGACTAAATACCCTTGCTGCCTGCTGTAGGCTACAGGAAATAATATTAAAGAAGAACTGCATGCTGCAGTAGCATTCGCAATAGACTCCAAATTATCACAGCTTATCACGGGTGTCACTAAAATCAAGAGAAATATAGAAATAATTTGAAGACATTCACACATTAGACCCTGCTAACACACTGACACTGGTGTCTTTCAATTAACCTCCTAAAAAATGTTAACGTATGCAATATTCTGTTTGTATTCTATGATAAAAGGGCTCTCACTGATACACTCTGACCACGCTTTCATTTAAATAATTACTAAGCTCATCAGCTACAGCTGCTATGAATCTTTGATCTTTGAAAGGTGCATTATTAAACTTAAGGTGTTGTGATAGTGATGTATTATCATTATCTGTTGCACTTTGTAGTTTGGCATTGGTGTTTCGCACTCTGACTGCGTTTCCACAGATCCACCGGAGCTCCATCTCTCTGCACCAGCCGCCTGCATCGCCCCCTTCCCCCCATTTCCCCCCTTTTCCCCTGCTGTTAAACTGACCTGCCCTTCCTGCCCATGAACCAGTCTGCCATCCACTATTCCCATTGAGCTGGCCGTCTCTCCCTGCCTTCCCTCCCACCAGAAGCTGCCTTTGTCAACTCTTGTTAACATTTCCATGTTTTGCATATTATGTGCTATAAAACTGTTTTCTTGTCTGTAACAACATCTATTGCCGGTCCTGGGTGAGGGATCCCTCCTCTGTTTTTCCCTCTTAAAAGGGGTTTCTGGGAGTTTTTCCTCAGTCGATGTGAGGGTCTGAGGGCAGAGGATGTTGTTATGATGCCATGTGAAGCCCTTTGAGACAAACTGTTTGTCAAAATGGGCTATACAAATAAAATTGCCTGCCTTGCCTTGATGTGATGAGCTTACACCCGTGCAACCACAAGTTGCAAATGTTTCGGGAAAATCAAACAAACATAGTTGGTGTTTTTAAAAAAAAATGATATAGTGAATTTAGTGGCTTTGTGCTCAGATTTTACTACTGTCCATAATTCTGTCTCCTGTGGCCTGGCCTGTGGGTTTGTTTGTCTGGTTCAGCCTATGGGCCTCACTGCCAGAGAGCCCTGAATCATACATACATGTACGCAGGGAGAGGAGGAGTTCAGAAGACACAAATGTGTCTGTGTTGACCACAGGACACTCAATCTCCGCTCTGTGTGCCAAAGGCAACAACAGTATTTCCCCACATTTTTATATAGACTTCCTTCCATGTATGGGGAAATTGACTTCTGCAAGATATCAATTTCTTGCACTAATCAGCAGTGTTTGTTTGTGGTCTTGCTGCCCTGGGATGTGATCGGCTTTGTGGCACTTTAACAGTCTCCTGCCAGGTTTATACTCAGATTTCAGTCTTGGAGATCACAGGAGTAAACTGGGCCACATAAAGTCAGACGTGTCTGAGAAAATGTTGGTTTGTCTGGAGCCGTTAGAGAAGGCCGAAGCCTCCTCTTGGGTTTAAAATCAGCACTGAAATCAGCGGGTGTGACCAAGCCTTAATCCCCACAGAGCACTGGCCTCATTCCAGTGATTGATTTTCATTCAAGTGAATATTGATTGTCCCCATTTAGAGATTTCAAGCAGCCATTTGTAACAGTACCAGTCTGATAACTCCCTCATCTCACTCTCTTACATGTCCTCCTCTCTGCACCATCCAGGCTGTTGTATTTCACTACAACACTGTGGTGGTAGAAGTTTCCTTTATTCACACATGGAATAATAAAACAACACAGACAAAAATGCTTTGACTGCTTTTTCATTCTCTGTCATTTGTGTTTTTAAATAAAAAGCAAAAGAGGTGTTTGCGCTCTTGCTCACTGTCCATGTCCTGTTTTTAAATAAATAAATAATAATTATACAATCAAGATGGCAGAGAAAACAGATTGCATACAGTGCAGACTCAGACTCTTTAATGCGTCATCTGGTCTGATGTTGACTGTCCTGGACCAGTTCTGGAGTGGTTACAAATCCTTTTCAGCAATTTCTAGACTCACTATGAAATGTAGACTTGCTTTGAAACATCATCAGCTACAATCTATACACGTATTATAAAGCTTTTTTCCCTTGTTGTTCAAGAAAGGTTCTGCAGAAGTGTTTTGTTAGTCCAATAATTCACGTACAGAATTCCTCATTGTGTTGTCTGAGGCTTTGGGTGGCATGCTTTGGTCATCAGGGTTCAGTTAGCCCAAATTTCAGCATGATAAAGCCAGACACCTGCGCAAGATGCCAGTAATGTCCATACAGTATTTCATGTAAAATATTAGTTTGGATTAATATTAGATATAGCCTACATCCAGCCACAAATTCAGAGAAATACATCCATGATTAGGATTTTAAAATTCAAAACTCAAGTTTGCATCTACCTCCTTTGTAAATCCAATCACAACCATGGAATTTCCTCATGTTTAATATGGCTTCACCTTCTACATCATTGTTCATATTACCACTAACCTTCTTCTCCAGTTTCTCATCTGTTTCATCTTATGCACTCTCTCAACAGCTTCAGCAGGGACGGAGCACAATAACCTTGGACGTGGATGTCAGCATTGTAATGACAGATAAAGATCCAAGCATAATTCACAGGGTCAAAGCTGTCTGGTAGCACTGTGGGGGCATAGGTGGGGAGAAATTATGTTTGGTGGATGGCTGCTCAAGGCCATTAAATAGCAAGACTCATTTGCACTAATTTTAATCCTTTAAATAAACAAAACTTAATCACTCTCTTAATTACAGTTTGTTATAATTAGGGTGTCTGAAGCATTGAGGCAATTTTTGCCTTGCTTGTGTATAATCAGCTACTGGAGGTGTGTAATCTTAAAGGACCCCAATCTGTAATCATGCATCCAGTAAAAGGAAATGTGGCCCCTCTTAGCAGACATTTGCTCTATCTATCATTATACATGCTTTAAAACCATGCACAAATAGACACTAAAATATCAATAGAGATAACTAAAAAACAGTTTGCTAAAAATAAGTGAAAATGTAAAGAGGGAGGCTGGATAGAAAATTTTCGCAATCAAAATTATTATTTTCTTTTCTCGCCAGTGCCAGGGGCCACACAAACTACTATGTTTCATTGGTGCTTATTTTGAAAAATGTTGTTAAAGTTCCTGCAAACCCACACAGGTGTCTTTACAGTCTCAGAATGATCAGACCGCTGGTCAGGTTAAAGCTGAGTTTGGGAATTTAGGGCCAACAGGAGAGTAAGAGAGCCGTTATATGAACACAGTCCTGAGAAGAGGCCTAATTATGCAACATTTATGAAAACACCACTGTGGCTGCACTGTGTAAAGCTTTTACCACTACTGGTTTGGTTTGTCTTTCAAAATAAGAGTGAAGAACATAACATATTCCCTCAAATGTCTGTGCCTCAAACTCGCCAGGCTCCGGGATTAGTTTCACTGTCCTATAGAGACCCCTACTGGCTGCCAATAGTACTTTCTTTACACTGACTAAACCATCATGTTCCTCTAGCCCCCAGGACAGGAATCACTAATGCCTTAGTGAAAGTAATATATATATATTTATATTATTCAGTCAGAGGGAAACCCTGTTACATTTATTTTTGGTATTGTCCAGTGCTTTATATGCATTCAACCTACCATCTTTCGCTTCAAGTTACTTTTGAATGCTTGGAAGGAAGTCTGTGGGATTAAAACCCAGAAAAAAGTTAAAACATACCATAACTTGAGATGGGAGAAATGAGGGCAATAAATAGAAACTAAATATGGATTTTTTGTTGTTGTTGTCGGTTAAAGCCTTTTGCTCAAACTTCAAACTGCCTTTTTAATTATTAACACACAAACACTCAAGTGTATGAAGGATGTTTAGTGTTCACTGAGGGTGGGGTGAAGTCAAAGATTTAGTGCTTTTTATTTGTCATAGACTTACAGTCAATGTGAAATTATTTCCTTGTTAGAAAGACTGCTTTAGTAGTCTGAGGCTCTGATTTGATGAAAAATCTTTTCTTTCTTTTTTTTTTACATGATTAATAATTGTATTTCACACCCCAATCATTTTGTGTCTGATCCCTGATTCCTCAATTTGTACACAAAAAATGGCCAAACCTCTTCTCTGACACTCAAAATATCATTGAGATTTCCTATCAACTATCGGTTATTCCTGTTTTACTGATTGACAGAGGTGTTGCAGTCAGTGTGAAGGGGCAGTGAGGGGTCAGATGAGGATTATTCAACAGTTTTTATGGGTTAACATACAGTCACCAGGTTGTATTTCTCTCAACTTTTAGTATGTTTTTATTTGAACTTGTATTATAAGTATTTCAAACTATTTATTGCACCCCACACTTTCTTTCTCTTTGTTACTGTTTTAGTGTATATGGTATGGACTGTGTATGTATGTATTGCATGTACAAGGCAACTGTTACGACGCCACTTGCCCAAGACAAATTTCCCCTTGTGGGACAAATAAAGCTCATTTGATTTGATTTTGATTTGGTTTTGGAACTCAGTTATGTTTTTAAAGTAGGATTTTAAAAAGTGTATCTCTTCTATCTTCTTTCTATCTTTTGAATGCACAGGTAACAGTTTGGGCCACATTACTTCTCTGTCCTAGTGTGTTTGAACTGACCTGAACCGAGGGAGTTTATGTGTAGGCTCTTTGTTTTAATGGAACGCACATTTCTTCATCTGAGGTATTTCCTTGTAGGTTGATGATTAACATTATTTGCTAAAAGTTACACAGTTTTATAATTTTAATTGTCATACCCACTGTCATGTAGCAGCAAGGTTAATTGAATCTTAATACACTGACAACCATACACAAGGTCAGGTGATTTATTAGGTAAACTATCTCTCTTTCCTTCACAAGCCCACCCTCCCCCCATACACACACACACACACACACACACACACACACACACACACACACACACACACACACACACACACACACACAGGTAGTACATAAGTGTCTGTGTGAGCAGGTGCGTCAGTCAAAGAGGAGTGACTCCAGCAGCTTGTGCTCCTGTTCTCTGGTCACTTTCAGAGCAAAATGTCTGGAACATACTTTAAATTCTCATCTATACCGAGCGATAGAAGAAACAACAATGCCACCGTGGCCCTCAATAATCCGGCAGATATCTCTGTCATTGTGATTTACTTTGTGGTCGTCCTGGCTGTTGGAGTATGGGTGAGTTGTCCAGTATTTCAGATGACCATTCTTTACATGGTTCTTGCCTGTGAATAGTTAACTTGTCACCAGCTTTATAGATGTGAGAGTTTAACTGTTATTTTAGTTAAGTCTATGAAATCAAAAGACTCCACAATAGGACATGTTCTACTATTTGTACATGTTGAAGAAATAAGACACATTTCACTTTACTGTAAGCTATAAAGTCCTTGTTTTTAACACCTCTACAGCAGCACATTATAAACTGGGAGTGGATTGATATTGTGCAATCACAGCATCTTACTCAGGAACTTTGTCTTACAATTGTTTTATAGCAGACCTGAGGAATTTTTACACTTTGTAATGCATGTGTTTTCTTACTGTAACTTTCATCCATTTTTGGCAGCAGTGCTGCTTTGATATTTTAAATTGTGTTCATACAGTAACTCTGTTCTTTCACTCTTTGCATTTTTGTTGCAGCAGTTGCATATCACATAAAATGTAGTCATTAACAAATATGATGAGTGTTGCCATAGTATGATACCATTTGGCAGTTTTTTCCACTGATGCATTCTCTAAAATGTTAATTTCTCCTGCTGCAGGCTATGGTTCGTACCAACCGATCCACTGTCGGTGGCTTCTTTCTGGCAGGGAGGAGTATGGTGTGGTGGCCGGTGGGTAGAGTCACTACCATAATTGTTGAGATTAAGTTCCTAATAATTCCAGTCTACAGTAATCATACAGCAGAGATACGTATGTGCTAATTATGTGACGCAATGTTATTATCAGGTTTTATTAGGGTAATTCAGTCTGTAAACATCACATTGCACACTGAATACATCATGTACCATTACGTACAGTCAGCTGGTATGTTTTTTCATCCATCTGGTGCTTTTCTTGTTATCAAATGCCTTCCAGAAAAAAAAAGAGAATATAGGAAATGATGCACACTTCTGACAGATTTAACTCTGCACTTCACAGATCGGAGCATCACTCTTTGCCAGCAACATTGGCAGTGGCCACTTTGTAGGAATCGCCGGGACGGCTGCAGCTTCAGGGATAGCCATCGGAGGATTTGAATGGAATGTGAGTTCACAGTGTCTGATGTGCCAATTAAACCATTATCGCTTCTTACACAAATGTATTTCTAACCTCTGACACAGATATTATCAGTTATTTCTGTCAGGTGATGTGATAAGTCTGTAGATTATGCAAGTTTAAACCTGCAAAGGACCGAAGGGGCCAGAATGACAACAGAAGTCGACTTTATCTTTATAGCACTTTGAATGGAAAGTGACATTGATTATTTATTGTCTGTGTCCTTGAATGTATGTGTGTGTGTCTTTCAGGCTCTTATCGTGGTTGTCATTCTGGGATGGCTGTTTGTGCCCATCTACATCAAAGCCGGGGTACACAAAACACATACACCACAAGTTGGATATAAACATAGTTTTCTTTACAAATTCATCTATTCTCACTGTTCAAATGTGCATCCATTACTATTGTGATCTTTTTTTCTTCACTTGATGATTTGAACATTGAGAAAAAAAAGTCTTGTGGGTGGTCACAACAACAGCAGCAGCATTTAAACTCTTGACTTGTGGATGTGTGCAGGTGGTCACCATGCCCGAGTACCTGAAGAAGAGGTTTGGGGGAAGTCGTATTCGCATCTATCTCTCTGTGCTGTCCCTATTCCTGTATGTTTTCACAAAGATCTCAGTAAGTCACTGTGACACCACCACGCATTGGCCCTCAGCCAGATAGTATTTCTATGTCAACACTCTGTCTGTATTGGATGTTATTGATTGAAATGGTGTGTTTTTTCCTCTCCTCTCCACTCAGGCAGACATGTTCTCTGGCGCCATTTTTATCAACCAGGCTCTGGGGCTGAATATCTATGTCGCTGTTGTCGCACTACTAATGATTACCGCGTTGTACACCGTCACAGGTTTGTCCACTCAGGATGCACTCACTTCTTTTACCACTGAACTAATAGATAGACATTTTTACTCAAGTAAAGCCGGAAGATGGAGAGTCTTATCTCCTTTATGAATGGGATTATGACCAAGGGTAAAGGTAATATGTAGCCATACTCAGAGAGGTGGACACACATGCACGCTCTCTCCCCTCAGCCACTTTATCTGCTGTGTGTTATTGTGGTTAATTACCCATGGACTGCGATAAGCGGGAACTTGCCTTCTGTTGCTGTTCTGTAATAATGCATCCACACCTGAACTTTATAGCTTCACGGGATGAGCATGAAGCAGCAACTTGCATAACACCACTTAACACTGACTATATTGGCGAGATGAATTGGATCATATACAAATATTTCTTGATTTTATTTTCTGCAATAACTTGAGTTATGTGGTCTACACATTAGTGGCAATAAAATGATTCTGAAGATGCTTTTATAGATTGACAACATCTCATATTATGTTCCAGGTGGACTGGCTGCAGTGATCTACACAGACACCTTACAGACCATTATCATGGTTGTTGGATCTTTCATCCTTATGGGCTTTTGTAAGGTGTTTTTTTATATAACTCTTTTATGACAGGGCATCCATGTTCTCTAGAGTAAAAATCACTGCTAGTTAATCTAACCTGTACACAACTCTTCAGCTTTCCATAGGGTGGGCGGCTGGGAACGCTTCCAGGAGCGCTACATGGTGGCCATCCCTTCCATCACGGGTAACATCAGCGCAAGCTGCTACGAGCCTCGGGCAGACTCCTTCCATATTTTCAGAAATGCAATCACAGGAGACCTGCCGTGGCCTGGCCTGGTGTTTGGACTCACCATTCAGGCCTTGTGGTACTGGTGCACTGATCAGGTCAGTATAAACAACAACTGACATAATGCATCCCCTGTCTGTTTACCCTTCACAAGTGAATATCTAACTCCAACCCTACCTATAACCTAAACCTAAATCTAACCCTAAACAACATTTAAAGAGGCTATTTGTATGGTTTCTTGCCAGTAGTGGCTGGTGGTGATTGTCACTTGACTGGCTTCAGCCATTATTGAGTTTATGGGACAATAGGTTTTAATGCCTCCTCTGAGCAGTGCTACATCTTCACATTAAATTGCAGACAAGAGAAAGTCACTATCAGAAAGTGACAAAACAGGCCAAGGGCTAGCTGGTAAGATGCTATAGAGAGAAGAGCTAGCATTGCTGTCCACCACTGGTTTTTAGACAAATTAACCCTGATGCTGAACTTGCAACGTTTCTTCTAGATTGGTAATTAAACAGTAATTAATGCCAACACTGGGTATGTAGCAATAGCAAAACCTGCAAACAAGCATTTTTTGATCCCTATGAAAACATCTGACCCCACAAGTATACTGTAGGCTCCCACTCTGCAGACCCCATGAAAACAAGCCCACACATACACATAGTACACACACAGAGACTCATTAAACTGTTTCCCGCGCATTTGTACACACATTAAGCACCTTTATCTCTCTTGTTTTTGCCTGACAGCACTCTAGTGGTCAGAGTTAGCCTGCTGTTAGTTAGACCTTAATGCACTTCCAGAGACTGAGATAAGATCAAGAGACAGACTGATGCTGGACCTCAATGAAGAGTTAATCTTAACATCCAGCACACACATAAAGACATTATAATCACCTTTATCCCTGCTCCGTTAACAGAATCATCATCATATCATTAAGCACGTCTGATAGCTGCCTCTCGTTTCAGTGTTATTTTTTACTCTGCAGATTTTTTTTGTGTTGAACTTGAAACAGAGACAATCCACTTCAACCAGTTTTTACATCCATTTACCAATGATTGTATCACAGCTCTTTTTTTTTTCCAACTATAGGTGATTGTCCAGCGCTGCCTCTCAGCCAAGAGTCTATCTCACGTTAAGGCAGGTTGTATCCTATGTGGCTACCTGAAGCTGCTGCCTATGTTCCTCATGGTTTTCCCCGGGATGATCAGCAGAATCCTTTATGCTGGTAAATTGTTGGTTGTTGTTTTTTTAAAGCTCATCATTGAGTTTATAGGCTGAAGGCCCTACTGCAGCTCATACATATCTTGCTGCATAGATCATTTGAATACTGCTGAATATCCCACTGATCTTATTCATGTTATTCTAGATGAGGTTGCCTGTGTGGACCCAGTTGAATGTAACATACACTGCGGGGCTAGTGTGGGCTGCACCAACATTGCTTATCCAAAGCTGGTAGTGGATCTAATGCCCAATGGTAGGTGGCTAACAACCTTTGTCTGATGTTATTAAAATGCTAAGTCTTGTCTTTTTCTTCAAGTTGTGGTCTTATTCGTTTTTTAATCTTTCATTCTGTGTATCTCAGGTCTACGAGGACTTATGCTGTCTGTGATGCTGGCCTCTCTGATGAGCTCACTTACGTCCATCTTCAACAGTGCCAGTACTCTCTTTACAATGGACATCTACACTAAGATTCGCCGCACTGCCAGTGAGAGGGAACTCATGATTGCTGGCAGGTAATAATACATTTGAGGTTGAGTTCAATTAAGTTTCAAATTGATGTTGAGATTCCTAACAGCTAACATTTCCACATGTGTTTGACTGTGTACAGAGTGTTTATCTTGGCCCTGATTGGTGTGAGCATTGCATGGATCCCTGTGGTGCAGTCAGCCCAGAGCGGTCAGCTCTTCGACTACATCCAGTCCATCACCAGCTACCTTGCACCACCCGTTGCAGCTGTCTTCATGCTCGCCATCTTCTGCAAACGTGTCAATGAGCCTGTAAGTTACCAATTCAATCATATCTAAGTGGTGCTTTGAGCCACTGATTATTAGTATGTTCACAACAGAGAGTCCTGCAGGAATGAGGCTTAAAAATCCAGAACTTCGTTGGCATTTTAGCATTGTCTTAAAGTCTTTGGTTTTTTGAGGGCCTTTAGTTTGATGCTGTGTGGATGAAAAAGGTCACACATTTTTGCCATTTTATTCTATGACATGAAATATGTCAAGTAAACCTCAAAAAAAGGTTGGTTGCTAATAATAAAAAAAAAGCTTACTGAGAGGTTGTCAAGTACATCTTCGTTATAAAAAACTGATCTACTTGCCAGTCTGTTTTGACAGACTCATGTCTGTGTTTGTAGTTTTGCAAACTCCTTCTGAATATGTACAAAGATAGGCTTTTATAAAAGAGGCAAGGACACATGTAAACTAAATCAAACTGCAAGTAGAAAGTTTAGTGGTTAGCGGAGTACTGGTTGGAAGAAAGATTGCCACTACACTGGTGGTGATGCTGAAGTCATGTGACCATGATTTTCTTCATTTATAGGCTTGCATTAGCTTTTCACTTCTGTATTGTATTATTATTGTATTCATACAAAAAAAAAATCATATAATAAGTGTCTATTTGTGAAAATTATCATGCTGAACAAAAATGTGAAAGTATCCTTTTTTTGTCATGGCTTTTTGTAGAGGTAATCACTTTAATGTGAATGTTTCTGTCTGGACTTCTTTCTTTCCTCAGGGTGCATTTTATGGCCTCATGATTGGCCTGTTAATCGGCCTGTCCAGGATGATAGCTGAATTTGCTTACGGGACAGGAAGCTGTGTCAGCCCCAGCAACTGTCCCACCATCATATGTGGAGTCCACTACCTCTACTTCGCCATCATCCTGTTTGTTGTCTCCTGTATCATCATCGTGTCTGTTTCTCTCATGACCAAACCCATCGCTGACAAGCATGTACGTGACTGTTGTGAGATAAGGCTGGATCAATCATTTATATTTCCCCAAACCATTCACTGGAAGAAACTGTACTACGACAAATGTAATAAATATGTAGTCATAACTCACGTGTTGTGTTGTTTGTCTAGTTGTATCGGCTTTGCTGGAGCCTGAGGGACAGGACGGAGGAGAGGGAGGACCTCGAGAAGGATGACTGGGTGGAGAACAACGATCAAATGGACATAGACGGTAATCAGCTGACTTTACACTGATGAATACATTTGAGTATGTACAGTACACTCACATGCACACAAGCAGATTCTCCTCATCATTTCTGTCTCTTCTATCACAGAACCAGAAGAGGAGCCCGGCCTGTGCAAGAAGGCAGTGATGTGCTTCTGTGGCCTGGAGCAGAAAAAAGGTCCCAAACTGAGTCCAGAGGAGGAGGAGGAGCTGAAGAAGAAGCTCACAGACACCAGCGAGGTGCCTCTTTGGAGGAACGTTGTCAACGCCAATGCGCTCATCCTGCTGTGTGTGGCTGTTTTCTGCCATGGCTATTTCGGTTGAAGAACTTTCGACTTGCTCCAGTTGCTCTTGGACACTAATTTATACTCAAATGACAGGATTTTACATGAATTTAATTTATAACCAAACAACCTGGACAGGAGTCACCTCCTGTTAAAATTTAAGATTTACAAAGACAGACTTACTGTCTGTCCTGTATGTATGTTGTGTATTGCTACTGAACTCCCCCAGAACATAAAATATATGTTCATGTTTATATATTTTTAAGTATGAGCCTGCCAAAAACTGAAAATATTATATAATTTTTGAAATAATCTATAACCGTTAACCCGTCCATGTAGCTACACAACTGTGAGTTTTCTTCCTTGTCTTCATGTGCAAGAGTACGGGAGAGGGCAAGGGTGGCTATGCAAAACAGTTCATTAGTGATGCTGCAGGATGACTCACGCTTGTCTTCACCTTCACCAGGCTGCACGTAGTCAGGGGAAGCTTGCTGCCTTTAATCATGAAAAAAAGAGAGATCATGTGATACATTAAATTATCTGTAAGATTTAAAAATTCCTGATGATTGCTATATTTTCTACCTCATTCTGCCTGAGCCTTGTTTTGTCATGATGTTTGCGTTCAAAGTCCACACAAGCTGTGACTTGCACCTCGTTGTATTTTGTTTTAGGTGTTAATGAATAAAAACATCTCAGGATAAAAAGGGCTCAGTCATTGTCTGATTCTTAACTTCCCTCTGGTGGCTCGCTGCTGTCCCTGGTTTGCTGTTTATTTTACAAAAAATCAGATTTCTGGTTAAAAAAAATCTGATTTTATTGAGGTAAACTCTCTCACTTCCTCATGGATGAAGTAACGCTGCCCTCAACTAAAGGGTAGGTTGCAAGTCTATGACAAGGACAACAACTTCACACACTCACATTCACACCTATGGAAACTTGAGAGTCATCAATTAACCTAATGTGAATGTTGTTGGGACTGTGGGAGGAAGCCGGAGAACCTGGAGAAACTCACACAGGCAAAGGTAAAACATGTAACCTCACTTGAAAGTGACTTCACATAAAAGCTGATGCCAAATGTAAATAAAAGTAAAACTATTTTATGTGCCGAGTAAATAAATGCTGAATGCAAAACACACATAGTCACTTTTAAATTTACCGTAGGACTCATGACGTCTTTCCCATAACGATACATTTATTGTCTCTTATCACTAACCCTGTGGTTAATGTGTGATTGAATAGCACCAATGTAGCCTTGAATACAAGCACAGCTGTTGAATGATTTATGATTTCTGCCTTGGACTTATACACGTTTTCTTCTTTGCAGTTTCAGTACTTTATATCCCTCATATGACCAGCAGTAGCTGAGCCATTCTGTGACTAAAGGGAAAGTACCACAGTCAGAGGTCGGCATACAGTCTTGTTCTCCACAGTCAGTTTTGGTTTTTCAGCTGTCATCTATCAGCAACCCTTCATCCTCTGTGATGAAAACAAAGACACAAGAGTTTGTGAAAGTCTAATCTGAAATATTCCAAACAACTATGTAAACATACGATTCTTTATTTAGAATATGCCTTTCCATCTGATGTTAGATTTTTTAAAATACATTTACATTTTGACATTTACAAACAATCCAACACGTATACGCCTGAAGATTCATCACAGTGTGTGTCTACTCTAAATTCAAATAATTATGATAATGATGATTGCATATAACATAGCAATGTGTTTTTTAGGCCATAATCAAATATTCTAAAGGATAAGTGCTCAAAACTCACATAAGTGTTGTGTTAGATTTTATGAAACCAGCACGGATATGCGGTATTGTGTGAACCCCTACAAGCAGTGAGAAACAGAGCATCATCTATCAAAATAAAAGCACTCTGACAACCATGATTACAAAACAAAAGCCCCACCTGAATCTTGAAAATCCTGTAAAAACACCGGGATGCAAAACAAGGTAAGATGGCCTCCTGTTGGCACAAGAGGGTCATTACAAAAGGACAAGTAGCAACATAGACATTAAATAGTTTACCACCTTTTTACTGTATTTGGTTGGTCTGTCTTTACCACACTGATTTCATAAGCAGAATATAAAGTGGCTGAAATTAATTCAATTCAATTCAATTCAATTAGCTTTATTGGCATGAACAGAAACCCATTGTTGCCAAAGCACTGCATCATGAAATTATTTCTCTCTTTATACACATTAATGAATCATGACTGTAATGGCTGTTACAGTGTCATGATGATAGCCTATAATAATCCAACAATATAATAAATTACAATAAACCAAGTCATTATGAGTACTTTACTTACTGTAGTGCTTAATGCTAATACCTGTGTACTTTTACTCAAATAGCATCTAAATATTTCAAGTACTTCAACACTGCAGCTGCAGTGGAAATGGGCCTTGTTGAAAGACGCGTGCCTCAAGGTATGTAGGGCTACAATTACTAGGTCTTCAGGTCCTCATAGCCACCTTTGGACTGCACTGCAGCTCCTCAGACAACTGGGGAAACAACCAGCACACTGCAAAGACCGTGACTTTCGCGTAAACCTTTTATGGCTATGGCCAGTGTCCTAAACACACATTTTTGTAATGTTTTGGTTCACTGGCATTTGAAAAAAAAATGTTCATAATTACAATGTGCAAGGTCTTGGGACTATTTTTAAACGAACAAACAGTTTTGTGCTGCTGCAATTGCTGTTCTCAACTCTTACAGTAGCTGCACATCACTATTTTACAGTAATACCTTTTTCAAAACTGTAAGATTAGGCCTAGTATAGACACAGACGGCAAGCAATGAAACGTCACTTCCGGTTAGGGCCGTGGGGGAAAACAAACCGTGTCCCCCATACACACTCATGCAAAAACGCGGCATTTTAAACCTTTGTCAAAGGCTTTTTCGCCGTCCTGTCTTAGTTTTAATCACATGTATATGCTGACAGAGAGCTATATTTTTAGAAACTCATCACGATCTGGGTCGATTGTTGTCCGTACATTTAAAAATATTAGGTATTTCACAGTCAGTCATATTTGTCTTCCCCCACGGATCTGACGCTCTCTTAGTCGCCGCCGGCCGGCTCTAGACACTCGTAGACACTGCCTGAGTTATTGTGTATTATTTTGCACCGCAAATAAATTCAAAAACCACAACCTGAACTTTTATATCGGAACTTCGCTCATCTTCTCCAAACGTGTAACGCTCTGACCGGAAGTGAAGGTTGCCGACCCTGCTGACTCGGTGTAGGCTATGGCTGTGAAAACTTTATATTTTAAGATGTACGGACAGCAATCGACCCAGATCGTGATGAGTTTTCTAATATATAGCTCTTTGTCAGCACATACATGTGATTAAAACTAAGACAGGACGGCGAACAAGCGTTTGACAAAGGTTTAAAATGCCGCCTTTTTGCATGAGTGTGTATGGGGAAAACGGTTTGTTTTCCCCCACAGGCCTAACCGGAAGTGACGTTTCCTTGCTTGCCGTCTGTGTCTCAATTGATTGATTTCACATTTTAAAAAGTAAGGACTTTTGTTGTATTTTATTTTTTTCATTTGTAATTTGGTTTTGCAGAACAAACAAAACAAAGTAGCCTAAAACAGAAAACTAAGCCAGTCAAACATTTAACCTTTACCCTTCAATAGGCTATAAATCATACAACCAGCCAGGGTTTTACACTTTTCTAATTAACAAACACAAAAGTAATCATTGACATCACTTGCAGCTGTGTTTAAACAACTCCATTTCCACGTTGCAGCTTAGTGTGTTACACATATGAAAACGAACGAGACGGTTTATCGAGACAAACTGGACCTAGACGTCCAGTCCTGACCCCTGACCCCCCAGGCACGAGGCCAGGTGAGTCATTAAACTTTGACCTTACCTTGAGGTCCATTTCTCCTCCAAACATCTTATAAAACGGAACTTGAGATAAACCTCCGCCAAACTCCAGGTGAGACTGTAAAGCTGAATATTTAAATCATTCATGCTGGGGTTAGCATCCGCAATGTAGCTGCGCAACGTTTAAGCTAACTGTGTAACACCTTTACATGAATATTGAATTAGATTTAGACCATACGTGAATGTAGTTGTACGCTGTAATGAAAGACGTTTAATTACTTTACGTAGCTTATTTACGTTTATTAGGGCGTTAAATGCAATTAGGCTACTGCAATCACATTCATGTTTGCTACTGCTTGTTAATGCTTAAGAGGGGACTAAATTAATTTTTGTTGCTGTAATTTCTTATTCATTTTTACTGAGAAAGCATACTGTAATACATTACTAAGAACAACAACGATGGTTATTAATATTTAATGATGTGGTACATGACATGAACATCCATTTACCTAGAAACAGGCTGCTGGGGGAAAAATACATGACAGCTAAAAGCCACAGTTTGAGGAACATGGGTTGCACCAGTGATGTACCAAGCACAACTTCTCCATCACAACTTCTGAGAAGAGTAAGTACTTGAAACTGAAATGTTCAGTATTAGCTACTGCTACAGCATCTTACTGTAAAGCTGCCAGGGCTCTATAACATACAATGTTTTCTGTCATAAACTGTGCAAACTTTGTCCAATTGGCTTTCATCACATAATGCATTAGATGTCCATATTATGTAAGCAAACCCTCCTAGACTAACTGGAAAAAAAACAAACCACATCATTTTTTTCCCACTTTGATGTGAGGATTATTTATCGGTCAGCATGGAGGCTCGAGCAGATACAAAATCTTATTAAAATCCTAGTTATGCAACATCACTGTATAGTGATGTGGTGGGAGCTTATGATGCTGCCCTCATGTCACTGGGTGGTTTTATAGAGTCAAGGAGGAATGAATGCTGCTGTATTTTGTTGACATTTTTTGCTTTGAGGCTGTGCTTGTAGGAATCCGTGTCTGCACTTGACAAACATGAATGAGATGTTTGCGGTCAGTGCTGAGGATGATGGGTCTGTTTGTGCAGAGTTTCCCGTCAGCGTCCTAATAGAGGATTAATTTGTGAGTGAATTTATGATTTATTTTCCCCTCTCAGATGTGCTGCACAGTGTAGATTAGAGCTGTTTGCTCCAGCTTCCTGTATTTCCTGTGTGTCTGGCTGTTGTACTTAACGGTGTGTGCGTGTGAGTTTGTGTGTTAATATTGTATAGTATAAGTGTGATTCATGGCTCTCCGTGCAAAGCTTTCAAATCTCCGTGGCCTGTTTGTATGTTTGTGTACAAATGTCTGAGTGGAGAGTGTGTGTGTGTGTGTGTGTGTGTGTCTGTGTGTATATGCATATGTGTGTTTTAGACAAGGGGGTGGGGTGGGTAGCATTGTTAACGTTCCTCATTGGCTGAAATATTTTCTCTGGCAACTAGAAAACGTGATCCTGCCTGCAGAGGCACTGCAGTGTGTGCTGCAACGAGAAAGAGTGGACGAGAGAGGGAGTGTGCGTATGTGAGAGAGAGAGAGAGAGAGAGAGAGAGAGAGGGAGGGAGGGAGGAGGGGATGGGCAGGCAAAACAAGCCTCATGCATAAGGAGGGTGCCAGAAGCACAGAGACAGAGAGGGAGAGTGTGTGCGTGGGCGTGTGCATGTATGTGTGAAAACAGTGCGCATGTGTGACTGTGAGGCGCACTGACTGAAGCAGACAGGAGGAGAAAGAGGAGTAATGAACGGCAGCTGAGTCGAGAGGTAACAGCAGAAGAGAGGGAACGAAGGAGAAGAGAGGTTTACCTGAAGAGACCAGTAGAAAGAGAGAGGGATAGGAGGGGAAAAAGGGAAGGAAGAGAAAGGGACGTGCACGCTGAGGAACACAGCAGCACAGACACTCAGGTCACTACACATAATAAGCTGAATAATTTGAGAGGCTTAGGAAGAGAGAGAGAGAGAGAGAGGAACAGAGGGATGGAGAAAGAGATACCAGAGGGAGACGCTCAGCCACAGCTCGTCAGAGAAGGAGCAAGGGTGGGAGAGTGAAGGACAAAGGTACCAGAGGGAAGAGGAGGAGAGGAAACGACGGATGCGGAGCACAACGAAAGCAGCCCGAGACATGACGCATCCACCTCGCAGCGGCTTCCTCCATCTTACATCTCCTCCATCTTTTTCCTCCCCTCCTCGCTGCCGCCGCTGCTTGTCGTTCATCCTGCCAGAGTCATATGGACAGGAGCGAGCATCCTCCCACTGCTGAGGCATCGCCTGAACAAAGAGACTGAGCGGCTTCGGTTCGTCTTCGCAAGAGCAACATCCACAACGTCAACATCGGCCAAAGCTGGTGGAGGGAACGAGGAGGACCTGGAGAAAGGACTGGAATGAGACAAGTGCGTAACCAGACAGGTGAGGAGGGTCGGTGTGTGATGGTGTCCTGTGTGTTTATCTTCATCTTCTGCACCTGTGCGATCTGTATGTTCCAGATGTGCGATGCTGGGCTCCTCTGTGTAGCTTCTCTTCTTTTCTTTTTTTAATCTCCTGTTGTAGAAGAACACAATAGACAGCAGTGGTCTTTGCCTTTTGCTTTGTTACACTGAGCTTGGATTTACATGGTTGTTGCATCATGGTCGTCCATTTTGCAAACGTACACACACACACACATGAATGGATGCATGAATGGAAACAAATGTGCACACACACCTACACACCTGCTTATCTGCACAGACCACAATGCTGTTTGAGTTTGGGTGGGAGATGGTTATCTTGTGGGTACGGTGTCTTCAGCGGATGTGACATTTGACAGACCTCTGCACAGAAAGACAGGCAGACTGTGGGTGCAGTGGGTGGAGGGGTGGGGGTTATAGGGGACAGGGCAAGAACGGCCTGTTCTGTAGTTGTCAGCAGCACTAAGGCATCTCTCTATATTGGCCATACATTGGCGCTGCAGTGAGAGTGCTGGGCACACCATGCTGCGATTGCATAACTGCTGCTCCTGAGCTGCACCCCTCCCACATGCGAGGCAGCGAGCTAGAGCCGCTCCATCTCACACGGCCCAAACATTTCGGCCACCTCACCTCTGTCTCATTGATGAATCCCATCTCTCTCGGGCTCGCACGACATCAACAGTGCAGTCCACCTTCAACCCTGTGCTGAGACAGTCTCCTTTAAAGAAAAATCAATCCTCTTAATCACTCAAACCACTGTTGTTATTGAAGAGCTGGGCATTTGCTGAAGCTTTCCCTCATAAATCTTGTATGAGGTCTGTGTCAGGCAGAGCGGTGCTGGTTATTGCTTTTATTTTTCTGCCTGTGTGCAGCTCTGCCATGTTGCTGTGGGAGCTACATAGACGAGAACAAAGAGCACTTGGCTGTAATGAATTGCGAAGCAAAATGGCCGATGTCTGCCATGAATGACAGCGGGAAGAATTATTAAAAACCTCCCCCACATACTCAGCGAGCACTTCATGCCCATGCAAAATTTACAAACATCAGACTGCAATTATACAGTAGCTCTCGTGCCAAGTGATAACAGTGTGATAGATGGATTGACTGTAAATGTGTAGTTATCCTGTAGAGCCAGACATCAGATGTGGACCTGAATTATTGGAAAACAACAAACCTCAAGATGTGTTACATCAGCCTGACACCAACCCACTGCATGTCTTGTGCACGAGATTCAAAAAATGATGGTGTACAAATCTCCATTGAGAAAAAATATGATGTAAAAAGAAAACATTGGCATTTTAATCTGTAAACATATGAACGCAACACATGAGAAACATAAAAACAACCGAGACACCTAGCTCTGTCGGTTATCTGCATGCATGCAACACCCCACCATTTTCAATTCAAAAAGAAAAAGTGCCACAGTAGCACATCATCCTCCTGCTTTTCAATTATTCACAATAATTCACTGAATCCCTGCGAGCACCATGTTTCGCAGAGAGGAGCGGCGGCCGGCAAGCATACACTAAATCTGGGGATTTGTCCCCAGATCAAGCAAAGGTCATAATATGTTATGCAATCAGAATACGATATAATATCCCGCACAGGTCTGAGTTAGACATGTGACGATGCCTTTTTTTTACCAGCTGAGGCATGAATGTGGATACACATCTCAACATAGCTGGCATACCTGACGTACTGCTGGTATGTGGTGTAGGGGCAAGAAGACCCCAGACTCTGTTTTCTGTCTGCCCATAACGATAGATAGATAGATAGATAGATAGATAGATAGATAGATAGATAGATAGATAGATAGATAGATAGATAGATAGATAGATAGATAGATAGATAGATAGATAGATAGATAGATAGATAGATAGATAGATAGATAGATAGATAGACGGATAGACAGACAGATTATCATTGAGGGAAAAGAGAGAGAGACCGGTAGTGAGACAGAGCCTATGTGCAGGGTCTGTATGACTCATTCAGAACATGGTGCCCTTCTCCTCCCCTGGTGTGTGTGTGTGTGTGTGTGTGTGTGTGTGTGTGTGTGTGTGTGTGTGTGTGTGTGTGTAAGCGATGGAGGAACATAGTGGGAGTGTGAGGGGATAGGAATGTTCTAGTCATGTCCTCCTCGGGTCAGGTGTGTGTTTCTATCGGTCCAATCAGTCAAGAAGTAAACCGCGTGTTCACATTTAAAGATACTCCTTTTTGTGGCGCCTATCTTTTTGTTATCTGTTTGTTTGTGCGTCCAGCGGAATGTAAAGGGTGGTGCCGCGTTCGAGATGGGGAGATCACTGAAGGCGAGAATGTTCTCAGATACGTGTGTGTGACTTTATACTGTGTGTTTAATGGTATGAGGAATGTGCTGCTGAGACAGACTCCTCTGACATCCCTGTGGTCAGCTCTCCTCTTCCTCCTTTTGCTTGTGATGACAAGGTCAAATGCCTGCCATAATTTCATTAGTGTGATAATTCCTCTGCAGGGAAAGCATCCAGAGATATGTACACACACAGACACACACTCACGTACTATGTCAAGACTGTGGGAGAGCTGCAGGAGTTTACACTGTGTTAATATGGTGGCTGGGCCAGAGATGAGCTCCTTACATAACCGGAGAGGGCTCTGTCGATTAGGAGGAGGCTGCGCCAAAGCGGGCCCATCAGCAGGCAGCCTGCATCAGTTATCAGCCCTTTTCATAGCACTGTCACCAAATTAGAGGGTAATTTTAGCTGCTTCATCTCCCCCAGGCTCGAAGGCTCCTCATGCAGTCTGGTTGCTTTATCAACTCGACCCCTGCCACTATCAGACAGAAGTGTTTTCACAAGCTGTTTGTGTCCACAAAATGCGTCTGGGCATTTAAGGTCTGGGAGAAGCAGAGCTGATAATTTCTATTTCCTAAAAGTTTGACCAATAGCAAACCTGGCTTTTTAAGGCCCATACCTACATCAGTGTTTGAGAGTTTGAAAATAAATCATAATTATGTATAGGCTGAAGTTGAACATATTTTTATGGTTTTTATGTATTAATAATAAGAAGTATTTTAGTTAATATCATAGTTGGGCCATTTCTGAATTAGCTCAATAGATCTTTTGCGTTTCTCCTTGCAATTTGTGTTATCAATTTGCGAGAATTTAAGGAGGTTAGAGTTTTAGGTGGAGATTACAAATAGGTGAAACATGATGTTTCATTTTTGTAGTTAACATCATGGCCTCATATTGTGAGTACAAGGGTATGAGAAAAAAAACACAGGCTATTTTGGGAGAAGTATTGCAGCACTGCAGAGATGGAGACACATTTGGCGAGATTGTGAGTAATTCTGGTGAACAGGTCTGTGGTGTTTCAGCGCGGCGCGTACAAATACGTCAACATATTCATCGAGAAAAAAAATACGGGGGAGAAACAAATGTCGGCCGGAGCACCTGCTGTGGCTCACTGCATCACGTGAAAGTAATGGGCTGAACCACTTCCGTCTGTTAGGTACATCTCTCTCATTCGGTGTGAATCTTCAGCAGAGGTCGGAGGCAGGAAACCACAGAGAGGTGCATAGATAAACAAACCATAAATAGAAACCAGGACCAGTGCTGCGTTCCCTCTCCTCTTTTCTCTCTCTCTCTTTCTTGCCATGTAGGTCACCTCCTCTTCTCTGTGTTTTTTTTTTCCTCTAATGAATCATCACTGTTGACAGCCGTGCAGAGAATGAAAAGATGTGTCATCCTCCCTCTTCTGTTATTTGGCTGCAAAAAAAAAAAGGGAAAAAAAGCCTCCATTCGTACACTTGTTCTTTTTCACAAACCCACACACAGAATGACACAAAGCTTTCGTGCAGATTGTAACCTGTTCCCACTCATGTCAGGGTCTGGTTGACGCAAACCACAAGACGACTGAGTGTTGACAAGAAGCAGGAACCATGACGAGCGGCAACGCAACATGTGTCACAATCACCTGCTCTGAAAAGACAGCGCGGCAGGCTGTAGCTTCCTATTGTTCATTAGTTATACTCACTCTTCCTTTGCAGTTTATAATCAATCTTGGCTGCAGCGCACTCATTTATATAACAAATTCATGTATATGTGTAGCCCAACACAGAACATGACTAATAACTGCCACAATACTGAACTGAACTGATCTGTGCGCTGATATTTGACATAAATTTGACTACTAATAATGATAATAATTGTAACATCAAAAAGATCTTATGAGATATTGCATTTACCCAGAGGCCATGTTGTTCGTCACACACATACTATCTACAGTAATGTCACCCAGTACAGTTCTGCCATAGCTTATCTTATGATGTTCAGCTTTTGATGACATTGTTGAAAAGGATTTTAAAAAGTTTATATATTTATGTTTATATTGCATTGGACTATAATGATTCTCAAAATAAGGTAAAGTAATAAAATAATAAGTGTCAAATAAATCTGAAGATTATAGACGGCAAGATGGCAGAGCTGCAACAATTCCTTCATTCACCGTTGCACAGAAAAGGGACAGCAATTTTTAATAGCCAAGAGAGAGGCCTGCTCTCTGTGCTCTCCCCCGAAAAGAGGCGACACGATAATTATCTCTCCGTTTAAGGAAATACACTCATGACCACAAGGCCAAGATGCAAAAGGAAGTGGGACAAATCTTTTTTTTCACTCAAGTGAACCATCCGAAAATCGTTTCTCATCAG
The DNA here is from genome assembly GCF_045865225.1 of Trachurus japonicus. Lineage (NCBI taxonomy): Eukaryota > Metazoa > Chordata > Actinopteri > Carangiformes > Carangidae > Trachurus > Trachurus japonicus. The sequence goes on from NC_140918.1 coordinate 18,283,853, forward strand.
ATAAAGTGCAAAAGAAGCTGATCCCCATACAGATACATCTGAGTGAACACTGCTGGGGTTATTTTTTTATTTCCCCAAGATAAATTAGAAAAAATCAATGTGAAATCATTTTCTAAAGCGTGTCTGAGCTTTAATCGTCTTGTTACAGCAGCGTAATATCTCACAGCTTGTGTTATTTAGTGTGCGTGTGTTCAGCACAATGAAAACTGCTTCCTCCTGCATATCTTCATAAAGATAAAACCCTTCACATGTGTACGGCATATGAAATGCACGGCATTTAATAAATGTCACTAAACCTGAAAAACAGTTTTGTTTATCAGACGAGAAATTCATGCATACATATCCTTGTTTTGCTCTTTTCACAGGTTGACGGACCAAAGGGATCAAGTTGTGAGACTGTCTCACTGAAAAAAGGAGACCAGCACCGAGGCATCGTTCAGACAGTTATCTCCTCTGCTGCTGGGTGGACTGTTTGAAAGTCCAAAACACACCCTTCACTCCCACCTTTGAGGAATTGGAGCTTGAAGGAGTCATTCCAACAACAGCTATCTGAAGCAAGACACCTCCCAAAAAAAGACCTCCTCCTCCTCTTCCTTATCAACAAGCCACTGAGAGGGTCACACAGGGTCACCTGACCACACTGGGCCAACAGCAGAAAGAAAGAGGTTATTCTTTCTTTCTTTCTCACGCATTCAAGCCGAGGTGAAACACACCCGTAGCCAAAAACAGGAAGTTAAGCTGGCGTTTAAGCGAGACACACATGTGAGGGCCAGTTTGAGAAGGCAAGAGTTTCCCTTGGCAGGCCACAGGATACAGTTTAAGACAATACCTCTTGGACCTTTCTGAACTGCCTCTACTCACCCCACCCCCACTCACCCCTTGGGCTCCTCCACACTCTGTGAATGCAAAAAAACCCACTAACTGTACTGTATGTATATATGTGAGCATCTGTGTGCATATGAGATTATTTATTGGTTTTCACTGAGTGAGAACATATCTTTGTGCTAAAGTACTAACTGTCCTTGTGTGTGAATATACGTTTCTGTACACAGCCATCAGAGACAGCACAGGAACATCAGCCTAAGTGATTTAAAACAACAAAAAACTACCTTTAAGTAGTCAACACTGGTCACATACTGTAAGCTGGACTGTTAAATCATCTGCACATATCAGCTGTGACAGAACAAGAGCTACAGATTGTGGTGCTCTGGCTGAGCTCCTCTGTCTGTCTTCCCCTCATAAAGACTCAGGCTGACAGCAGTGCACACCAGGGGGGATCTCTGAGGGAAACATGGAGGCAACCATCCGTCCCCACGTCCCCTCGAATGGCTGACTTCAAAGCAGGAGCACAGTCTTTTCCCCCTTGCACAGAACCAAGCAGGGACTTCCAGCGCTGATCAGAGCCACAGCCCCTCTCTCTCCCGCCTCCACAAACGTGCGAATGTCCTGCCTCAGGCGTCAGCCCGTCACCATCCCCATGGACACCGTCAAGATCATCCAGTCGGAGAAGTTCCCCAGAGAGTGCCCAGTGCCCGTCACCCAGCCGCGCTATGCCCCGCCCCCCAGAGTGGCGTGGGACGGCGGAGGCGAAGGCGAGATTATTGTCAACCAGGCCTGCAGCGACCTGACCCTGGAAATAGCGGGGTCGCCCCGGGCGATGGTGTCCGCCCCGGCCCCCGTGACGCGCAGGGAGCAGAGCTTCCTGGCGCAGCGCAAAACCAGTGCCAACGAAATCTGCTACCACCAGTTCCACTACAAGATGGAAGACGTCATCGTCAACCAGTACGTGCTGCGCTCCTCCTCCACCTCGTCCTCCACCTCGTCCTCCTCCTCCTCGGGACCCGTCATGCCCTGCGAGCCCCTGGACTGCCCCACCTGCGGCCACACCTACAACTTCGCCGGCAAGCGCCCTCGCATCCTCTCCTGCCTGCACTCGGTGTGTGAGGAGTGCCTGCAGATCCTCTACGAGTCCTGTCCCAAGTACAAGTTCATCTCCTGCCCCACGTGCCGGCGCGAGACAGTGCTGTTCACTGACTATGGCCTGGCTGCTCTGGCCATCAACACCAGCATCCTGAGCCGCTTGCCCTCCGACCCCAACGGGCCCGTGCAGTGGGGCGGGGACGCCGACCGCAGCTGCTACCAGACTGTGCGCCAATACTGCCAGTCAGCCTGCACCTGCCAGATCGCCAACCCCTTGTCCTCCTGTGGCATCATGTAGACAAGGGGGGGCAGACTGCAGGCATGACTCGACGCTGCCCCCCACCCCGCCCCGCCCCGCCCCACCCCCATCGGCCCCCCCAACACCACCACTCTCTTCGTCTATAAGCTCTACCCTCTCTGCCAACTCCTTCTCACACACATACAGATAATAAATTTCTCCACAGATGTTATCTCTATATATTTAATAGCACAGATGGATGCTGTGTGGGACTTATGGATGCTGGTGGTTCAGTAAATAGTAAATAAATGTATTTTATGTATGGACTGGAATCCTATTCACCCTCTCTCGTTTGGTTGGACGTGTTTGTCATTGACATCTCTTTACATGGGAATGCCAGGGGAGGTCTATCCCCCCAACCTAGGTGAATAAAGATTAAATAATGATAAAAGTAACTCTGTGTGGCCTGTGCTTGTTATCTGTCAAGCTACAGAGCAATTACACCTGCAGAATACTGCTTTTTATTTTTTTATTTATTAGTAGTAGAAAACAGAATCCCTTAATTTTTTATATATGGTGGTAGTTAATGGTTTGGAGAATGAATGATTATTTATTGAGGTATTTTCTAATACATTGCACAGTTTAGATGGATTTAAATGGTTTTCATATATTATATGATTCTGGCTTTAATGCTTCACAAATTGATATTTTCAGACACAAAACTGGCAGTAGTTGTATTTTATTGACATTTATAGTGCAGTGTGCTGAAGAGTGCATACTAGTATTATTTTCCAATCTGCAATTTTGACAGGTGATAAAATATTTTTCTTATGAAGCTTTGTTCTCCGCTGAATTATGAATGACATGACACATAATGAAACTACATACTGTACTTACTTCCACATGGCAGTTTTTACAGAAAATTACCCCATTTATCAGTATAAATAATGAAGGCAAGTATATAAAAGGTAATAAATAAACATGGCTACATTGCTACAGCGCATTGGCCGAAAAGGAAGTAAGTTTGAAAGCAGCGACAGTGCTCGAACATTTAAAGAGAAGTCCAAGAAAATGTCCAAATATCATGACATACACTGGGGTCCGTTCATAAAGCCACAGTCTTCCTCCTCCTCCTGAACAGCTGGCTGAGCCGACGCCGGGCCGAGGTTTTCTCAGATGACTGCATCTCTTGGCTGTGCAGATAAAAAATTCATCAGACATAGCTAAGGCAAGACTGTGTGGGAAACTGGGGGCAGTGTGTTAGCAAAGTTTCATGAAAAAAGGACAAAATGTTCAAGGGGAACAGATGCACAGACTGAAAATGAACTCCCAGCAGTGCCTCTGCATCTATTGTGCATTAGCTGTGGAGCACTGCATCGCTGTGGCTGGCTGCCATGTTGGAGCAGCACACACATTTCCTCAGAGCATCATGCATCATATGAGATTAATAATGCTGTCCCCTTAAAGGTTACTGGTATAAATACAACATCTTACCAGTTTGTATCTCTCGGAAGAGTCGCGCCTCGTCTCAAAGACACGATTTTTAACTTCCAGTTCTTGAGAGATTTATTCCTCTCCCCCTGTTTTGTCTCCTGAAAACACATATTGAACTATTTGTGAACCAGAATGATGGAAGATTTTGAGAAAAGGTTTAATAAAAAAATCTTATAACAATATAAATGACAGTATTTGAATTCTTTAGGTGGTGTTTTGGTTGTGTTGTTTACCCAGATACTAATCATGTGTTGTGTAATCCGTTGTACCTCTTTTTCATGCTCTTCCTCTTCATCCTTCTCCAGAAGTTCATCTGTATTCAGAGGCTGCCCTCTATAGTCTAACTTCATATTTCCTGCACCAAACACAAAATATTATGAACACATGGTTTATTTTCTTCTCCTCTGTGGTGGTTCAATTCCTAGCATATCTTAATTATACAAAATACATCATTATAAAAAGTTAAAGTGAAAATGGATAGAAATCAAATGACTTACTTAAATGCAGCATTGCAAGATTTGTGTCTGAAGCTGATCTCCGCCTAAAATGTCTGTGAGTGTTCAGCCTATGTGTCTGTTGTTGTTGCTGTTGTTCACTGGAGCTTTGTTCTGCATTTTCTACATTTTCAAGTCTTTGACATGAGGCAAGGTCCTGCTCCGCCACTTCAGAGTCACCTGGACAGGTGTTCAGAGCCTGAAAGAGTCAAGTGACGAGACGGAAAATATTGTCATGGTTCGATTCACATTACAAACCCTCAGGTGGCAAGAAGACATCCTGTCATCGTCCGCTTGACAAGACCACGTCATGTTTGTAAACCCAGCACAGTGTGAAAACTGTGACAGCTTCTTAATTGCTTTACAAAGATGTGATACATGACTGTCTTCACCTGGCTCACTGGCGTGTCTTGATGTTCCCGCTGGGTATCCTCCTCTGTCTGTAACGCACGGTTGTGCATCTGTTGTCTGGCAATTTCCTCCAGCATTTGGCACACCTGCTCCAGGTAGTCCAACCCTGGGCTCAGGCCTGTCGTCTCCTCCTCACCAAACACCTGCACACACCATCAATAAAGTGTTACCTTTTATTTAAAAAAAATAAATATATATATATATCATATTAACAGACACAACACATCACCATCTACTGGATTCATTTTGAGCAAAGATTCATGGTCATCAGAGGATGTACGAATACTAGCAACTTAACAACTTTGGTGATCACCTGTGTTTCTTCTAATGCAACGATGAGGTTGACAGTTTTATTGAAATGTGCCAGCAACCATTAGAAATCTGGTACGCACACATGTAGGGCCAATACTCAGTGTGCTTTCAGTGTCTTACAGGCTACAGCACCATCACCAGGTCAAGTTTTCAATTCATTCAGTACTTTGGAATCTGATCAATTCCCATTAGCTTCAGTATTACTATGCTAATTAGTTGATATCATGCCAACCTGCTGAGCTAACATGGAGAATTTGCCAAACATCAACATGTTGACGTTGTCATTGTGAGCATATTAGCATGCTGAAGTTAGCAGCTCAAAGCACTGCCATATCTCAGTACAGTTTCAAAGAGCTGCTAGCATAGCTTCTTGTAGCTATGCAAATGATTTTCTTAGTGAGGCCTAATTTATCAATTTATTGTTTTGTTTTGTTTTGTTTTGTTTTTCTTTTTTTCCCTTTTATTTCATGTTAATTTTGTTTGTTTTGTTTCAGAGCAGGACTTGCTGTCCTCAAAATTCAAAAGTCCAACTTTCTACATAGCCACAACAAAGAAAAGTTTTAAATTAAACACATTTTAAAAGCTGAAAAGGGAAAACCAGTATTGATTAGTTTCTCTTACAAATCAGTTACAGTTACAACATTACTTGCATCAAATTATGCTGAGAATAGATCTTGCAGAGGAGAATTTCAGGACGAGGATTAGAATAGATTATGATATTAAGGACACAGCGCTCTATTGCATTTCTGAACCCTCTGAGTTATCCTTTTTCATGAACCTTGAAATCACAAATTGTTCAGTCAGAATATCTCAGCTTGTCTGGGTACTTATCTCTTATTACTTTTGATATATACAGAGCTGAAAGAAGGAAGTACCATTCAGGGATCACATGTGGGTTGGTATAGTATATAGTGTCAGCTACTTGACCTGTCAGTAATGCAGTCTTTTAACCCTGGCCTTGGCACATGAAGAATTAACTGCCTACACACCCACGGACTAAGAAACAAACAGTTGCAACACAATTGCAATTAATTCCGTGTCATCATTTTTGCATTGTCAGTAGGAACTGGTTTTCACACTGAGCTCACCCACTTATGATGGATATACAGAGGAATGTTTCCAGTGTTTCTTTACATATTTGCTTCTATCGGATTCAGACAAAAGATTGTCCGGTGTGTGGTTACCACCAATGTCTGTCACATTTATCTAGAAAACGCTACCGACTGCTCAACTACCCCCGCATGTCTCCATCCATTCCTCTCGTGCCTGCAGGCCGAAAGTCACCTGGGCAGACTGGTTTATGATCCTTTCGCACCACAAACGGACTCACACGGTAGTTTGCAAGCATCAAAGAAAGCATGAATGAGTAATGGCATGCCTGTCCTACTTAAAACTGGAAAGCAACTTAGCAACTGAATGTGTGTCGCAACCTTTTAACTATGGTAAAAGTAGAGGCATTGTCACACCTTTGGCACTTTTATCCATGTTTCTCAACTGTTACTTTGCAGGACCAGACACGTTAAAGTGAAACTCATTATGTAATTCTGAAACTGGTGGGAAACAAATGGGAAAATTTCCATAGTCTCATTGGGAACAGGATACAGACACTGTAGCTACAACATGTTTGTATCTCTGGCTCACAAAGAAACTGAATACTAAATTATTTGAGATTTGAACACAGCTTGTTACTTAGTTTGTTTTTTACATAAAGAGCATCTCACCTCCAATCTGTTCTTGTCATAATTCAGAGACATTGGCCGTCTGCACATTTTTGACATCTGCCTGATGGGTACTGAAGGGTAGGCTGTCCTTGGACTGAAACTCTGTGACCTTTGACCTCTTACTAAGTCCGTTGTGTGCCGTTGCCGCAGAAAAGATGCTTGAGGCTGTCGCCTGAGCCCATCCTCCACTGTAAGGGGCTCTGGGTCGTCCCTTTGAAGTTTAGAATAAGTCCTCTGTAGTGCTTGCTCCACTTTTAAGTGGACGGTGGTGGGCCTCCCCTGAGGTCTCCTGGGACAGAGTCGTGGGGACGAAGAGGAGGAAGAGGAAGGAACAGGAGAGGAGAGGACAGGAGACTGTGACGTTGAAGTTTGAGCGAGTCTGTCAACTTCTTCTCCTTCTGGTACAAATGCATCTATTTCTGCATTATCCGCCGAGACAGAGAAGGATGTGGCGTGGAAAGACGTATCAGAGCTGGCCGTCTCCACTCCAGAGTCCACCGACTCTGATCGCAGGTTTGTCTCCATGTCAGAGGAAGGTGTAGGTGAGTCTTCTTCATTATTTCCAAGCGAGTGTGAGTCAGAATACAGGCTTCCCTCAGTCATCCAAGCCTCCATTAGGTTCCCAAAACTCCTGTAGAGATTCATTTCCAGAGGTGTCTGTCCCCCACACCTGAGCGACTGAACTGCAGTGGTAACATGAAGACAGCGGTTGAGACAACCTACGCTGTCATTAGCTGAGGTGAGCTGGTGATGTAGCATTCAAAACATCCCCTGTGATCCGCCTCTGTTCCTTCACCCCGCCTCTCCCTCTCATCTGTCCTGTCACAGCACAGAGCTGCATGTTGATACCCGCTCCTTCCTGTAGTTAAATACTTGCGGGGGGGAAAAAGGCTGTGATTCATCTACAGCATTATTTGGACGTTTGATTTGTCCTCACACCTGTAAGAAACCTGAGACATAACAAGGACAAGTTGTGACATGGGTGCACAGATTTATTCAAGGATACTCTGCAGATACATTTCCCAGACACAGAGGTGCTGTAAAAAGGTAGCTGCTGGCTGACAAGAGCTGCAACACCACGTCGGTGGACTAAAACTCACTGCTATGAGCCGTGTGTGTGTGTGTCTGAGAGCGGTAACACAATATGTTAAAATTCTTCAGTGGATATAGAACATTAAGGTATGTGTGTGTGTGAGGAGGGGATCTACGAGAAGGGGTGGAAACAGTAAACGCTGTTTCGTCATTTCAACAAACCAAGATTAGAGATCTGAGACAGAAGGAATGTGTGTGCAGGAATGGATTCCTGTCTGCTTGATATGATCTACATTCCCCAGGTGGACAGTGACAGCACAGGTCGTCTGATCAAACACACAAGCCCCATTCTCAGTCCTGGAAACAAAAAACAATAGCATGTTCAACTGAGTCCGTGCACAGCTTGTTATTGTCTCCACCATGAACATGAATATTCACAGACGAGTGGAAAAATACTGTTCACCACACACTCATAGGCCTACACACACTTAAATCCATACAGTGTCCATCTCTTTCACGTCTTTGGGTTTATTTAAATTAAAAATGTCACTTGATATACTTGACTTTTGTCCTTTATACTGTACATATACAGGCCTAAATTAGTCCTTGTGTCCTCCTACTCATACAGTCTATGGTGTCATGACTTGCAACAACCTCAGAACGTCACTAGAGGTCGTTTTTGAGCATTTCTCAAGGATATCGATCTATCTACACCCATCTACTGTATACGAAACATGTTCCAATAATTATAATATTTAGAACAACAACAATAATACTTTTGTAAAAAAAAAAAAAAAAAAGAGGTGAATGATGATTTTGATATCTGCACTGTGACATTTACCCCCTGATTATAATTACAGTAATACAGTATTAGGCTATATAGGAGGAGGTGTGTTGGTACTGTGTAAAGGGCAGTTAATATGTTATGTAGCTGTGTAGCCGTATGTAACCTACCAATAGTGATAACAGCACTTACAAACAACAAGAACTAAATAACTACTGTTACGATAATAGAGACGATAATAATAAGACGTTTTTTTTATGTGTCAAATTGTCAAAATGGTCAAATATCGTGTAATTTCCACGCTCTCTCTAATTTAAAGTCTCACTGTTGTATTACTAAAAAAAAAAATTTAAAAACCAATTATTTTTGTCCTTGAACGTCAGTGTAGTGACAGCGCGTGAGTGTGTATCGCTATGTTTGTGTTTGATTCTCTGTAGCAACCGCAGCGAGCAGCGCGACGCGGCCACCTGCAGCAGTCCACAGCCGGAGCAGTATGGAGAAGTACGGCCCGAAACTGAGCAGAGCCCTGCTGACACCTGATCCTCACTATATACCGGGGTAAGGGTCCCATTATCTCACATGCACAGACATTAGAACAAAAACATACAGGCCTACACACACAACAACTAACTGACTCAACTAATTGTGCAGGGTGCGCTGTGTCTCCATGGATCACCTGCTGAGATAGGCTAACAAATCATAAGAGATGCAATATCAACAAGATGTAACATGGTGTTAAAGTGGCCTTAAAGTTTATTTTTTTTATTGTTTTCCTGTATTACTGCTGTAACTCATGGCTACAGTAAGGTGTTCCTGTTATTTTGTCCGTGCAGTTAAACAGTTACATCAGCCTACAGTTACTACAGCAAAGGGAAAGTAACACAAAACAAGTCTTAGCCTACTGTAGGTCATTGGAGAATACAATCTGAAATCTTTTGAAATGACATATAAACTAATCTCCCACCAAGACTGTACAACAGTGTAGATGCTTGTTTTTCAGGTATGCAGGGTACTGCCCTCAGCTGAAGTTTACAATGGGGAGGACCTATGGCCAACTCACATCTGAGCTGCTGAGTAGTCCTGACGTGAAATGCTCCAGCCGCCTGCCCCTCCAAATAGGTCACGTCCCCTTCACTGACACAGACAACACAGCTCTCCTGTCACTGAGAAGCACCCCCGACAGTAACGTGAAGAAGATGATACCAGGATACACAGGCAGGTATCACACACTAGCACGAGGGAGGTCAACAAAGTAACTGAACACCTCCTGAAATTTTATTTTAAATTAGGATAAAACTCCACTGCGAAAATTGGCAACATTTTAATTCACAAGGTGTTAATTAGTTCTGATGTGAAAGAACTAAATGCTAATTAGCAGCATGTGTCACTTCCAAATGAAGTCTGGCAATGAGCCTTTAAAATGGGAGTTTTCACAGCAACATGAAAACAAATCATCTGCATCCAACTGCTAAATTAATGACTATAAGCAAGCAGGTAAATGGGACAGAGTTGGAAATCAAGACAATATCCACAGAACAGCTGCATAAAAAGACTCTGATATACAATGATAACACTTAGGAGTAGCCAGTGGTGATTTCAAAGTGTAACATTGTAGATTTACTGTATTTGGTCTAAAAATGACACATGATGCAAACATATTTACTCTATTTACTTTGTGCCAAAGAAAATAGCCTGGTCAATTTCAAAATTGTTCACAGAAATATAGAGTAACAGGGACTGTCTTTATGGAAAGATGTTGTGGATAACTTTTTTTTAAAATGCCCCTTTTTTGGTGCTGTGAGAAACACACACAAACACACACAAAAAATCAAATTCAGTTCTGTTGCATTGGGGTAAAACATAAATCACAGAGACTAATTATATGAAAACCAGAGCAAATCCACATGAAACCATCTTTACGGCTCTAGACGCCACTATAGTTCAGATGAAACGTCCCTTTAATGTTGCTTCTTGTTGTTTTAGGGTTCATCCCAAGACGTAGAAACTACTTCTCCTGCAGCTACTCTGAAACATGTCGTAAAGCCCTGACTGAATTTTACCAGGAAGGGCGTGCGCAGACTCGACAGCAGTCTACAAACCTGCCAGTTATTGCCAACTACGCCTGTCAACAGCCTGAAGTAATCTCCCTATACACACCATACTGTACACACATACCACGGCTTTTGTGCGGTCTCTGTAGCTGACATGTCACCTCAGAGTAACTTCACTCTTGTTTAATTATCCATGGTGAGGTCCATTGTCAGTTCACTGTAATGTAATCCAATTTAAAACAAAGCCTGAAAGACAGGAACAGGACAGCTCCATACAACAACCAAACACAGATTCATCAGTAATATATAAACGCTTACATTATTCATTTAGATGAAATCTGTGTAATTGTGTGCTTATTTGTGTTGCTGCTTCCCTATAATTAGGATTAGTTTATCATCTCTGATCTGTACTCTGTCATCTTCTGGCCCAGAGACCAACCTCCTCCCTGAAAGCCATCACCAACAATGTGGTCACCTACGAACCATTGAAGCCCTTCATCCCACCTGGAAAACCATATTACATGGAAGATGATAACCCACAGAAGCACTTTATCTCAGGTATGAGGCAAAGACCCTAACCCTAACCCTTACAGCTGGTACCCACAGCATGCAGCTGTTTAACCACACAACATCAAATGTTTTAAATGTCGAAGCAAACTCGTTATAAAACAGACGGAACAACATTAGCTATAATTTACAGTCATGTTTCTGGCTACAACCTGACTCACATAAATCCACATTTGATTCCCTTTTAGCTCTTTTGTCTTGGTCATTAGGAAATATTTGGCTCTATAGCTGCTATAAGTGCAACAATGTCCACTGGTTACAAGTTTTGCTTTGTATTATTTAATGCCAGGTGGAAAAAGATGCAGTGGTTGTAATTTATCACAGGAAAACATGAGATTGTTGCCCAATTTAGCTGTGCAGGGTATAAAGCCAAAACAATGAGCTAAAGGAGGGTAAAAACAGTGGATTTCAGTTTTCTATATAATATATACTTTTGCATAGAGATGCTAAAGAGTTGACAATGTGCTCCCGTGAGTGAAAGAGTGATGTCTTTCTGCAGGATTTACAGGACATGTGCCAAAATCCCGTAACTTAATCGGTAAAGGTTATCCCATGACCACCAACCAGGCACTGATCCTGTTTGGAAAGCAGCAGAGGAGTGAGCCCGTTGTTCAAGAGGTCCCAGGGAGGAAGAACAGCACAACACCCTCTATGCCCTCTATCTACCCACCAGACAGGGGCATCATGCCGTCATTCACAGGACACATCCCAGGTCTGTGTCAGATCTTAGGAACACATCACACCCAAGAAAAGGATGATCATAAAAGTTACTTAACTGGACAAAACATAAAGCATTGCTAACTCTACACCACCCCACAGGATACCAGTTCATGTATGGACATACCCGCGGCCAACTTACCCAGAATGCACTGGAAAAGAGTGGCATCAAGAGGAGCCGTGGAGAAAAGTCATAAAACAGTCACACACATCAATAAAAGGATCATTATCGGCATGATGAGTCAAATCTAATAACTTATCAGGAAGTCCTCACATTACCATGACAACAATCAGTGCTGGACGTGAAGTAATATGTGTACATGTTTCGTATGTGTACATGTACACTGCTGGAGTACAGAGAGAAGACAGGAAAATATGTTACGTCTTTATTGACAGAGTTTGATTGTCACTGGGCATCAGAGGAAGCATTCAGAGGCTGGGGAGGAAATAATGCTGGATTATTATAATTTCACAGACTTCACATTATTGTAGTACATTAAAAATCCCTCCATTTGACACAATGAGAGAAAACATTTTCTATTCTTTCCTCCTGCTTATCAAACTACCAGTCTATCAAAATATACCGTACACACATTTAAATACCTGAAACGGCCACAAGATGGCTTATACTGTATTTGTGCAACTCAACAAACTTCACTGGAAGACATACTACTGAGTATACCAAACATTTCCACACGTTTAAACTCCCAGTACAGGAAAAACTTCCAGAAGCTTACAGTACCCCTATATCTATAAAAACACTGAAAGAAGGAAGAGATCTAATAAAGACTGGAGCACCTATAGCACTGTTATTAAGTAACTCATGCACCTACGGTAAATCCATGCTGGGAAGTTTCTCAAAAAAGGCAAGTTACTGGAAATAAAAACAGTATTGACAATGCACTACAAGAGGCTGGTGTGTGTGGCATATTTGGCACTAGTAACAGTGTATTGCTTAACTTTTTTTCACCTATCAATGAGATGAAGGATGGGGCAATAAAGAAACATGACAGTAACGTATGAGAAATTGATAATTTTGCACCACATGAATGTCCAACAGTCTACAGCAGGTCAATATTCACATTTTATGATTGATATTCGCCAACAAGAACTAGAAAGGAGAGTTAACAGAAGCCCCTACTTACTGTACAGTTATTCAAGAGTGCAAATGCAACAAAAGGGGCACTGGCCGTCATTCATCAAGCTTTTTTCCTGGATGAAGCTCATAATCTGCCATGGAAATAATTCAACTGGTAACACACAATAGCACAAATGAAGAAAAAAAGGACATTGGTAAAAGCAACTGAGAGACCGTTTAAGACCAGGAGCCAGCTGCACCAAAGTAAACAGAGTTTATAATGAAGGCTTAGTGTAAATGAAGGCGAGATTTACACATTGCTAAATTAAAATCGGTTGCACCACGCAGGTAATACAAGTTTGGTGGCCTGAAATTTGATCAAGTGTTTATTTAATAATTATGTGGTTAATGCTAAATAATCATTTCAAAATAATAAGATGTGCAGTATCAGATATTCTGAAAAAAGACCTTTGCAGTGTATTTAATTGGCAATATATCTGTTTCTTGCATTTGATTAAAGTTGTTTCTTAAATCAGATGATATTCTTGCTTTAATGGTGCAACATAGGCAGTGATCTAGTTTGAAACAAGGTAAGAACTTAAGGACGCTCAAACTCAGTAATGGGTTTATTAATAGCTATAGTGCAACACTAAGCTTGATGAATCCAGGCCACTGCCAAAACCCTTCACCTTGTTTTTTTTCTGTGCTTTTTGATCAGCCCTGCAGTGTGATCGAGCACTGTGTATTATCATGCAGGTAGTTTATTTTTTTTAAATAATCATTATTATTACAGTAAATGGGCTCCTCTCTGTCCTCCACCCACAGAGGGCGTAGTTTTCAGCAGTCTTTCTTTCTGTCAGTCTGTGCTCCTACAAGCTTCATTGACTTTATGGACTGAGCCAGGAGTCCAAGGTGCGACTTATCCAAATGAAGCCACTGTGATGGTCGGCTGAAACCAGTCACAAAGAGATATTGGTCATTAGTGCAGAGTTATGTTGCTCATATTTCATCAATTTACATCACGATTAGAAGATAAAGCAGCAAATTAAGGAGAAACTGAGTTTGTGTGTGTGTGTGTGTGTTTTCAGTGCATGTGACTGGTTCTTACCTTCTGGTTTGTGCTGCGGTGTGACTCTGAGAGACTGTCTCTGCTTTGGTGGAAGTATCGGCTGCTCCAAATAGTTTGGCCCAGCGTAGCCCACCCTGACCAGGACTATCCACCTGGACACAAGTAGGAGTACCATTGTCTTTATCTCTCCTCCTCTCTCCTTGTCTGCTGTCCATACTTACTGGAGACCAAGTGTCTGCAAAATTCTGGCTACAGTCCTCCCCTTCAACCACACCATCCATAAGGTCGGGATCTTGTGGCCACCACTCTGGAATAGGAGCTAACAATGGACTCCTGTTCACCTGCCTCCCTCCACTTGGCTGCTTGATGCATCTTGAATTCAGAGGACTGAGTGTCTCTTGGTAATGTAAACCTATCTGCTGTGAAATCTTAGTTTGTGGGCTGATGTGGCTGCTGTCCACCTTTCTGTCGGCTTGCAACAGAGGCCAGCTTGTCACCAGGAGGCCTGAGCACGGCGGAGGCGGAGAGACGCGCTGGTCCTCGGGACAAAGCTGCCTGTCTCGTAACAGTCGAGGCTCCAGGAGCAGGTTGAGGTCAAAGGGCAACACAGAGAGCGGCTGCAACAGAAGCAGCAGCTCCTGAAACAAGGGCTGACACCGACCCAGTGACATCGAAAGGAAGCCCCAGGAATGGTAGTATGTTGTTACCACATCTGTGAAGGCAGTAAAGGATATCAACACACAAAGGTCCAAATATAGTATGTAATAATTAGGTTTGATAAGAAAATTAAAAAGATTCTCATTTAGGAAGTATTCAAAAAGGTTTAAAGACATTACTACACTACTACAATGGGTACATGTGTTTATATGGTTCAGTATTTATGTTCAGACAACTGATAATATTGTTCCTTGTTGTTAGTTTGCTAGCAGCTATAAGTTAATATCAGCATGCTATGTGCTATATACAGCATATACACATATAGGATATCAAATAAACATGTTGATTTCATAATGTCATTTAGAATTAGCAGCATGCTAACGTTTAGCAGGTTTCCACTCAACACTAAGTGCATAAACCAGATTCCACCACAGTACTAACTTATTAATCGCCCATGCGCAGCTGCTATGTAACAGTGCTTAATTTCACATACTGTAACAACTCAGTAAAAATAATCCCCCAAAGTCCAAACATAAAAAATAAAATGATACCCCGATAATAATGAATAATATAGTATTGTTAATTATTATTTATATAACATTATTATTATTGCATACATTTTTTAAATCAGATTATTATGCGTATGTGTGTATATTTCAGTGTGGACCAGCACTACCTCACCAGAGCCCATTATTAGTGTGGTAAAAATAAATTAAACTTGTGTACTCACCTTTTTGGCTCTGAAGGTGACTGAGCCAGAACTCCAAAGCTCTTAAGCTGCAAAAGCAAATAATCATCAGCAGATTCAGGTTTTTGAGTGCATTAACAGCATTTAACACTGTTAGTATCATCAAGATAAGATGAGTGTGGTACATACTTAAGCAGGCCCATTAGGAAAGCTCTTAGTCTCATGCAGTGGCTGGTGAGCTGGGGACACTGTCTGATCTTTGTGACCAGGCTGTGGAGGACCCTGGTGGACGGGCCTGTGAGAGGACACACGGCAAAGAGAGTTCATCAAAAAGCTCATGACACACAGTATAATACAAACAACACTGTTTCAACACCCTTTAGTACTGGCTACTGCTAAAGTAAACTAAAGACAGCTGAATCACAGTCACTCATTCATCTTCTAGCTGCATGTACCGATCCTGGTGGAGACTTCCACCACTGTCCACGAGTGGTTGCGGCGCTGCCCGATGATGAGATCCAGTTTGTGGTCCCTCAGCCCGTCCTCTAAAATATTCTGGATCGTTGGACACAAATGTTCCAGGACCAGTCCGGCAATGGTGGGACTCCAAGAGCTGTTACCCAGACGCATCTGTGTGAAAGGAGGATAAATATAGACAATAAAGTATATTTCCTGCTGACACAGGTTATTTGACTCCAGGCCCAGAATGTAAGTAATATCAGTTTGGCACTTTTCCATTGTCACACACAAACACACACACACACACTGTAGCCCAAGGTGCTTCGCTTGGCCTGTTCGTACCTTTTCTTCAGGGTCTCTGCTGCTGCCAAAATGAGCCATGATCAGATCCACTGCTCTGCTGACAGACCGGAGCAAACCTACAGACAGTGGACAACAGTGGTTTGGACAAGATGAAGTTATAATGGTGCTTCGTGGAACTTTTATTTTCCAAGAAACTCTGCTAGAGTCTGCTGACCTGATTCCAGTCCAAATCAACTTGTTTCAAGAACCTCCTACACCAGTCAGTTTGTTGACTCAGGCGCAGCAAAATCATCCTTAGAATATTCTTAAAAACAAACTGATTTGTCTTGGAAAAGTGTTGAAATAATCTCATGTCTCCAGCTGAAGGACTCCATGATAAACAAAATTCACCTTTTTCAGATTTCCCTCGCTAACTAGGTCAATGCATACACATATGAGAGAGCGCCTTCAGGGCTCATCATACTGCAGGAATGCAAATGTGAACGGGAGCTGAAGATGAAAGAGTCAGTTTTCTATTTCAATGGTGACCCTCAATGAGTTGCTTCTCTCCCTGCCTTCCTCTTTTCCATCTCATCCTGGCTCGCCTCTGCAAATGTCACGGTAAATTCTTTATGCATGTTGACGCTGCCTGCAGTGCTGCACCACACTGACTCTTACTGCTGCTGCAAATACCTCCATCGATGATTAACCGCCACAAAAGGTTCACATTTATATAATTGCATTGGCACCAAGAGGCCCATATGGCAGCTTTAAAACAAAATGATTAGGCATGTTATAAATCATTAGCACTGTTACTACTGCATCACTCTCGCTCTCTTGCAGTCGCGCTCACATAGGCTACAGAGCAGAAGGCTCAGCCAATCCTGTGCCGGGAGAGTTAAAAATAGGTCATGTTTGAAAGGAAGCCCCTTCAGGGTATTGAAGGCACTGCTGCAGCACAGAGAGATTTTATTGCCACTCTCAGCGGCTCATCACTGAATAGACAATCCAATCAAGGAGGAATCCTTAAGCCATTACTGCTACTGAGTCACTTTTCACTCCATTCACATTCCCCTGTGTGTCATATACTGTGTTTCACACCATATTTCATACAGAAGGATCTAGTGTATCACTCATTAGTTGACCCTCACCTCTCCTCTGAAGATGGCTGATAGACAGGGACTCGTAAGATGTATCGGGGGAGAGGCAGAACTCTGTGGGCGGCCTGTCACTCAGGATCAGAGATTCACTGTGCTGACTCTGACTCTGCTTCCCACTGAGCCCAGCAGAGTCCTGCGTTTGCTGTGGATGCAGTCCAGACGCAGCCATGGACAGCAGGGAGCTCAGAGAGGAGAGAGGAGCCACCGAGGAGAGGGCGGCTGCAAAACTACCGTGAAAAAAGCCGGAGTCGGCAGCAGGTGTAGCTCTGTGTTGTGGCAATTTCTTTTCTGGTTGTGCGAACACGGGAGGGGATGAGGAGACCTGCAGGTTTGGGTGGTGTTTGTCAGCGGTTAGAGGTAAAGTGGGTGGTGTATGAGTGAATATTGAATGGTAGGAGGTGTGGCTCTGGGACGGATGGGTGGTTTCAGGTTCAGGGCTGCTGTGGCTCTGCACAGGGGTGAGGTTGATCAGGTCCTGGTAGGTGGGGATTTTAACAAGGTTCGATTGATTTGTGGCCGGAATTAGATTTAAAAAACTGTTCGTCTTGGTTATGCCTGAGTAGGGGCTTGTCTTATCCTGCAGCTGGACCAGTTTGGGCTTTGGGCTGCTGTGAGCTGGATCCAGGCTGTTTTTGGATGTACATGGACTCAGACTCAGTCCTTGGCCTCTGACCGACTGGCTCCATGTGTGTCTGCGGCTGAAGCACTCGGGGCTCGGCGTGCAGGTGGAGCAGGTATCAGAGCTTGAAGGACCTTCCAAGAAGATGGGGCACTGGACGCTCATGGGTGATGGCTGAAGATTAGGAAAGCACTGGCGGCTTTTGCCCTTGCCCTTGAATCCAGGCCGTACGCTAGTGGACTTGCTGCTCTTGTGATTTATGTACTGCTCCAGCAGACAGCCCAGGTGCTGGGCCTGGGACTGAGGTTTGTCAGCAGGCATCAGGACAAAGGGCTGAATGGGCAGTGAGGTCGGCCTCTGGGCCTTACTGTAGCGCACCACTGCACTTTCCAATGAACAGGCACCTGCAAGGCAAGAAGAGACAGAACAGATGTTAGATTACTTAACAAAACCTGTATCGTTTTTTCTGATGTTGTATCTTTGCATATTTTTTTCTCCTACTCATAAAATCTCACAGTAAAGAAAAGACCTCTTCGCTGTCGCCTTACCCTCCTCAGTAGCAGCAGTATTACAGTGCTCTTGGTCCAGAAGCACAGATGGCTGTGTGCACACAGCGCTTGTGTTTTGGCATTGGCTGCTATGTGGGCTATACTGGCTGGGGCACCGTGAACAAGGAGTGTGGGAGAGGTTCTGGATGCTGTCTGCATGTTTCTTCCTGCAGAGGGCTTTGTCAGTGGAGGTGGTGGCAACCTGGTAATCATAGGTCTGAAACTGGGGGCTGTCAAAACCGGCGCTGCAGAGTGCTGAGGAGAACCTCTTCTCCTTTTGTTGATCCTCCGTCTCCTGACAGAGACAGAAAACATGAAGAAGTGCTTAATTTACACATCCACTTTCAAACACAAATCCCTTTGGATTTTTACTTTAAGTTACTGTTGAATGAATGAATGAATGCTTGATAGATGTATTATAAACCAGGTCGCCAATCATGATTTATCACTGTTCTAAAGTAATACAAATATTAAAAAAGAAACAACTAATTATGGTATAAACAGTACTTACTATGAAGACAAAACATGACTCATGCTGAATGAGGAAAAACACCTGATAAAGGAAGTTGCTTTAATAAATCAATTTAAAATGATCTATATTACCTAATTTATCAACTACTAATAACACGTTTAATTTATCAGAAAGTGGTGCTGAGATGAGTGGTGGTACTCAGGTCAGAATACAACACATGCCTTTCTAAATGTGTGTTGTTCAATTATGCCATGTTATACACTGCTGCCCATTAAGTTGGAATCATTTTGTTTTCAGACACATTCCTCGTTTTATTCCTATTCTAAAGGTTAGCTGTGGTTTAATTTTCACAGTGATATGTTTGGAAGAGATTGAGCAATAAAGTTTATAGAAGGTATACACTTTATCTATCACAATCATTTAATGAGAAGAGGTAAAAAATATATATTTTATTCCAATTTTATGGGCACCTGACCTGTGCATTTGGAATCAGTCATTGACCTGTACAAACCATGTACTGTATCTACATTTCTCAGATTATCCAATTGAGATTCAAATGGTTTATTTACATTAAAAAGTGAGGGAATTTGCCCAGTCCAAAGTTGAAACCTGATTCTACTTCACCCCTTGAATGATGTTTTTGCTTTCAAAGTTGATGTTTAGCAGACTGCGCTGTGTTTTATTAAATAATTACCTTCTTGACTTCTTTGTGTCCTTCTTTCTTCTGATGGTTGAAGAGCTCAGAGGGAGGGAAGGGGCTGATCCTGCTTGGACCCTCGGGGCAGCTGGTGAGACTGGACCAGGCCGGGCTCGGTGACTGAGAGGAGAGGTCACACGTCACCAGCTTGTAGTACTTCTGGTTGGTCCCGATGGCCAGCGTGGCCTGGCTCTGGAGGCAGGCGGCCAGGTCAGAGACCTCCAGAGAAGACAGACCCGGGGGCAGCGGCTCCAGGGAGTAAAGGTTACAGTTGGAGTCGAGGCCCTGAGGAGACCAGACGGGAGCAGAGGGCTTCACTCCAACCTCCTCTTTCGGGGGTGAATTAACCGTCATGTTGTCTTGCTGGAGGCCCTGGGTCGGAGTCTGGGGAACCGGCTGGAGGTTCAGGAACACGGATCCCTCACCGGACTGAGGCGGGTGGACCGCGGGGCTGCTGAGGTCGTGCGGCGTGGCGGGGTTGTTGCTCCTGTTATACATGGTGCAGAAGTTAACCAGGATGCCGTCGGAGCTGTTACAGGAGGAGTCGCTGACATACTCTGTGTGATTGTTGGACAGCAGCTCTGGGGAACATTTGTGCTGGCCGTGGATGCAGCGGGACATGTTATCCTTCAGTCTGTCTGAGTCCTGCTCTCCACAAGCCACCACCGTGATGCCAGATTTCACATGGAAGCACTTGCATTCAGTCTGCAGTGAGTCGAGCAGCTTGGGCTGGTTAGAGAGCCACTCTTGGTCGCTCTTAGCACCCAGCACCGTCCCTTCGTTGCCCCACTCGCTGTCCCTGTCTCCATTGGGCCTTGTGTAATTTCTAGCATCATTATTTAGAGGCCAATTAGAATTTCCGTGCAACACAAAAGATGAGTCCTCGTGGTATCTGTGCAGATTATCTCCCTCGCTGTCTTCATCTTCCTCCTCCTCATCTAGCTCTGTATTGGGAAGGAATGAGTTGCGTGAGCGCAGAACGCCTGCTCTCGCCCCAGAGTTGTCCTTCTTCGGATGGGAACTCGTCTCCTCTGGCGACGAGGTGGAGTCGTATCTCCCGCTGCTGTCGCTGTTCCCCTCCTCCTCCGTTCGGTCCTCATTGAGGCTGCTGTAGCTGCTGGAAAAATGTCTCCGTCCGCCGGTGAAGCAGTGCTCCCGGCTGAGCGACTTCTGCTCGGGGAGGGAGACAGCTCGGGTCAAGCCCACCGAGCACAGACGGCCGGGCCTCTTGGCCGAGCCGCACAGGGCCTGGACAGGAAGTTGCCATGTGGGTAGCTGCACCACAGGGAAGTGGCATGCTATCAGGGTGTCCCCTGAGAGACTGGACGCTCCGATCATACTCCTGGGTGAGGTGGGACCATGAAAGCTATCTCCATCTTCCTAAAATGAAATCCTGGAAGAACAGAATAGGAGAGAACCACTTTTAAGTGTCATTTGAAACCTGCTTTGAATGAAGTATCAGTGGTGCACAAACATGTTCACAACTAGGCCAGGGCATGCACACAGGGGTAGAATAGTAGATTATACTTGTAGAAAATAGAGAACACAGAACATTCAGTCTCTACTACCGCTGTGTATTCAAGTTTGGTTGTTGAAGGTGATGAAAAATGTATTGAGTTTGTTCCATGATAACATACTAATGAGAATTTAAAATGCAACGGGAAAGTTTTGTGGATCTTCAACAAACCTCCTGAGGCTCATCACACAGCATCAGCAGTGTAAAACTGTTCATTTTAGTTAGTAGGAAGAATTAGGCAACAGTAAAGGTATAAAGATGAGGATTTGAGAGGGGAGGTGGCTAATGTGAGTCAAAACATTGTGATTTTTGTGCAGATCACTGAAACATATTTTTTAATGCTGCGTGAAAATGTTTGTCTGTTTGTCTTGTGGTGTCTGAATATCAAGTGTTCATGTTGTTCTCCCTGTGAGTCTGCTCCTGGGTTTTTCTATTTTCCTTGTGTAGGTGTCAAAATGATCCGGTTGTTTCTGTAGCTGTAGAGCTAAAGCAGGCTCTTTTCCTCAGGGAACCAATTACAGACTTTTCTTGTTAGTGAAAAAAAAAGCATCTTTAGTTCTGGTGTAAGAGCATCCCAATAGAACAGAGGGAGATAGCACAACTGAGGGCTACTGCTGTCAGAGTCTGCTCCCTCACTTTAAACCACCGGTCCTCCAGTCTGAGTCCTACTGCGCTGTCTGCATCTGGCCCTCAGCACAGCCAACACTCCATAATTCAGTCAACCATTAAAAAACTACCCCCCCCCCCTCCTTTTCACTCTGCCTAGTCCAACCACGGTCTCACACAGTTACTCAGCTGCTCTGTAACTAGGGCAGCTGCACTGCAGAGAAGCTCCGCTGGCACTGCTCAGAGTAAATACATTTTCACATCAGTTTAGTTAAGTCAAAAGTCTTACTAAACTCATACGTATGGCTCCTGGTTCTTCACAAAATAATATATATATATATATATTTTTTTTAATACACACACGTAGCAGAATAATAATTATCACCATCCCTTCATGAATTATAAATATAAAGACTATTACCAAGTGAGACAGAAATTAGAAAGAATCTGGAAACTGCACATGAAATATTCAACCACTGGAGAGTTATGATGACATTCAGTCATAAGATGAAATCAACTATTCAAGTTACCCAGAATAATAAATGTTGCAATGATACGACCACCACCATTTACTGACATTTGCCTTCAACAGAAATGTGAACGTGTTGTGAATTTAAAAGTTGTCTGAAAATTATCTTCAAGAACTTTGTGGCCTTAAGTGTCACACTGATATCAGATAAACAGCAGTCAGTGGTGGTGTGTTAGTGTCTGGCCATAATGTGGTAAACAACCTACACAACATCTGCTGCAGATGAGCATGAAGCTGTAATCCTCTTTGTCATCACCATGCTACAATAACACCATCCATGGCACTGTAACAAATGGTAAACACATCAGTAACACATTCACAGCCAGTAAAATCATAAACATCATCCTTAAGAAACTGGGTTAATGACTATGGGACAGTGTCAACACAAAAACATTACAAATAAGAGGAAAATTAGTTTCAAAATGCAGCCAAATTAATTATTTAGACCAAAAAGAGGATCTCAAAAGCAGAATGTGCTATTTAAAGTGAGGAGAATACTCTCTTCTCTACACCCTCTTTTATCATTCAGGTTGCTGAGGTAACTATTTCATCTCCCTTAGCACAGTAGGGGTGATTATTAATTTCTTAGTTGCCAAAAAAAAATAGATTAAAAAAAAGTAGAGGACAATTTCAGCCAAAGTCAGAACAGCTATTGTTGATGTGATCAGTGTAAAAATAAAAGGATGTGGCCTGACATGAATAGATGAACCTTTTTTAGAGCCTGATTTCAAACCACAAAATGTATTTTAGCAGACTTTTTAAGCCTAAAATTAGCATTTTAGCAGACGGTCTGTTTATTTTTAGTCCTTCAGATGTTCAGCAGCAGAAGAACAGAATCCCACTCAGCTCCCATGTGAAGGTGTGATGGAGGATATTGGAAAATAAAGAAGAAAAAAGCTAATTCAAAGTGTATAGGTTTACCTATTATTGTGATTAAAGTCTAGTAATGTAATATGATACATGGGGTGCACTGAACCTAAATTCTTTGTGTCATTGCTTGTATTCAAGAGCTCACCAGTTAAATATCAAAGGGAAACTATAGGCCTGTCTGACTGACTCGTTGTCTGCAGAGGACTAACAATGTCACTGGAAGGCGGATACGACTGCTGGATGTCTCCTCAACTTGCAGCCCAAACATCTCTGGTCAACAGGTTTGTCCTCTGGATAGTGGAGCACACTGAGGCGACGGTGGTGGTGGTGGTGGTGGTTAACTGGACTGTTTGACTGTCAGGTCAAAGTCAGCCATCTCACATGAAGGATGAGACTGTGGCTCTGTGAACGAGAAGAGTCTGAGGCCTCACTGTTGTTGTTACTGTTGTCGTCGTTGGAGACAGACTCAGGTCATGATGCTGCTTGTTATCGGCCGTGTCTCTACAACGACACGGCACCGTTACAGCGAATACTGATGAGAGGAAAAGTTTCAGTAAGAACTCGGCGATGGCTTAATGTGATCAGATGTGACGTTTGACCTAAATCTAACTTTATGTGTGTGTGTGTGTGTGTGTGTGTGTGTGTGTGTGTGTGTGTGTCTGTATTATGATTGTTTAAAGGGTTGAGACTTGATTTGAGGGTTGATGTAAGGTTTAGGTGAAGGTTAGGGTTAGGGTTAGGCAGTTAGTTATGATGGTTAAGGTTATAGAGGCTTGGGAATGTCAACTAGCCTAGTCAACAAACGTGTGTGTTAGTTTTCATCATAAAATCAAATATTCAAAGACTCTAAAGTAGGACAACATGTTAGGCAACAAAAGATTTCATGCACATTTGGCAAAAGAGCCATCCATGTCAAAGCAGCATCTTTACACACACACACACACACACACACACACACACACACACACACACACACACACACACACACACACACACACACACACACACATAACATAGACAGGGAGAGACAGGGATATCGCTGACTTCGAGGCAAAGTAGCTTGTGCACATTCATTTAAAAGCACACGCGCCCATGCAGCCTGGGTAAACACCTACTTGGAAACAGTCCTCAGCCAAAGGTGATATCCATCCGCTTCTTCTTCATCATCCAGGTGACTTTGATTTGCAGGTGTGGTTCGGTCCAAAAAAATTCTGCCGACGACAAAACATTAAAAAACAAACAAAAAAACAGGCTACATGCGCGTGCTCGATGCACATTTGACGTCAAACGTGCATCACAGAGCGAATATTTTTCCGTCTCTATATCTGACAGTTAAAAGCGCTGTGTTTTTGACTGTACCACAGGGTAATGTGAAGCCGGTCCGACATGAAGGTCCCGGACGGAGGCAGTGGTCCCCCACGCCGCTGCTTCAGCACCGCTCAGGATGGGGGGGAGATATTACGTCAGAACGGCTTCAGCCAATCAAGAGAGAGAAGTCCCTGCCAATCAAAGCATCCAGGCACCTGGTAGGAAAAGAGTTAAAGCCTTGTGAACACATATTCTTTTTTTAAAGACTGATAAAAATAAACATCAGGAGCAGACATATAACTTGCGGTCTCGAGATCCTGAAATGATGACTTTGCATTATATAATGATGAGTCACAGAGATATGATAATGTATACCATATCACAAGTTATTATAGGCTACTAAAGCAGAAAACATAACCATATCATTCCTGTCATAATATTTTTCATGATCTGATATTTATTTTTCTAATTTCTAAATATCTAACTTCATCATCATAATAATGAAATCAATATATTGATATGATTGTGATAATATATGATTAGTTGAAAAAAAAAAAAAACAGACAGCACAATGCAACCCACAGTGTTTGTCATGGTCACATCACAAACATGCTGGAGCCACATTCAGTCCAGTAAACCTGGCTCAGCTTGCCCTCCAGTGGTGACAAGGAGCAGTCAGACACTGATGCCTTCATTTTCTTGGACAGTTGCACACGTCAAGATGTAGGCTAACGTGTGAATATTCACATTTTAGCTACATTTTGATTTCACGTTTAAAGCCATTATATTGACTTGGAGGTCATGTTGCTCTCTGGAGCCCCCACTGACCAATGAACAGGCTTTGTCTCCTTTGGTCTCTTGAGGTCCACCATAGGGATGCCTCATATAAACATTAGCCTCCAAAAGAAGAAGCACTTGTGTCTTGTGGATTACTCAGGATTACCCAGTGCTACCTACTTCCCTTCATTCCAGCTGTTCAACAGCTGTGGGCTTAAAGGCCTGTTGGACGTGAACAAGGAGGGTCTGAGAGGAGCACCGCCCAAACCACTAACTCAAACTACTATAAAATATAATCCAGAGCATCAAACTTATTGTATATAGTAAATATATATAATACATATTGTATATATAATATGAAAATTTGATGATAACATTGTCAGAAACCGCCATCACTTCTCATCTTAGACAGTACGTGACCCTTGACAAAGTAATTATGGTCAGTTTCCCGGATGTGCAATTTGTCTGTATATTTTTTTGTTTTATATAATTTATTACAAAATATGTGCAGTCCCATTTTTGTTTTCATATTCTTTTTCCATCAACAAGCAGAAATTTTTTTTCCCCAAGTTATTTCATTACATTCAAAAGTAGAAGGAACTATGTGGAATATTTTAATTTGTTTTCGGTTTGTTTCACAATTAAAGACAAACAAAAATGTAAGCAAAAACAACCTTTCAAAAATGTATATTTGAATATTTACATTACTTACAAAATGTACAAATAAATATATAAAAATAAAATGAACCAATAAACTCAGCACCTCACAAACTTTGCATGAATATTTGTATTTTCTTGTTAAGACCATGCTCAGATGTACACAAGCTGTCTGATGTTCTGCTAGATTTGTAAAGAAACAAATACTAAAACCAACAACTCCATATAACTGCAGATGCAGCTATTTGACAGTTCCTGTGACTTTGGCTTTTACAACTTTGTTTTTCTGCAAGTGCAGTGCCAGATCAAATTCCTTTAGCTGATAAACACACAACATGTCTTTGATACTCCAGTCAGAATATCAGAGCAATAATTTGGGGTAAAAAAAAAAATAATAATAATACAATTTTAGAGGCAGGCTGCTCGGTTCCATCAGGCAGATGTTTGTTTTGTCAGTAGTCACCCCCATAGAGTCTTGTTTTGTTTTTTTGCTCCATCTTTTCTTTAGGCGGAGATCCAGAAGGAACATATATTTTTCCTGGAAAGATAAGAAGCAGATTTATTGCAGTGTCATTTATTTCTGACTTTGTCCATGCCATTCAAAATGCACGTGGACACACAATACACAAATATACTGTAGGATAGAAATATCAATGGACATATGAAAACCAAGGAAAGGAGTGTCATGTGTAATTTAATATTACATGTCATGTCTGCAGTCATACAGAAATGGAAAATCATTTAAAAGATGCAGATTTATTCATGGTGTCAAGTATTAAAGCAGTAGTAAATAAACTAAATGGAGACACTGGAGATTATTAGGGCTTAAAAATTTCCACCCAACTGTGCCGTACCTGCAGTATTTGGTGCCACACTCTAAGTGATCTCTGCAGCTGGCACCCACAGGCTTCATGCTGTTCCAACGCCACAGCAGTGATCGTTTGGTCCGATGGATCAATCCACTCCAGTCGTCAGGCAGAGGCAATGAGTTGACCTGTGAGAGCCAAAATAAAAGATGCTGTATGAGCTCACGATTGCACAGAAGAGATCAAGCAAATCTTCCTGTGGCACAAGGTGTCATGAACTCACCTGAACTGCACAGATCAAAGACAGAAAAACTGACAGAAGGATGATTTTTTCCTGAAGGGTCCTCATGGTGGTTACTGTTCTGCAGCAGGGCTGGTGTGTTGTCCCATACCACTTGTATAAAAGGCTGTAATTGGGTTGGGGAGGAGTCATCTTCTGATAGATATCAAAGATTAGTGATGGGAATTCCGGCTCTTTTTGGAGAGCCAGTTCTTTCGGCTCGGCTCACTAAAAAGAGCCGGCTCTTTCGGCTCCCAAGTGGCTCTTCAGATTTTATGTTGCTTATCACCAAAATAATGCAAAACTATGTGTAAAATTAATTACTAATGTAAAAAAACAAACATTATATCAAATATTTTCATTTATGCCTTTATTTACTGAACACACTCAACCTTGAATAGAGTGTTACAAAAATAAATGATAAAGTAGGCCTATAAAAAACAAAGTCCAGGGCTCCAGACTAACTTTTCTTTTGCACTTATGGATGAAAATCAAAATCAAAATAATCAATCAAAATTGTCAATGCTGTACATCCTGCATACATATGTGCCTGTGCATGTGTGTGTGGAGCCTGCTCCATATGAGATTTTCACCTTGCACAATCTACACTCTGCCTTTGAACTGCTTACTGCTTATTTAAATGCCCAAATGCCCCCCCTCCTCCGTCGGACGGTCAGACTGTCAGATGGGGGGAGGATAGCAATTTGAACGCATTAGCGCGATTTAGCGCATTTGTTTATTACTGTCACTACCCTACCTGTCCATGTGCCTGCGTGACCGCGGTAAAGTGAGCCACTGTTTGCGAGATAGTGGTAAAGTGAGCCTCTGCAGCATCGCGTGGCAGTCGGGGACAGTGCCTCTGGACTGGCAGACTGGGGTGGTGGTCCCTCTCTTCAAAAAGGGGGACCGGAGGGTGTGTTCCAACTACCGGGGGATCACACTCCTCAGCCTCCCGGGGAAAGTCTATTCCAGGGTGCTGGAGAGGAGAATTCGGCCGATAGTCGAACCTCGGATTCAGGAGGAACAATGCGGTTTTCGTCCTGGCCGTGGAACGCTGGACCAGCTCTACACCCTCCGCAGGGTGCTCGAGGGCGCATGGGAGTTTGCCCAACCAGTCCACATGTGTTTTGTGGACTTGGAGAAGGCTTTCGACCGTGTCCCACGTGGCATCCTGTGGGAGGTGCTCCGAGAGTATGGGGTCGGAGGCCCTCTGCTGAGGGCTGTACGGTCCCTGTATGACCGGAGCAGGAGCTTGGTTCGCATTGCCGGCAGTAAGTCAGACCTGTTCCTGGTGCGTGTTGGACTCCGGCAGGGCTGCCCTTTGTCACCGGTTCTGTTCATTATTTTTATGGATAGAATTTCTAGGCGCAGCCAAGTGCCGGAGGGGGTACGGTTCGGGAGCCACTTGATTTCATCTCTGCTTTTTGCGGATGATGTGGTCTTGTTGGCCCCCTCGAGCCAGGACCTTCAGCATGCACTGGGGCGGTTTGCAGCCGAGTGTGAAGCAGCTGGGATGAGAATCAGCACCTCTAAGTCCGAGGCCATGGTTCTCGACCGGAAAAAGGTGGCTTGCACCCTCCAGGTCGGGGGAGAGTTCCTGCCTCAGGTGGAGGAGTTTAAGTATCTCGGGGTCTTGTTCACGAGTGAGGGGAGAACGGAGCGCGAGATCGACAGGCGGATCTGTGCGGCGGCCGCAGTAATGCGGTCATTGTATCGGTCCGTCGTGGTGAAGAAGGAGCTGAGCCGAAAGGCAAAGCTCTCGATTTACCGGTCGATCTACGTTCCCACCCTCACCTATGGTCATGAACTCTGGGTCATGACCGAAAGAACGGGATCCCGGATACAAGCGGCCGAAATGAGTTTCCTCCGCAGGGTGGCGGGGCGCTCCCTTAGAGATAGGGTGAGGAGCTCTGTCACCCAGGAGGAGCTCGGAGTAGAGCCACTGCTCCTCCATATCGCGAGGAGCCAGCTGAGGTGGCTCGGGCATCTGTATTGGATGCCCCCTGGACGCCTCCCTCGTGAGGTGTTCCGGGCATGTCCCACCGGGAGGAGGCCCCGAGGAAGACCCAGGACACGCTGGAGTGACTACGTCACTCGGCT
Source organism: Trachurus japonicus (assembly GCF_045865225.1). NCBI lineage: Eukaryota > Metazoa > Chordata > Actinopteri > Carangiformes > Carangidae > Trachurus > Trachurus japonicus. The sequence continues at coordinate 18,312,772 of NC_140918.1, forward strand.
GGCCTGGGAACGCCTTGGGGTCCCCCCGGAAGAGCTGGAGGAAGTGTCCGGGGAGAGGGAAGTCTGGGGATCCCTGCTCCGACTACTGCCCCCGCGACCCGACTCCGGATAAGCGGATGAAGATGGATGGATGGATGGATGGTAAAGTGAGCCGCTGTTTGATTTTCGTTGGGCGCGTGCTACAGTAAATACGGTAGGCACGGTTCTCGAGCAAAGTGAAGGTCCTGAAAGATACATAAAGCCTATGTGCTTTTACTGGAGAAATGTGGAGGAAAATCACTTACAAGATTAATCAACTTTTTAGTTACCGGTATATTTCACTGCCGTAAAGGGGAGAAAAATCACCTTTCATCGACATTCTACTGTACAAATGTGGAGAAAAATTAATTTAAAACGACCCCTATAATAAAACCCAGTTACAGTATGCTGACCTTTGACCTTACCTCACACCAATTCCTTCATAGGTGTCTTCCTCATCTCTTTTGCATACTGTTCCTGGGGTCTTATTCTACTTCTGATATCATTTTGGTGGCATTCTACTGTAGAAATGTGGAGAAAAATAACCTTAAAGTCACCCCTATAATAAAACCCAGTTACAGTATGCTGACCTTTGACCTTACGTCAGATCAATTCCTTCATATGTGTGTTCCTCATTTCTTTTGAATATTGTTCCTGACATCTCACTCTACTTCTGGTATCATTTTGGTGGCATTCTACTGTAGAAATGTGGAGAAAAATCATTTTAAAAATCCCACCCATAATGATTTATTATTATAGGGGTGACTTTAAGGTTATTTTTCTCCACATTTCTACAGTAGAATGCCACCAAAATGATATCAGAAGTAGAATAAGACCCCAGGAACAGTATGCAAAAGAGATGAGGAAGACACCTATGAAGGAATTGGTGTGAGGTAAGGTCAAAGGTCAGCATACTGTAAATGGGTTTTATTATAGGGGTGACTTCAAGGTTATTTTTCTCCACATTTCTACAGTAGAATGCCACCAAAATGATATCAGAAGTAGAATAAGACCCCAGGAACAGTATGCAAAAGAAATGAGGAAGACACCTATGAAGGAATTGGTGTGAGGTAAGGTCAAAGGTCAGCATACAGTAAATGGCTTTTATTATAGGGGTCGTTTTAAATTAATTTTTCTCCACATTTCTACAGTAAAATGTCGATGAAAGGTGATTTTTCTCCCCTTTACGGCAGTGAAATATAACTAAAAAGTTGATTAATCTTGTAAGTGATTTTCCTCCACATTTCTCCAGTAAAAGCACATAGGCTTTATGTATCTTTCAGGACCTTCACTTTGCTCGAGAACCGTGTTTACCGTATTTACTGTATTTATTTTAGCGCGCGCCCAACGAAAATCAAACAGCGGCTCACTTTACCACTATCTCGCAAACAGCGGCTCACTTTACCGCGGTCCTGCGTGAGTGCCCGCACCAGCTAGAGAGAGAGAGAGGGGGAGAGAGAGAGAGAGAGAGAGGTGCTGCCACAGGCTCGTGCTGGATGCGCTGGTTGATTAGTTTCGTTTTTACCCCCTTCCCCCGTCGATCTGTGGCTTTCACTACAACAAGCAGAGGAGAAAAAAAAACTAAAACGGCTCCCAATGAGGAGCCGGCTCCCGTCGTTCACTTCAAAGAGCCGGCTCTTAGAGCCGGATCGTTCGCGACCGACACATCACTAGGCTGAGTAAATAACTGACCGCGATGTAAACCTCCCCGCGCAGTTCAACTTATCAGGTTTCTAATAAAAGCCAAAGTTTATCTGCAAGGAGCCAAAGTACACTTTAACCTGGTAAATGAGGACAACTCCACGTCGGAGGTGTCAAACTGAAACATTTACCTGTGCCAAGGGCTGTAGAGGCGTACCCATCCACACTTTTACCTCACACCTGGAGTGTTCAGTGCATCTGAGCTGCTGGGTGTGACACCATCAGAGAAAACTGAAGGAAACCAAAATAAACACAGTGAAAACATGTGAACATGAGAAAATAAAACAAGCAAAAATGACCTCTGGTTACCCCGCCCCCAGGCTACAGATAAAATCCACTCACATCCAGTGATTGTAAACACAGTCTATGATTGTAAAGCATGATTATCAGTTTGAATGTGACACTGTAAAACGCATACACCAACATTTATTTCCTCTCTAACATGTAAAGCAAGGGTGTCAGATAATTATCTGTCTTACATCTTTAACGTATCCGGTACATTATACAGCCATTGGTATGACTAGATAATGATTCATCTGTTGACATCAATGGTGGTGTGTTCAGACTGAGGCAAGTCATCAGGCAACTCATACTTTATCACCTTCATTAAAAAAAAAAAGAAAGGAAAAAGCCAGGTGAGGTGACATGACATTTTGCAAATTGAAAAATGGCATGTTAATGTGCTGTTATCATTGCAAATCATTGCAAATTGCAATGTGTGATGGAGAATGAACACACCGGAACATGAAGCACACCAAAGTTTATTGAAGTTGTAGCAACGGACAAGACAACGTGAAAATAGTTTGAGATGTGACCTATTATGACAGTAAACAGTGATTATATATGATTCTATTGCGTAGGAGTAGTAGTGTACTTGGTATATTATTATCTTTTACATATAAAATAAAGTCCACAACAAAATTTAACGGTACGCAGCTTGTAAGTGATGTGTTTAAAACAGTGGTTAATCCTGAATATATATCTGAGTGAGTGAGCTCGACAAAAGACACAGGATCTCTCCGCAAACCTTAAATAAAGTCAGAATAATCCGATAACATTCAGTTTAGTGCAGAATTAAACGGTAAAAATCACAGCAATTAAAAAGAAAAACAATTTATACTTGGCAAAAATAGTTCAGTAGTACCTGCTTTTACACTGATTTTAATATAATATTCGTAGAAATCACATCACACATTCATGCCAACATATTGGAATTAGGGGAACAAACCCATTGCATCTTGAGACAAAACATCCACATCTGATAAAAAAAGAAACTTTCCCTTTATGCTGAAACTGTTGACGTCAAATACTATTTGGTTTTTATTCCACATTATATGATATAGTGTATGTGCTGTGCATCACTGTGTTTTCCACTGAAAGCTACAAGAGGGTAAGTGGCTTGAGCTTCAGATGCTTCAGGAGACTGAAACATAACAATGACATCACTGAAAATGTCTCCTCCACTGTGGAAATGACATGAAAGCAGCAGATTTGAGGCGTCAGAAATGATACTCATCACATTACGGATAAAACACTCTGCCAGCAATTTTGCAGAGTTTGACTTTGTTCATGTCCAGAAATAAGAATAATGTGACAGAGGAACAAGAGGACATTTTCTCCTGTTAGTGCCACCTCAACAGTCTTACTAGACCACTCTAAATCCTGATCACTGGCTGGCTCTCAAGACAGTCCAACAGCCTAGATCAGACTGTGAAAGAGTTAAATTATTCTGCAAAAGCCTTGTATTAAAAACTTAAAATAAAAATAAAATCAATTTAATTAAAACGATGAATTTAAGCATCATTACAACTGTCTTGAGAGGAAAATATTAGTCCCACCCCTGTAACAAAGAACATAAAAACTTCACTTCTTTCCTTCTCTTCACTCGCTTAAACCAATTGTTTAAAACACAGATTAAAAGGAGTAATTCTTGTCAACAATGAGGAACTTTTACTTTGGGGGTCAAAGTGTTACTGCAAATCCACTGAACCCTTGAGATGTTGAGTTATACTGCAAACGTGACAGTGGTCTTCTTTTCACGTCCTGTTTGGTGCTATGAGGAGAGCAGGGGCTCTCGTTCAGCAGCAGTGCTCTGAAAAAGTCAAACCAGAAATGAAACACGTTAAAGTGTTAAATGTGATCCTTTTATCAGCCGTGTTTCATTCACCTTGGCCGGATAATGTTGCAGCTCCTCACTACCACCATCCCAGTGGAAATTAGCGAGAGTGAATGAGAAAAATGATCAGTGTTCACACACTCACCTCAGGGTTCTTCTGTCGACACATCATGAACATGAAGATTCCTCCCAAAATGATGCCCAGACCAATGATCATGAATGGGATGTTGACAACTATTTTCTCCTCCACACTGATCACCTCTAGCTTCAAGACCGACTTGTCGTCAATGACAACGCTCTGAGGAAACGGTGAGAGAAAAGATAAATACATCAAATACTGACCCCCAAAATTTTTTGATTATCTATTAGAGAAAACTATGTTAGTGTCTCATTTCATGTTTGTAGCAAAGAAAGACATTACAATGTGACTTTAATTAATAACTGAGCAGCTCATCATGAAATCTGACCACAACTGAGAAACTGAATACTAAAACATCCATCTTTTTATGTATCATAAATGTATTTTAGGGTTTACGGCATTTGATTCCGTCCATCCATCCATTCCTTTCCGCTTCATCTGGGTCTGGGCAGTCGGAGCTAGGATCCCCAGACTTCCCTCTCCCCGGACACTTCCTCCAGCTCTTCCGGGGGGACCCCAAGGCGTTCCCAGGCCAGCCGAGTGACAAAGTCACTCCACGGTGTCCTGGGTCTTCCTCGGGGCCTCCTCCCGGTGGGACATGCCCGAGGGAGGCGTCCAGGGGGCATCCTATACAGATGCCCGAGCCACCTCAGCTGGCTCCTCGCGATATGGAGGAGCAGTGGCTCTACTCCGAGCTCCTCCTGGGTGACAGACCTCCACACCCTATCTCTAAGGGAGCGCCCTGCCACCCTGCGGAGGAAACTCATTTCAGTCGCTTGTATCCGGGATCCTGTTCTTTCGGTCATGACCCAGAGTTCATGACCATAGGTGAGGATGGGAACGTAGATTGACCGGTAAATTGAGAGCTTCGCCTTTTGGCTCAGCTCCTTCTTCACCACGACGGACCGATACAATGACTGCATTACTGCGGCCGCTGCACCGATCCGCCTGTCAATCTCGCGCTCCATCCTTCCCTCACTCGTGAACAAGACCCCGAGATACTTAAACCCCTCCGGCCCTTGGCTACGCCTAGAAATTCTGTCCATGAAAATAATGACAAAGGGCAGCCCTGCCGGAGTCCAACACGCACCAGGAACAGGTCTGACTTACTGCCGGCAATGCGAACCAAGCTCCTGCTCCGGTCGTACAGGGACCGTACAGCCCTCAGCAGAGGGCCTCCGACCCCACACCCCCACGAGCACCTCCCACAGGATGCCACATGGGACACGGTCGAAAGCCTTCGCCAAGTCCACAAAACACATGTGGACTGGTTGGGAAAACTCCCATGCGCCCTCGAGCACCCTGCGGAGGGTGTAGAGCTAGTCCAGCGTTCCACGGCCAGGACGAAAACCGCATTGTTCCTCCTGAATCCGAGGTTCGACTATCGGCCGAATTCTCCTCTCCAGAACCCTGGAATAGACTTTCCCCGGGAGGCTGAGGAGTGTAATCCCCCGATAGTTGGAACACACCCTCCGGTCCCCCTTTTTGAAGAGAGGGACCACCACCCCGGTCTGCCAGTCCAGAGGCACTGTCCCCGACTGCCACGCGATGCTGCAGAGGCGTGTCAGCCACGACAGCCCCGCAACATCCAGAGACTTGAGGTACTCAGGGCGGATCTCAACCCCCCCCGTTGCCTTGCCACTGAGGAGCTTCCGGACTACCTCAGTGACTTCAGCTTGAGTGATGAATGAATCAACCTCTGAATCCTCAGCCTCTGCTTCCTCGACGGAAGACGTGTCAGGGGGATTGAGGAGATCCTCGAAGTATTCCTTCCACCGCCCGACGATATCCCCAGTCGAGGTCAACAGCTCCCCTCCTCCACTGACCCGAGTTTTTGCTTCCGTGACCGCCCGAGCTGCCGTCCGCTTGGCCTGCTGGTACCGGTCGGCTGCCTCGGGAGTCCCCCGAACTAGCCAGGCTCGGTAGGACTCCTTCTTCAGCTTGACGGCATCCCTTACTTCCGGTGTCCACCATCGGGTTCCGGGATTGCCGCCGCGACCGCAGGCCTGGTTCCAGGGTGGGGCCCCAGTGACGCCGATCCGGGCGACCTGAGCTTCCTTGGTATTTCTCTCTTCATAGGGGCTTTGGAATCGCACTTAGTCTGACCCGTCACCTAGGACCTGTTTGCCTTGGGAGACCCTACCAGGGGCATTAAGCCCCCGACAACATAGCTCCTAGGATCATTCGGGTGCTCAAACCCCTCCACCACGGTAAGGTGGCGGTTCAAGGAAGGCATTTGATTCCAAAAAAATAATTCAAACCTAGAAATGATATAATAAATGATTCCCAGGCCAGATTTAACAGACATTTTCATTTAAAAAACAAAAAACAAAAAAACATTGAAGGGATATACTGAAAATATATCAAAGATACATTGAACTACAATTACATAGATGATACCAGCTTTTCAAACTAATATCTGAACCAATCAGTGACACCAAGCACCACAGTGCTGACAACAGAAATACAAACATCTTAATCTGAGCCTACTATTACTGTATAAGATGTTTCACTTTTGTGATTTTCTGTCTGCAATAATTGACACATGTGACAGATTATAATATATATGTGGCAGACAGATGGATGTGCCAAGTGTGGCAGAGGTCAATGTCACTGCCTTTGAACATGGCATAAATCTGGATTGGACTTGGACTGGTGCAGGGTGGGTGATTCTCTGCATGACCACCAGTGTTCAGTGCATGACTGAGATAACTCTGACAGGATGGTGTGTGTGTGTTTGTGTATTTGTACCTCATTTAGGTAAACCACAGGGAAGACCACTGTCCTCACGTTTCCTGTTTGACTGACAAAAAAAAAAAAATCACATTATTTCACCTGCCATCCTGTATATTAAGGTCTATTAACCTATTACTTATTTATTATTTTATTTTGAGTACTTTTTTCAGTACTTCAGTTTGTTTTGAGTATCTGACAAAGAAATTGAAAAAATAACATGAAGAGAACAAATGATTTCCTCAAACAACAATATCTTTCTCAGCATGCTGGTCGGGCATTTCGTTTTTCTTCATAAAATATGATAACGTGTACATCCGTTAAGTCTGGACTCAAGATTATCTCACTGTTTGTTCTATCAAATGCCAAGTAGCGGCATAACAAGTGAGCTAGCACTGTCCAAAAGTCCATTCTTAATGATGATGGTGGCAAAATTGCTTTTCCATTATCTTACTGGCAACCATACCCATACGAAGGTAGTCATACAGTCATTACAACTTTATTTAGAGCCAATATGTCGACATGGGGTTTCAGGAGAAAAAAAAATTACGTAAGTATGTAAATTGCTTGTTAGTGACTAGACGCTGATGAAGTCCATGAGGTAATTACCTGAAGTTGGGAATTTGCTCTACCAACACGTTGACCTGGAGCCGCTTCGCTGCTTGCAGAATGATTCCTGTTAGCTGCAAAAAACAATTAGACAATTGGTGTAAGAGGAGCTCAGCGGTGCAGTGCACCATGCTACACACTGGTATGCTCAGACCTGTTGCTCCTTGTGCATGAACGCATGTGTCTCATTATAGCAATTTCAGGACTAATACCAAGACATTACAGATTAAATTGTAGGCTTTTTTTTAGTTAATTTTGTAAAAGTATATTTTTGGGCTTTTTGCCTTTGATTGATCATAGTATAGTTGAGGGAGACAGGAAAGCTGTTTTTTTGTTTTTTTGTTTTTTGGTTATGCCCATGAGGATGTTCAGGGCATCACAACCCAGTGTTTATGACTCAGTATTAAGGACTTTGATCAGTGTCTATGATCTCATGTGATGGCACAGTGGGGATTACAGTATATGAAGGAGGAACAACAGACAAAACAGTAGCTTGTTTACCGGGTTCAAAGACTCCTTTTGAACTTATATTGCTACCACCTCACCCACAGGAGAAGAAGAAGTGAATGTGAATTTATGTGCACAGTTGCACGCTGGGTTAGGCATTTTTAATAATTTACAATAAATCCTTCCTGAAATATTTATTTAAGCTTTGATATTCCTGCAACAAAATCCATTTTACATTTTGCTTCGCTCCCAAAATTAAAGTTATGTTTACTAAAAAATACATTCCTAATTGTATTGCTGCAGATCTCTACATACTATATTGTGCCATACGAAAAAATAATCTAAATATAACCATCATAGTGGACTGCCAAAGAAAGACAATACTGTGAAGAAAGATAAACATAAGTTTGTCTTATAAATAGACTTACACTTTTTATTATTGCATAAACATTTATGTCTTTGTAGTCATTATAGTCAGTACTCAAAGTGGTGTCATATCCAGGAGTGGAGTGAATAAACTGTAACATGGGTGATGCATTATGAGCAATTTATTAGCTCTCATTTTTACAACTATTAGGAAACATCCCTTGATAGGTGAACTATTACCTATTACAGAATAATTTACAATTAATCTATTCTTGATTTCATCAGTATATCTGTCAAATATAGTTATGGATTGATTTTTCTATGTTGCCACTGACATTTATGCCACAAGGTACTTTATTTTGCAGAGTTGTAACCTCTTTTTTGGGCAGTCCGAGAATCACAATTCTTTTAATGCCATACCAGTGATAGGATATACAGCTATGGGCAGTTGACAAATATATGCTAAAAATGCTTCTTTATTCTAAAAACTACATTTTAAGATATTTTAGATTAAAACAAACAAACAAACAAACATACATACCATAGGATATTATGCCAGACTAAAGGACACAATCTTCAGTCATATCCCTCAATTCCTTGTCTCAAGGAAAGAGGCAAGTCTCACATTTTATACTTATTTTAAAAAAAAAGCTAACAAAGAAGCATTTCAGGTAATGAAATAAGGTTTAAAGAGACCTTGTAGTCTTGTGTGACATCTTTGTCCTCCAGTGTGACGGTACAGGTGTCACACCAATGGACCTTGCTATTCCCTACTAACCTGTCATTAGCACTTAGCAAGATACATTTGCATAAATTTACATAATTATGGAGTTAAACATTCACATGGGACCTCAGTAACATGACCTTGAATGGGGTCCTTCGACTAATTAAAGTTGTCAGAGGAATTGCCCAATTTAAAATATGGTGTCATACGTGAGGACATGGTTTCCAGTGAATAATGTATCACATTCCTACGCTTTAGCCAATATATGGATGAAAAAATGATTGCTATTTACTATAACTACTACTACTATTACTAAAATATACACAACATTGTGCTTTGGATATTCATTCAATACTTTTTTTTTATAAAAAAAAAACTTAAAACTTAAAAAAGTGTTATAAATGAACCATGCTTAAAACAGTCATACAAAAGGCCAGATTTGAGATATGGCAAAAAGATCTAATAGCTAAACCACTTTGGTCACAACGGGTTCATGTAAAACACAGGAATCTTTCACATTCTAAAAATAGTAATTATATTAATTTTTATCTTGTATGACAGTGAAAATGTCATGTCATGTCAACAACCCCATTTTCAGTCTGATTTTCTTTATCACAAATTTACCACAGGCAGTTACTATTATACATGATAAGAGCTGTTAGAGCTTATCTTTGGTGACAGCTCCGTACCAAGACGCCTGTTTTAATTTTTAACCACTGTTTAAAGAAGTGGATAACCACTGGCTTGCAGTTATAAAACTGAGATAGGTCACCATCTAGTGGTTAAAATTGATGTTACTGTCACTGAGCCAGTGTTTTGGAGAACATATTCATACAGTAACATGAAAAGAAAGGCTTAGAATAACATATACACAAATGATTTATTCAAGAATGTAACTGTAATAATTCCTACCGGATTGATATCAATGGTAGTCTCATGGTGTTCCTTCTTTGGCCTCATGCCAAAAACATCGTCAACAAATTTCTCATCTGCCTGGTAGAAGTGTGGTGAGGACATGATGATGGGAGCTCCTGGACACACAAACCATTCAAGTGTTAAAAGCTGAGCAGAAAAACAATCCTAAAAAAAATCAAAAACTACATTCACTCATGATGAAACGGTTTCTGCACAATATTTATGTGAAACATGTTTGGTCATTACTTTCAGATGCTTAATGCACTCCTCACCTTGTTTACAACCGCTCACACTCAACACACCGGAGCCCAGGCAGTTTCCAGCAGGGACACAGAAGCCTGCGTTTGCTGGATTCACGGTCATGTTGGCAAACACCTCACTGGGGGGAACAAAGCGATACCCTGGGATCCCTTTCACCGTCACATCCTCCTGGTACAGGGCGTAAAGAGACCTTGGAAACAGAATCAGACGCTGGTTAACCTTTGCAGGCACAAATTAATTCAGTGAAGCTGAAGTCCAACAAAAGAGGGAGGGTTTGCATTCATTTTGTGCATGAAATCTGTGATAAGATGATTTACTTAACACCTGCTTGGCACAAACAGGTTCGAGATGACATTTCACTGCCTCATAAAGCATAAACTGGTCTTTTCACAACCTCATAAAGAGTTCGTTGACATGCAAACGCTGCGCTCACAGTTATGCTGTGTGACCAGTTAAACAGAGCAGGTATTAGCTGCTTAAAGCAACACTAAACAGGCATTAAACAATCACAGTGACCTCATTCAAGACGCTAACACTGACCAGCCATGTAACCAGCCAGGCTAAATTGGTAGCTCTAATCCAATATCCAGACCTGAATAATGCGGGGGCGGGCGGCATTCTTAGCATGATTGAAGAGAAACCATTTTCTTCTTTGCCAAGTCAGGCCAGGTGTGTATTTCTCTCACATCTCACTGAACAATCAAAACAATTAATTTTCCAAAAATAATACATCCACACAATGCTTAGGGGGTTGTAGAATCAAAGCATTCATTTTACTGAAAAAACGTTCATAGTATAGAAATAATTGTTTTATAAATTTTGACGGGTCCAAAATATATAAATATTTACATCTGGTTATGTTGGCAACGTCGACATGAAATGATCTCTGCGCCAACAGCGTTAGTACGTTGATGTTACGTGGGTCGGAGCTCAGGGGGAGCCAGATCGTGATAGCTCTGTGGAGAAATGTCATTGTGCTTAATGCTAATGCTAACTAACGGTCAGCCGGTACTGTAACGTTTCCGGTGCAGGCGAGATGCTGCGGGTTTGTCGGGTTAGTGTGAAATGATTCAGATGTGTTTTCAGTCCACTGTCAACACTGGAGCTGCTGCTTGTTAAATACGGTTAGCATTAGCTTAGCTTTAGCTACTAGCCGCTCCCTATAGGCATACCTGGCAACCAGTACAATTGAAGGTTGGAGCGAGAGCGGGCGAGTGCGAGTGTGACACTTTCTGGCCAGAAGGAATTAAACTTGTAGCTAACCCCTTTAACTTAGAGTATTTAGATACACTCACCTGCATAGATCAGAGGAGAACATGTAGAGCTTCTCAGTTTTGGTGACGATGGGATGAAAAGACGCTCCATTGGTTCCATTGATCATGTTGCACTCATCAGTGGTCCACCAATTCAGTGTGCTGTATGGGTGCACAAAATTCTGCTGTTAATGTTTTTGTTTGCATCAGTGTTTCAGGTTTTTTTTTTTTTAATGACCCAGCATTCAAGCAGTTCATCATTTTTCCTTTGTAAACTTGACTAAAGGATGTTAAACCATTTTCTGAGACAACAAATATGTCTTAAATAGTGTTGGTTTGCTCTAGATCAAGACTGAGAACATTTTAGGTCAAGAGAGGCTCGGCTAAAGCCGCTGCTGATTTTCCTGAACAGTAGCCCTTTGTATGTTAAAGGAATGGTGGGGTCACTGTGCTCTGCTAAGCAAAGCTAAATTAAGCTAACCTTCTGTTGGCGGTAGATTCATATTTAACACATTACTCCATGACAGTGACACTGAACTTGGCTAGCGCTGTCAGTTAGCTAGCAAGTCATGTAGGGAAGACCGTCATTCCACCCTCCTGACAGAGATAACAGCAGAGTCTGAAACCCAGACAGTCTGAGCAAAAAAAAGAGGATCAACACTGGTGTGAGTGAGTGTGAGTGGTATTGGCTGTTTTCTGTTGCAAAGATAACAACGTGATTGAATTACTAAAACTAATGAGCCGGAATAATCCTTTCATTGATTATTAGAAGACAGTCCAAGACACAGTGTTACATCAGCTGTGATATGACTGATTTGATCTTATCATAAAATGACAAACAAAGCCCAACACAATGACTTGTTATCCATCCATTTAAATTCTATGCAATCAAAAGTTTGCACTGATTGGATTAACAGGGTGGTTTTGTGTGATTGGATTAACAGGGTGGTTTTGTGTTGCAGGTGAGTGGAGACACTGACCTTTTACCATTCCATGTATCTACTCTGGCAAAGTCCTTGTAGTTTTGCTGGCCAGTGTAGAAAACATATTCACCATCATTGGAAGCATTGGTCTGTAAGACAAAAATACATATTATATTTCAATAAAAAGCACTCATAGCCAGTCTCGTGAGGGTCTATATACAATTAAACAGAACTTCACTTTAAATTAAACTTCTTTAATTTGTGTGGTTGTAAAAAAAAAAAACAAAAAAAAAAACTGTGCAACTATGAACTAATTTATTTGTAAGCATGAATTATCCAGCCTGAATCAAGGATAAAATATCTAATTGAATTGTTAAATGAAACCTTATAGAAGAGTCCGAACACATCATCCAGGTCAGGTTTTAAAGTATGGAGGGCTTTGAGCAGAGCATCTTCATATCCCCACAGCAGCTCCCCCACTGTGCGGGTGGTGAACAGGCCTTCGTTATAGCTCTTCATGTAGGAGGAGATCAGACTGTCCAGTAAAGGCTCATCCTTGAATCTCTCCATCACCGTCTATGAGTAAAGGGGAAGGGGGAAGACAAGGGTGGGTTGTTAAAGACAAACTGTTGTGTAAAGCGCAATATTGTATAAGCTCCATACAAAATGCCAGGTAATCATTCAACGTGAGTAACATTTTACATATTCCATAGGGCAGTTCACATTATTACATCACATTACAGCAGAACATACTGTACTACAGTATCAGTCTGTGCTGCAACAGATTCTCTGCTGCTATATTTGTATCCGCTCAGACTAGGATAATTAGATCAAGTAAAATAAATAGAAAACATACTGTAGACTAAACTGCTTCATCTCTGTGTCAATTTACTTTCACTGTTCAGACCATACTGTTGCTGGCTTTGGTGGATGTCAAAATGACCATGGAACCTTTTAAGAAGGCAAAACACTAATGGCCTCCTAGTACCAGCCTACCAGTACTTGTTATTTGCTTCGAAGTGCCTCTTACAGTCACATGCAGGGCATAATAACCCGCAATGAACTCATAAATTTCCTCATTGGTTTGTTGCTACCAGGAAACAGAACCAACACCCCAGGATAAAACTGCACTGACTCATGACATGACATATGACCAGACTATACTGTGACTCATGATTTTTGGGCTCACCACAGCAGGGATGTTGACTGTCCTGATGAGGTCACTTTCTGGACCTCGAGACATGTTACGCTGGAATATGTAGGTTTTGGTGTTGACAGCTGTGATTTTGGTGCCATTATCCTGGAACTGCACTTGCTCCATAGGCCGGTACTCTCTGTGTGCAAAGATATAACAGTCAACTAGACATGACAACAATTCCTAAAAAGCCAAATACCTTTAAAGTAAAATGATCATAAAATTCTACATTCAAAATGATCCACCTTAAATTTGACATGATGCAAAGGAGAACAAGTGCGTGCAAATTTAATTTGGTACAGTTTTTTTCTATTTATTCTATTTTTGTATTTTATTTCATAACAAAGAGCTCTGTAACTTTATATGGATGTATTTAGTGTATATTTTATCTTACTTTTCTTATCTCTGTTTTATTTTTCTCTACTATGCCCTTATGTCTGACTGCGCTACTGGATACTTGAATTTCCTTTTGGATCAATAAAGTATGTCTAAGTCTAAGTTTCCTTTAAGTTCAGTCCCTTCTGTCTTGTCTGAAACCCACATCTATTTAATCAGGAAAGTGAGTACAGTGTAACACAGCATTCTATCATTAAATCTTTGATCTTTCCAGTCTGACTAAGTCAGTCAACATAAATCAGTTTAAAAAAAAACAAAAAAAAAACCCTTTATGTTAAATGTCTACCAAAACTGGGTTAAAGGGATTAACTTCTGCACGAATGAACTGGGTGAGTAAATGGGTCACAGAAGGCCATTGTAAGTCACATTAATGCTGAATTGACAGGATGACAGACAGAAATGAGGAAGGATAAATATAAATATCTCAGTGATGCAATCCTGACTTCTAACACAGCTACTGTCTTTCATTGGTGAGGCAAACAAGGTTTCAATCTAGCCAGAGACAGCGTCACACTACTATCTCTCTGTATCTCCCTCTGCAAACTGTCACTGTTACAAAAGGACAGTAAGTAAATAAGTAATGGCAAAATAAAAAACATGTGGTTTTGAAAGCACATCTTCGAATTACTCTATTTTATCAACTATTAACAGTGGCGAACTAAAAATCCAATAAATGCTTGAAAAAGAAAGCTTGGACAAAAGCATTCCAAACATTTTTTGGATGGCTATGAAGTCTTTGTGTGGTAGCTTTGATGCACTGTTGATGCACTGTGATCACACTGTTCATGTAAACCTGAATTTACTATGGTAAAGTTTGTTGCAGTATATTCTCTCAACTGGTGACATAAGGGAAGAATACCACTCAAAGACATCCAAATCTATGACTTACAGTCTTTGTAGATTAGAATTTTGTCTTGTACTTTATAATGTACTGTTTGTGCTCCACTGCACTGAGTATATTTGGGTAGTTTCTTTAGTTAATCTAATCATCTGTGTTTTGGCAACACCACCTTGAGGGATGACTTTGTTTTCCTGAAATGTCTGACTGCAAAATGTTTGCCCACAACACGGAACACAAAACCTTTGAGCTCACAACAAAAGCAGTAATTGACTGGATGTGTGTGACTTTTCTTTCTTGCTTTTTTAATAATGTGACAATTTGGCTTCTTGTGTTAACTGTCAGTTCGTATTTAGGAGAAAGGACTTTGGGGACAACAGTTTTCGTTTCTCATTCCCTTCTCTAGGAATGACTGGCTTGTCTTCTTATTGTGATGTCTCCTCTGGAATAGAAAATGAAAATGAAAGCTTTTGTCCTACTCTATATTACCTGTATGTGTACGGCCCGATCTCCACCACAGCAGGCCGTTCTCCATCCAGCACCTCTTCAGGATTGGTCAGATTAAAGAAGTAAAACTGCATGTAGATAGGCGCTGGTGGATTCTCCCAGGCCTCAAATGAATCTGTGCCATTCTTCAGAACTACCTCCTGTGGGGGACAAAGATCAGTGGGTTGTCTGTCTCGTAACGTAGACAAAAATGTGACTTCAGACAATTTATCTTCTGCTGACTAAGGTGTCCTAACATTATGACATTCACCACTGCTGTATGCATCTGCAGCTACTGTAGTGGTGAGTTCTGTCACATGATACACGTTAATGTCACATATTGTGTTGTACACCACATAAGGTGAGGTTACCACAATGTGGGAAGTGAAATTAAAATAACAGGAAAAAACTGCAGTAAACATCCAGTTGCTGCTGCTTTGAATATAAGAACAAAGACATGTGATTTTTTTTTTTTAACAATATTAAGTCCCTCTTTCCTGTATTTATAAGCATTACATAAGCATTAATGTAACTTTAACTTTCTTCTATGTCCTCCATAGGTTGAAAGTGGTAACTTACAAAGGCAGTGAATGAAAATAAAATGAAACAAAAATAAACTGCAATTGTTGTAAAAAACATTTAAAATGTCCTCATGACTGCTGCATCAAACTATATTCGTGTTAGAAACAGTATATTCGCTAACGTTGGCAATGTTTGCATATGCTTGTACATGCTAAAAAGGCGGTTATGGTTAATATACCAAACAATAACCCTGTGACAGCAGAATACATACTGTAACAGTTAGCGCATTGACCAGACTAACAGGTTGTCTATGGCAGTATTGACATCAGCTGCCACCCTATAAGTACATTCTAAATGTGAGTCACCTGTAAAACATTCAAAGTCTGAGGTAAGGAGCTAAAATAAAATAAAAATAAATATAAAGAAAGAAGGGTGAACCCCCAGAGGCGAAGTGAAAACACAGCTTCGGGGGCAAATCAAGCTAAGCTAACATTAGCAGTAACCAAAACGTCCAAAGTTACGTAGCTGGCTGTCGGACTGTCGGCCGTTAACGCATTTAAACGTTAGCTGGGATAAAGATGCTTACCTTTTTAACTAGTGACTCCAGTAAATGTGGAAACACGCCAGACAAGACCATAGAAATGCCTGTAATCAAAAACAGCAAAGAAAAAACTCCTACGCTGTAAATGCAACAATATTTCGGAGGCATGATGAGACAGCAGGATGGTCGTCGCTAACAGCTACGGATCCACCTCCTGGTCACGCTTTCACTGACATTAGCAACAGACAGTGACACAGTGTGATGATGTGTGCTGTGTTTATTTTGATTTCCCAGGAACTTGCTCGACAGTGGCAAAGATGCTCTACATCCGGAATGAAACACTACTACAAACCCACTTCCGGTTTCGTCTAGGTCGTAGGCTCTTTAGAGCATGAAGCCGTGACGATTACACCCCAACAATGTCTTTACAATACCACACGTAGGTTATTTATAATCCTCAAAGGTGACAGTTACTTAAACACCATTTTCTGACGCACAAAATTATTATTTTCGTCATCATCACGATCAGGTTGTTAAAGTCAATATGCGGGGCAGTAACTATCTTGCATATAAACACTCTTCGTTTTCAATCACATGATAGAACGTCTCTGATTAATCAACCCCAGTCAGAAGGTTTTTGTGCACCATTTCATACATACCGTAAACTAAAACTATTAACATAGACAACAATACTGTAGTAGACTCAGACAACCAGCTTTAAATCTATTTGTTGATATGAGTGAACTTTTAAAACCAAAAAATGGCACGAGAGAGAGAGAGAGAGAGAAGAAATACAACCCGGTTTTGAGAGAAAAATGTAAGTTTTGATATTGCTGTAGAATGGATGGGTTGTGGTCAATCTATCTGAATGAAACACCTTAATATGAAAAACATTAAGATGTTTAAAAAAAAAAAAAAAAACTAAAACAAATAAACAACAATTAAATTTACATTAGAACATTGAGTATAGGCCCCAGTCATCAAAACACATCAAAACTCACTTATAGGCTACTTTTACATAATATGGTTATCAAAGAGACAAAAAAAAGAGAAGAAGCAGATAATGCTGCTATTTCATTTTGGCTTGGGGTCAAGGGTCCGACCAGGACCTGACCAGCAAAGTGTGATCAGAGGGCCACCAAAGGTCCAATGTACATTTTGTCACAGCTGCTTTGACTAACTGCAAATTTTTATTTTTATTTTTTTTTACATGCAACCCTTTATAAGAACATTTAGACACAGTTCCAGGTGGATCCTGCATTATTACCTGTTGTGTATGTCATGTACAAGCCCCAACAACGGTGTTTAACTAAATTACTACTTGGTTCAGGGTGTCATCTGTAAGTCCAGAGCTCAGTTTTGTGCCTGTCCTTTCATTGCTCACCTGAGTAAATGCAGTTATGCACACACATGTAGGCCACAGGTTCATTCCTTCTTTACATTTACAGTGTTGAGTAGGCTACCACTGAACACAGCACTGCATTACCCATGCTTTAGCCTGACAAACCAACTTATTTCTACCAATCATTCATGTAACTTCAGTGTGCATGCAGATATGATCTACAAGAATATGTAGAACTTCCACATATTTTGTTCAGTAACCACTGATATAATAAGTGTTTCCGCATAACTAAATCTATGGATAAAAAGAACAAGTTTTACATTATGTTCTTAGTCATTTTTCATTCAGTGCAGTAAATAACCGACATTCACCAGTAGATGTCACTCTCTAAATATTTTCTGAGACTCCATACCACTGCCCACATTCTTTGCCACTCTATAAACTGGAGTCACAGTACTTGTTGAGTCATAATTTCATATAAAAGGAGCCACGCCTTATCTAACCTGACCCTCCTATGAGCAGTCATCTATGTAGCTGTGTCACACTGTCTCCCTTTCTCTCTCGTTTTCCTTTCTTTTACAGAAATCCCCAAATTGCTGAATATAGCTAAGCTCTTACTCATCAAGTAGATAGATATTATAAGATCTGCTTAACCACAATGAACTTTACATGAATGATGTATGATGATCAGAGCGAAAAGAGGTCAATTTGTTCAAGACACAGGTTGTATACGTATATATACAGAAAAAAAAATCTGCTTTGAATGAATAGTTTTGATTTATGACACACAGATACTGAGGGAGGCTTGGTTACATTATCTCATCTTACCCAAATGGCATCAGCATGACAATCTTACAGCTCAGACACGTTCTTACATGCATTGATAGATTTCATTGTGGTGCTCTTGCAACACAACACAAGCCCATAGTGTCAACATGACTCGTTTGACTAGCAGAACCTCTCACCTTCAGTGGTGAGTAACACACTGATTTTTTTTTTTTTTTTTTTTTTTTTTACATATTAACGCGGGGTATCAAAAGCCCATGAAAACATAAAATGATACTGTGGAACTTAGGGAGCTTTGTAAAGTGTGAGATGCATTATGGGAAATGTAGGAACCAGGAGCTTGGTCCATTTTAGGGAATAAAAATGTGGCTATCCCAACCTCTATATTTCCCACTCAGCTTTATGGGAATGCAATACTAAATTCCTGCCCCCCTTTAAGCAATAAAACATTCCCTAGCTACTTTATTATACATACAATGTAATTTGATCCATCATAAGACTTTAACCACCAACTCTACCATGACAAAGCTGTTAATGGCTTTCTTGATTCAAAACGAATGCACAACACACCTTCTTTCTTAACCTTAAACTTCTTTATTTCTGTGTCAGGGTAGACACTAGCAAAGTAACCAACATTAAATCGTGCATAGGCTAACGTAATATAGATGTTCTTGGAAAGATTACTGAATGTTCCCATGAGGTCTTGAGGCCAAGGGGCTCAAATGCTAAAAAAGTAGCCTATTAGAGGGGAAGGTGAAAACGCCTTGTTGGAAAGTGAATTAAAACATCTCAAAGAGCCTGCAAACATTGACAAGGAGACAGAAAATGATACAGAACAACTACAAAGAGGCTTAAATGTCTATAAAGAGACACAAAACGACAACTAAGACTCAAAACCACATCAAAGAGACACAAAACAACTACAAAGTGAAGTAGGTCAACCACACTTGGCATAAGAAAGTACAAAGAGACTCAAAAGAGATTGTGCCCATTGTCTCATAGCAATGGGCTATATGACATTTAGTTGCATGAAAACCTACAACCAGTTAGCCTTTCATAATTTAGATTCTGGTCAAAACACACACGCTGTGGTGAAGTAACGTAAAGTTATGCCTGTAAAGGAGTGCGAATGTTTGCGACTATACTAATTTGTACTTTTCTAGCTGTGTGTTAGTGTGGTTTTGTGGGAAACACCCCTTTAAACCAGAACATGAATGGACCACAATGGAGAACACAAGAGGGCTCGCTCGCCGCGGTCACGAGAGCACTGGGACAGTGACGTCACTTTCCTAAACCGGGCTGCAGCAGTTGAGTTGAGTCCCGGAGCGAGAGACAGGCGAGAGTCCGTGAGCAGCTCAACTTTTAATGTATGCGAGCCGAGCCGAGCCGGGTCAGTGTGGAGCTGTGCGGACGCACCGTTTTCTTCTCCTTCATGCATCCTCCTGCTCGACTTTAGTCCGACGACGGTTGGCTGTTTTCTCACCGGTTCGGTTGCTAAGCTGCTTTTGCCACTAAAAAAAGCGGTTTGAGTGTCCGTTTCTTTTATGTGTCCAGCCTTCCTGCGACTCCAACACATAACAGGGTAAGTGAGTCCAGTTATTTCATATCATGTAAGATGTCGCTGCTCGAAATAATTGCTGTTCATATTTCTAACAGAAGCTTTATAACTTGAGCTGTGTTAACTCCCGCTGGTAAATTAGACAAGTAGCTAGCCTACTGTGCAGATACGAGGCTCAATCTGATATTCAAGTGTTTTGTGTACAACGGTGCACGTCTCGCGCCTTTGATACTTTTTTGTGCTGAACGAGTTGTAGCTTCTCCCGTGGTGTATTCACGTACCCGTGCACCACTTCCATTGTTGGGGGAGCTGTAAGAAATGAAAATATGCACAGGTAACTACTTGAGGAACTCTAGGCTTCTGTTTCCCATTATGAGTCCATTACCAGACTCACTTCGTGCTTCAGTAGAAATCTTGACAGCGGATTCAGGAGTAAAGTGTCCTGCTTTACAGCCGCACGTCAGACTGCACATTCCTATGATACTTCTCTACTATGATGTATCCAAATGAGATGCTCATGTATTGATTGGGGTTTTGAATTTGCATACTTTGTCAGTGATGGACTGCTGTTATAGTTTACAGTAAATCTGAATGAATGTGGTAGGTAAATGTGTATGGTTTTGAATGTTGGCAAAGGAGCCCAGACATGGTTGTCCTTGGTGCACTCACTCACTGCACAAAAACAGCTCCTCAACAGAAGTGACAGGATCTGGCCACAAAAACTCAATGTGCCCTTTATGAATGCAAACATTTAAAAAACAAAAAGATTTCTTCAGGACCTTACTATTAAAAAAAAAGTCAGTCTCTAACACAAGCTGACACAGTGGACCCTGGACATAACAATAATGGAGTAAGTAGCCCAGTTTGGGCTGGAACACTCCAGGATATTTTGGGGTGCTAGTCATCAACAAGGTAATTGAAAAACTGGAAATACGCTTGAGGCGAACAAAAACAGTCGCCAGACATCCACAAGGATTTTGCAGTGATTTGAAACATCCCAGTGGGAAACAATACAAAACAGATACCACTTCTAGCAACAGGTTTGAATTAGAATTGCATGTGGTAATGCCAAGTCAGTTACACAAACTATGTAGTTTTTAAACTTTATTTTAAGAGTAGTAGGTGCCCAACAGTCATATTTGTTACAGTGTTGTGATCAAACCCCCTATGAAACTAGTTTTTAAGTCAGGGCAATGTTGACAGTACAGTACTACCTCCAACAATCCCCTGCTTCACACTGCACATTTACACCTCATCTTAACTGTAGCTGGTGTGGGTACAGTGTCACAAAATACTTCCTAAGTCAGGTAGTTGAGCCTTTTCAGACAGACTAAATCACATTTGTAAAGGCAGCAAACATCACTGAGGCTGAGTTTAAACATCTGTGTTGCCTTTTTTCCCCCCATCCACAGCCTTGACTGAGTGACTGAGTGAGTGACTGCATGGACCGGACTGAACATGAAGAGCCTCAAAGCCAAGTTTAGAAAAACTGATGTAAGTATTGTAACATGTGCTCATGTAAAGTGTGTGCACATGCAACCATGTGTGCTTGGTGTATGTCAGCATGACTGAGTCAGTGTCTGTGCATGTATGGTTTGAGCAGTTGCAGATGATTTATGGTTGAGTTTCTCAACCTTGAGGTCACCAGCACGGCGGCACCCAGTGGCTCGTTGATGTTTTGTTATTTGTTTAAGAAAAAATAAATAGTTTAGAAAAATAAAATAAATAGATTTCGATGATAAGGTCTGTGTAATCAATTCAGAGCTCCCTCTATGCTCTTGTAAACAGAAAGAAAAGCATGGCATGTTCAGTTTCACATGACAACTTTTCAGCTCTAATTGTGGGTGTCATGAGAATTTGAGGACCCTGAAAGCGGGGTCACGATGTTAAAAAATCATGATTTGTGGTGTTGGCGATATGACACAGACTTTTATACAGAAATGCAGCACAGAAACCGCACGATTCTCATGTTGAGCCACTTTGGAAGGTTTTTTTTTTCTCTATTACTCCAACAAAGACCACAAGTACATTCAGATACTTCGACTCTGCACTGTTCCAGATGAGGATTTGATCCTGCTGACTGTGAATCACTCTTTAGGGAGGAATTTCTCCATATTGGTTCAGTCATTTATTCAGTCACAGTCTAAGATCCTTTACACTCACAGGAAGTGAGGCGTCTCCACAGCATCTGACTCATCTGTTGTCACGGTGACCGTAATGACACAGAGTCAAATGCCAGACAGGAAAAGTCTGGAGGGCTGCTGGATGAATGGGATCGGTTTTAGTGGATAGAGGGAGTGTCACAAATAGTTAAGTTGGGCTATGGAGTGAGGAAATTAGACACTAGGTTTATGTAGGCAGTTTCCATAAGATTAGGAGTGTGTGGCAGGGCAGGATGATGAGCTCGGGTTAAATGGCATGCTTTGTTGAAAGAGACTGTCCCGCACAGGAAGAATTAGGTGGAGCACATCCATGACTTTACTCAATTATAGTCACAACGTACTGCAGGGTATGGGTTATTGTGCACAGAGCAGGACTCAAGTGAGAGCAGAGCAAATCAAAGACTTGAAGAACATTTATAGATCTTCGAAGCATAAATATCTGTCTATTTATGGAAAACCTGTAAAACTGGCATTTTTCCTGTTGCCTAATTTAACCGCCTGCAATTTTGCATGGCCTATGCCCTGATATTAGTAAATGATTGCAAATTCAGTCAGCTATGTGGGGGAGCACAATAGTGTCCATTGTTCTGGAAAATATTGGGTCCAGGATTGAGCTGCAAGGTCACAGTTAGTTCCCCCCTCAGAGAGTAAAATGGACGGTGGCGGTCTCACCTTTTGCCATGTGCTTTCCAGTCAAAACCTGTGTCGTTACAGTACGAGTTGAAAATAGTTGGATGCTTTGGAAGTGAAATGCTAGTCCTCACTAAAATAGCGAGTTGTAGGCGGTTTGAGAGAGAAGAAAGAGAAGATCAGTGGATGTGAATGTTGCTTAGAAACACGACCGAGGCCATTTGCAGTCATCCATGCCTTTGCAGACCTCACACCCACATGCATTGTCGCAGTTTGAGCACTTGAATATCTCATACCATATCTTTTAATTGTAATGAATCTGTTTTTACATCAATATGGTACTGTACATTGTGCTGCAAACTGTACATGTATTTCACATTTCATGCCAAGCCCTGCCCCATCACCCGAGTCAATACTACACCCTCTGTGCATGTATGTCAAGCCTGACATATTGATTCTGTGCTATAATGAGAAAACAATGTCCTTCTGTCCTGCTGCTTTCTGGAAAACTGCATCTGGCCAACTATATTTTGAGGTTACAGATAAAAATCATTTTCCTCTGAGCTGTTTTGTGAAATACAGAGTTACAGACCAGTATCCCTTCTTTCATGTGCACATTCATTTCGTATGTGGGTAAAACAGTGCCACTTTTATACTGCACACTTAGTGATTATAATTAATGGTCGTGATTAAGGTATGCAAAGAAAAAAAAAAGTCTCACACACAAGCCAGGATGTTTGTCCTTTGAGCCAATAGTCATTCCATGGCTTTTTATAGAAACCCTGAACAACCGTAATAGAAAGAAAATATCTCTTTGGTTCTATTTTGGGCTGTGTGTGTCAGTGACAGATTACACAGGAATGTTCCCCCCAAAACCAGCCCTACACTTTATAACAAAATAACAGAAACTTAATGCCCTCGTAAAGAGTTTTTTTTTTTTATGAAGTCAAGACATTTCAAGATAATGTGTAATGGAATATGTGTTATAGTGTCAAATCTTTACTTAACACCTCACTTTGAGGTTTGTCCCGCAGCGCAGTGCAGCCAGAGCTTTACTTAAACATGTCCAACAACAATGAAGCCTTAATAAAGTGGACATATAAAAATGTGACTGAAGGAGAGAACAGGATGTGTTTTTTTCTGTAAAATGATATACTGCTTCTTGCTCCAACACGTAAAAATCTCTGTAATTACCTCAAACGATCCCATCAATTTAACCTTAAACCTCAATTATATCATTCAGACATTTTACATAACATGCAAACACATCATTACACTGATTCATTTTACCTGTTTAATGCTGCCTGGCCCATGCAGGGGTCAGTGTAACAAGCTTTGTTTTAAATTCCATTTCACATCATGAATTTTCCAAACATGAGAAATATTTCATGCTGAACAGCAGGGGTTGCATAACGATTTATGCACAAGACATCTTCCGTTTGATGTAGTGCTGCAGACATAAGTTATATCTTGGGGTTTGAATATTAAACTGAGGGAGGAAGAGGGATGAAAACAGTCTCAACCTCAGATACACACGAGTCCATGCACTTTACTTATGAGTGAGTCTTTTCTTACCATACTGTGGCATTATGTTGCCCTGTTTGGAGAAATATTTTATCTCAAAGAATTAGGGCCAGAGTCCATTTGAAGTTTTTCTGTCATGGTCAAGGTGCCAGAATTATTGATTAGGCTGCTGTGCCTGATAGTGCCAGCCACAGAACTAGAACTAATACCTGATACTGATAGATGTGAAGGTCAGGTTGTGTGTTGGTTATAAATGTGATTATCTAAGACCACACGTCCAAACGGGAAAAGATATTAATTGCACAACAACATGTATACGTAATGGTTCATGTAATGCTTGTGCTTTAATGGATGATGTAGGCAAGTCTTCAATCAATACGCTCTGAAATAAAGCTAAAGTCTGTTAATGCTGGCGCTTAAAGCTGTGCTTGAATCGCCCAACAGGTCTGACCCTTCATTAAGTCAACATCGAACTACAATTGCCTAATTCGAATTTGATGTCATCCACTCAGTAACACACCCTTATTTCAACATTGGATTCAGAGAATGGTTACAATGTTTTGAAAATGACCTAGCGGCATATTTGTTGGAAAATATGTTGGGCCATAGAAATACTGTAGCATGAAAACTATGTAAAACTGTACAGCCGTGCAGGCTCTGCAGGATGTGTCACCAGGTTAAGTAGCTTGGCTTTCTCAAATGCTGCCCTGTGAATACACTGTAAGGCTAAGTAGTGTAGAAACGCCGCCTACACTGAGGGTGCCTGCGCGTTTCCAACCTCAGTATGAAACAGCGTTAATGCTGCACAAAAGATGGACTGAGAAACGCAGCAGAATGTGTGATTTTTCTCACAGATTACACAGCGGCGATAATAACAGTATTTTTTTTCTGCACTAGGATCATAATGGCCGTGTTGTGAGCTGACATTTTCCACAATAAATTTCCACCTGAATTCTGCTCTCTGCAGTGCTTAAGAGGGAGAAACGCCGGTTTGCTTTTTCCAAAACTCACAAAGCAGGTGTGTAGATATGCAAGGTCAAAGTGAACCGGAGGAATTTTTCTAAGTGTGTGCGTGTGTGTCCACCACTTATGTGAGTGTTCTGACATATTTGCAAGTCTGTCTGCTAGACTCTGTGTCTGTGTTTGAATGCTGCCTCTGCCTGAATATGTCTTTGCAGTGCATCACTGGCATTTTTGGGATTCGTTTGTGGATCATTTCAGCTAAGCCCATTTGGCCAAACAGTTGGTATAATGAGGGAGTTTCTATGTGTGTTTGTGTGTGTGTGAGAGCCGTGTTGAAGACAAGCAGACGGTGTAATCTGGTTTCTGGGAATGGGTTTGGCAAAAAGCCACAGAGAGACTTACAGGCATTTTGCTTCAGCCATGTCTGAACAGTCAGCTGTCAGAAATGAGTTCACTGTGACCTGCGCTAGCGATATTGATGAACAGTGTTGCAGTTGTGCATGTTTGATTATTGCATCTTAATTCACAGCTTAACATTTATCTGTAGGAATTGAAAATGAAAGATTCACATCAAACAGCAGTGCACCACTGTTGTGTGAATAATATAGTGGAAATATTGGTGAGAATGGTTTTCTTTTTTTTTCTCCATTTTTGCCAATCCGACTTTTTGGACACAAACAACTGAGGTGGATACAAAGGCATTGTCAAATAAGGTAGAATGGAAATGATAATGTATTTTGTCTGTCAGTTGATCAATAAGTGGTTCTGGGTGTTATGGAGTTGGGAGCTTGATTGTAGAGATTGTTATTGAAATACAGTATGTGGGCCCAACAGCACTATCTGTATCCATTTATGTCAGACTTAGTTGATATTAGGCTTATTAAACTTAGTTCAGTGTTACTATGGCTTGGTATTGTTAGACAGTAGCATGTTTCCTACTGATACCAAAATGATACTTTTCTCGACACTGTATGTTTTCCTGCTAATCCTTGTTTTCATGCTTTAGACCTCAAATATGAACTACTGTGCACACACAAGCATCTGTGCTACAGCTTTGCCTTAAAATACAAAACACTGCCGTTTTTATTGTGGGTTTCTTGAAATAAACGTAATGTTTGAACCCTTGTGTAATTAGAGAAATTTTAATTAACTGCTGTAGAGCGCGGCGACCCTCTGAGACTACATTAACAAGTGAGTCCCTGCTGTTTGAACGGAGCTGCTCTAAATTAGTTAATTTGCTTAGACTATTATCTTACTCTCAGCCCTTTACTACCATCCCCCAAGCACATTACTGCGCTGTTGTACACACACATGCACTGTGTACACACATACTTACACATACCCAGTCTGTCTTTGTTATTGTCAGTGTATTCTATTGTTGACAGTGGGTCTAGTATTAAACCCTCTCTCAGCCCAACTACTGGAACACTACTTAGACCTGCTCCCCCAGCTGCTAGACTAAGCGGGATTACTCAAGGCTTTCACATACACACTCACAGTTTCACATCCATGTCAGTATCTAGCATATGAGCAGACACACACACACCCACTCCCCTTATCATCCACTCTCTGTGTCTAATTGATGTGTGGATTATGCCGTCTGCTCTCACTACACAGCTGTTTCATGGCTTCAGTTCATCCAGGCTACGTGACACTGGAGAATAAACTGTACATTTACTATATTTTTTGACACCTATAGAACCTGAATGTAGCTGTGTACTATGGGAAGAATGGGGCTCTGCTTGTCAGGAGATATTAAATGTATTTGCTGCAGCAGCACTGTACAGAAAATCACATGCTGATCATCTGAAAACATTTCTAAAAATGCTTTGTGCACAGTTTGGTTGACATGGCTTCTTAGTACATCAAGGAATATACTGTATAGCCATTAGAGGAAAATGTTACACCCACTGTTTCCATAAAAGTTGAAAAATAGTACAGCCACAACATAAAAAATCATTATGTAGTAACCTAATAATGTAGCAGTCCTTCAGTTATAGGTTTCTTTTAAACTGAACCACAGCCTGAAGTATCTCCACTTGGCTCTGTTTGATTTGGCCCAGATTGACTTGGTTTGGCGTGGAATGGTTTGTTCTGGCTGGGTGTAGTGAAAGGGTATTAGTACTGGGAGCGACAGTAAAACCTCAGGGACAGCCTGGCATTAATCTGGTAGAAAGGAGGTGGAGGAAGGGTGTATGCCCGACCCATCTACTATATGTATGTGTTGTCTCTTGTCAGCAGGAGACAGATCAGGAGTTCATGGGACAAGACTATCACCCTGTTCACACTTACTCCACACAGCAAATTGAGATTGTATCTGGGCCCAGCTGAGAGAAAACACAGTCCAGAATCAATATTGATATAAAATCACATATGGCAAATCAGAGAAATAAAAATAAAGGTGATTAACACTGCTCATCAGTTTGATTCAATCATGATTGTCAGGAGGACAAGCTATCCTACAGTACAACCAATCATCAAGTCAAGCTTGGGTTGATCACCCAACGGGATGAACAGAGTTAAGAGCTGACACAGTTAGATGATTAACTGATCAGTTGTTTGATAGAAAAAAAAAGATCTAAAGCTTTTTGGCAAAAGGTTGATTTTCACCTGTCATACTAGAAAAAAAAGAAGTGTTGTAACAATCTGTTACTGATTTCATTTTGTTAGGTTGGGTGTAACACAAACTGATGTGATGTAATGAGGTGAATTCAGTGTTTAGTCTCAGTAGCCTTGGGGCATTACATGACTCTCTGGTTGATGCTCCTTGATGCTGCTTCGTGAATACTTTCAAAGGTATTAAAGCAGTCCTCGTCATACTTGTTTCAGTCTTTACTAAGCCCTATCAGTTAAAGCAGAAATAAGTGATATATTTGTGTTAATATAAGTCTTAAATAGTTATATCTTCCGACAGCAATCACTTACATAGAGTGTTTGGACTGAAACACGGGTCTGTCAGTCACTCTGCTCTGCTCTGAGCCCAGGAGAAAACATTTATCGTATCCTACAGTTTTTATCCAATGAGGAGAGAGAACGGCATGCAGGGCTGTGTGTGCAGCCAAGGAACGCCGTGAATGTGGTGACGTAGCGACGAGGACTGTTATGGTGCGTTCAAGGAAACTCGTATTTTTCCGACCGTGAAGTGGTACCAGTTCGATCTGGTACGAGTTCACCGGTCGGAAGTTACGAGTGGCCGTTATAGTGACTTTCACCGGTAAAACAGGTCGGAAAAACACGAGTGGGTTGCCTGAAACGCTACAAAGTTGTAAGTTGTGACTTGAAGCTGTAATTTACGATTTCAAAAGCCTGCCTGGAACGCAGCATTAGCGAAAACGACCGGACCACTTACTTCTGCTTTAAAGGTGTACAGAAACGGCTGTTTGTCCCGTTTGTCGCGCCGAGTTGTCCCGAGCTGCAACACGAGTTTACCCGAGTAAGGAAAATGAATTTGATTGGTCGTTATCGAGCGGGCGGGATATTCAAAGTTTGGGGCGAGCCCGAGCTCCGTGTGTGTGTGCGTGTCTCAGACGTTTGAATGACGGATGACGGATCCAATATCAGTGGCTAGTGAATCGTGTGCAGGCTGACGTATAATCCGTGCGCCTGCATTATCCAATACGAAAAAAAAAAACTACACTAAAATACACACTTTCATCACGGATTTACTCAAAAATAGAATTTTGCACAAAGTTTGGGCTACATCGTCTGATAGATGAGTTATTACACTAATTTTATGACCCAGAGTGGGCTCAAATTCAATTTTCTTTTCTGTACACCTTTAAGCAAATTAGAGTAAATGCCATTCAGCTAAATGTTATTTTATGTCTCCTTTGAGAAACTGTCTAATAACCTTATGAAGAGTACCTTTTCTGTACTGGTCTTCTTGCTTAAAGTACTGTAGGTTATGCAAATGTCCAGTCCGCCTATGCTGCTGAATTAGTGTCCATAGTTAGTTAGCTGTTGATTATATCACTGTATTTACGATCCCTAAGTTTCAACCTTGATTACACCACATGGCCTCCTCCAAGAATGTTAAAAATTACAGACTTCAAATACTTTGAATTAATCCAAGTCAAGGCAAGAGGAAAATGCCTTAAGGCCTGTTTAAACATGGATCCAATTAAAGCAGGAACTGCCCATGGGATCTCTTTATTCCTTATCGCCTGTGTACATGAACTACAGACATAGAGCCAGGAAACCTGCTTGTCAGCAAATACATGAAGCACTGAGCATGGTAAAGGGAGGCGGGTGTGACCTTTGTGTCTGTACATGTGTTTGCATGCTCATTTATGCATGGGTGCGTGTTTGTCAGAGGCTTACATGCTGTCTGCTGTGGGTGTGAGGACGCTGATGATGATGCAAGGTACTTATCTGCTGCTCTGTGTGTATGGTTACGCATATGTTCATGAGAATTTGTTTTTGTGGAGGCACGACTCACTCCACTGACACGTCTTTTGACACGGTTCATGTGTAGATGAAGTCATGGTGTTAGATGCAACTAATCACTGATAATGATGGCGGCACCAGAAAGATAGACAGGAGCAGATATGGTGGATGAGGGGAGTTCAGCTGAGAGCTTAAAGAAAGGGGGGAGGAGTTGTGAAGAATGATGAAAGACGAGAGACACAGATGAAGAAGTAATAAGGAACAAGAAGTGGATAAAGGAAGACATGATTAAAAGACTAAGATAAAGGAGGAGAGATTGGGGACGATGGAGAAGAAAGAGAGCCAGAGAGAAACCCTACTTGAGAAAGAAGGGCAGTCAGGCTCCCCACCCCCCCGGTCCGACTCAGAGGGTTTGTTTAGTTTGGCTTGCTCCGAACAACTGGAACAATATTCATGCTAGGAGATGGATAGAGGAAGGGTTAGACTCAGTTCACCTGAAAAAACTATGAGAACTTAACTTCATGAGAGACTTCTGGCATTGCACGTTGATTTGCTGCTTACTTCCGAGAACTGTTTTCACTCGCAAACGTTTGCGAGGTGTGTTTTTAGTTCCATCTAATGATTTAAGTGATGGAAGAGACAGTTTAATGATTCAAGTCTAAGCTGAATGGCCAGATGAACTGTTTCCCTTTTCAGGTTTTGTTGCACAAAATTGTATCCATTGTGTTCAGCACAACGGTGAAAGAGTCTGTGTTACCTACGGTTTTACTCTGTCCTGACTCTTTGCACACTAATTGATGTCTGTACTCAAATGTGTGTGTGTGTGTGTGTGTGTGTGTGTGTGTGTGTGTGTGTGTGTGTGAGCATGTTTGAACTGCCTGCACTATCCCATCTGAAGTGAGCGATACAGTATATTTTGCCCTACTCCACTGACTTTATGAGCAGCCCTTCAGCGTAATGAGGCTGGTTGCTTTCCAAGTCCAACAGTGTTTATTTATAGGGCAGGAAAGGCTATTTGTGTCAGGAGGAAGTGTTGCATGAGGGCTGGTTTTTACTGGTGGTCCTCTTTCACCCATAAATGTCCCACGTTGGACTTCTGCACCAGTTGTCTGTTTTTGAATCAGAAAATAAGAACTTTTCAATGTAATTAGGTTTGGGAGTTTCATCAGTCGTTCTAAAAACAACCTCTGAATTCACTAATATTTCACAAATTTCAAATCTAGTTTCTTCTTGTGACTGAGCTATGAGAGTCATAGTGACCTCGTAGTATTCCTGTAACTACACACATTGTTTGTGAGAGGAGCACAAGAAAAACACTAAAAGAAGAGGCAATT
The DNA here is from genome assembly GCF_045865225.1 of Trachurus japonicus. Taxonomy (NCBI): domain Eukaryota; kingdom Metazoa; phylum Chordata; class Actinopteri; order Carangiformes; family Carangidae; genus Trachurus; species Trachurus japonicus. The sequence continues at coordinate 18,343,640 of NC_140918.1, forward strand.
AGAGGGGTCAAAGGGATATGTTTTGAGTTTTTCAAGGGTCGACTCTGAAGTCAAGTGAAGCGAAGGGAGGCTGATGGATGACGTGATGACAACTTGGTGTTTTTCTCAAGTTTTAGTGTTGATGCCTTTTCAACAGTGGAAGGGTTGAGTTACCTTTAAAACAATATTAAGATCATATCATATCTTTAATATATCACCTAAGAAAAAGAAATACTCTCATTACGTTCCATAATTTACCTCTGTTTAAAAGCTTTTAGGACAGAACAGTCCACTGCAATCCCAAGAAAATTGAAAGGAAATACTAAATGACTGTCAGTAATAAACACAAATAGAGGAAGGCCAAAAATCATGTGAAAATAAGGTCTTCAAGGCGCCACGTCATCATGAACAGATGATGATGATGCATGTCTCATCTTAGTTATATTTACATGCTGACTGAAACTTGGTTCCTTTGAGGATTTCTCAGCAGTGCATCCAGGGCACAAATATTCTGTTTGGCAGTCTGGGACGTTGGCAAAGTTGGTGCAAAGAAGCTCCCTTGGCAGACATTTGTTGTTAGTAGTGGTGCCATTCAGCATTGTTCTCATTAGCGTCTGTGAAGCAACTCCACTGATTTTACACATCAGAGTATGTTTACAGGTCTCAGGCTCAGGGAGTACTGGTGCTGCAGATGTGAAAGAATTTGCATATAAACTCTTTTGTCGCTCCACAGAGAGAGAGTGACAGATGGTCTGATAAACTGCCACAAGTGATGTGTGTGAGGAAAAAATGAAAAAAGAAAGTGAGCAGTTTAGGAGGATAGGAGGAGTGAGTGCAGCGTTAGACTGGTGGAGCACCCTGAGGTCCACATTAAGACTAATCCGTTTTTTCTTTGTGAAAGTTTCACTTAATGAAACACAGACTCAGCTAATTATATGTCACTTTACACTGTAATAGATGACAATAGACCATAAAACAAGAAAAACTAGCACCAACTCGTTGTTTTTTCCTTTATTTTGAGAAAAACACTGCACACCATATATGACAGAAAACCGCAACAGTGTTGCACACATTCGTTTGGATTGTTGTAGAAGTGATTTGAAGTTTCTATCTTTATCCGATCATGATTTATGCTTGTTCTTTGGAGCAGGATTAATGGGTGTTTTTATTTTCTTCTTTTTGAAAAATCCGCTCTGAAGCTTCTGCAGCACTAAATATCTGACTGGTCTCATCCTTTGCTTACAGTCACTATAAACTTAGAGCAACTTCTCCTCTCTCTCTAAGCTCAGAATAATGTGATATTTCTCCCATTTGGTTTGGGTATAATGCAATGACCAAGTGTCTGAATCAGACATTGATTGGCTGTGACAGCACCGACTAGAGATAATAGGAATATCCAATACAGTGACATGACTCTAAACATCACTGGCAAAAACGTAGATGGATAAACTAACAGAGAGAAAGCAGCAGCGTGCCAGGCGGCTCCTCCAAATATTTTCCAACTTTCCATGTTAGTTTATCGATCAAAGTCAGTGATACACACGAAGCGGGGCTCGTTAGGAAGCACTGATTCTCTAGTTTCAAGTGAAATAGACGATACGTCTCTGGACCAAACTATTGCAGAGTTATGGTGTTCTAAAGACAGCGTGATATATGAAACCTGTACAGGTTTGGCTCATGTATACAGATAATAAATTGATGGTTCCAGTGTTCACCAGTTTTTTTTCTTCTCACAAACAAAATTAATTTATTGGGGAGGTTGTGGTATTAATAAAAGTGTGGTTAATCTAAAACAAAGTTGTCAAATTAAAAATATGATGTAAATTTGTTACATTATCTAAACCTGTGGTCCAGACTTTATTGTGAAAAACGTAGCTGCATCAGTGTGAGAGCAACCATCTGGTCTTTGTTTAGCAGTTCTGTCTACCAACTCTCTTATTCTGGGTTTTAGTTTCAGAGTCTAGTAAACTATTGTGGTGTGTGTGTGTGTGTGTGTGTGTGTGTGTGTGTGTGTGTGTGTGTGTGTGTGTGTGTGTGTGTGCGCCTGTGTATTTGTGCTACAGAGGGCAGTAAGCAGTTTCAGCTGTGGCCCCAGAGAAAGGATGTATTGTTTGAGGACATCTGAGCATCTGCTTTGTTGCAGATAAGGGGGTTTGAAGTTAAGAGCCACTGCTGATCAAAGGGCATTGATATTGTAGATGTGTCAAACTTTGTCTTTCTTTCACTGTCTCTTTTCCTTTTTGTCCTGTACATTGTTCACCCTTCCATCCTCTCCTCTACTTCCTGTACTGCCCTACTGTGTCTCTGAATCGCTCTCCCAAACAAAGAATATTCTCCTAACCTGTACTGTATGGAGGTTTTCTCCCTCTGGAGGTAAATCTGTCATGTTAACTTCCGTCTGACCTTCTTTTCTTTATCCAATTATTTAGTTTTATCTGTCATCTCCGCATGTAATCCCATAGACAATACAATTCTTGTTTACACAGAAAATCTGCTTTAGTGAGTGAACTGAAACAGTGTTTTTTGTGCTCATGTTATGTTTGATCAGTTCCTCAGTCTAAGAACCTGCGATGAAGGAAAGACTTAATAAGAGTTTCTTTGTTTTTTCATTTTAGTAATCTTGTGCTACTTTTGTTTTTTTTCCTTTTCTACTTGACATAACCTGACTGGAGTTGTTGTGTTTCCTTTCCATGTTTTAGGCTTTTTTGGTCTGTCAGTTTCTCCCAGTACGTTATCTTTAGACATGGTACTTCCTCACTCAGTCTACTCTGTCTTTTCCCATCTACTTCCCTTTTGTTCTCTCTTTGTGGCAAAGTGTTTTGTTTTTCTTGCCCAGCAGACAGCAGGGCCTTGTTGGTTGGTCTGTCTGTCCAGCACTTGAATCCAGAGCAAGATTTCCTCACAATTACTGGAACGATCACCATGAAATTCGTCAAGGATATTTTTCATTCCCAGATTATGATTAATGGTGATTTTTGGTGCCATGGTCAGGTCAAACCTCGCTTAAATAAGACTTTAATCCATGACAAGTCATCTGGAAAGGTAGTTCTCAGATTTCCGTGAAATTTGCAATGGATATGCGTTATGATTTCTAATCTTTAGACTTCCTGGGAAAGGATTTTCTTAACACGTGTTTTGTTTTATTAGTCTCAACTGAGTTCACAAGAGATGTGCAGGCTTCTGGGTCTCTTTGCTTAACGTAAGCCTTCACTAATCTATATGTAGAACCAAAACATTAACATTGTAATTGACACTAGACTGCCCTCCCTCATCTTTCAGTAGTGATTGAGAACACGGTGAAGGCAAACAGGATCACCCACAAAATCAAAGAAGAACAAACACAAAAATGTTATTTTGTCTTCATTGGAGGCAAATACTAAAGGTTTTCTAAAGTAAATGTTTTTCTCTTTAACTCTGTGTGCTCCTAGCTGCTGAACTCTACAAACATACAGAATGTAATGTAAGAATTACCGTTTCCCAATCTTGGTTTGTTTTTCCTTCAGAAAGCTGAGACAGTTCAGAGGAACAGAAAAAACACTCAGCAGAGCAGAAATGTTTATGCAAAAACCATTACATTAACAGTCACACATACTTGATGCACATCTGTTTTCTTTACAGTTTAGTCTAAAACTTTAGTAATGACTTGATGTTTAAAAGTTGTGACTCCATAGTTTCTTTCTTAATAACTTTAAAATACTACACAGGACACAAGTAGTCAAAATGATTATACATACCAGTCCAAATATTTCTTTGTCTCTCAGCATGTCTCATTGCTCCTTGCTCTCTTGTCCTTGTCCTTGCATCCAGCCTCAGGCCTGGACAAACAGGAAACACTTAGTGTTATCAGTGAGCTTTTTGTGTGTCTTAATGAGTGTCAGGGTAAAGACAGAGGGGGAGCAAACACTACCGTCCACACCCTGATCCCACTGTAAACACACTTATCGCAACATAAGAAACATAAAAGAGACGGAGAACCTGAGGGAGAGGCAGACAGGCAGATCAAGACGGAGAGAACGGGGACAGTTGAGGAAACAGCACTGAAAGCCAGAGAGAAAGTGAGCTCTATTTAACTTCCTGACATAACAAACATATTATGGACATTCATCTTTATTGGTTTATAATCTCAGGCTCAGGGATCCTATGACTTACAGTTGCTGCATACCAATGTGGGCCAAAGCTACAATATTCAGCACAAGCAGATATTGTCCAACATAATTATGAGATTATGTGTTGCGTGCTGATATAATTGATTTGAATGTGAAGTGTTTGTACAGTATTTGTCACGCTCTCTGCTCCATTGTGTCCATCACAAAGAGGAACACTGCAAGTAATGAGTATTTTCATTAACATTTTACCCAAATATATTCATGTTGCTACGACAAAGCACAAAAAAGCAGCATATCCTGCTTACAGCTTAGAAGCTGGAACTAGGTCATGTTTGGCTTTTTGCTTGAAAAATTGCATAAATGATTAATAGATTATTAAAATAGTCACTGATTAATTTTCTGTTGATTAAACGTTAATCTTTAATGAGGAGTTTGGCATAGTTCTGATGACAGCAGTAAGGACTGGCCCAATATAATTGATGTTTTGGCATTTTTTTTGGCTCCGATGTATTAAAAACGAATCCAAAGAATGTCCAGAATGTAACTCTGTTATTCTCCGCATGGAAATAGTTCCTGAAATTAACCCTGTTAGCCTGTTGTCCTCAAATCACTACTCCCATCCAATGTAGCCACAGATTTTTAAATTATATTTTGAGACAAAAAAAGAATCTAATCTTAAAATGTTGATGTCCATTGTTGTTATTTACTTTAAAGATATTTTTCTTATTCATGTGGGTTATGGTGCCTCTCTGTCGCTCTCAGTACAGGCAATATTTGATCCTGCCTTTTATAGTGTAGAAAACTCAAACACACTTAGTTTGCTCCATCACTTTTTGAGTCGAGGCCCTCGCGCTGATTTTGCACCGTCTCTCCCTGCACATGATTATTTCATCAGCCTCCTTGCGATGACACTAGATGTGTGCGCGGCCGAAACTGGAGCAGTGCATTCCGCTCCACTTAAAGCTGTCCATTACAATGTAGTCGAATGCTATCGCTGTCATGCTGCTCTGTGGTGACGGCACGTCTTTTTTTTTTGGGGTTTGGTCTATTAAAATCACAGAGACCATTAAGCAGGATCATGTTATACAGTGTTTCCCTTGTAATTTTTTCTATTAGTGCTGGTGGGGGTCCAAAGTCCATTTCAGTGTTTCTCCCTCATGCAGGTCTTGTTAATGAGACCATTGTAGGAGCAGCCGCTGCAAATGTCAGCTGTAACCTTGTCAGCTTTTGAATTGAGACATTACAATGTTGTTTACCAAACAAAACCATTCACCTGCCTCAATGCTAATCACAACATGGATACTTTAATTGAATTAATTAGATATTGTTCTTATTTTGATTAATACTGCAGTCCAGGGTGATCAGTGTGATGCTGCAGAGAACAAAAAGGAAGTCCTGCTCAGTAAAATTAGTCATGAATTCTGGAGGATGTGCACTTCTGAGACAGATGTGTGGATGATGTAAGGCTGGTTTGTGTGTCATACAAACCTCTTTGTGTGATAATAAATTTCCCTGGTAATAAACAGTGACATTACATATTTCTGCCTGATAGTGAAAGGGAGTGTTGACGCTCCTCTGTAGACACAGTGGAAGTTCAGACAAGGTAAAAGCTTTTGCAGAGTTGACGTATTTTTTAGAGTGAAACTTTTGCCAGCAGGGAAGCTGGAGGGAGACACAGAGTAGTGCGCCTTCTTATCCTTCTCTTTGCCCTAAATGTTGTGTTGTTCTTTGATAAAAAAGCAACTGACAGCGAGCAAGAGCATGAACAAATCTTTACTGAAGCGAATATCAGTGTAGCAAACTGGAAGCTTGGTGTTGCTGGTAGTGCGGTTCATGAGAGTGCAACGCTTTGAACCATGAAAATATACATTACCCACATCCCTGGACCTCAGTCTTGAAGTGCTGCGTGAGCCTGTACCGTTTTTGTGGCTCCCTTCACTTAAAAACCACACTCTAACTTTCTAATTGCCAGGTTACTTCTCTTACTGCTCTGTTAAGTCAAACAGGTTTGTGTGGTTGACCACTTTTACAGAAACTCTGTCCTGCCTCCTCTGTTAGGTCCATAAGCGTGTACGTTTTAAAGATAAACTTTGGTAGTAGTTTTGTTGCGTGATGCATTTAAAAGCCTGTATCCTCCCTTTGTGAGACATCTACCTAACATATGTCTGTAGCTAGTCTGAGTGCAGTCGCAGCAGAACTTTTGCCTTTCTGACATCAGTCTGTGATATGCTGCTCCAGATGAACAACTCTCAAAATCCCCTTCATAGCAGGAGTTTAAAATGTGTTGCTTGAGTGGAAAACAAGAACCAAGACAACCAGACTCACAAGGGAGCATCTTATTCTTCTCCTGCTGCGTGCGAGTGTGCGGAAAACTTAGCAAAGCTTATTTAGTACTGACAGCAGAGGTAAAAGAGGAAGAGAAACATACATCATTTGGATTTTCGATGTCGAACTGGCGTGGACGGAGGACTTAATTTTGCATAAAGGATGCAGAATCAATGGTTTGATCAGAGCAACCTCAGGGAAGCTGGAGCCAATCCCAGAATGAACAAGTGGTTAGTCAATCACACGGCCTCACATTCACAGGCAATGTAGAACTTACCTTCAGTGGTAAGATACTAGACATGAGGAGATTCAGATGCATTTATTACAATAAGAAATCATGTACACAGAAAAAACAAATAACAGGAGTGTCTATGGTGTGTTGTTCGTTACAGATGTGACATCAAAGTAATTTGTTTTCTAGCTTGAACTATTCATAGTGAACGCTACATGAGTTTGGCTTGAATTCAACTTGAGTAATCTGGTTGAAGTTAAAGAAAGTTTCACTCCACCACCTGCACGATGTGACTCCTGCTGTTATACTGTCTGTCATGTATGGCGGGTTTGTTTTACTGCTGTTTCCGGATCACAAAGGCACTCAATTACAGCAGAGAGTCCCGCCCTTCCTGATGTCTACATAACAAGATAAGAAGAACTGAGTGCAGCTAAACAAGCACAGCATCTGTTTCAATCAAATGCACTGAATACTGGAAACATAAGTTGGTTTAAAATGATTGTTAATGATTACAGTATTTAAAACTATCTGTTCTCCTTTTCTTCCACCACCTCATAACCGTGTCTATTTTTAGTATTTGATCGCCTCAGTTCCCTTCACGCCGTTGAACAACACATGACTGTCCGTATGAAAATCATGAGACTTTTCATACCATCACACTGGGAGGCAAATCCAGCCCACCTCTGTGAAAACAAGGACTCCCATCCACCACACCATATGGGATGTGTCCTCTATAGCTTCAGCTCTCTCCTGCTGTGTCATGTTTCACTGCACACTAATCATAGTGACAGACAGATGCACGTTCTCTGTTCCACTTTCACTCAGGCTCCGACCCCACAGCACCTTGGAGAATGTTTTGCTCCACACCGGCAGATCTAACCCTGGCAAATGTTTAACAGAGGCCACTCAGGTCCTAGGACATATTCTCTTATTATTCTCTGTCGTTATACAAACAGTAGTCACACATGCTAAAAATATGGCAGTTGCTGAGTAAAGTAGCCCGGCTCATCTGCTTGCCCTGAAGGTCAAGTTTTATTTCGTATTACATAAGTGTCGCCAAGGATGGTCAGCATCTCAAGCAAGGTGCTGCACCTCCTCAAAAAGATGTAAAACAGCCTCCTTTCGTCGAAATCAGGACTAAATTACCCATTTAATGAACCTGACTGATGTATGTTCACATGTCTGCTGTCATCAGCGGCACAATTCACTGCTCTGTAATGTCAGAAAACACAAGCAAACTGATAAAACAAGTGAATGAGGATCTGTCCTCAATGTCCTGCCAATGTATATGTACCATGTAGAAACACACTGCTACAGAACACACATGCAAATTGAGAGACGTGTCCTCAAATACGTAAACACATGCAGCATTCAGAGACGATCTGCTCATGCAGAGTCCTGCCAAGTGCGCACTATACTTTGAAAAGTCTCTAGTGCACACTAATAAACATGCTGGTAAAAAGGGGAATGCTAAAGCTCATATAAACTCACATTGTTGGCTAAATTTTCCACCATCACTGATAAATATTTGACTTAGGCAATTCTCATTCACTCTGAACTGATGTTGGGTACTTTTGGACACTATCATAGACACGGCAGGCCACCTGGTAGATTCATATCTTTTTCACATGCTTCAATCAGTGCTCAGCGCTGAGTGTCTTGGTACCCAGTTGGTTATTTCCAATCTGTGAGAGATCCTTCTCATCTTACACCATCTCCTGGATAGCGTCTCACCTCTCACTTTAATGCTTTGAAGCCTGGACCATGTGGCGTCTTGGATGTCGCGTGTGCGTGGGCATTTGTTTACAGCTGGATAACAGTCAATTCTCTAGAACTCATTGCACAAAACACAATAATATTTTTTTCCCCCAATCTCAATGTTTACTTTGCAAAATACAAACAATTTAGTATTTGGAATTGCCTTCTGGTCCACAATCATTTCTCTGTAGCTTAGGCTGCAGAGCTCAGTGTGGTCATCCTAGCTGTTACAGTGGCAGAGGGGATTTTTATAGCACTGCGTTTTTCCACCAGCTGTGCAAAATGTATTGCAGTGATTGCATTTGGGTGTTTGCCACAGAGGTTATTTACACCGTGTACAGCTATGTTGTCTTATTACTTTCCTGAAATAGGGTACAGTTTGCCACCGCAGGTATTTATGCAGTCACAGGGCTCAGCTTCTTATCACGTGTAGGTCAGTAGGCCATCAGGTCAAATCTAATACTGTACGGCATCCTAATATGCACAGGTGTTTGCAGACAGAGCTGACTAATGAACTTGAGCTGCCAGCAGGTTTGGGGTCCATGGGTTTACTTTTCCCCCAATACTCGTTGAGGAAAACAAATTTTCTTTAAAACAATATTTACTGCTGCTCCTTTAACAACAACTCCTCCAGACACTCTCTGATCTGTCCTAACAGGCTGGATACTACACCTGTCTCTTACTTCCAGGGTCAATTCATTTTCATTTGATTCTTGACAGTTTGGTTCCAGTACAAAAATACCAAAGTTGCTTAAATCATTCACAAAATTGTACCTTGGGGTCTTAAATTTCTGCCACATTCAGCAAGTGAATTATGTTGTTTCCTTGGAAACATAATTGTGTTTAGTGCTTTTTCCCCGGTCGTAAAACTGTCGTCCAAGGACTGATTTCTATGGTATTTTTAGGTCCATGTGCAAAACAGTTGAGAATAGAAAACATGCACTAGTGACAAGGATGTCATGGTTATGCAAATTATTTTAAAACTAAATGTTATCTCATAGAGATACACGTGGACTGTAATTAGTCTTGCATGTCCACTGTAGTGGCTGTTTTCAGCACAGAGCAGAAACTGCACATTTGTTCACTAATTCAGTTTGTGTTGACAAAACATCAGTGTTATCTTCCTAGTAGAGACAGACTGACTCAACTAAAAGCCACACACTATTCTGTCGATTTGCATGGCTTCACGACTCGAAGCCAAAGATAAGAGTCTCGTAAAAAAAACAACACACAAACCAAAAGCTCAGATCAGTGTGCAGTCTGTCCCTCTTGTAGAATTGATCTATTGACCAGAGTCTGTAAACCATCCAGAAATATGACAGTCCACCAGTAAACTGCAGCAGGTTCACTTATAAGTAATTATTTGTGTTTACAGAACACCCTATTATCTAAGTTTTTACTTTTTAACTTAAATGACCTTTTTGTGAAGGTTACAATAACTTGTTTTGTGCAAAGTAGAAATTTCAAAATACTACTTGAAACATTCGGTGCACATGTTTCCTAACAGTAGGTGCAATAGTGATCTTCAGAATTGATTATGGAACATTTGAATAAAAATTGTGACTAAGTGGAAAATCTGAAGCCCTTACAGCCCTAGTAAGTAATGAGTTCTTCTTCAGGTGGCCAGCTATGCTACATGTTTATGGTAATGCTGCCACTTTGCTGTTTTGGTATTCCCGAGTTTGGTTTGATGTAGTCTGAGACCACAGTCCTCAGTATTAGTTTTATTGCAAATGTGTTTTCCTGTCTTTGTAGAGCTGTGTATTCAGCCGGAGGTAAATACGGTGGTAGGCGGCTATAAAGCTCCCTGTGCTGTATCTTGTGCCATCAGGCTGCTGTGTTGCAAGATAGTCTCTGTATGAGATCATTCTCGAAGCTTTCCAATAGCTGACTTCTCTCCATCTGAACGGCCCGTCAGCGATACAAATGTGGGGCCATTTGGTTTGTGTATATCAGTGTGTATGTGTCCACATTGGATGACGCCAATGTATATTTGTGTGTGTGGGTGTGTGTGCACATATGGAGACAAATGTTTGTGTGGGTCATATAAAAAGCCAAGAAAACATTCTCTCCCTCTGAGAAAAGATTACTCAGATTTGGGGCATCTCAACCATTTCAGCTGCAAATTTGCTAATGTGTTTGTTAATGTCTGACAACGAACAGTGCTTCATTTTTTGGAATGTTTATATTATTATTAAGCTGTAAAATGCAATTTAGAGAAATTATGTACAGTATACAAATGTCACAGTGATCAAATAAATACCCTAAAATCTGAAAAATGCCTTTGTTTACAGCCTGGGGAGTTTTACTGTTGATGATGCAAAGGATTATGATGATTTTGTTTAGTTATATGTGACTTCAAATACATAATTCAATAATAATCCCTTTGATTCAATTGAATATCATCTTTTTGTCCCCTCCCTCACCTCCTGTATTTTCTTTTTTCCCCACCTCTCTCCATCTTTCTGACTTCAGGCCAATGAGTGGAATAAAAATGACGAGCGCCTGCTTGCTGCGGTGGAGCATGGCGAGCTGGAGAAGGTGGCGTCGCTTCTCGCCAAGAAAGGTGTCAGCGCCGTGAAGCTGGATAGCGAGGGCAAATCAGCGTGAGTGTTTTTATTATTCTGTGGAAAAAAATAAATGGAAAATGGCTCTTGTGCAGATTTAGATATAAAGGACTTAACACACTCACTGCAAAACAAAAACTATTCAGCTGAGTAATTAATTGACAGAGACGAGACTGAACAGACTGCATCTGTTTCTTTTGATTGACGATGAGATGGAGGAGGCAGCTCTAAACAAAAAGAAAGATTAAGATTGAAGTCTGCCACGGCACAGATCTTTAGTTTGCTAGTTTCACGAGTGCAGCTATTGAGGCTCGAGCTGAGACTTTGTTCTGCCTTCAGCAACAAAAACCCAACAACAAATGTTGTGACTGTAAAGATTTTGTTGTTTTCCTTTGCGCACAGATTCTTGGGCTGATGAAGCTACTTTCACACGCCGCCACACTATGTTAAAAAATAAATGACCGGTCTAAAAATACAGCTGTTTCTCTTAGTTCCTGAAAGTTTGACATTTTGCAGGTCTTCGCTCAGCCTCCCTGACATTCAGTGGTCTGACGGGCCAGTTCATTCGGACAGAGGCAGTGCAGCTCGTTGCCTCACCGGCTGAGGTTGCTGATAACACAGAGGCTCAGTGTTAATATTTGACCTCTCTCTATTTTACTGAAACATAACACCAGCTGACCTCAATGTGTTGAGCAGCTCACGCAGAGCCAGGAAGATCAAAACACAGGAACAAACACTAAGCGGGGAGCAAATGTGCAGATTTTCACATGCTGAAACAAACAGCTTTTTTTCTATTATTCCACCAGTAGTTCACATCCTTGACCTTTTCTCAGTGTGCGACTAGAGCACAGACTCACACATACAGATGCATACCCACAGCCTTTGTAAATCGAGATGAATGTGGTAGTTTGGGATCGCAATGCTCCAATCTTTTCAGAACGCAACAAAGGAGGAGTCTACAGTATCTCTATGGTGATAAAACCTGATTGAAAGGCATGTGGGCATGGCCGTGCGCGCGTGTGAATCCTACGCACACACCAAGGGAAAGCTGGGCATGTGGAGTGTGTGTTTTTTTTCGTTCTGCTCTCTGAGCTGGAAAAGGGGTTGTATTGATTGCTCACTGCACACATACACACAAAGAGGCACGCACAATTCAGAGGGTGTTTTTTTCCCTTTTTCTTTTGCATAAAGGGTGATATCGACTTATGACATTCCTGGACATGCACCAGTATTTTCCCTCCTATACTCTGGGCTATCAAAAATAACTGATCAATGGACAAGTTTATACCGAAAGTGTAGCTGCATCTTAGAAATGCCAGGGAACTGTTTTGATTTGGTCAAAGTCCATGTGTTATCATCACTTTCTTAAAGAAATAGTTTCATGGATTGGGAAAGACACTTTTTGGGAAAGACAAGAGTTTTCCTGTAGGGTAAGATGAGATGATTGATGGTACACTCACGTCTGTTCACTAAATGTTAAGCTATAGCCACCAGCTGTAGCACCTACACCTAATTAATTAACATGTTTTATCATATTATGCCGCTTATAAAATGCATGCAAGAAATAGTCCACATATTGTAAACTCCTATGAAATCAAATACTTGGTTTTTGCTGTTTGTTTTGGGTAAACACACACTAAAGAGAGGAGATGTAACAGTGTGATGATATGCAGACAACATTGTAACTTCGTTTTAAATGGACAGGCCCACTGACACAACAGGACGTCACAACTGCATCTTTGTTGTTGGGATTTAATAACCTCTGTTTTATAACCTCTCTTCTTATTTTTTGATCGCTGCAGTCTTCATGTGGCCGCGGCACGTGGTCAGACAGACTGTCTCTCTGTCATCCTGGCCCATGGAGCAGACCTGTCAATCACTGATGCTGCTGGTATGTAACTCGACTGTTCGTAAAGACGGCGGCGCCAGATGTATAAATATGGTCATTCTTTCTCTTTAGATGGAAAAACACCTAATTGATTGTGTCTCTTGTGTTATTGTTTTGTAATGTTGGTTTTAGAACTTGACAGATTATTAATTTAGGTCAAATTTAGGATCATGTAGTCTCTAGTAAGATTTCCTCTTCTTGTCACTAAAATCTGTGGCCTGATGAAGATTTTATGTAACATCTTTATTTCTTTATGTTCAGGCTCCAGTCCGTTACACCTGGCTGCCAAAAACAATCACATCGAGTGCTGCAAAAAGCTCATTCAGGTAAAGAAGATAAAGGTTTTTCAAAAGTAACAAATTGTTATACATGAGTCTGAAATCTTTTATCTTATCTTTAAATGTTATTATCAGCCATACTCCTTTTACTGTGGTGACCTATAATACAACAACTAACAGCAAACTGCCAAGCCATGTATTTATAATCAGTGCCAGCAGCAAACAATATGGTCCCAGAGTGGTGATAAAATACCCACAGTTTTTTTTATTTAATATACTTGTTGTACAGTCCTTCAGGTATATTGAAATACTTTGAAGGTGTGTTTTCTAACAAAAAGGTGAGGATTATAGAACAAAGAATGTTTTCATGGCACAGCATCCAGTCACCCAGCAGGACTTCTTCTTGGACACATTACTTGGTGCAGCAAATGAGGAATGTGTGAAAGCAGGAGCATGAACCGTGTGAAATCTACAGTCTGACGAGCCTCAGCACTCTGCTAAGACGTCTGAAACCAGACAGTTTCACTGCTTCATTACTCCAGTCTGCTGATTCTGTGTCCGTGTTTGTGCGTGTGCCCCCCTGTTAAGATCTGCACACACACACACACACACACACAGCTCTGATCTGCTGACCTAACTATCTCATGACAGTCTGCAGTGTCTCAGCAAGACACACATGTCTCGCCAAACATCAATGCAAGTCTTAATATCATGTCATGTCATAATATTGCACCAAATTATATTAAAAAAATGTTGTTAGTTCCAAATTATTAGCTGCTTGTTCACTAGAAACAAATAATACCATCTCTAAAATTTTGTAGCAAATCATCACTACTTGTTATTAGGAGAAAAAAAAACACGTAGAAAGGTAGTAACAAAGACTCATCACAAAAAAGAACAGAAGTGAACTGCATGGCTCTAAAACAAAAATACTGTAAAAGCATTTAACTTCACTTTCACAATCTTCCATAATCCATATGTAACTTTGATTTGCATGTGTAAAATTGTCTATTTACCCACAGTGTAAATGTCCTATGGACGCTGTAGATGGCACAGGAAAGACGGCCCTGCATCACGCTGGTGAGTGTGTCAATATCCTGAGAGTTAACCAAACAAAGGTGCTTTTATTGAAGGTTAGTCTGCTTAGAGAACTACGTGGGAAAATATCTGGCGAGATTTAAGTTTAAGCTCTAATTTTATTTGGATGAACTCATCGACCATAGTTGGATTTAAGTGATTAAATGTGATCTCAGCCGAGTAATTTCTTTTTTTTTTCTTCACGAGTCTTCCTCTTACTTTGTCTTACAGTGCTGGTGTTTGTTGACAGGACTGTTGCACTTTTTAAACTGGAAGCAAAGGTTTACCATTGTGGCGTGTTACTTCAGTCACCATAACCATGTCTGTGCTTTTTAATGAAAATTAAATTTGACAGTCCAGCTGTGTTCCACTCATTTTTAATTAATTTGGTCTTTTGTAAATCAGGGAGGGAGACAAAGGAGAGAAAATTCTTGCTAAATTCAGTCCTGGACCAAATGGGACCAAGCTGCGATCTCTGGACACCTGTGTGCTTTAGTTCATTGTCTGACTCTTGTTTTGTTTTATGCTCAGCTGCCAGCGGGAACATCCAGACCGTCCAACTGCTGTGTGAACTCAAATGTCCCGTCAACCTGAAAGATGCAGTACGTACTTTCATTATTACTTCCACTCTTTCTTCCCCAGACTTATTTTTCCTGGCACGATAGTAGCGGGCTCAGAAGCAGAATAAAGACCACAGAAATGCTCCATTCAGTCTCATTCATATCCCTCTCCACTGAGGAATTTATTCAACGAAGGTAAATCACTCGTTGTATGCTCTAGATTTTCATTAGGATTTATCTGTGTGTATTTATCTGCTGTCAGATATCTTATTTCCCAAGTTACATTTTTGAAGTTTATAAGAAGTAAAGTGCTGTTTGAAAACCAGTTATCTGCAGCTGTGTGTCACAGCTGGAGGTCAACAGTATTAAGGATCCTCAGGCCCTGACACTTCCTCTTGTTGTCTTTCTCCATTTTAAGATTGATTAATATTGTTCAGTTTGTGTGTACACATGTGTGTGAGGTAGAGGGTCAGCGTACTGTGGGAACTTGGTTCTCAAGCCGCAGACATGTGGTCTCCATTGCAATGATGCTCCATGCCTGTGGTTTTTACCCAACTGGGGTGTGTTAGCGTGATATTTTGTGCGTGTGTGTGCGTAAGAAAAAAAAAGCGCAATTGAGAGAAACGAAATGGAGAAGAAGAATGTGTTGCCCATTTATTCCCCTTTTTATTATCACGCCACAGCTGGTCTGTTACAGATCAACACTAACCCTAACACACACACAGACACACACTGACTCACACAGGTCTCTCAGCCTGCATGTAAAGATGTTGTTCTTTTTATTAAAATGCACTGCAGCCTTGTTGCTTGTTCAAATGTGTGACAAGTTATACAGTATGTTGTGGCTTTTGAAACTGACTGATGCTACCACTTAACCAATGACTGCAAGGATTTTAAGGGGTAAAGTGTTAAAGGGCTAAAGGGTTTCTGAAATCCTGGTCATAACTGGAGCGGGTCTCACAAGATGTGTTTTTGGTTTTTTCCCCCCTTTAAAAATTCTTCCTAATCAATCCAACAATTGTTTAACAAAAAGGTTTTTGTCTGAGGGCTTTCAGAACTTGTGAGCTGCATGGGCTGTTGACACATTTTACTCAAAACATGTCGACAAAAGTGTTCAGTTCACAAACCATATTGTTGTATCAGACAGAGAGTGCTTTAACACAGTTCAGCTCTGTCCTGTTGACATAAAGCATGCAATATCACTTTCATACAAGACCATTCACTTCTCCAGGCAGGCATAATCATCTGCAAGTGTGTGTCTGTGTGTGTGTGAGAGAGTGTGTGAGTTTGATTTGAGCTGCTGTGTCTGTTCTTAGTGGACATGTAGACTGAAAACCACAAAGTTGTCTGGAACATATTGGAGTCAGTGCTGAGCAGAACATGCCAGCTTGTTAGCCTCAAGCATAGATCATTGCTAAAGCATACAGTATGTCTATACCTGATCTATATTTGACTGCAACATACACATGGTGAGATATTGAGAGAAAACGAGGAACATTTGCCAGGCCTAACATATGTCAGACAAAGAATGTTTATACAGAATCAAGTAAATGTAAACTTAATTCTGCTCAGAGACGCTGGAAACATGTAGTATAAAAGCTTCCTTATGTTTTCTGTTGAGGAGAAATATACAGTTACTTAAGAAAAGCTCGGCCTTGATATAAATCACAGATGCGGCCTGGTTATTCTTTGACAGCCTTTGTCTGACTCTGTTGAAAACACTAAGAGGATGGCCAGTGGTGGAGTGTAACTAAGTACATTTAATCCAGTAGCAGTAAATGAGTGTTTTCCTTTTAATGTCACACTATGATTTTATTCAGCTACACTTGTGAGTGAAATATACATTCTACTTTTATTTAGGACCTCCACTTACTAGTTAGTGTACATAGCAGTTCTTCTAGAACAATTGGCATGACAGCAGCTATCAATAAACACAACTCAATTTACATATGTGAATAATAAAGTGTTAATACACCTGTGCAGCTACACACAACCACGCAGGCACTGAATCTATTACCCGGAGAAATGGTTTCTGTCATTGAGACAGAGTTCAGTAGAAGCACAGACACAGGGCTGTTAAAGTCTTTAGCAGAGCTCAGAGGAACCCACAACATAGTTTCTCTCTCTGTGGTGTATGGAAGCAGAAGCCTTGTAATAGAAAACACAAAACTATGCTGACACACTTTACATTCTTTTACTTTTTCCAGTTTGAGAGAACTAAGGTTTTAAAAAAAAACAAAAAAACTTCTTGTTTCACTCATAACAATATAAATGACATGTGAAAATATCTGTTCATACAGTTTAATACTGCTTTCTTTTGTGAGCTGTATTGACCGTCTGAGTTGAAAAACTGTGCATTCATAGCTCAGGGTTGAGTCACAATTCACTGAGATAGGTATTATTTTCTAACTTCATCTTGGCTAAGTAAACGTTCCTGCCCTGAACTGAACCTTGAGGCAGCAGCCCCTCCCAGACCGGACACCACCCTCAACAATCCCAGCCAATCCACTCTGTAGGTTGAACTGAGGTAATAGAGGGTTTAGGTTAGGTTAAGGGTCGTGCTTGGATGCGTCAGTCCTGGTGAGAAATGTGGGATGACTACGTTGCATGAAATACTGCCCCAGTTGTCCAGCTCGGGGCAATAAACTCCTCCGTACCCAATCATTTCAAACTGTAAATATGTAATTTGGGGATTTTCCCTTGCTCGTATTTCTCTCATCCTAAAACAAATGCCACTCTGCAAAGTGGTACGAAGTTGGCTTTTCTTATGAGCTGGGAAATTCATTTACAGTTGGAGATATTCACTGCTTTCTCACATGGATCTGAGACTTCTCTCACCACACAGATAACTTAACCATACTCCGTGTCTAGGCTCACGTCCTGATGTCACATAAGATAAGTTATGAGTGTGTGCGCATATAAATCTGGGGTGTGCGGCCCCTCCATAGGATGATCTCAGTCACAGATAATGTTTATAATGTCTGTCTGTCTGTCTCCAAGGATGGACTCACCTCCTTGCTGTTGTCAGCCAAACACGGTCATGCTGAAGTGTGCTGCACGTTACTGGACTGTGGTGCCGAAATCAATGCTCCTGACAACAGTGGCAGGTACAAGACACCTGGGAAGACACAGAAAATACATGAATGACATGTAATTGCAGTGATATCTGAGTTAAGACACTTGGATGTTGGGTAGTAATCAACATTTTGTACTTTCGTGTCGTAGGACAGCCTTGATGCTGGCCAGCGAGTCCAGTGCGGTGTCTGTTGTCGAGATCTTGGTTCATCGAGGAGCAGATCTGTCAGCTGTAGATTCACAGGGCCAAGATGTTGGTTACTACGCTAAACTGTCGGGCCACTCAGACGTCAAAACTGCCCTCACTGCCGCTCTGAACAGACAACAGATTTCAGGTGAGAGTCCTGAAAACACAGTGTATACTGTACATAATAATTCAGCGGTTTTTATGTATTTATTTGTATTTTCCATTGTGTATTATTGCACAACACTTCGGTCAACCCTGGTCATTGTTAAATGTGCTTTATAAGTAAACTTTAATTGATTTATTTACTTGCATTTATTCCCTGGACACTTAATCTAAACCATGGTAATGTAAAAATAAAATAAAATGAAAATCTGTTTGAACAGGTCTTTGCCCCTCATGATATACAGTAAATACATACAGTACAGTATACACACATAACTCCAAGTTGTCTGTATGTTCAGATTCACACTGCTCTGCTTTCAAAGCAGTCAGCACTGCCACCTGGAGGGCATTGCATGTCATTATGACATATTTTTTTCCAAAAATTAACGAGGCTAAAAAATTTTGTTTTTCTTTTTTTGCATGTTCTACCTTTCTCCTTCGACAGACACAAAGTCTCCCAGAAGTCCACTGGTAAGACATTTTTAATCTTCACAAACAGGCACAAATCCAAATTAACTAGAAAAGCAATCAATTATCAATACTAATATAAGAGTTTCAATATAGTTGTGTGATTGATGAGAAAGAGCTAAAAATTAAAGCCAAACTTTGTCTGTTATTTCTGTTGTCTAGCTACAACACCTAGACAGTAGTTTAGTACCAGCTTCTGTAATGTATCAATATGAAATTTCTCTACTTGTTTTAGTTGCTGTATTTGGGAAGACAACCCTGGAGTCTTAACTATAGCACTCATTGATTGCCGATCCTTTTACTAACCAGCACTGAATCCCACCTTTCTTTCTCCCTCTCTTCGTTGCCTCTCCTCTGTCTCCTTCGCTGGCTCTTCAGCATGATCAAGTAGCTAAGCTAAGTGATGAACGGATCACAACTCCCAAAAAACGAAAAGCACCTCCACCTCCTATTAGCCCACTGCAGGTAAACGCATGTCTCTCTGTGTATCTGTCTGCTTGTATCAGTTTGCCACTCTTCATATTAATGCATGTCTGCAGTGGTTTCATGAAATGAGCAGTGCGACCTGTGTTGTGTCTCAACAGTAATTTATAGTTAGTATATCAGAGCATTTCATTTCCTGTAGTATATATACTAATCAGTCTTTTTCCCACAGAGATACTGAATTAAATGTACAGTACTTACTGTAATACAATATCACTTTAAAAATGATTGTCCTTCTGATAAGACTGTGTTTCTTTACCAGAATTAATTTATTCTTTTTGTTTAACCCTGACCATTTTGTTTTAAAAGAAAAAGGGGCTCATGAACAAATACAGTATGTAGTTTATTTTAAGTTATTTTTATTTGACCAGAATAGATTAAGTGTTTATGAGGAAAACTAATTTAAAAAAGACTATAATCAAACTAAAACTAATCAACTTCATCCTCCTTCAGAGTTCTGGACCCTCGTCTCCTTCAGTCATTATCTCCTCTGGGACCCCTGCATCTAGCAAAAGTGACACTCCCAAGAGATTCAACTACAAGGTAAACAGCTGATAAAATGAAAAACAAGCCTATGAAAATATGACAGATATGCATAAGAGCAATGTTAATGTAATAACCTGTTGTTTTCAGAGAGTTTGTTTTCCAGATGTGTAAATTTATCAAAGCAAAATAAACAATACACAGTTGTTTAATATTTAGAGAAAAAAAAATCCAGTAACCCCAAAAGGAAATGATGTAGTTACTGGAACGTATCTTTGACTAATGTTTAATACACAATTACTGTAAGTGTTGCACATTCATACAGTAAATAGGTCAATGTACAGAGCCACTTTCTCCCCCTCCTCCTCTCACCTTAACTTTCTCTTCCTTCTCCTTGTCCATCTCATGTTCTTCTCCCCTCCCCTTCCTCTTTCCTGCCTCTCTTCACCCCTGTCCTCTCCCCTCCCCTTTCTCATTTGAAAAGGAGGATGAAGTGAGAGGAACGGTGCTGAGAGCGGAGGTGGAGAAGCTCCATGAGGAGAGAAACATGCTGCTGGAAACAATTGAAGACCTGAAGCAGACGGTGGAGCAGACGGTGGCTGGTCCTGAGCTAGATACGAAGGTGATTCATGACTAAAACATGCTACGGTGATGGGCTTAGGTTACATAGGAGCAGATTTGAAAACAGATGTGATGATAACAACGGCAGACTTGGAGGTAAATAAACAGCAGACTTTAAGTTTGAAAAGTAGAGCATTAAAACAATGTGGAGTCCTGGACATATGGACTATATTTAATCTACACAATACTAAGACCTTTTTCCCAGCCGGATGAAAAGTTGGATTGAGTTGGATATGACTAGACAAGTCACTCAGTGGCTATTTGAACTTTTCATTCACTTTTCTGTCGATTAGTCTGGTTGTTGAAATCTTCAACTCTGCTTCTAGTTTAATACTTTAGTCTGACAGAGACTGCTGAACTTCTTCACCCCTGCATTCTTGGAGGAGGTCTAACCTCAGCTTTCGACGTGTCACAGCTCGTTTTGTTTTTCACGAGGTAGCTAGTGGTCTTTACCGTTGCTTTGATGCCTCTCTGTGTGCCTCTGGTTGTAATGTATGTGTATTGTATGTGTTGACAGGTCGAACACAGTGGTACGGCATCTGCAGCTCTGGTTTCTGCTCTGCAAGCCAAGATTACTTCTCTCACATTGGAGAACCAGCAGCTTGCAAGTAAAGTCAGGGTATGGAAGTCATTCATTCATATTTCAGTGAAATCATTAACTAATGAATGAACGTATTCACGGTAAAGGTAAAACAGCAAGCAAATGAACAGACAGAGCCACAACATCCATTCAAATACTGTTTGCCTTGTCCTCTCTGCACATAAAATGAGTACTGGACACTGTATTGTGTATACTTTGGAATAGTATATTCACAGAAGATCTAAAAGTTTTAAGGTTGACCTGAAGAAATGTGAATCTGACCTATTAAGTGTGTAACCACTAATCGTTTTAATATTACAAAACATGCATGGTAAATAATGGCTTTCATTGTGTAGTGATGTTATAATGAAAGAAACGGAAATAATTAATAATAATTAATTGCTTTGCCATGACTTAACTATCACAATTGGTCCTGATTAACTTTCTGTTGGTCATTAATTGGATCTCTAAGAAACGAGGTATCAGTTAATAACTGATATAATCTATCCAATCATCTATTGAGGGTTTCCTCCCATCTCTTCTATTCCTGTTGTACAAGCATTATTCCGTAGAAAGTTGGTTCGATGTTGATGTTTTATATTTCAAACCAGAATTGTTTATTTTAACTTTGTTCTGACTCTTCTTACGTCACAGAAACATCCATCTCTCCAAGGAAACGAGGACCTGAAGGAGACCAGTCGTCCAAACAGCATGGCCTCCAACTCCTCCTTCCACTCCACCAAGGATGAGTTTGAATCACTATCACCAGTTCCCTGCACCGCCCAGGGAGAGAGGGAGGACAGTTCAGTCGGTGTTTCTGTCAGACAGGAAGAGGAGGAGAGCGACGGAGGCAGAGAGGAGATGAGACTGTTGAGACAAGCGCTGGAGAGCGTTCAGGTGAAACTGCTGGAAACCAGGAAGGAGAACCGCTCACTTCAGGCTCAGCTGAAACCTGAGAGAGCCAGAGAAAGAGAGGAGGATGAAGGAGGAGTGAGGGAGAAGGGAAGAGAGGAGGAGCTGATGGAGAGTTTAGCCGAGCTGCAGGCGAAGCTGACAGACACTCAGGAGCGATACCACCAAGCTGTGGAGGAGGTGGACGAGCTGAGAGCGCAGATGGGAAGGGAAGGCAACGAGCTGGGGGAGAAAGAGGAGGCCCAGAGACGAGCGTCGTCCACGCTGGAACACGAAGTGAAACAGCTGAAGGCCCAGCTCCTCCTGTCGGGATCGGAGCTGGAGAAAGCGGCTCAGCAAATCAGACAGCTGGAGGAGGCGCTCAGGAGGACGGAGGAGGAAAGACGGAGCACGAAGGAGAGAGAACAGAGGACGGCTCAGATAGAGGAGCGGTACAAGGAGGCAACGGAGGAGATCAGGATGCTCCAGGTAGATACGGGCCTCCAACTGAAATAGCTTTACCATTGTTTTTTATTCATTCATTCAACATTTTGACTGGTCATTTAATCATTCTTCAACTTTTTCACTTATTTTTCATCTTTATTTTTATTTAATCAGTTGATATTTCTGCTGTGTTGTTCAGGAGGCTCTGAGGGGAACAGTACCTGTTGAGGCTGCAGCCAAAGACTTTGAAGAAATGAAAGCTGAGCTGAACGAGGTCATTGCTGGGCTGCAGCGCCGCTTGCTGGAGCTTTCACACTCCTACAGCGACACCAAGAGTCAGCTGGGTGCGACTCAGAAACAGCTGGCCGAGGCCAAATCTGAGAGCAGCTTGCCGTCGTCCCCCTCTCCCGAGCATCAGCAGCAGCAGCAGGTCCAGGTGCTGAGCAGCAGGGTGGAGGAGCTGCAGACTTTGCTGGCCGAGGTAGAGAAGAAGTTCTCAGCCGCTCAGCAGGAGATTTTAGCGCTGAGGCAGGAGGCCGAAGCTCAGGCACAGAGCTCTGTGGCCCTCGCCGACCACACGCAGGTGATGTCCTCTCTGGGAAATGCCATCAAAGAGCTGGAGAGCCAATCAGAAGCCCTGAAAGAACAGCTACACCAGAAGAGCCTGCAGGTGGAGGCTCTTCAGAACAGGTGAGATGAGAAAACTGAGGAGATTTCTCGGGTGTGTTTGACCAAATGCATCAATTTCAATGCAACTTGGATATTACCAGTTTCCATACTTCCACTATATTTGAACTGGCAGTCGCCGTTTGTAGCATATTCATATATAGCATATATAGCGACGATAATTAGCTCTGCCTTGACGAGCTAAAACAATGAAATTTTACTTTAATTAGTCTAAATAATAATACTGTACATAAATAAAAAAAGCACCAAGTACTAGTTATTTTTGTGTCACCGTGTAATTCTTGTGCTTATTTTACCAAAAGACTGGCGGCAGAAAAAGATGTCGCCCCAGATGACTCAGTCTCCCATCTGGACCATGAGACCATGCGAGAGCAGCTGGAGGGCGAGGTGAGCCACCTGACGCAGCTCCTCCAGGGGGCCCTCAGGAAGCAGGATGAGATGGCTCTGGAGGCAGCTGACGCATGGCAGAAGGTGAGGAGAAAGAGGAGCCAAGGGGGAAATCTACATTTTGAATATTGATAATAACCCTGAACACTTAACCTTAAAAAACTCTTTTATCCGTTCGTCAGGCGCGGGAGAACCGTGCGGAGCGGGAAGCCCTGCAGGAGCTGGTGATGTCCAGGGAGAAGGAGAACCAGACGCTGTCCTCCAGGCTGGCTGAGTCCCAGGACGCTGTGTGTCAGCTCAAACAGCTGGTGGAGAACCACGTCGCCTCCGAGAGAGAAAAGAACAAGAGGGTCAGTGGTGACCTCATACTATCTGACAGAGCACTTGTTGTACGACCTCAAGTTGAGACATAAATACATTCAGTCTCCTCATAGTGTTTTTCTAAAATGGTATACTGATTGACAGAGTTGAATGGCCTTAAATTTCACTGGCCACACGTTTCCTGTTTGCCCCCTCAGATAGACGACCTTTCGCGGGAGGTGGGGAAGCTAAAGGACGCCTTGAACAGCCTGTCACAGCTCTCCTACACCGCTGGCTCGCCCTCCAAGAGACAGCAGCAGACCCAGCAGCTGGAGACCCTGCAGCAACAGATCAAACAGCTGCAGTACCAGCTAGCTGTATGCCCTCCAAAACCTACTTACAAAAATCATTTTCATTTTGTGTCCTTTGACAATTCAAGTGAAATTTCTGAATTCTACCTTCAGTCTAATAAAATATTTAACTTGTGTTTTCTCTGTAGGAGTCAAAGAAGCAGCACAATGAGATAGTGTCAGTCTATAGGATGCACCTGCTCTACGCTGTCCAGGTAATTTCATCCATTAGTTTGCCTCAAGGCTGCAAGGTTTACATTTTTGAATTTTAAAGGAATGGTTCACGCAAATACTCACTGAAATATCCATATCTTCTAATTAATTTTGAAGTTTGAACTGAGGGCTGTTGCGTTTGAGGGATCTGGCCCATTAAATCACATCAGATTGAGTTTCACAAAGTGTAACGTGAAATAACTGCACGTGCATTTTACTCACAGTTGGTGAACTGAACCTTTGTGTCTTCAGGGTCAGATGGACGAGGACGTGCAGAAAGCCTTAAAGCAGATCCTGATGATGTGCAAGATGCCAAGCCAAGCCAAGGAGGCGTGCTGAGACAGACAGGGCCCGGTTTCCCAAAAGCATGTTCAGATCGAACCTCCAGTGAACTGCTGCTGTCACCACACATCCTCCCGTCCCACTCCAAGCGTTGCCTGTGTCGATTGCAAGCAAGGCCAACACATGGTGCCTCTGGAGAAACCTTGAGTTTTTGTAAATGAGGAAACAGGTTTACAG
Source organism: Trachurus japonicus (assembly GCF_045865225.1). Lineage (NCBI taxonomy): Eukaryota > Metazoa > Chordata > Actinopteri > Carangiformes > Carangidae > Trachurus > Trachurus japonicus. The sequence continues at coordinate 18,368,260 of NC_140918.1, forward strand.
TCATATGGTCATTGCCTTTGCTTTCTGTCATTATGAGCCCATTGAAATCAACGGCTCATCACTGTTCTGATGGAATATGTTTTTGGGAAACCCCTGCCCAGCGGACAGGATACTGTCCCATCGCCTACCTGACTGTGTACCAGCCAAACATATAATAAACATTACATTCAAAATGTGCAGTAACCTTAAATCACAAGCAGTTGCACAAGCGCGATAAAGCAAACATGTGTGTGCACTCAGACATAAACACACATGTACGTGCACACTAAGCAGTCTGAGTTTGTGGTTTGTCTGTCTGTTACAACGTTTGCTTAGAGAGAGAGAGAGAAAAGCCTGAGTTGGCGCTGCTGTTACTAGTATCTATTTTATGATACAACAGTGTTAGTTTTATTTTACATGTCTAAATGTTTCATGGTTGTCCACAACTTCCTGACAACATCTAAATTATTTGTGCCCTGATAACAATGCATCTGGCTTCGCTCCAGCACCAGCCCAAATCATATAGAAATGTCTTTTGGCCACACTACTATGAAGAACAGCATGATACTGTTTGTATTGCTATTTTCCTATTAGCACAAAAACATTTTTTTTTATATATAAAAATGTATTTTACTGGGTTGTACTGCTTTGTCATGTTCTCTAAATTACTGTACTTAAATGAAGAGGTTTGATAGCTGTATTTTTGATGGCCTTGTGTTGTCTGTGTTTTGTGTGAATGAGAAGATTTTTTCCTTCAGTGTAACAACGCACTAAGTGATCTAGAAACATCTAAATTAGTTTATTTTCCTGGCAGTATTTTACATAGATGTGAAAAGGTTAGCTGTAATTGTTCAAGGTAATCGAAACAAAACAGTTGTAACAAACATCCAACAGAGTGGGCTCAATATTTTTGTCTTTGTGAGTCAGAGGACAGTCAGGAGGCAAGATTTTTTTTAGATCTTGTCAATGCTTTCTTTTTGCTCTACACTCTTTCGGTCTTTTCTTACTTGAAGATCTTCTGAAAGCAAAATGTTTAGTTTTGGATAAAAACGTATTGTGTCTTGTGTCATGTGCCTGCACTTAATAATCAGACTGTATTTTTGTGTCTTCTCTGCTGTCAAAAATCAATAACTCCAGCGCTGATTTGACCAGGCTTCCTCTGATTCTACTAAATGTGTCTGTTTCCCTGTAGGTACGGATCCACACTGTTCAGTGTTTGGCCATATGTTTTAAATGCATTTCTGTGAGCATGTCCTCTAGCGGCTGTTTCCACGTCACACTCCTCTGCCTTAGTACTGTACTTAGAGCCATACGTCAACTGTTTAAAATACAGAAGACACCAACGCTGTTTAACTGGAGTGAGATGAAATGGATTTGGATCTGAAGCTCCCTCCTTTCTCACTCAGCAACCTTTTTTTTTTTTTACTGAACATGATTTACACCTGACAGATTTGTTAGCAGAGTCTTTGCATGTCTTTATTTCATAGCTTCTAAGATATTATATAACTTCCTCTCTCTTGGCCTTGACTGAAGTGTTTTGTAACAAAGAAAGGGAAAAGAAAGAAGCAGCTTTTCTGTCGGTTGTTTCTTCACGGTTTTGTAGTGACGTTAAAAAAAATGCTTTTTGCCAACTGCTTTTTTTGGTCCACATTAATAAATTTTCAAGATACACCGTTGTGTTTCTGTGTTTTATATTTTCCATCTCTTACGTAACAAGCTGTGTGACGATTTCCAGATTAATTTTAAGAAAGGTTATTTTGCTTAATTTGAACAGTACTTCACATAAAATGGAAAGTCTTTATTATGAGGTCATGCAAACAACTACGCTATTCTCAGCCAAACCACCGCAGATGAATAGAAACCAGACTCATGATGCCAGATATATGCTTTTTTAAACAACACAGCATCGCTGGCATCTTTCCCAGGATTCTGACAATATGTTGGCAAACTTAAACATCCAAACCAAACAACACAACACTCACACCTCAGTGGTTCAGACTTTTGACACTTCAGTGGAGAAGAAAATGACACACACACACACACACACACAACTCACATGCTCCGTTTTCAACCTGATTATTTAGACTGATCTTTGACAGGGGTGGGATTTTTGGGGCCTATACTGATATAAGGGAGGAAAATATACCATTAGATAATACGGACTGATATTCCTCACGTATACATAAACACACAAAATATGATGTGACCAATACCTTCACAAGTATGTGTGGGGCAAATCTATATAAAAGAAAACAAAAAACTGAATAAGCATAAAAAATATTTTTAAAGTGGGCAACCAGTGCAAGGATATGATTTCTAAATTACACCTAGTTAGCGAGATACCTGTTAAGTTTGGGGGCCAAAAAAAAGTGTTTACATCAGTTCTTATCAGACAACACATACATCAATACTGATATGTCTAAAAAAAAAAGAGGCTCAAACCAGCTGATTGATGAATCAGGCCTTACTGATAAGCCTCTGAAATGTTCAGTACAATTAAACCTCTCAGTCTCTGTCTATAATGTATATGTCTACTAATCAACAGGTTAAATCAGCAACAAACCACTTTTTTCTGTTCTGAGTTTTACTTTTGGGAAGTGTTTGGTAAAGTCCAAGAGGATAATGAATTGAACTGGCAATAAACAGCCAGTAGATGGTGATGTCTAACAAACCTGGACCTCATCTCTCCGTCTCTCCTATCGGGTGTCTTCAGTCTCTAATGAATAGATAAGTGACGGATTAACAGACAGGACTTAGATAATGATTAAAGAATCATATTAAACTAAATCATGGGATGATAAAATTGATTAGATGTTGATCAAAATCATTTACTGTTGCCTGCATCTTCACCAGACCAAACCTATAGGTGACACTGGACTGTACAGCCATCATCAACACTAAATGAAGAGTATCTACTATCTTCAGGGAGGAAGGTGTTCATTCTGTAGACTTGCGATCGTGAATGTATGTGTGCAGAGACAGATTCATGCACAGATACATCTCCCAGAAATATACATGTCAGAGTTTGAAATAGTGGGCTAATTAAAAATTTCATATGCATTGCTTATTTTCCTGTTGGATTAGGCACACCTTGCTCTGTGTCAACACCCCGTCCTCCCTCAGTGTCCACTCAGCTTCGGCTCTCAGAAGTCCTGCCAGCCCGACTCTGGGTAATTTATCTGCCGTTCGGTTTCCTCTAACCGGTGGCACAAGCACTTCGTTTCCTGGCCTGGCCCTGTGTTCTACCCGCTGGGCAAACACACACATTACCCAGATGCACGCAAGAGAACACACACACACACACACATACACACACTCTGCCTTTACACGACAACTTCCTGTCAATCTTGCTTTCCCACACGTTCTGCCCTCGAGCCTGGAGAGAGGAGAGAGATAGTGCTGTGATCCTAATCCAGCCCATATTCGTCCAGCATCCCGGGCTGCAGTTAACTCTCAGTCCGGACTCTGAGTGGCAGGGCGGACTCTGACCGGCTCCACTCGGATGGTCAGTTTGAAATGATGTTATGTTGTATGTTAACACATTAAAAATGGTTTTAATAGTAGTTCTGTTTGCTTACTTGACTGTGATCAACATGGTCTAACCAAAACATTACCTACTCCTTTTACTGGTTTTAAAGCAACATAAATCTGTTTGTCCACACAACGACACTATTATGTTCTGAAGCTGCTTGGTACAAAGGCTCCAAGTAGAACTGAAACAGTTAGTGCACAGAAAATAAATTGTGAACGCTGTTGACAATCAAATAACGGTTTCAATAATTTTTTAAGATCAAGTACAAGTACTTAAGTGTGAAGATTTCAGACTGTCAGACAAAACAATTTCAAGATGTTAATTTTGGCCCTAACAAACTGTTGTGGACACTAAACAGATGAAATCTATCGATTGGAGAAAAAATATTACTTGCAGCCCTAATTTGAAGAAATTCTAAATACTGTGCATTTAATGTGACATTTCTCGGTCATCTGGCACAGTATTTGTTTTGTTTACACAATTACTGTTCTGGACCAGAATTTATGCCACTAGACAAATGCAGCTGAATGAAGAGGAGACCCAGAGCTGAACCCTGAGCAACCCCCAGGGCACAGATGAGGTAAAGGGAGGGAGACAGACACAAGAAAAACGTTTGACAATATACAAAATACAAAATCACAAACTGGTAAGTGACCTTCTCTTATGAATCATAAAACTATCAAAGGAAAACCGGTGGTGGATAATGACTGTGTGTGGAGAAAAAGATCAGAAATGAGAGAGTTTAGACGATGCGAAGGAGTCACAACAGAAGGTCAGAACCCAGGAGAGGAAGACTGCGGCTGAAGGAGCCCATTCGTGGAGGAAATGAGAGGAGGTTGTGGCCAAAAGAAAAAACATGGGAGCAGCAAGAGTAGCCGATCAGGAGAGTGGGACAAGTGGACATGTTAAATCACTGGGAGGATGACTAATCTGCCACTAAAGGACTCTTCTGAAGTAGCGTACAAACGCGGATCAGCTGCCAGAAGTACGAGGGGCTGAGGACGGAAAGAAGGGGGAGGAGAGGAAGCTGCTGATGAAGAGGTCACTTCTCTGGTTAGTTTTCTTGACTACCATAGCTCACTCCTGATTAAGCGTGGCAGCAATAAAGTAGTGCAGTTCCAGCTGTCAGCTCACCACTTTCAGGACATTTATTACATTTTCTAATCTGTCTTTGCTATTTGTTTATACTGTGTATTTCCTACTAATCAAGGTTTGTGTGCTCAGTAAATATTATGGAAAGGCCTCTCACTAATGTGCGTCATAGGCTGTATGTTTGCTCTCAGTGTTGTGTTGCTGTGTTATCTGCTTAAGTATAGGTACTTGTATCTGCCACTAATATGTCGGTTATGTGTTGCTGAGATATTTCTGAATATTTTTAGCTCGTAGAATCAAACACATCTGGACTGGGACTGGTTTTAGCGAACCGTGGCACTTCTACAGAAATACCCGACCGAGAGCTGAGACCTTCAAAGCCGCCTGGTGACAACCTTGAGCGTATCTGCGCTGCAGCTGAACTCTGCCCTGCAACCGATCAAACTGTGGTTCCCTGTGCCCACAACAACATGTAGTATCAAAAAGGGACTGTTAAGGAACATCACCACCCTGCGGTTTGCATTTTCCACCCATCAAGGGAAACACACAGATTGTCATCTGTACAGGAAAACGTGTGCACACAGCAACACATGTGTCACGTGAGATGTCTGTGATTTGACAGACCTTTAACTTGTTTTCCTCAATGGGATGGTAGTATACAGTAGATTAGATTAGGTATAGATTCATCTCATTAAGTGTAAATTTAATCATAAGATGCTAAATAAATTCCAGAAAATTTGCATGTTCTTGTATTTAATCTTCCACTGTGTAGCTAAAAGTGTGTGGACGCCCCCTTTCCTCATTTCGTGTCCTTCCAATCTGCACTGTAAATTATTGACTGAACACCTGGGTGGGGCTAGATGGAGCTAGAACCCCACCAAAACTGTAAGTCATTTCACATCCTGTCTGATTTCCTTGTTTTGGCTGCACCTTCACCCGTTCCAGGTGGTCCAGTCCAATTGTGCCTTCTAGTGCCACAATATTTCTCTGTGCACTGGGATCACCTGAGGGCCGACACGCAGGCTGTATTTACTGCAGTGAACTGTTCGTTTAGTGAGCTGGGGAATGCTTGGGTAACGTGACATTAATGTATTGTTTTTTCATCAAACAACTTCCTGAAGAGCGGCCAGACACTCCTGGAAATGAGCGCGTGGAGACAGGCTGTTAGTCCATCGAACGGCCCACGGCGGCGCACACACTGTGACAAAGTCACCGCGACCAGCAGAGGAACTTTGTCCACAGCTGGAATACTCAGTCACTAAAAGATGCAACTTGTTGTTGGCATTTCCTGCGCTCCCTGTCTGTGTTGCTTGTTTGTCAAGATGTGAGCGGTGGAGTTTCTCAGAGCCGACTCTTGTTTATTGCTGCATCTGCCTGCCCTCTGTGAGAACCTGGGTCCTGTCTCCCCGTCATCATAGTGTTGATTACTATTCAAATAATGAAAGTCTTTAAAGAGACACAGGACAGATCTGACTTCACTATTGCTCTTGGGGGTAAAACACAAGTAAATCTCTGCAGATGGGGTCCGAAGTGTTGTGGAAAGCCTTTCTAGAAAAGTGGTGGCTGTTAAAGGAACTTATAAATGACCAGTCACACACACACACAAGTGTAACGTTCAAGTGTCCATATACTAAGCATACAATTAATGCAAATACTAGGCTTGACTCAGACCAAACCTACATTTAGCAAGGTAAAATATGAAATGAGTAATATTTGAGTCTCTTAAATGTAATTAAATACAGTCAAATACTGTGAGTCTGTGATGATTGAATCTATTCTACCTTTCCTCTGACAAGACATCTACAGCTGATTTATTTGTTTATCAGTTATTGTTTGACCTACAGTTGATAATAATGATATTATGACATGCAGCTATGCTAAGTGGCACTCAGAAAATAATGGGGCCAATTGGGGTTTGGCATATAATAAACAGGGGATGGTTTTGGTGCGACCCTATCTACTTCCATGGTTTCAATCATGTTGTCATCGGGGAAGAAAAAGGAAGAAAAAGAGTGATTCTCACTCTCTCCTTGGCAGAACACTGAGACCACATGGGTGTTTACATATGTATTTTAAAGGGAGATGGAGGTCTGATGGTCATGGACGCTGTGGAGAAATAAAATAAAATATGTTTGACACTCTTCCAAATTAAAGTCTTATTTTCTGGTCCTCATTTCTCAGCAACTGTCATCACATTACATCTTTCACCTCATCTCTCACTTCACCTCTCTTACTCTCTCCATCCCCCTCCCCCCCACTCCTCTGCCTTCGCTCCAACTCCTCCTCTCCATCCATTCCCTCTGTTACGCATCGCTATGGTTTGTCAACATTGTTAACATGTTCCGTCTAATACAACCGCATTTTATTGTCAAGTAACTAACTGATGTGTGCAACATGTTGTTGCTGCGTTCGCCCCTTCAGCCCCCGCCACCAGGCCGTCAAATGTTCTCAGTTTGTCTAACGCAGGCCGGCCTTGAAACAAGACCCTGCAGTAGACGAATGGAGGGGCGTAAGAGACGCATGCAGCTTAATTGCTGCAAGATGTAACCTCGCCTGCAGCCTACTGTGGCCCACAAACACACTCGCACACATTCATGCACATGAAAGCATGTGTATACACACTTAAAAAAAAATAAAAAAACGCACGCAAAGACACAATCAAACGTGTAGCATAAGCAGTAAGGAGAATACAAACCGCTCTAAGTGTGTTACTAAATTACACCGTGGCTGGGGTTTTTGTTCTGTATCACGGCACCAGCCCAAACCTCATAGACACATTTTTTTTATTTTTTTTATTTTATTTTGGTGAAAAACAAGGTTTTAATTCTACTACAAGGCTGCTCTTTGATGGAGAACATTCAAAAGTTCTTTTCTCTGATGCAGACCAAATCGAAACGATTCAAAATATATGGGTTGTGTTTCCTCGAGGCGTGCGACGATGTTCTGTGAACCAAAGTCTAATGGATAAAAGGTGATATTAATGCAAATATGCTTTTGAGTAATCTACGTTTGGCTCCTAGTGGAGGTCCATGACTGAGAATGATAGAGGAGAGAAAGGAGGCTGGGGACTGATTCGATTTTAAATACGAGCATGGTTTCCTGTAGCCGTGGAACCCCTCTGCGTTACACCATTACAGTATAAAGTTCCTATGACATTGTTGACTCTACACACTGTTTGCAACCAGTTAACGCTGTCCATCATAATCGGAAACCGTAAAGAGTCTGTGACCAGCACACAGGTCCATAGACAATCAATTTTGGAAGTTGGAAAAGGTGACTGTAACAGTACGCCGGAACATTTCCTCCAGGAAAACACACATTTTATGACTCAAATCTAACATCACCGAAACATCACTGAGATAATTTCACAAAATTCGGTTTCATTTTGACTGTCACTCTGGGCGGCGCACCAGGATGACATCACGGATTACAGCCTGGGCTCTCCGGTTTCTCGCTTTGGGGATAAGAGATACTCGGATCCCCAGAAAAGAGATTTGACGGCGCTACGCCATGATGCTAGCAGATGTGATTTCTTTAAATTGTGGGGGTATTCCCCTACAACCGCTGCTACACCATCTCTGGGCACGCTGATGCATTCCCTGACATCATAGCATCGACTGCGGCGGTAACCTGGGTCACTCAGATACTGTTACACTCACGACTCTGGCAGACCACAGGGAGGTTCAGCAGCACAGAGACACTGCAAGTGGGTGCATTGATGATAGATGAAGCCATAGCCATGGTGATATACAGTACATACACACCGTTGGATGGATTATGTCTGATTTAGAATGATGATCCAGTGCATCTTCAGCTTTAGAGAATATTGTATTGATCATATTCAACCTGTTATCAATAACACATCATCATGGCATGCCAGGAGTGCTGCCTTCCTCTGTATAGATGTAGGATAGCTGGCTCAGGTCCCATCCCTCTCAGAGTGTTTTGGCTGCAGATTCAAACCCCAGAGATGTTTATTTCTGCATCTGATTTAACACAGAATGATTGCAGCAATACTGTCTGGAGGTGGAGTAATAGCAGTGGGCAGAACCGGGCCTTTGATCAGCCTATTTTCTTGTTTGTGTTTTACATTATGACATAGTACAAATATGTTAACAGTGATGTCAACTTACTCGTGTCCCAGGGCTCCTACACTCTACTTTGTAAACCAATCACATAAGACAATATAATTATATGATGGCTTGTATATCATGAAAGCTACGTGCATGTAAGCATTTGGCCACGAGCCATGAAACAAGAGTCTGAGAGGGGAAAAAAAAAATGTTTTGTACAGTGTGTGAATTTTAAATCACGTGAAACAGGTCAGAAAAACAACGTTATTTGGCTATTTATTGCGCAAGCCGGAGAATCAGTTTTTCTCTCTATCTTTCCCATGAGGCCTCCTCATTCCACGCAGACTTTTTCATATATCACTCCGGTCCGGTGTATACCTGAAATAGTGGAGAGACCCTGTGATTTAATTACCTTGCCCTGTCCCGCCGTTCCCACTCTAGGGCCAGGCTTCCCAGTCCCAGTCCCTCGCATTCACTCCGGCCTCCCCACATCAGGTTCTGATGAGCCTAAACTGGAAACACGTGGTCCACGCTGGCTCCCCCGACAGATGGGACAATATCATATTATTAATGACAGAAAGAGAGAGACGGAGGGTGGGGGAGAGAGAAGTGGGGAAGGAAAATCCTCCGTCCTCAAAGGATTGCTGGTCTTAAATAGCTCAACAATGAGCTGCCGTCGCTTCTGAGGAAGTTATTGTAGGAAGGCAGCACGTCTGTGTTTGCATAATATCCCCTCAATCTAAGTCAATACTCAGCAGGCTTAGCCCCATGTCACTCCTCTGGACCCTGTGGCACACTGACTGATGAGAAGAGGTCTACTGCAGGCCCAAAGGTAAACGGACACCAATATTTTGGGAACTCTTGCTCTGTGGATGTTATTCAGGTCAGTTTTCTAATTCAAGAAAAACTTACCCCACACCTTCTACAGATATTTAAGTGGATAGTGTCCTTCCAGGCGCGGTTTGGAGAAAGCTACTTCCTGTTTCAACAATAACAATATTCAAATTTATTATAATGCTGATGTTTTATTTCCAGACATCTGCAGTATTTTCAGTCTTGGTGGAATGTGAGCAAAGGTTTGACTTCAGATCAAATCAACTTTATGACTTGACTGCAATTCAGGGCCTTTGTCACAGTGACGCCGGTCACTAAATGATGGGAAACAAATAAGGACGAAAAAAAGGAGTCGAGACCACATTTTCAAGGTCTTGGTCTTGTCTTGGTTGAGCTGGACTCTGGATTTTTTTCTCAAGACCAGTCAAGACCACAGCTGCAGTGACATCAACGCAAACATCTCTCTGTGGTTTATGTCATGTTATTCAATAACTTTAAGATAATTTAATAATAAAATTTAATAACAAATGAGTATGCTTCTGTTCTGTTTAATCCAAACTTTGTTTCAATAAAATATGGTATAGATTCTATATAAATTCATCTTTTCTTTTTCATTTTAAAATATCAAGCCACAAAGTTATTATGAGTACTATAGTAATGGTCTTGAAAATGGTCTCGCATGGTTTGGTCTTGGTCTTGGACTCACCACCCCCCTTTGTCTTGGTCTTGACTCGTTCTCAGGTTAGGTGGTCTTGACTACACTACTACCAAGTAAGAATTGAAGTTGCCATTTAAATCCCATTTTTTTCCAGTATTGTGCAGCTGTATTAGAAGAACTAGTCCCAGTTCTATAATTACTCATTTAACTTGACCTGGACCCTGTTCAGCTGCAGAAGTACAGACGAATCACCATCTAAAGCAGTTTTATCACCTCCTCTCGGGCAAATTGGAGACACAGGAACACAGACAGAAACAAGCAATTTGATTATTGTTTCATTATGTCTGCTGCTTTCAGGTGATGCTCATCAGAGCTCTGGTTCCTGGATTACGGAGAAAACATCCTTGTTCTTACAGACTGAGTCACAAAGGCCAGATTCACCTGTACCACATTACTCGAGGTGCCCGAGGCCACGTATCGCGCCAGCGCAGGAGACATTGAGCATGTGTGTATCGTGGCAGTATGGGGGCTAATGGCCGTGACCTCCTTCCTTTCAAGTCACCATCTCATAGCAGCACGTCAATAACTATGGTTTTAGAATAAGGTTTACTTTTATTTCTGTTGCAACAACCCAAAATAATTGATTTTGAGCTGAATAACATGGACATTGTACACACGGAGGATCACATGCCGAGTGACAATTAGCGGGTCTGCTGCCTGAATGGCTTTTTTCACCCCCAGTCACCACTGATTCACTTTGTATCAAAGCACCGGATGCTACATTAACTACTGAGTCAAACATCCAGAACCCACCTCTGTCTCTTTCATTTGCCCTCTCATTCACACACTCACTCGCTCTCTCTCACACACACACGTACAGTACCACAGCATATACACAGGAAGGGGTCTCTGAGTTTGCAGCCAAGTGACAAAGAATTTACAGGCGTGTTGTAAGGACCTGTAGATCTAAGTGAGTGTGTAAGTGTGTGTCAGTGTGTGTGTGTGTGAGAGAGAGAGAGAGGGGGGAGAGAAAGAAAGAGAAAAAAGGCCTGACACTTGTCTATGAGTGCCTTATTAAAAAGGTGAGAAGTGAGTGCAGTGTCTGGAGGAGGGGGTTAATTGTGCTCTTAAAAGAGGACTTCAAAGGGAGGCTGGTGTCAGGGCTGAGGGGCATGGGAGTGAGAGAGGATGAAGAGGAGGAGGAGGAGGAGGAGGAGGAAGAGGAGACTGTACAGTAACTGATGTTGGGGGTTCAGGGAAATAGCTGGGAAAGGGGAGAACTAATGGAAGGTGGTGTTGAGGTTATTCCAATCAATTTTGAGATACGATGAAAGGAGAGAAGTGAGCAGGTTTTCATCCTGGAGCCAAGAACAATGAGAAGGAAAACTAGCTGTGAAGTGAGAGATGGTTTAGTTTTTAAAGCAGCAGAAATGTGGTGAAACTAAAGAGGTTGTGAATGAGTGAAAAAGTAAAACATGGGTCTTAACTTTGTCTCGCTTTTTGTTTCAGGTTTTTTTTTTAAACTGCTACCGAGGAAATTGATCATTACTCTGAATACAGACTAGCAGTGCAGTTTACATCTTCTGTTTATAGCCACACTGGTGGTATGTCTCTAGGGTTAGGGTTAGGTTCGTCTGTCAGTCTGCCACTTTGGTCCAGACTGAAATATATCAGTATCTACCAGTACTACATGGATTACAAGGAATCATAAAAGACATACCAGAAACTAGACTGACTGTTATCACAAAATCTTTCCTGTTCATTCATATGTGAAAGTTTGTCACTCCAGCATGGTCTCACAGGTCTGTTATTTGGGTGAAAATGGAAACAAATATTTATGTTAAGTAAAAATGAATGAATATTGTTTAATAGTTGACAACTTAAGTTATCAAGTACACTCACTGTCCACTAACAAACTAATTCTGGACTGACTTACTTCACACACAACCGTCACACATTAGCAAACTGAATAACACATTTTCCTGTCATCAGTTAAATATCTATTAGCACTGCTCTTATTCTACTCCGTTGGTTATAATAAGTTAACATTAGTTTACTGGACTGTTTTAAACCCATACTTCTTTGACAGTAACAGCTCCTCTCATGAGCTGAGCCCTCGTGCTCCTTGACCTCCTGATTGGTTGTGTTAGATGTTAGCTTAATGTAGCATAGATGATTGGACATTATCATTGTTCTAATTAGACCCTCTAACAGGCAGCTGTAAAGCAGATGGCGGAGCTGAGCTCTCAGACTAAACACTCTCGAGCCAGAGGAGACGGATTCACATCCTCTGATATATCGCCGCTGTCGGGCGAAAACCTCACATCTCCAAACAGACGTCCTTCCAGCTACTAAGACAAAAAGGCATGTTTGGCTTTTCAACTTAACGGGTTTTGCAAGTATCACAAATCTTTCTCCACCCATCAAATTCGGCATCAATTTCAGGAACATATCAAAGTCATAAACAGATACAGGGGTTCATAGTGTTTACTGTTGATAATGCTTTAAAGGCACTCACTTCAGCCTGATGAATCACTACAGTACATTGTATTAGACACTACTTTGTTCTTTGCAATTTGCATCTGTTAACTTTTTAATAGTCAAAAAAGGAAAAAGCAGAGGCATTAAAGGAAAAACCCTCACGGAGAAGACTTCCTCCAATCCTTTCAAGCTATATTAGCAAATATATTTTACTAGATATTTTATTTTTAATAGATATTTTACCCAAATGATAAGCAAAGTAAAAGTGAGTATACTAATGTTTAGGTATTTGTAATTTTCCTTCATTTTATCTGACTTCATACTTATAGAGAGTTGACATTTCCCATGATGACTGATGGCAGAAAAGGGTCTACATCTCCACTTCCGAGCCTTCACCCTTTGCACCAGCACGGCAACCACGAAAACACCTCTTCATCTCAGCTGGAAAAAGGTGGCATCTTTCGGACTTGCTCCGTTTTCAATGAAATAAGCTCTAAACTCCTCTCTCCACAGAAATATCCATCAGTAGGTGATAAAACACACCAAAGATAACCCTGAGGTTGAATTAAAACTGGAGCTACATGTACCAGACTTTGCTGCTTCCAGTTGAAGCACATGTTCTAGTAGTAGTAGTAGTATAAGTATCAAAGATGAAATATATTTCTAGCCATTTTGGTAAATGAGTAGTTTTTATCATAGATCATAAAAACATGAAGGCTAATTTTTCTGGCCAATTGGGGGCAGCAACAACAAGATGTAAACACAACGCTGGGATTTTATGACCTTATAAAGAAGTTATGGTGAACTTGTTAGCCAACAGTGTCCTATTCAAACATCCTGCAGACACGGATCAACATTAACATTTACTTGTAGTTGTGTTACCAGTAGATGCTCTCATTTAACCTCTACCTTCAGCCTCTACAAGCTCTGGGAAATACTGCGCTCTTTGGCTAAATGCTCCAACATGTTCACCAGCTCGTTGCTAATTCTGTCTGCATGCTATTCAGTCTGTTATGGGCCATAAAACCAAAACAATGAGCTTTATAGACACTTTTTCGCCACTGTTATTTATTTGGAAAAATAGAAGAATGTAAGAGGAAAAGGCATGGGTACTCATCCTACCCTGTTTGTGAATCTTACCAGTAAGAATTAACATATAACATGAGACACTGAATTAGCATCTCGCCTTCATCCAATGAGGCACTGACCAGTAAAATCACCTGTTGTTGTTGTTGTTTGCCTCTGTGACACACTGTGTACTGAAGGATTACAGTCATTACGCGGCATTTTGATGACACTGTCGGGACAAAAGCCTCGCTCTGCATTTACATGGTTTAAATCACAACCACCTGAACCACACAAGCAGTGCGTATAAATAAAAAGCTTACACTGTGCAGTTATGAATTCACGGTTAAAAATAACTGTTGTAATTTATGTCCATGGAGAAGATGTGGAACATTTTCAGGCTTATGCGAACCACCTTGGGCTCACCATAAATTGAAATTCCCGGAAGGACGAAAACATTGGCTCATGTGACTCCAGGTGTTAGACCTTTAAACTGACGTGCTCTAAAAATATCTCCCACAGTATCAGAAACCGAGGGACATCGGCGAACGCACCAGCAAACATCCTGAAGAACAAAACACTCTCTAAACTTCAAAGATCTGTCCAAAGCATTGCTTAAGATTTCCAATACAGATTTTTAATTGACATTAGAAGTTTTTCCATTGATTCATGGTACATCCATGTTATTTCACCTGACACTGATTACTCTCTCCTCTCGGACAGATGGTTTCGCAGTGGTGGCGTTGAGGGATTTTCACCCAACCGCAGCACCAAAAAATGAAAATATCATTTGTAGCTGAACCAACTTGGCCTGCAGCACTTATGTGTCTTTTTTTTTCTCCATTTCTGGAGAAAGGAAGGGAAAAGGATTTCAGCACTGTTTAAACCATTTGTCTCGTGTAATCTGTTCACAGGTATGCCATCAAATATCTGGAGACTTTCTTGGAGCGCGGATCCTATTTTGAGGAAAATTACTGCTCAGATGAGTCGGCAAAATATTCTGCATCTGCAGTCAGCCACTCAACTTCAGTGATGCCCGAGCTTACATGACACTGTAATGATGGCCTGAGGTATTCCCTCCCTGCACCCGTCTGACAATAATTACAATGATTCATTTAGCTTCATTATAGAACAGACATCTCTCTTTGTGTGTGTCTTGGCCTGGGGAGCCTCAAGTGTCTCTAAGTGACGGGTCTTTAATTACGAGCACAAACAAACGACACCATGTACATATGTTCTGGTTTACTGTAATGAGGGAGACACCATCTTGAAAATAATGTTCTCATCACAGAACGGATTACTGAGAGTGAGATATCAGATTCTCTTTTTTTATCTTCCCATGCCTCTTTCACTCTGTCTCGCTGTTAAAAGCAATCATCATTACTGTAAGTTCAGTAATCCAATCTGCTAATATTGCTTTGATCCATTGATGTTGCTGAGGCAATGAATCTACATGTACTTAGAGTAATGAATTAGACCTGGTGTATCTGGCCCATAGATTCAGTTCTCATCAGGGCCTTACAGCAGTTTAGCCATGTGTTTCTGTTCAGTTAAATTAATCACTGTTTATCTGGCTGAGGTTAATTTCTCACTGGGAGGGAAAAAAAAAAACACACACACCTAAAATCAGGTTTTCGCCCACGTCTCGCTCTCCGTCTCTGTCACCTGGCTTGTCAAATGTTTGGAGGAGAGAGGAGTTGAATTACAAACCAAACTTGGTCTTTGAGCTACAGTCAGGTAACAGGCCAAAGGAGCCTGAGAGCGGTATGCACACACTGTAGAGCTGCACTGGTGTTTTTTGTGTGTGTGTGTGTGTGTATGAGTGTGTGACTAGAAACACCAGGCGGTGTGAGTAATGCCTTAGCCTTTGGATGTCTCTCATATGAAGCGACGTCAGAGCCTGTTAGTAAATGATTAATCAACAACGTTATTTGGGCTAATGCTGTCTGATAGCATTTTTCCTGGAAGCTCTGGAATTTGTCTTCACAGCTGGACTTTTACAAGTTCTCTACTCTGGAGAGGAGTGACAAAAGAAGAACTGGAAAAACTCTGCACTGTTACAACAGTCGAGTTCTTGGTCTGTACAAATAAGCGGAAACTTAATTCATCAAAAAACTAAAGACGTCGTTGTTTAAACTTTTTTCGGGGATCAGTATCATTAAAGATAATAATTAAAGACGTCATGTTGATGGCTATGATAAGAGCAACCAACTAACAGTTTACTAAGTTTATATGAGACACTGTAAGCAACAAAGTCTTTGTGTCTCAACTGACATAAAACAAGTGCAAACACTGACTTGAGGTTATCTTATTATGGATCTCTGAGGTGATGTATTTGCTGCATTTAACCTCTCTCTCCATCTTTCTTAGATAAC
The DNA here is from genome assembly GCF_045865225.1 of Trachurus japonicus. Classification (NCBI taxonomy): domain Eukaryota; kingdom Metazoa; phylum Chordata; class Actinopteri; order Carangiformes; family Carangidae; genus Trachurus; species Trachurus japonicus. The sequence goes on from NC_140918.1 coordinate 18,384,349, forward strand.
TTCAGCACTTGTCTTTATCTCTCAGACAAATTGTTCTCATGACATCATTCCTTGTTACATATATCACAGCCCACCCACTCTTCTCAACACTCCCCCCTCCTAGCACACACACACACTGCCCTGAAAGATCAAATCTCTAAAACAGCTTCATTTGTCACCGGCCAGTAGCCGCTAGAAAAGTCAGTTTTTCCAGAAAAAAATCAACTGAACTGTTTCAAAATGTGTGTGAGGTTTGATCACTTGATTAAGGGTGACTTAGGAGATAAGGAGAGTGGGTGTTTTGTGGAGTAGCATCTTCCTGTTTGTGGGTTTCAAACTACTGTTTAGACAAAAACAAACAACAATCCCCCCCCCCCCCCATTCTCAGGCAATATTTTTCTTCCCAACATCAAGAAGACTCCTCTTGATTTCACGCTTTGGCTGGATCTGCTAGATGAGTGGGGCAGACATATATAACGTCAGACATACTGACAGATTTACCACCGTGAGGATCACTGCATCTGCTGGGTGAGCAGTGGAACAGATGGGCATGCTGGGAACTGGAGTTTTGGATTGATTTAGGTTTATATATTTGGACTGCACCAAACAATGTTGGTTGGATAAAGATGGGTTTTATCAGGAACATGAAAAAATAAACCATGAGATTGCCTGGTTGAGTGTATGTAAAGACAGTCTAAGATGTACTGTAGGCAAATACAGAGAGGCCAAACACAGGCAGGCAATGAGAAAGACAGACAGACAGAATGTGGGCCACCCTTTCCTACTGAGGTAACTGAGCTGGCATGACCTACTGCTGGAGGTCCCAACATGCTGAACTGAGAATGGACTCTTAGATGGTTTTAATGGACTCCACCGAAGCCAAGCAAAAGTGTTATATTATGATTAGTCCAAATAAAAAATGAATGAAACCGATTTTCCATTGGATATGACACATTGCATTTCTTAAAAACTAATAGCACATTTTAGCATTAAAAATATATGGGAAGCAGCTGCATAACATGGCATTCACACTCAAAATGTGCTCCTAATGTATCTTTCATCAGAGCCGTCTACTCTTCATTACATTCTCGTTTTTCTTTTGACATTTAATGGCGAGGAGGAAATTTAATTTTCCGTTTCCCACAAAAACCAACAGAGAAGATAAACAAAGTGTTACAAGAGAAATTGGACATGGATACTGTGATATTACCTAACTCTAGGCCTAAACTACAGGGTCGGAATGAGTATCCTTTACCAGGATTTGGAGCAGCTGTGATCTGGTAGTGCTCGTTGACCTGTTTGGGTTTGATTTTTGAACCTATTTTGTCCAATTGTGTCATAAGATTTCTGATCCTGATGACTCAGGAGCCTTAGTGGTCTTACTGCAATCAGCATCAAATCGTAAAGTGGCTCTCGTGAAGAGCAGGAAAAAAGTTGGAGTGTGACGGAGAGTACTAAAAGGATGGTCTATTATTACCTCAGAGTGAAGGGTAGTGTGGGGCAACAAGACAGCCAGGACCACCACTGTGATTTACTTTCCACAACCAGATTTCCCAGTGACTGACACCAATGATTGACAGCTACTGCAGCTGTTAAAATGTGAAAAAGGTAGATGCCTCCCTTCATGAGACTTCAGTCAAACCACAATGACATTCAACCGTTATTGAAATAACATGCCGTTCTAGGCAGCATCTCTACACAGAACGAGAAAAAGCCTACATTCCTTTTTATATCCAACAAAGCGCCAAAAAGTCCAGTGTTTGCCATTGCCTTGTTTGGTTAGGTTTAGTCACATTTGCATAGTTAAAGTTTGGGAAAGATCCTGGTAGGTGCTTGGTTGAGGTAGGGGACTTTTAACATTGTGGTTACAATACATTACCACATGGTTGAAGTTGGGGAATGACTGCTAACTGCTAAATGACTGTGAACAGCTGACTCCTTGGTCCAAGCCAAAAATCTTGTTTGATCCATCCACCCCGACCCCCATCACCTGACTTCATCCTTTGTTCCTCACACACAAGAGCCGTAATTTCTACAACCACTAGTAGGCTTCGTCACTTGAATGTAAATAAATGTTGGTTTAATTTGGGGCAGTTTCTGAAATGACTAATGCTGTTGTTTTTCTTAGAGGGAAAGTCTCACAATGTTCGATGACAGGAAGGGCCCAGACCTGTTTTCAGTTCTTACAAGTCCCAGCGGTGAATCATTCACAGATATCATGACTTGTTTTCTGCGAATGAGTATATGTACACTATATGTGTAATATCCTGTGTGTAAAAGCATCCTTTGCGTAATCCTCTCTCATGGGCAGGAATGAACTGTACAGTAGCACACCTCAACAACCCCACGTCAAAAACCACAAAAATTTTCCCTTTTGATGAAACCTTGTAAAAGGTCCTAAAATATTTCTCTCTGTTATTCTTCTTTAACCTCCCTCCATGAATGCCTCATTTACCAATGTTACACTTGGGTTCACTGCGAACCCTCCGGACATCCATCTTTGGGCTTAGTTTGTTAACACTTATATCTGGTATATCTAAATGTGATAAAACATGATCATGATATTAAAGGGCTTCACATCTCATCAAATATGCCATGCTAATTAAAATAATCAGTATCATGGCTGTCTATCATCTAGACAGGTGAAAGACGTCTGAATTTGGGAAAGTGCTTCTAGATGAAGCTTTTCGGTGAGCCAAGATCCAGGTCCCTCCTGTTGAGTCGGCGGATGTCTTGTCTCGGTCCACTGGACCAGTCAATGTCAGGTTCAGGATTAAATCCACGATCAGACGTGATATAATGAGGTTTCAAACCAGCAACCCACTGGGACAAAACACTGTAATCCCCACCAGTGAAAGGTTGAGTAGTCATCAAATCACGTGTGTTTGTTTTACACTCAGCGGGAAATGGCTGAAGGTTCCAATAATGTTATGTCTCAGATTAGATTATTGTCTCTCAGCAAGTAACTATTACCCTTCAAGGCTCATTATTAGGCTGTCAGAGACCTAAAACCCTTGCAGTTTATAACATTAGTCGATATGGTAGCCACTAGCCACATCTTAAACATTCAAATCTTTAGAAGTTTTTTGCTGTGCTCAGAAAACATGTGGCTTTATTTTTTTCTACAGGTGTGTATTTTTGCCAGTACCAGCTACAAGGAACCATCTGGGCCTATGATGGACGACATCCAAGACACCATTTCCATTTGATTAAGTTGTTTTGTGCTAGGGCTCAGTGATGACAAAACTGTCTTCTTTTAGTCAATCATTCCTTATTTCATCTAGTAGCACTGCAGGGCAAAGCCCAGCTATCATCAGTGTTTTCTTTTCAGTTTTTCTCTCCTCTGCCAACCACAATAACATCCAAAACAGTCCACAGTGACAGAAAAGTATCCAGGAAAACATCTGAACATCACCACAGCCTGGGAAGCAGAATTCCACGGGTAATTTTACCTAAACTACATAAAAACACACAAAAAAAAGCATATTTAGACAAGTATGACAGTAAAAATGTTCAGTTTTCATCTCCTTTCTACTCTTAGTAAGTGGTTGTTTCCACCGCTTGCTGGCACATTTGCAGGGAGTAGCCTACTGCCTTCACTAGGCCTGCTATAGATATACAGCGTAAAGGAGTGAAAACAATCTGTGCAGAGTTTGTTGGTGAAGAAAAGACCTGTCCACAGCAGCAGCAGGTGGTTAATGTGTCTCTGGGATGACATAGTTTGAATTTTGTAGCCAGCTCAGCTGTCTCAGCCTGTCAGTCTACAAAGGCTAAAAAAGATGCTAAGCTAAAACTGGCCTTTTCCTCTACCCCACAATGTGCCTTCCTTACACCAGATGCTCCCCAGATCACATCAAAGATGCAACGCTGACTGGGTCTAATATCTGTAGCTTTACTGTTTCCCTGCCACATCTTAACAAAACATGTTGAGCTCACTGGGGCAACAGGAGGTGACACCATTTCTGCATTATCTATGTAGGAGGCGGCTTTTTGTGAGGTCCAGGTATTTTGTGCAATGTACTGTACTAGTAATGGTAGTGCAGGTCTAACACTCCTGTGACACAATTAGGATGTAACTTCTCACAAACATGTCAACTGAACTGGGCTAAATAAAGAAAGTCAGTTGGACATATTTTTCCTGCATAGTTATTGACATTACACAGTTACAACTAAACTGGGTTATGACACTGCATCGCAACAAAGCATGTTTCAAACACTTTGCCAGACAGCTCATGTTTTAACTGTCCCACCGGCTCTATTCAAATGAAAGAAAGGGCTGCATTTTATTATGCAGTCAGTCTGAACACAGTCTGACATGATCAAGAAAAAAAAAGTGATCAAGAGTTGAGCGACAGCAAATAAAACACTGGATGTGACATCTTGTGTTCAAAAATGTACAAAATAACTGCAGCGCTGTTTATTTGTCTGTGGTGCAGTTTGGGAATAAAGAAAGAAGAGAACGGGGAAAACAACCTGGATAAATCACAAACAAGTTTACTCAGGATATAAGTGGAGAGTTACATAATAATTAATAGAGCCCATTAGTCCTAACAAAGATTTCGATGAAATTTTGTTGCTTCAAAATCTGAAACATGTGGACTGTGTACAGTGCAGGCCACTGCCCCTTGCAAAGAGCCCAGCGGTGATGCAAGTTGCCTCATCACTCATCAACATCTCAGACGAGACAAACAATCAAAACCACTATACAAACAAATCTGACACAACATGTTTGTTGTGTATAAAGTTCGTGACCTGCAATGCGGCAATTTTCATTAATCCCTTTCTGTTCTATTAGCCATTAATCATCTCCTTGGGAAACATGTGGACTCAGTTGGGTCTGCATCCAAAACATCAAAGATCTTTGTGTGTTGCTGCCTCCATATGAGGGAGTTGGCCTCAGCAGATCCTCTGTCAGACGCTGCAGAAGGGCCTTGCAGACTCTTTGTGAGTGTATGTGCGTGTCACACTCAAACCCAGAGAGAAGATATTGCCATTATGTTTTGTTGCATCCATATGAGAGACTTGGCCAAAGCTGACACACGACAATGATGACAGAGGAGTCAACATGCCAGTTGCACTGGCCACCATATGAAAAAACCCTTTGAACATCACACAGATTCGCCACAGCTCCAAATACGCTACATAGATGTCATTTTTGTAACAAAGCATGCCGATCTCCAAACAGCCTACTATCTTTGTGCTGGTGCGATCATCCGACATATTAATAAGGCTATAAAACGCATTCACTTTTTATTCGCTGTGATTCTGGACTTGTCAATAAATCACATCAAAAGACAAGAATATTGAGAATTCATATATTTTAAACAGTTTGGTAATTTCCCACAACTTCTGTGTGCTACAACCTTTAGCTAGTGTTATTCAGATAGCCGTAAACATTGCGTTTGCAGTTGTTGTGGGATTTTTTAAACACTTTTTAGAAATAAATATACTGTAGATGATGACTTAACCTACTAACTTATGAAATTATTCTTTTAGAGAAATGCGCCATTTAGGGCGATGATGGATATTCAAGTCTGAAGAATGAAACAAACATTCTATTACATCTGTTTCTGCTAACTTTTTAATGGTCCTGGCCCAAACTCCAAGCTGAGATCCACTGTGGTGGAGCGAAGCAGGATTTGTCTTCAGTCAGGACATGTGAGGGACGACCGCTGAGGGGAAGCCCTGATGCACTGTCCTCACTGTGGGCAACAGAGTGTTGTGATGATGAAGCAATGATGACTCCTTTTATGTGAGACAGAGTCTCATGTCTAATGGGCCTATCATTACTGGAGAGTGTAAACAAGAGAAAACACTACATACAGACATGGGATTAGTCCTGGAGCAAGTGTTTGTTGTGGTTTAGTAAACCGCAGGGTCATGTGTGTGTTTTATGTGTGTCTGTGCCATCACTGGTAGCAGTGCCTCTTCTAACGCTATAAATGCAGGGTTTTTTTTCCTGTTGCGAGCTCCAGCGTGGAATCAAAGTGAATCAGAGCACATGATCGCAGGTGTTCATGCAAGCGTTGTAAAGACTTGTAACACGGTTATTAGAGACAAATGACAGACTGTACCATCAATCAACCATCACTAACAAATTTAGACTGAGGGGAGACTGGCGTAGGGGTGTTTACATGAATGTCATAAATATTTAACAAATAGTAAATGCAATGAAGAAAATCTAATTCTTGCCACTTGCAGAGATACGGCTCTTACGGCTTTGAGGGGGGGGGTGCAGACTGGGGGGCGATTACTTGCTTCAAGGGTGCAGGTTTTTTTTTGTTACACTTAAAAAAAAATGTTTTCAAAGTACACAAGAAGCTTTGAGTCTATACTTTGGATCTTAGTACAAAAAAAGAATAAGTGCCTTCAAACAGCACCTGAAAAACAATCTCTGCAGATTGATCTTTAGACTGCAGCAGCCCTCACTGAGACAAGTGCTTAACAGGTTAATTCAAGTGCATTTCAAGTGCTTCAAAGTACTTTCAAAGCAGTTTCAGCTCAACATTGTTATTGCTCTCGTCTCACCAACTGACAAATGTCTTCATCTTGTGTGTATGGCTTCTTTTTTGCTTTGGTTTGTTCGCGTGTCTAGACAGAAAACATTCTGCAGGACTTTGAGCTGATCGTCTATTGTCTACCTGTGTACCTGCGCAGGGCTGGATGGCTTCACCACATCACAAGGCTTTGTCTGCCTTAGTCTGTTGTCTCGTCATCAGAGACCAGACGTAATTGCCTTTCAACTCCCTTTGCCCTCTCTTCTCCTCACTGAGGTGCAGTGTGCGTGGGTGGTTTACATTTCCTTTACCTGCCGTGTATACATACAGTGTACTGTATAGAACAGGTATACTGGTCACCTGCTGAGCGTGTAGAGAGGATAGAAAAAAGAGGGAAGGGGGGTTAGTGACCCACTTAAACCTGATACCTGAAACCCAACCTCAGCACATGGAACAGGACAGGTGTCTGGTTCCAACTACGGCCAAAGTAATGGACAGGAGGGGCACGGGGGGTTAGTCTGTATGTGTGTGTGTGTGTGGTATAGGAGGTAACATTTGGAGGGAGATGACAGAACTTCCCTCGTCTCACTCTTTCCTCTGACCTCTCACCTTCATTTGACCTTCATGCAAATGTGTGCGTACATGACTGTGTGTTTGTGTTTATGCGTTGCTAAGTGTGTGTGAGCTTGGAGGTTCAGGTTCATTGTGTCAGGAGAGAGAAATGAGGGCTGTCTTTAAAACGATCCCAACTTCCTCTCTGCGTTTGAACTGGGATCTTCTTCGAACAAGTCTGGGAGCATTTTGGCCAAATAACCCTCGAGCACACACAGACGCACACACACACACACGCACACCTGGCCTCCATTTTACCTCCTGCCTGACGCAATCATCCACGTCACAGCAAGTCGCTCCACTGACGGATCTCTTATAGAGGATTTTCTCAAGTGAATATTTGATAACTCAGTGTAATGGTTGGGTGTTTATGAAGCCAATGAGTGTAGATTGAGTCTTAAAGGGATAGTTCACCCAAAATTGAAACTCATTATCTACTCACCCTCATGTCGACTAAGGGCTGGGAGATGTTTCAGAGTTATCCGTGGCTTCTCTGAGTTACAGGGGGTCTCGGCGAAGCAGTGCATGTCCGTACAATTTTGCATTTCGGGGCTTCAATACAAGACGGACATTACATACGAGCAGCATGGAGGTATTTGGATGTTTTTTGGTGTGTCTTTTTGTTACGAAGACAGTTGGTATCCATTTGCAACCGTTATATGGACATGCAGTGCTGCACGGAGCCCCGCTGTAACTCAGAGAAGTCACAGATATCTCCCAGCCCTTAGTCGACATGAGGGTGAGTCGTTAATGAGAATGTGAAATTTCAATTTTGGGTGAACTATCCCTTTAACACTTCTACTGTATTGTTGATAATGTGAACAGTGGGATGTCTGCAATCAGCTTGCATTGACAAAACAAAAACACATTTGTAGCAATTGTGACATTTGACAGCAAACCATCCAGAAGTCATTGAGATATTTTATCACGAACACCCACGGCGACATTTTGCTGCTATGGCCAAAGTTAATAAAGTAACATGTCAAGATGAGAAGGAGAGTTTTACGGCCTAAAACATCTCTCATCTGTTTGCCTGCCTTCAGACAGCATGGCTGCCTCGCTCTCGTCTTGCCTCCTAATGAACTAGCGTTTGATTGGTTCTGGCACTCATCCCGCCTTTTAATGATGACCACTGATTGGTCACAGGCCTACTCTGCTTTCAACTTCCTGCCTAGTGAAATAAACAAGAAAGTCACGAGAATCATCAATCATCAAAGACAATTTCCTTTTCTCCCAGCCCCCCGCCCCCCTCTTGTATACCTTTTTCTTTTCGTGTCTCTTAAAATACATGCGCGTCTGGACTGTGACAGATGTGCCAGTTTATGTTGGATGTCAAACTTCATTATGATTACAAGAAAGGTGCTTAGTCAAGTCTGTTAAATGTAATGTAGCAAATTACAGCTGGGCCTTTAAGGCAACGGACCACAACAGATTTAAAATAAGACACCTACGTTGTATTTAGGTCTTCAATATAACTTGTCTTTGGTACTTTGCATGCAGGCCTTAAAGTTCAGCAGCTATATCAAATAACACTGTAAGGCCCAACAACAGAATACTGTGAATGTGTCATCAGCACAAAACCTCAAAACTACAGTACAGCTACTTTCTGAAGAGTTTCTGTGGAAATAAAAGGTATGGGTTTGATTTATTGTGCAGTTTTTGCAAGAAGTGAGTACAGATTTTTGTGATCAGTGTGTTCCCCTCCTCTCTTTTCCTTTTTTCTTGGCTTTAATTCTCTCAGAAAGCTGGATGGAAGCGGCTATAATCATTAATTCATCCATCCGCTCGCTTTCTCTGAAACCAGAACTAATCCACCTGTTGCATTATTCACCCGGAACCAACACTCCCAGTGCCAACATCAATATTTCAGTGAAGAGCGCTCACCTCCACCGCGCTTTGCTCAAACACTGATATTAGAGGTTATCACAGGTGGAAGGTGGGAAATCTTATGATGAACAAAGTGTGGCTGAGGGAATTCTGATGTCCAATTTTGTTGCCTTTATTTTTTGTAAAATATTGGTATAGGCTAACAATTTAGTTGTTGTTGTTTAACAATTACAATACAAATATTTAATAATTTGATAATTTTTTAGTATTGACGTAATAGAGGAGCAGTTATAGTTGCTGTTATGCATCTTAATATTGATGTTTATTAGGGGAGCCTAATTGATGAGCAGCTGATCATATTTGGAGGATGGAGGAAGTATTTTTCAGTAAATCTATGTGACAGATTGAAATAAATGCTTCCTGTCATGGATCACCTTAAAACTGATCACTTGTGGTCAATACTGTGCTGTGTTGTCTAATATTATCTCCTGCAACAGGCCATGGATTTATGCATACAATAAATTATCAGAATTGGAAGATTTAACTCATGGACGATCAGTATCAGCATCAGCAGCAAGAAAGATGTGATTTAGGTGAGTGTGAGAAAAGAGTTGTTGCTAAACAACTGTAAACTAGAGATAACATGAGGTCTACTGTAGCTCGCCTTTTTAGGCTGCAGAGAGCGGACACTGGGGAGACTACAAAATGGGCATCATTCATAGATGTGAAAGGAGCTCTCTGGGCCACAGAGTCCATTTCAGCGACACCGAGGAGGCTGCCAATAAGATAACAGCCAGTCAAGTCATGGAAATGAGCATCACTTTGGTGTGTAAGTGTAACTGGTTACCAATGGCGAATGTATCATGAGAAGTGGCAGTTGTGTTTAACATTCCTGCTTCTCAGCGTCGTGCAGGGGCCGCACAGTAATTACTTCCATGTAGTTAATATTATTAAAATATGGAAGCTATCTCAGCGTGCACTCAGCACTATTAGATGAAGCTGTCAGTGGTGTATTAGTTGAGCTTTCAAAACTTTGGGTTTACATTTCAAAATGTAAACTAAATGGGAGAACCGGCACCGTCTGATGTGGTGTAACGCTTTGGAGTTTAAAGCAGTAGTTGACAAATTAAGTATGAAACTGGCTGCAGACCGATATGATGAGGTTCTGCGAAGATAGACGCAAAGTTGAGCCACTTCCAAAGTAGAGGACACTCTTTATAGCTTAACAATACAGTAACTGCTGCTTCTTTTTACTATAAAAGCTTTTCTGTAATAATCAAGGGCCAGTGTCATCTATTTAAATTAGTCTGCCTTGTTGGCGCTGTGTTTCCACTGACAGTAATTCTTTATCCTAACCCACATCAAGAGTTAATGGCAAAGTTAGTTTATACTGACCTAACTGAGCCAACACACAAGAGCAGGAGAAAAAAAAAAGACTTCCGATGGTGGAGGTCCACAGCCATTAATAAAATCAACACCTGCTGCACCCACATCCTATGCTCTCTGTGAAGTTCATGTTTCTGAGTGTTGTTTGTTTGACTGTATGGCTCATTATGGCATCAGCGCTCTCGGTGTATGGATATATCTGTAAGGCAGATGTCAGCGGGTCATGTCTGCTTCACAGATGCGAGGTTCGGTGTCTAAAATCCCAAAATATGGCAGCACTTTCACGCAAATGTATAATTAGGTCCGTTATGACTTCATATTGAGTCATAATTTTCTGCACAGCCCTAAGAAATAAACTATTCCCTCTCACTGTCGATTTGTGGATGAGGAAGAACAGCAGCCCTGCATTGGACTGCTCTCTGTGTTGTTGTTGACTGGTTAATGGCCCTGTAGTGCATTTATTAAGAACGATTCAATGTAATATATTCAAACCTTCATGGCAAAGATACTCACCCCACAAGAAAATACTGGTGAGTGTCTCATATGACGTTACATAATAATGTAATTTCTAAACAATAAAAAATTCCCCTGAAAGATAGAAACCAGATCATCAGGACTTTCTAATAATATTGTGTATGTGACAATAATGACATTGACTGAAAGAAATAGTTACTTGAGGACAGTCATGTCTTTATGTGTTGTCTTGTAACTTTAGGAGAGACTTGTTTGTACTGTAATTATAAACCTGACTTTTAAAAAAAACATTTGCATGAGTAGAGTATTGGAAATACTGCCGCGAGAGTGAATCATAAAATTCCCTTTAACCGAAGCACTAGTCTTATTGTTCCATGGTAAAGTCTCGGAACATCTTTGTTTATGCGATGTGAAGGTCGTGTCTCTTTACTCAGGAGTCTGGCGTAACCTCTGAGGCTGCCTGAGAGAGAGGTGTTTACTCATGTTTCTCTTATTGCTGCAGTTAACACGCTGATCCCTGTTTGTTTCCATTGGGAGTTCCTGTAGTAGATTCCAACTGAATGACAGAAATAATGCTCTCAGTGGGAAGGGGAAGAAAACAGAGCTTTAAAAAGGAACTCTGTGCTGCTTTATTTGAAGATGTGACTTTTCTTTTCATTCTTGGAATTACAAAAAGGGATTGTAATCAAACAGCTGGTTTGTCACTCATGGTTTGTACTCAATGAGAATTATCTATCAGGCAGCTTGACCTTAAGTGAAGTGTATCGCTAAGTTAGCTTATCGTAAAGCCTCCTTGTTGTCCACAAGTGCTTTAATGTGTCTGTAATTAAAGTTAACTGCCAGGGCCATTTCTTCAGAGCTGTTTTGAAGACCATAATGTGTTCAAAGCCACCAGCTCAACCGCAATGAAACAATTAGAATCACTGAGCCAAACTGCTGGTCCCTAATGGCGTTCTCTTCCCCAGACATGAGCAATCAAGACTTATCCAAGGCATGACCAGCGGAGCCAGAGGGGGGGACCTGTGTCCGCTCATCTAGCCTGGAATCCGTAAACTGGAATCTGCGCACATTTGGTGGGGGAAAGGAAAAAAAAAAAATCTGTGTAGCTCGTAGCCATTTGTTTTGGGTGCTGATCCTGGATCGGCACTTCAACTCTGCGGGACTTTGAAGTTTGGACTCAGATTGCATCGGCAGTTTAAGCCAAAACCACGAGACAATGAGACTGAGTCATTTCTTTCCTAGTGAGGCGGGGGAGTTGAGAAAAATGGTCAGATCAAAAAAAAACAACAACAACAAACAAACAAACATAAAAAACAAAAATCGTATGTTCATCATTAGAGAGGCACAACTTTTGCATCATGACTCCAATAATATAACACACATCGACTGTAACAACACATTTATAGTGTAATTAAAGCAAATGACTGTTCTTTTTAAATCGAGCCATGTCATCCAACGTGTACAAATCTCCAAAATACTTGTTCAGTTGCTATAAAATTGACTGTTGTGAATCGTAAACAAATTTTTGAAATCAGGTGTTATATAACATAAAGCAAACGCCATCTGAGTGACAATCCTCTCCAGAGAGGGAAGCCCCTACAGCCTTCCTAAGTAGTTCAAAGACAGAAAAAAAAACCCAATATGTGGTGCTTCACTGCATCCAACAAATTGTTTTCTGGTGTGACGAAACATTTTTCCCTCTTGGACGACTGACTTCCAACATCTGAGTCTTGTTAGGACCGTTACCCAGAACAACAAGACCGCGGGGCGAGGCAATGAAGAGATCAGTCAGTAATTGATCAGTAACTGATAATTACTTCAATGGTGATTCGTGCTTAGTAGTACAACACAGCCGTGATTACACAGTTCTGGAAAGAAATTTCAGTGCAATATAAGGAGGGTCAGATTAATGCTATATGTATTTGTTTGTGTGTTGATGCATGTGTGTGGGTGTGTGTTGTCATTCTACACCCCAAATTCAAGCCACAGAGCCACTGACCAGATGTTTTTTCTCTCTTTCTCCTTCTCACTCTATCTCTTGGCATTTTTCTGCCTCTTCTTCTCACTCCTTTGTTCTTTCCCCCAGACTTTCCCTTTTTATTGCTTTGCAAGTTCCCAGTTATTCACATATTTATCCAGAGTTCTGCCTTTGTAAATGCACATAACAAAGCACAGTCATACGTATGAGCCTCACAATGGCTTCAACACAAAACTTCAAGGCTAATTTTCTCTCGATTAAAATTGATGTATATAAAATGCCATAAAACTTGATGTATTCATATCTCTTATTTTTTGTGTCAATCAATAAAGTTTCTATTTCTGTCTTCAAGAATAATGATGAACTAAGGAATGTGTTTAGTTTTATTGCAGTAGAGAGTTATATCATCTGGCACACACTGCAAATGAATACAATCTGAATCACACCTAAAACTCCACATGGGGTTTGTGCTACCTTAATGAATTCATGTGTCATGATGTATCAACACCACTGGTTTCCTCTCCAGAGGGGATCATGTCTGTACATGTCTGCCTCAGAGATTCTCCTCACACTTTAACACAGCATAAAACAGGTTGAGGATCTCGACATGTTACAAAGGAATATTTATGACCTCCGAGGCGAGGATCTTCAGTTACATGCGGCATGTTGAAGAACCACATCGTAAAGTGCTGTCCGTGGTGCTGAATTTTATCAGCAGGTGTTGACATGTAAATGTTCCTCTGCTACCTGTATGAACTTAGTGTGTGTGGGCTATAGTGCTCAGCTATTTTGATCATCAAAAACAAAGTTTTAAGTCATTCAGCTGCACAATATGCCAAATGTGAACTGAAAACAACGAAATGATATTATCCTGAGCTTTAGGAAATAGTTACTGACATTTTCTGAAATTTTATAGTGAAAGGTTTCATTGAGTCCTCGGGTCCAGGAGCTACTGAGACCAGAGAAAAAAAATATAAGCGCTCAGACTATTTTTACCTTTTGTGTCATTACATTAAGAGCAGGAATTATGCATTGATCATCATTTCATCATGGCATCCTGCACAGTGGTTGGTCTTTCACCAATACTCCCCATCAAATCAATCTTTGCCATCTGCAAAACCAGGGCTGGAGCAGGAAACAGATGGCTGTAAAGCTGATGTGAATGACAGATTGTTGGCAGCATCCAACATCTGTAAAATCTCACTGCGTTAACCACCTCAGAGGGAAATAGAAGCCGACTGGAGGTGAGCAGGTCTCTCTCTTTTTATATGGTTATATTTCTGTGCAAGTTGATGAATGTCCAAAAGGAATAGTTTGAAAATCCAAAGTTACTAATGCGTGATGGATTCACAGCAAGGAGCTAAACGCTGAAAGAAACCCAGCAGAACATCATAACTCAGCTCTGTCTGCAGAATAACTTGGACAGGATTCAGTAGTTCCAGTAATAACTGAAGAACTAATGAGAGGAGAAGGAAGAGAAGAGAAGAGAGAAGGAAGAGAAGAGAGCAGAAGAGAGGAGAAGAGAAGAGAAGGCAGAGCGAGAGGCAGCGGCGGAGATATGGCTGTTGTCTGACAATGTGAAAAGGAAATTAAACAATGCTGAAACCAGACAGTAGACCCAGATTCTTGAAGGTTGAAACGCAGCAAAACACGTAAGGTACAACTTCTTTCATCCAAACACAGAAAGATGTTTATCTTGACATTAAGCTCTAACGATCCAGGTAAAGAAATGGCAAGCTAATATCTGTCAAAACAGCTGCAGGGAACTTGCCTCAGCTCAAAACTGCTGTGCATCCTCAAATAAAAAGGAACTCTTGGAGCAGGAGAAGATGGCAGAGAGTCAGTAGTTTTTTATACTCCTTAACATGAACACGTCCTCAGAGACAGCGGCCGACACTAATCAGGGAAATTATAGTTGATTTAGTGTTTAGTTATCACAACCTATTCCCTTAAAAAAAAGACAGGAATGGTGTTTATTCAACTATAATTCAGCCAGAGACACTTCCAAAAAATTAACAGACAGTTTATAGTGAATGGTTTTACAGTTAAGATCTAGACGGAAAAGACTCGACCGAGGGACTGAATCCTCCTTAGCACCTACATGAAGATGAAATATTAGTTGGATAAACAGTGCCAGACGGTCAGAACGGTTGCCGTGGCGGTGGGGGCGCAGACGTCAGATGTGTTGGTTTAAAAAGGCCAGGCTGTAACGGTGTAACACCTGCAGGAATGTCACTGGCTGTTACTGGTCAGCTGGTCGCCGCATAGCTGAGTCAATGTAGAAAGTAGCAGCTGATGCACCGAATCAACTAATATGTGATGTTGTTTGTCCAAGTTCTGGCCCAAGTAACTCACATGTACTGAGATAGTAGTAGAGACTAGGATATGCATCCAACATTGAACAGGACTGGTTTTAATACTATTGTGTTACATGTCGAGTATCAAGATGTTCCTAAACAGATGCTCACAGTCAATTCTTTTGACAATATTTAACTTATCCCAACAATTTTGCAATTTCCTTTGTATATTTTTAACATGCTGTTTTGCCTAAAAGTATTATTTTGGAACCAGAAAGTACAAAAATCAAGTATCAGCACTAGTACTGAAACATCTGAGACAATACCTGGCCCTAATCAAGAGGACAAAACATGAGAAAGATGGTCCAAATGCAGCAGGGGAGAGGTATGAAGGAAAGACTTTCTCTCCTTCTTTTGGACCTGCACTGCTCAACTGGTGGGGTGAGGAAAGGGGAGGAGACATAGAAACGACAGAGAGGGAGGGAAACAGAAAATGGGGTGGGACAGACCCCCCCACCCCTGCGCGCACACACACACGCACGCATTTAAACACGCATGTACGTGTGCAGACAACCAAGCACGCACACATAAACGCACACAGCTCTTCAAAGCCAAGTGGTTTTTACAGACATCCAATTACACTAAGAGATGACATCTGGCGAACTGCAGCAGATAAATAAGGTGAAAGGAAAGACAAGATTCAAGTCACCTCAGAGAAACTAACCAGATAACCAGAGGGAGCACCGCCGATAGAGATAGGAGAGAGGGAGAGGCAAAGGAAAGAGGGAGGGGGCCAAAGGAGAGGGAGCCACACACAGAAGGAAAGAAGAGAGGCAACGCACTGCTCCAGCGCTCAGACTCCGAGAGGCAAGGACAGAGGAGAGATAGGGAGCTGAGCTCACTGACAGACGCACAACAAGAGAGGGCAGAAAGACGAGAGCTCCCTGGCTCAGTTACACACTCAAGTGACTTCAAACCAGCTCCGAGAAAACAAGAGAAACAAAAGAGAAAGAGAGAAAAGAAGAGGAGAAAGTCTGGATTTTGACTCTTTTTTTGTGGCCCTCTTTGCGTGGATTTCTCTTGACATTTTATGAGAAGCAGCATTATTCCTTTTTTTCTTTTGACTTCCTGTTTTTATTTATCCATTTTGTACTCAACACTTTAGCATCTTTTATCCAGACCTCCTCCGCCCTCCTGTTATCCACCTCCCAGGACTGGAGGAGATACAGGGTTAGGACGTGCGTGTGGAGTAGATTTTAGTTCCATATATGAATGAACTGATATTTTGTGTATCTTTGGAGGTGAGAGTGTGTGTAGATTAAGTCTTTTTTTATATTTTAAAAAGGGATTTTTTTATATAGTGTGCGTGTGTGTGAGCCAGGAGCAAGAAGCGGCCGTCTTGGGAGGAGAGTGAGTGAGGAGGAGGAGGCGAGGGGTCTTTGAGGCGAGTCCCGCTTGTTCGCGTTGCGAGGTGATCTGAGTTATGGATGTTGACGCATTCCTGGTTGGCTTGTGAGGAATAACCACAGCAGAGCCGCCGGCCACAACACTTGCGGGCTTCCCCCACCACCAGCACCAGCATCCATCACCGTTAACGTTAGTGACAACTCTGCATCTGCTTCCAAGAATCTCTGATCACATCCGCCACGGTCTTGTCAGTCTCCGAGCCAGCCGTTCTACAGGTTTTCCTAAAGCCACAGTCCCGGTGAGGTTGTGGGTCCCCCGCACAGAGGAGGTGCACTTGGTCGGTCGGGGGAGTTTCTCCCACTCTCATTCCCTCTCCCTGCACCCAGCTCAGCATGCCCCAGCCCCTGAGCACCTCCACAGCTCTCCCAGCTCCACTACCATGTGTAGATGGACAGTGACACAAGGTGCACCGGTCGCCTGGTTCTCCTCCTGCCCCTGCCGCAGACCTCCTTCACTCCTTCTCTCCCTCACCTTCCTCGCCCTGCTTCTCCTGCTCGGACCGTCCTCGTCCTCGTCCCTGCCCCTGTCCGCTTCGTCGCCGCTGTCAGACTCTGAAAAGAACCACGATGCACCGGGAGGGACGCCTCCGCCCCGCTTCTCCATCCCGCGCCCGTCACCTTCCTCGTCGCCCGCACCTCTGCACGCATCGTCTGCGAGGTTGCCACGGGCGACCAACGGGTCGTCATCCTCGGCGACGGTCGTCGGGCGCCACGTGCGGAGCAGCTACAACCATCTACAGGGAGATGTGCGCCAGAGGAAACTGTTCTCCTACCAGAAATTCTTCCTACGCATCGACAAGAGGGGAACGGTTAATGGCACCAAGAGTGAGGACGATCCATACAGTAAGTTTATGAATGGGTTTCATTTGTTCCACACATTCAAACAGTTCAACAATGTATCAAAATGAGAGAAGAGGTCGTTACTGAGCCTTTTTGTTTCCTCTTAAACTTTAGTTGCACTAGAAATTAAAAGGAGAGCAGTCAGACGCAAAATAAGTCCACTTTACTGGGTTTGCTATTAAATAACTTTATATTTATATCTATAAAGGAGAAAAATGCACTAGTTCATCTGTGGAAAGTGGAGCCTCTGTTCTGTTTTCTCTACCTCAGTGAATGTGCACATGAAGACAGGTGACTGGGCAAAAGAACAAATAACAGAGCTGCGTGCTTTTCAGCCTTTTCACCATGTGTAGAGGCAGGCACATTTGCCAGACTACAGAGTTTGGGAAGAGGCAGCATGACAGTGGGAGAGGAGAGGAGAAAGGAGAAAACAAAATGAGTAAGCCAGGCAGATAAAATAAAAAAGAGATGATCCACTGGAACCAATTAGAAATTGCCTAGAGAAGGTTCTTCCTCTTTGAGGAAATATCTAAAACACAGCTATTACCAAACCCCTGGGGAGAATGACAAGTAGACTTACTCCTTGCTGCTATTGTGCTGCAGCTATAATAGCAGTGGGCATATGCTAAGTGTGAGGTTGTACGGACTCAGATGTAAAGTAATAAGCATGCGATTCCTGCTCCTTTCTCTGGTTGTGCATTTTGCGGGCTGTGAAATATGATTTTAACCTTTATTTATCCTGAGAGAGGTCACTTAGTACACATGCTCTTTTGTCAGCACCACTCAGCCTCACATTCACACAGTTACAGTCTTTCACACTGGGTAGATTCCCGGCTTAGTCTTCCACCATTGATTACGAACAAACTCCACCGGTGCCTTTAAGACACCTGGAGCTACCTGAACTGTAGTTTTTTAAGGCAGGGGAAGAAAACGACTGCTTGCGTGAATGTAACAAGGACACATTTTGTGAAAGCTTTGAGGCACGTCCACTTAAAAGAAAAGATAAAAGAAAAAGCATCAATAGAAATGTGCAGTGCATGCAGCAAGAGAGCATGCAACCCTCATAATAGAGTCCAATCTGCAAACATAAATAGGTTTCAGGGCTTGTAAGGGTCATCATAATCATTTATGACTGATCCAGTGCAGAAAATCAGCTGTTATCATTCTGTAGCCCACATCTTTATCTTGGAGTTAAACACATCTGGAAGTTCTCCAGGTCTGCCACAGTCCTCTGGCCTCAGAGCAGCTCAGAATAGCTGCATGGCCTAAGGGCACATTGACAGTAGTTGTTGATGGAGAACAGAACATTACTCCCACATTTACCTGCCCAGAGTTTCCTGGTCCACAGGATGAAATGGGTGACGTCCAAAACTCGGGCTAATTTCTTAAAGATTATACAACAGACTCCTGCTGCACTGAGTCTGCTGCATGTGTTTGAATCTGCACGAGCTGGAGGGACCGGTGATGTATAAATGTTATCGTATATGAATCTTTATCACTTACACACCTTCATACACATGTCGCAGGGGTTTGTATGCATCTGTCTGTGGGTCTGTGGTGCTGTACAAGCCTCTCCTGCTGAGAGCATGCACACACACACATGCACACACACGCTTGAGCACAGAGAGGCCAGTCTTGCACATGGCCTCCATATGGCAAAGCCCACTTTTATTAGGGCCAGGGCCAGTGTGAATGTGTGTGTGTGTGTGTGTGTGTGCGTCTGTCTGTGTGTGTGTGTGTGTGTGTGTGTGTGTGTGTGTGTGTGTGTGTGTGTGTGTGTGTGTGTGTGTGTGTGTGTGTGTGTGCGCGTCTGTGTGTGTGTGTGTGCCACTCAGACACCAAGGCTCTGCCAGACATGGCTGAAGGAATTTCAATTAGCGTCTCTTCCTCCCTCCCCTTGCCTGCAGTCCTCTCTGACACACACACATGTGCACACACACTTTAACACACATGCACATAAAGAGTTCAACCATTAGGGTGCAACGTGTCACTAACTATAATAGCATCAGGTCATGACATTAGAGGCACAATCCATCAATTTCAACAGCTCTGGCCACTTGATCGTTGTGGTAAAATTGGTAAGAACTTTATAGAGGAAAGAAAAAAAGTCTGAGATATGAGGACTCGGCCTTGGAAGCCAAACATTTCAGGGCAGAGCTGAACCTGGCAGCCTGTTTAGCAGGCATTTCATCAACCTGCATCCAGCTGACAGTAGGTGCAGATATAAAACATGTGTTCGATTAATAGATGGGTGGGAATCTGGTGATACAGTGGGGAGACTTGGCTCCGCACACCATCACACTACACTCCGGTATCTGTGCACACGCTTGCATGTGCAGCAGTTTGTATGCATAGACTAATGCACCAGCTCTTGCTATTTTGCATGAGCTTGAAAAACAGCAGAGAACAAATTGGACCCTTCAAACTAAACCAACCAGAACATAATGAAATTCTCCTTTCCTAACCGAGAGCACTGATGTGGGATTTGCCATCATGGTTTTCTTTCCGAAAGGCCATTTCTGCTTACAGTAGGTGCCTGTGCACATTATTCTACTACACACTTCAACCACTAGTCAGTTTTTACTGTATAGGATTAAAAAGTGCTACAACTAAAACAACTACACACAGATAATTGGGTAAATTCAAAGCTTATTCGCAATTACATATACTACTGTATATCATACAATATACCTTTGTACTGCAGGTTGCTAACATTGCTGCGTATCTATAAATCGATTCAACATGTAATTATCAGAAATGTTTTAGGATAGCAAAAATTAAAAGGTGAGGGAGCAGTTATTAGTGTGGTTGTCGTGGTCTTGTAGTCTGGTAATGTTCAGGGGGTCAGATTGCTAATGAGTGTCATTAGATGGTGTCAGAGGTGATGAAGAAGTTTTCAGCCCGGCTCCGAGGTCGGGATTCTCCTCACAGCCGAGCCAGTCCAATCATCCTGTCAGGGCTGCAGGCGGCGCGTCACTCTGGGGTTTTTCGAGGAGTGCGTCGTGATTCTGTGCTCGCTAGTGCGTGTCAGTGTTTGTCCATTTGTGTTCAGCGCCCGTTCGTCCGTCTCACCTCATAAGTTCTTCAAGATGAGGCGCTCTCGAGTCTAAATATGGAAAATCCTGCCCGGCTATCACGTGATTAGCATTGATCCTGCCACTGACCATGAGCAACAAAACTGTCCTTGTTTTCTTTCCTCGTTTCCCACAGACTGTCACATTGTGTTTACAAACAGATGAATAAAGCCATGAAACAAAATAGACATGTGTTTGCAGTTGGACCGCAAACCTGTGGTCGGTACGAGGTTCAATTAGTAACGAGCAGTGCCAACTTGACAAAAGTTGGAGCTTTGACTCTCACTGCTGCCACTGGGACTGTAAAAGTTGCACATACTAATTGTTACCATTAATCACAGTAGACATGAATGAATCGAACGGCCACAAATTATGGAGAGTCTAATATATGGGATGTTATTCTGATTTAGTGCAGGTTTTCCATGTCCAGGCTAATTACACAGGTCTGCCCCCTCTGCTTTGACCTCTACCTATTGACCCGAGTCAGGAAGCTTTGTCGATGGAAAGGTCAGCACAACACGTAGTGCATCACTTCTGGCTGTTGTGTTACTCTGCCACTGCTCACTATGGGATGTATTGAGGGCATACATGTACAAGTTTGACATTAAGTTGTCATTCCTGATTACTAGTTTTAGTGATTTGATTCCAATATTACAAATGTACTCTGCTGGGGGAAACATATTTTCTGTCTATTATGAGTCTTGGGGGTTTTTTCCTTTCTTTAAACAAGAATAATAAATGTCAGTTAAGTAGGATTGTTTGAGCCTCTTCCAGTAGAAATCAGTTTGTTGTGTGCCAAAATCTTGTAACAAAACAAAAGGAAGAAGATCACGGACAAATTGCCCAGGGTTGTTTGATATTGGAAATGTTGAAATTATGTCACTCCACTGGGAGATTTTTGTACTTTTTTTGAGAGAACTTAACTGTGAGGGCAAAAAAAGTAAATCAACTTAGAGTTATGCTACACTGCAAATAACAAAACAAGCGAAAAGAAATGTCAGTGTCAGTCGTTTTGTCTTCTAATAATACATGTATTGGTCTTTCTGAAACATCTGAATTATGTTTCCAGAACCAGAATCGTTCAGCTCTGCCATCACAAACCTCCAGTGACTCAGCAAGATTAACTCAAAACAAAAATACAGCAAGTGTTTGCCCTTTCTGATGTTTTTTTAAAACATCTTCTTGAAATTAGTCCCAGTCTTTTCAACCTTTTCCCGTTTCTAAAACTCTCTCCTTTCCTGCTTCTTTCCTTGATGAGTGCATTTAGGGTTCTCGTGGGAAAAGGTAACAGTGTGGCCCATAAAAGAGAGTTATGAGGAGGTATTGGATGCACCAGAGGTTAGTGTCAGTGTTGCTTTTCATTCGAAGTTATTTTGACATCTTCATGGAGTCCCCCCTCTCCAACGGCCATAAATAAAAGTGGTGCGCAAATTTCACTGCATAAGCTTGTTCAGGAAATGCTGAACTTATCATCAAGCACTCCTAAAGCTGCCAGCGCCAAGTTTAACACTCGGCTGTATTCTGAGTACAACAACACAACCAACACACACTCCCTCCTATGTTTGATCTCCTGTGACCTTTCCTCTGATCACACTAACATTCATTTTACTTATGGTAGAAACAAACAGGAATTAGCCTAGCCCTGAATCATTCATCTCATGAGCCACAAGCTACTTATATGGGAAAACAGCCTCAGTGAATTCAGATAAAACAGATTTCGCACCATACAACACTCTTCGTGGTGATGTTTTGTTAATATCTAAACTGCAGCAGGAGTCTGGATCAAATCATGTCAGCTCTGATTCACGACTCTCTTTACTGGAATCTACACAGCAAACAGAGCTGTCTAGGATCTGCAGCAACATTACATAATATTGATCATCTTACATAAGACCAATTGCATTTTACTGTAAATGACAGAGATAGCTGTGCCACACACGTCTAGAAATAGCTTTACGACAATGAAACCATGCCAAAGCATCATTAACGTATCACAAGTGTTTCACACAAGCCGTTGCGCAATCTTTGATGCCTCGAGGCTAAAAAGCTCAGTTTGGGACAACACTTAATACCAGCCCCCAGAAATCAGGCTGTCAAAGTCTAGAAAGCGGAGGCTCTTCGCACTGTGGAAACCTACAAGTGTCGAGGTGCCGGTTACACCCTGAAACAGATGATCATACAAGTGTGTAAGCATTCCCCAGTTTTCTTGCTGTTGCAATTCACAACTTGTTGTCTTTTGATAAAAAAAAATAACAGGCAAAGTCTGAAACTTTCAAAATGCTCCAGTTTGAGTTGTTACACAATAAATTCTCTGGCAGGGCTCATTGAACTTTGGCATTTTGAACTCATGACTGCTTAGTTTATTTCATCGAAGTTGTTGTAAGTAATTGTAGTAATAAAAAATGATTAGCTGACATAATGGAAGTGATATGGAAATAATCCAAATGGGCAGGCAAGGATTTCAGCTCCTTGTCTCTCCCTGCATTATTTTCTATCTTACATTCAGGGGTGAGTGGGAAGGTCTAGAGGTCCAGATGTATGAGCGCCCTTTGACCCCATCACTACCCGTACAGGGTCATTCATAGAGCATGTGTGTGTGTGCTTTGGATGTGTTGGGAAGACACGCACAACGACGACAGTGTTTCATCAAGTTATTTACTGAAGACGTTTCTTTATTGCTGAAGTGCAGTTGCTAGACTTTTGAGAGTCGTGTTTGTATTTCTGCCAGGAGTCGCTGAGGACAATGACAGGATCCGTCTCATTTTTCCGTCACTGTTTACATATTTCATGTCGTCGCTGCTTGATATTTTCCCATCAATTCACTCCCCTGTCCATTAATGTGTCAGCTACAACAAGACTGAAATAGGAGCCAGATTTCTGTAGGCAGACCAAAGCAGCCCTGCCACAAACCCCACCACTCAGGCACCACCTTAAACAAAAGTCTTTCAGCAGCAAATCATGTTTCTGTAAGATCCCCTGCTGCTCCGGAGCTCCACGGCTCTCTGAAGAGAAAATGGCTCCAGACATCAAGAGTCGATTACTATCCACAAAGAATCTTAATTGGGCATCTTTGTTTTGATGGACGGCATTTTTCATTGTTTACGTTATGTGGAGGATTCTTGCAGACTCCACTCGTACAGATCTGGAGAGAGGGATCGAGAGAACAGGGGGAGATACACGACTAACTATCAAGCTTTAGCGGCGAATTGTCATCTCCATGAAATATCTGAGAGTGCAGACTCGTATTCCTGAGGTTTTACAGGCCCACAGAGTGTGTGACAATAACACACAGAGATATTCACTGTGTGAATGCCCATTCAGCCCAGTTCTTGGCTCATCTCTGGGGCGTCCCTAGCACTAATCCAACAGTTTGCTCTCGTCCAAATAACAAGTGATTACATCTGACAACAAACTGCAAAGCAGAATCATAGCAATGTTCGCTCTGGTGTAAACAGCGACAGGGAAGTTGTTAGCATCGTTTAGTTACGCGCTGGAAAAGTGCAGCATTTTGCCGTGTCAGCAGTGCACGCATCCCAACAGTGTTCTTACATTGTGTAAAGTCAGCAAAGTTGGAGCCAGTGCGGCCTTTGTTGTAGAGATGATCTCAGAAGGGAAAAATAATAGAAACTATGGCAAAAATAAATGTTGAATAGAAAACTCATAAATCTGTGGTGAAAATGTTTTGTAGTTTAACTGCTTCACCTCTGGGACAGTCAGAGGCCGTTTCAGGTTTCCTCTCTATACTGTACATTCTTTTAGGTTTATCCAGACAGTACACAACACAACGTTTTATAACGTTTCCATGTGACAATTGTCTTTTTAGTCCACATTTTAGTTTTGATTAGAAAGCATATTTTATACTGTTAATCAAATAAATTAATTTAAAGAAAAATAACTGCAGCAAAAAAAGTATTAAATATATTTCAGCGTAATTCTTACAGAATCTCTTCCAGTAGCTTTCCTGAAAAATGCACTGGAAGCCTAATACTGAAAGTGTCATTTTGGCCTGGTGCATGTGAACAGGCAGAATTCATGGCCAGTAAAGCAGTGGGAGGTGAAGAACAGCATCTGTGACAGATAACATCCAGGGCTGCTGCCATATAGATAGACCATGTGCACACACACACACCTCATGTTCCTGCTCTCCTCCATACTCACTCACCCTTAACCCTGCTACACACACGCGCACACACATACACACACACACAGCATGAAAGTGAGGCTCTTAATGGAGTCATCAAAGGTAAAGCTGAGAGCTCAGAGTAGAGTCCAGAGAGGCATCTGGACAGCCTGGCCGTTTGAACAGAGAAGGCAGGAATGCCAGCTAATTACTGTGTGCGTGTGTGTGTGTGCTGTAAGTGAGGAGAGACGAAGTAAGGACAGCACAGAAAGCGAAAGTTGCATGTGACAAACTGAATAATACTCCGTACATGTCGGTGCATAATATTTGTGGTGTAAAATAACAAGATTTCTGAAGCTCAAAATCCAACGCCAACAATGCAAACCACAACAGTTGGGAAACATCGCACTGGCAGCTGAACTGTAAATGAAAAATGTGCGAAATGCAGACAACCGTCACAGCACTTTGCCTGAAAACATAACTCCCGCCGTGTCAGGCCTGTGAAATATTTTGACAGAAACTGGCAGCTTTGGCACTTTATCATGTTACAAAGTCAACTGTGTGAAAGACATCACAATATCTCAGGTGGTTATAGGTTTTTGTGTCCCCCCCCTCCCCCTCCTTTTGGTCAAATCACCATTAACATCACTGTGAATTTCTGTTTGGTTTCCTCCCAGCTGCTCTTAAGCGTGTGTGACATAACTCGCTGGGGTCTCGCTGCGCTCGGTAAAGTGATCTGGATTTATACCGACTGGAACGATGAGAGGCGCAGACTATACGCTCGACGTTATCTCGCAGGCTGAAACCTCTGGTATTTTAAACAGAGGGTTTTCGCTCTGTCGATCTGTTTGGTTTGATTTCGGGAATAATCTGGGGTTTGTTTTTCTTTTGTCGCCTCAGATCAGCGAAGCCTGAAATCACACACAGCTTGAACACTGTGCGGAAATGGCTGTTTCTGAGGAAGACAGTAATGTGAGGGGGTTACCGTCAGGGAAGGAAATAAAACCAATATGCATCCAAGAATAAGCTGAATAATACAGTAAGGGCAGATCAAATAGAGCGATATTACTAATGAAAAAACTACTTTAAAAAGCACACCTACACCTACTTCACAGCATTTAAAGTCCAGAATTTAACACATCCAAAACTAATTGTGAGGAAAAAAAACAACTTACCAAAAAAGATTCTATTTGTAAAACAATTTTGGCCATATTGAAAATCAGAAACAGCCCTCTGTTTTCTCCGTTTCAGTCAAAACTGTCAGCCAGGCGTGCTTTGATGTGGCCACTTAGCACAGGATGATACTGTTGTCAACCACATCAGTCTAAACCAATACCTCAACGCTCCTCACAACACAGCAGTTTCTACTTCCAGCCATGTCTTCACCGGCATTCACCAACTAAACGGCACAAGTGAGAAATGTTTGTTTTCTCTCAGACTTCAAAAGAAATATTCAACCAAACTCTGAAAAAAAATTACAGTAATAATGCAAAGGAAATATAATAAAACCACAAGTGGCCTCAAATGCAGCAGCGGTCAAGACAGCTTTTGTTTCAACGCATGTTGTGCATTGTATTTTGTATTTATACGGTCAAATAGAGCAGAGGAGTTTAATATTTTCAGTTCGTATCTGATTAAAGCACATTGGTGGTCTACTTTTTCTTTCTAAATTCTTCTATTCTTCTTTTGTATCTTTTATTTATTTATTTATTTTACTGGCATGGATTCTGGCGGTTGCATGGATGTAAACTCTCACGTCGCAGGGAATACAACATGTTGTCAATCACTGTTGCATAGTTTGGAGGAGAAAAAGGATCTTAGTGTTTAGACCTCAACTGATGCAAATCAGATATTAAACCTTAAAAACAATACATAATAGGGCTACTTTTGCTTCGTGAAAATTTTGGTTTTTAGGCGTTGCATTTATATTTCACATCTGAAAAAAAAAAAAAGGAGAGAGGATTAGTCGCTGCGGAAAAACAACCGGAAAAGTCAAGGGTTCATCCAAATATCTGAGCTTTGGACGTAGAATAAAAGAACCCAAACCATTTCCATTCCTCGCACTGAGGGGAGTTCATGACACAAACTAGTCCACAAGTGACAATATTTCACAATGCAGAGCGAGACCTCTCCGGGCTGCAGGCACGCATTAGACCCACTCACAGCTGGTCACCGCGTCGAGGTCACAATGTGAACAACCGCAGTATAATCTTCAAAAAAGCCCCTGGATAAACAGTGGAAACATTTTCACAACCTCCCTTAACCTTTAGGTTCAGCTGGAGTCTCACTGCCCGTGTTTCCAGAGGGGCCAGCCGGGGGTCGACGGGAGGCCTGTGCATGTGTGTGTTCCTGAGTGTGCGTGCATGTATAGGAGTGTGTGTTTTAACGTATAAGCGCGTGCCTGTGTGTGTGTGTTTCTGTGAGTGGTAGTTTGAAAAATGACACAATTGTTACACTTTGAACACACCGAACTTAAATTTATATACGCGACATTGCTTGTAAAAACACATTTACTTTCAAATGTGCTGCTTGTTGACAGTGACTGACTGGTTTCAAATTTGTGGATCTTTCTTGGTATAATCGTAAGAAATGCAGCATATCAATAAACACATGGTACAATAGAAGCATAATGGAGTGAACAGATGAGTTTAAAGATAGTGAATAGTAGAATCTACTGCTCCAATAGAAACAGTGTTATTTGACTTGACTAAACCCTCTGTAGTTCAGTGATGATATCTGTCTCTTGGGTGTCCTGGTTATTGAGGGTACAAATTTCTGACTTCATCCAATTCCCTCCTCTCTTCTCTCACTTCCTGTCGTCTCACTAATTTTTACTCTTTAATGAAAAAGTATAGAAACAATTTCAGAAGAGGTGAATATTTCTCCGCAAAAAATGAGGAAACTGAAGAATTGTACTGTAAAACTCTAACAATACTTTGTACAAAACTAATGGAAGAGGGATAGAAGTTGTTGGGTTAGAACTAAGAGAGAAGACAGAGGGAGGATAAAAGCACAAAGGGAAAAAGAAAGAGGTAAAAGGAGGAACAAGTTGTTGAAGAGTGAGAAAAGGGAAGAAAGACAGATACTGTATGAGAGACAGTATGGGTGTTTCTATGCACATTTCCAAACAAAAATTGCATGGAGACGCTTCAAAATATCAGAAAAAAAGCTGTTACATTTGGCAAAGATGAGAAAGTTGGCGGATTGATAAAAGCAAAATAAGCAACAGACACAGCAAAAATAGCTGCAGACAAAAACATCTGATCTGTGAGAGCTAGTAAAGATGCCGAGACGTTCCTAAAATTAATGAAAAACACAAAATGACACATTTCCAGCAGGTTTTCTACATGTTGTTTTTTTTTTTTGGTTTGGATAGACTGTCACTTTATTGAAAATTTAATCTCTGCTGTTTTCTCTTTGCTATTTTTCTTGGGTAAATTTTCTTCTTTTTTTAGATGAAGAATTGGTTAGTGAAGCTGAGTGAATTATTTTGCCCACTACACAGACACTGGGTCGCCTGAGAGAATCAGAAAATGTAGATTGAACAGTGCAGAGCACACATTTTGGCCACACTCATCTCCCAAGTATTACAAACACATATATGACCAATTAAAGCTATACTGATCACAAAATGGCTCAAATCAAAGCTGCTGTTGTGTCTTTAATACCCCTTGCTCAGTGTGTGTCTATTTACATTATGGATTTGAGCCACAGGGGACTTTCATTACAAAACCCATTAAACAACGTCGTGGTCTTTATGAAGTGGTTAATGAACAGTTTCTCACTGTTAGACAGCCAGGCTGTGTTTATTTGTACTTGCAGCTCTGTCAGTGTTATGGTTGGGGTTTGACTGGCACAGAGCTTTTTGGCTTGTTTCTATGAAAGTTGTAGAGTTGCCCTGTTACACACAGGTGTTTGCCCTTGGTCAGTTGTTGATAGCAGAAAATGTCCATGCCTTTTATATTAAGTGAACCCTGTGTTATTTGTGCTTGCGGTGTTAGGTCATAAAACTTTTTTTCCTTTGCACTCAAAAACATATATTCATAATTAATACACTGGGCTCAGATCCAACGGCCACACTGCGGGGAGAAAAACAGACTGTTCCTCCTCATTTTGGGGGGAAAAAACGAGAAAGGAGAAAAATACGTTAACAGACTCAAGATACCAATAAGACAGGGTGTTGAATTAGGGTAAAGTAATAAAGCTCTAAGAGCATTGTGGGCCCAGTACCAGAGGCTGAATCGTTTAAATGTGTTTGCCTGCCTGCATCTGTGTCTTGACGTGTGCGCCTGTAGTGATACAAGCTCAGGTCCTGTTTTTCTCCGTCTCCGTTGCTATAAACTCTGTTGTTGCAATCTAAGCCTTTTGTTGCAGCCTGGCCTTTTAACTCGCAGGCAGACGGGCTGCTTCTGGTAACTGGTAAAGGGGTCATAAAAGAGCCCTGTGCTTTTGGTTTTTCACAAACCACATCAAACAGGAGGAGGGAAAAAGGGTTTGAACAGGTGGACGGGCCTTTAGTGCAGCACAGACAGATCTTATTTTGACGGATCACGGCTCAGAAATGTCAGCTGTGCTGCAGCGAGATGGAACATTTTGAACCTGATAGATCAGTGTTGTGCTACACGTCTGTGTGAGTAATGGACTTAATGTAACAAGCCAACATGATGCACTGTGAGCCACGGAAATCTTCTTCAATTTAAGGGGTTGAGTAAGCTTTTACTAACCAAATAAGGCAACTGTAGGGATAGATTAATTCCAGTATTCCTCAGCCAAGAACAACATTTAACAAAAAAAAAAGAAACAAGGCCTAAAACTATTTTAAAAACAACAACAACACACGATGGAAAAATTGTTTGTTACTGCAAAACATCTGATTAATTTTATGCCCTTTTTATACACCGCAAAATAAATGCAAGACCCTTTTTTTTGCCTTTTTGCTTTGCCTGCTCATTTCTCAGTGTTTCTCTCAGAGCTTACACCAGACATAAGAAGGCAATAGTGATATTTTTGCAGTTTTGAGGCGATATAATGCACAGACGGACAGTCCACGAAAGAAATACATCTGAAACATACAGAGGTTAAGAGTTAGGATCTGGGAGCTGTACAACGCAGCAGTCAGCAGACACATGTCTCCATCAAAAGCTACAACAAGAGGCCTCAACGTTCATCATCACAGAGCTCACGCCAGGGCTGCACGATGTTAAAAATCTGAGGAAGAGAGAGATGAACAAAGGTATCTATCTAAAGACAGGTATGATTCATAACAAAGTTTAAAGAACAAAGTGATAGTTGTTGAATGATTTTTAATCATTCTCCCACTTCTCCCGATCATCATTTCTCTTATGTTCCTGATGCTGAGCCCAACTTCTGTCATTTTTTCTCAACCTACAACTAAGTGCATTTGTTTTCTCTCTAAGCCTTGCAGCTTTGGGAAAAGCGAGTCCATCATTCATTACTCAAGCAGGAAAATGTCTTAGAAAAGCTGAAAAATGGCAGTAATACACCTCTAGATTCTCTGGATTTACTGTCTCAGTTTCTCACTTCATCCTTCTGACTATTCCTGCAACCAGGTTCCACTTCCTACTGGCCCCTTTAGCTAATCCTCTCAAAACCCCTGATAGTTTTATGGCTTGGTGTAACTGACTTTAGGATGAGAGAAGAAAGGGCCGGCAACCACAGCTTAAACCAGTAATTGGTTCAGGCTTGAAAACTGATACGGACGCCTTGACCTCTTGCCAGTCTGGCAGCCAGAAAGCCTCTCTCCGTCCTGTCCGTGTGCCTGCCTGACTGCGCTGCCTGCCTCAGCTCCCCTGGTCAGAAAAACAAACACTGAACGGAGAAAATGTTTTTTCCTGGCTTACACCTCGATCCCAGGGCATGCAGCCCACAGGCTAACCAGCAAATGAACAGGGGGCAAGAGGCCGCTCTGAGGTCTGACAGTCACATAGTGAGGAAAAAAAAAAAAAAAGTGAGGAGGGAGACAAGACTGAGGGTTCACTTGTGAGGAAGAAACCTTTTTGAGCCAGATAGCGAAATTATAAAACACAATTAAAACTGATCCACAGAGGATGGAAAAATTCTTATTCCAAGATTAACTTGGTCATATTTACAGTCAAATATTATTTCTAAGGTGTTACGGATCCTACTGTTTCTGATGGGGATTAGCGAGAAGAACAAGAAATGGTCATTTTCTATAAAACAGGCAATTTTCTGGAATATTTGATGAAAATATGAATTAGTTTTGAAAGGGAGGGACTTTTTGAGGTGCTGTGAATATCTTTACATGGTATTAGAAAATAATGAACAGCAGAGCAGAGTGAAACAATCTACATGAATGCATTTCTATTGGAGGAAACGATCCGCATGAAGTTTTGACATGTTGGTCTCTCTGCTCTTGCTCCACCAGGTATTTTGGAGATCAAGTCAGTGGACGTGGGGGTGGTGGCCATCAGGGGCCTCAGCAGTAACCACTACCTGGCGATCAACAAGAAAGGAGTGCTATACGGAGCGGTGAGTAGCAGTCTCAGTCGTTTCACTGCCATCTACTTCTCCCTCTATTGCTCTACTTTTTCATTCTTGTGACTGGTGAATTCATCTGATGATGTTGTCAATCTAAGTGATTCAAAGTCTTGCAAAAGAAACACTTTTCTTTAAAGTCTGGACTCTGCGGCTTTTCTCGAATGCCTCTTAAAACAATGGACAAGGCTGCAAGACTCTCTTCCAGAAATAGGAACCGCAGTTAGTCAATGTGAGCTCTCCTCTCTGCTACCTACCTCTCCTCTCCTCTCCATTCAGAAACAGGAAACACAATCCTGCAGTTTCTCTATTCTGCTTCAATCCCTCTGGGGAGCGCAGCCCTTGTTTCATCTGTTTTCTCTCTCTTTCTCCCTCCTTTTCTTCATCTCATTCTCTCCCTCTTTTTTCTCTTCTTTTTACTCTTTTCCATACTTTGAAAGGACCCAAACTTTCAGCGTGTCTCTCTGGAGCCACACCACAGATGAAATGACACACGGTAGAAAAGAAAGAAAAAAGAGGCATTCTGTTGCATGGCCTGAAACTGAATTCCCATGACGTCTTCTGCTCGCTGCAACACAAACCACAGTAGCACGGTGGTGAAGGGCTGGCGTTTGATTACACTTGATGGGTTTACACAGTGACTTCTTTATCCAGTGGTAATCAAATGAAATCATTGTTTCATTATATCGCCAGATTAATACATGCGAGTTACACAGATGATTATGACGGCCTTTAGGCTTTACCATGATTGTAGAAAATTCTCAATGAAAACCAAGCATGGGTGGTCTGGGTATATACGTATATAATATATAGTTTAACAGCAATACTTTTACTTTTTAAGTTCTGACTTGTAATTCATGATTGACTATTATAATCTGATTTCATTTACGATTACAGTCCTTTTTTTATAACATCTACTCCACTAATCATTTTAATTGAAAGGCAGCCAGCTCACACACGCTGTTTGGTTGTACTGAGCAC
Organism: Trachurus japonicus; assembly: GCF_045865225.1. Lineage (NCBI taxonomy): Eukaryota > Metazoa > Chordata > Actinopteri > Carangiformes > Carangidae > Trachurus > Trachurus japonicus. The sequence goes on from NC_140918.1 coordinate 18,416,396, forward strand.
CAGCATTAGTGAAAAAGCTGCACAGTGACTGTAAAATATTCTCATTTTGCTTTGGGAACATTCAGTTTTACTTCTGGAACCAATTTGAACAGCTGTGGCCAGATACAGAGAGAGAGAGAGAGACTGAGTTATATTGTGCATTTGTGTGTGTGTTTTTCTTGTGTGTACGTGTGTGTGGGGGCAAGTACATTTTTGCTCGTGAATATCAACTGTATCCAGTTAACTGGCTGTTTAAGCGACGTTAGCCTTAAGCACAAGGGCAGCTTCCAGTAAACTGACAAATGTTACTCTCTCAGATCATTTTCTCTTCATTTACCAGTGGGTGGTCACTGTGGTAACGTGCGCCACAAACACGGTGTCACGATGCTCTTTGCGGGCGACGAGCTCGAACATCTAAGACGTCACACATCTCATGCTAACCTCTCTGCCCCAGTCTCATCGTCTCACTCGGGGGAAATGTTCTTTAGTAATGGCTGACCATTCATTGATCACAAAGAAGTAAAATATCAGCATGTTGTTGATGACCTCAAACAAGGTCCAGAAGGTCAACCACAACATTAGCAAGCATGAAAACACTCAATTTCTCCGTCACAAGTAACTAAACCCCCAGCAACCATTTACGATGTTGTACAATAATGATGAAACAGAAAGATTAAAGAGAACCCACTGGAAAACTTCTGCTCCATTACATGAAAAGCATCTGCTGACATTAGGCCTACTTATTAAATACTGTCATGTCTATAAATTACAATCTAATTAGGAGAAGAAGATGAACAACAAACAGAAACCACACATGTATATCAGACAGCGACTCTGACTTTGGGGTTCCACAGAAAAAAAAGTGGATGATTCATGGTTTTACAAATGTTGTCTGATAAGTTTTTGATCGTAGTTATTAATAGTACTGTAGATATTGTGGATTAAAGCCATTATCTTGATGCTCTCTGCTCTGCTCGTATTCACACTCCTCATTTCTCCTCCTCCACAGAGGGACTTTGGTCCGGACTGTCGCCTGATTGAGCGCATTGAAGAGAACAAGTACAACACCTACGCATCAGCGGAGTGGCGCAACAAGAAGAAGCACATGTTTGTGGGACTGAATGCCAACGGAAAGCCAATGAAGGGGAGGAAGACACGGAGGAAAAACACAGCCACTCACTTCCTGCCCATTGTGGTGCAACCACGATGATTGGACATGTCAGCCATGGGAGGACGCTGCAAGACTGCAGGGTATCAGACTTTTTTTTTGAGTTACAGTGATGGCTACATTGGACAGATCTGAATGGGATCTGAATGATGCACTGAGAAGGACAAGAATGGAAACCTAGAGACATTTATCTCCGATGGATAAAGACAATTCTATTTTTAGAGAAAGAAATAAGATATATTGCTATACAATGTATATATTATTTTCTGTTTTAAGTTATAAAATACGTAGGCACAGTAGAAAATATGAAAGAAATGACTTCTGTGCCAAAATGTGATTTAGTAACTCACATTTCTAGATTTGTGTACATGTGAAGCGCTTGACTAGGAAGAAGTGAAACAAAATGACAGAAGGCAAATATGCAAGAAACGAGAGGAAAAAGAGAACAAGAGGGAGGACTGATGGAAAGGTGACTGACTGACTAAGAGAAAAAAGGCAAGACAGGCAGGAGAGATGAAAATGGCAGTCGAATGGCTTTGGTCAAGAGAGCATCAACACAGCAGCAAGTCTATGTTTTTTCTTTAAATTTATTTATTTTGTGTAATATTTAACAAAAAAAGTGAAAAAAACAAAAACACAAAAAGACAAAGTCTTGTCTTTTTTACCATTTATGCTTCTTTTTGAATACTAATCATTTAAACCTGAATAAATATAAAATATATATTTGTCTTTAACTTGTTTGACTGACTTTGAATCTTTTTTTAGAGAGTTTCACAGCTCAATTACAGGCTGCTCACACGGTTAACACACAGCAACGAGAGAAATAAATGTATATTTTGATGAAAGATTTAAGGAAGTTCTTAAATCAATTATGATCAAACAGACACATTTGATTGTGGAAAGACTTTGGATTCAAATGAAATAAGCATTGTATGAGAATGGAGAAGGACAAGCATTGATTATATTGATAGACTTTGATAGAGTATGTAACATTACGCCTGGACGGAGCCGAACCCATTCAATGATGAATGTTGTGTGGTTAAAAGCCACTGAGCAAGTAATGGAACCTACGCTATTTTGCCAAACTAACATTTCAGAAAGTCAAGAATGACCTTTTATGCACAAACATTCAAAAACATTGGCAACTAAAAAGTCAAGACTTCCTTTATCAAAGTAATCACCGTTTATACCAATTTGAGTGAGTCAGTGGAGTACCTTTATTAAACCAGGACATGGATAAGGAATCTGTAAGAGATTAGACTTTTGAAAGAAGCCCAGCAGTCAACCTGCTTGATGAGTTCAGGGGTTTTCATTTCTCACTGCTAAAACCTCTCCCTTACGTGCACATGGCAAACATGGCTTCCTGCGGGATAAACACTGTCTTTTATGTGATAACAACAAAGACGAAACAGGCTTTAGAAATGGCCGACACGCAGGCACAGGCACACACACACGAACACACTGGGTAAAGAGGTGTGTGCATCAGTGTGGTCTAGCAGCTGGGAAAAGCCTCCTCCTTGACCTTACTCGTCTGAAACCTGTTGCTGTGCCCCCCGAGACAGAGAGACACATGGAGCAGGGCATATGGTATAACGTAAATATCACTCCCTTGTTTATCACCTGATTCTAATTAACTATGATGTCATGTTTTCTTTATTCCTCTCTTGCTTCCCCTCTCTTTTTCTTCAACTCCCTCGCTGGTGTTGTTGCTGTCCAGGTCCTGCGATTTCGCCCCATATATCCTCAACCCCCCCCCCGCCCCCTCCACCGCAAACCCCTCTCCACTGTTTTTCAGTCTTTTGTCATGTCGTGGTAAAGTTCAGACAGATTCCAGAAATTAGTGGGATCAGACCTAGAGCAAGGTTATCACACACACACACATATACACAGACACACACAAAATCCCTATGCCCAGGGCTGCAGCAGTTGTAATTTGTTCATTGCATACATCACTTTCAACTCTCTGCCATCTGTTTCTGTATGTGTGTGTGTGTGTGTGTGTGTGTGTGTGTGTGTGTGTGTGTGTGTGTGTGTGTGTGCGCGCAAGTTAATTTCCGAGTATGATGGAACCCACCAGAGTTGGTCCATCCCGCTGTGTTTATTACAAAAAGGTCCTTGATCCTCTTTCTGTGCTCAGGAATCCTCGGTGTCTCACACTCATGTCAAAACGTGAGTAAGTATGATGCATCAGGGGGATATTCAAATTTCCTTTCATCCTCCCAGGGCATCTAGTCCTTTGTTTATATGATTACTTGGGTGTTCTGTAAACGACATATCAAGTACAATTACTTTGAAATGTGTTCAAGAAACCAATCCACCCCCCCTCCGACTCTCCCCTCTGCCTCCCTCATAAAGTTCAAGGGCTGGCATTCCTAAGCCAACATGTCTTTATTATTTGGTGGTACCACTTCAGACATCTACATTATGTAAAACCTCCCATTATTAGAATATGGAAATCTGGATTCAAACTTAGACATCCGAGGCAAATTCATCCACTTGTCCATTCAGAAAACTTGGAATCAAGTCTGCATATATATCATGAGTAGACCACTTGGAATAGCTCGATGTATTTTTATTGCAACTTTAACATGACTTAATGTGCTCTTGCCTTTACCCGTAATACACAGCAAGGCCAGACTTTAAAAGCGGGGCATTTATTCAAGACAGATGTTTCACACTGATTATCAACCCCAATGACATCTGAGTTAGTCTGTTCAGCGGCACCGAGCCACACATCGTTTCTCCCATTTCTACAGTGCGCCTAACATGTTTCTAAAAACTGTTTGCCAATGTCATTTTTTAGTGTTGTGCTTGGGTATGTTTGGTTAGTGTTTGGTTTGTTGAGGCATGTGGCGAGGCTCAGTATGCGGTTTCTGTTTTGACTACATCAGGATCTATCGGACCTGTGTCGGACCTCAAATGAAACATACACCATCGGCTTCACACGTTCACAGCTCCTCTGTTTGCTCAGAGAGTCTTGTGGCCGTGCGACCTGACCGCAGCAGCAGCTGTGAATATTTTACATCCCGGGGAGAGGGGGTGAGAGAGCCAGGGAAGGGGGGAGAGAGCGCGCAAGAGAGAGAGTGAGAGAGCGAGAGCGAGAGAGAGAGAGAGAGAGAGAGAGAGAGGGGTTGCGAGCTTTGAATCAGAGAGAGAGACGTGTGGGTTTGGAGGAGAGGTGAATAACTGAAAGAACTACAGTCCTGGGGGCATTTACAGCAGTCAAGAGGGGGCGGGGGGCAAAAGGCAGGAGGGGAGATGTTTGTTGAGAGGGTAGCAGTTTGGATGGGATGCCAAAGGGTGAGAGGAGGGGGGCAGTGGTTGGGAGGAAGAAGGGGTGATGGGGGCGATTAAAGGAGTTGCCAGAAAATTTGGGGTTGGAGGGTTGGGGGGGGTGGGTTGGTTTAAAGAGGTATTTGCAGAGGTAAAGAGGATTGGGGGGGCGAAGGGGCTTGGGGGCAATCATTGGAAGCAGACCAAGGGAGTTCCTGGAACCCAGGAGGTGAACCAGGAGTCCTCCTCCTCCTCCTCCTCCTCCTCCTCCTCTCATGTTCAGTACTTTTACTTAATTACTTTTTGTCACCTCCACAGCCCAACCACTTGTCATTGTCTTTCAAGTCATAACCTAACACATAACTTCAGTCTTTGCTTTAAAGTGGAAAAAATCAATATGCTGTATTTCATTAATGACTCCGATGACTAATGTAAAGTGAAATGGGGTTAGATGCTGGTTCTAATAAAACCCATAGAAAACTGTCACAGCTCTTTATGTTTTATGCACATCTAGTCTCACAAACACAAAAATGCGAGCAACCACTACCACCGAAATAAAGGGCCAGTGATGAGCTGCCGAAGACAGTCAAAAGTTTTTATATTGAAAAATCTCAAAAAGAAGTTGGTGGAAACCAAAATAAAGCTACAGTAAAAGAAGAGCTGGCAATTAGTAAGCCAGACACCTGAGATAACCAGTTGGATGGAAATAATGCTCACCGTCCGCTAGACACACGTACTGTAAGGAAGCGACTGTTTGCAAACATATTAGCCAGATAGACGCTAATGTCATACAGTATAGTTGTGAGTCTGACGGCTTGTTTTGAGTTTCTCTGCCACCTATTGGCCAAAGGTCCTAACAGTCATAATCAATATCAGTCATCCACAAATGAGAAGAGAATGTGGAAATGTGTATAAAGCTGCAGTGGGAATAATGACTTGACAAATTGTCTTGGTGATTATAATGCAACATAGACATGAAGGGAGATGGGGTTTGGTTGGTTTTAAAAAAGAAGAGAATAATTTCACTAATACTTAGAATATTTATAAAAAGGGTAGTAGTGGCAGTAAATGGTTTCAAATCACAGATCCAAACCTTACAGCTACAGAGAGGATAGAGGCAAAAGAAAACCTGAAAAAGGTGCAGAGATTATACGTGTTAACGGGATTTGAATGAGTACAGATGGAGAGGTAGATGAAGACGAAGAGATGAGCTCGGTGCATCATGGGAAGTCCCCCATGCAGCCAAGGGCTATGACATTATGACTATGTGGATGGTTCAAGGCAAGCCTGAAACAATCTTTACTTCTGGACACAAAGTGATGGACGGTCCCATAGGAGAACCTCTCTGTACTTTTGGAGAACATCTAGGAACATCAAGTGAGGCTGCGTTCTGGGAGCACTATGGCAAGCTCATTTAACATTTAAAAGCTAAGTTTGCCTATCCGGGATTAACATTATAGACATCAACGTCTTTCTGACTAGTCGTAATTATATTTTAAATAGTTGGACTTTTCATTCAAGATATCTGTAATTCAGTTTTACCTAGTTAAAAAGAACATTTCAGATATCCACAACTACATTCTTCCTCCGACAAATTACGTCACTTTTGCCATTCATGTGTACTGTATGGGGTTTGTCATTCAGTTGCAGATATCCGCTATGTGAATTACGCATATCTGTAACTGAATTATGAATATTCCTAATTCCAGTTTGAGGTATCTACAATGTCATTTTGACTAGTCATAATTCCAGTTACAGATATTTACAATGTAATTTTGCCTAGTCAAAACTTAATTTAAGATAAGATAAGGGACATGTAGATATATTTAATTGAGGTGAATTAAAGATATCTTGAACTGGAAGTATGCCTAGTCAGAATAAAATTGTAGATATCTCTCAAATTGGAGTTACTATTAGTCGTAATTCAGTTAAAGATATCCGTAATTCACATAGCAGATATCTGCAATTGAATTGTAGATCTCTGTAAAGACAAACCCCATACACATAAATGGCAAAAGTGACGTCATTTGTCCTAGGAAGAATGTAGTTGTGGATATCTGAAATTGGCAAAACTGAATTACAGATATCTGCAACACATATCCAGTCTGGCTTTTAAATGTTAAAATGGCTTGCCATAGAGCACAGTGTTCTAAGCGAGGCACTGACCACTGTCACATCATGTAGTTCACGCCCTCCCGCCTGCCCCTCGACACAAACACACACACACACACACACACTGCTGCTCTGCGTTTTCCATCTCCCTTTCTGTCCCGTTTCAGAGGCGACCTGTACCTGGAGCGCAGCCTCAGCTCCAGCTCCATCTTCACATCTCTTGAGGGCTTCAAGTTTCCTGCAACAGGTGGCTCAAACATTTGCCTTGGCCTGCACTGAGGTGAGGCCTCTGTTTATCGATGTCGGAAAGAAGGGAGGAGAGTCAGGGGAGGGAGGGAAAGACAGAAATAAAGAGGGGGAAAAACCTCTGATAAAGTTAAAGCGTGTCAGCAGGAGAGAGTAATATTCGGAAAAGTCACTCTGACACAAGTGTCCTAAAATGTGAGTCATTCAAGAAGTGCATGTTTCATCTTAATGCATTTGCTTCATGGAGATAGAAACAAGAATGTAAACATGTATTTTGTACTAATATTTTTGTCAAGGCTTTGATAAACCTATGAAACATTTTCCAGAGCCTTAGCCAGAGCAGGGCCAAAACCCCAAAATTAGTCTTTGCTTGTCTTCCCTCGTCCAATAGGATTTTTTTTTCTTTTTTTTTTCCTCATATCTGCCTCACTTAATTCATTTTCTTTCTCCTTTCTCTCCTCTGCTCTGCCTTACCTCTCCTCTCTCCTTTCCTCACCTTTACTCCTCCAGCCCCCCTCATCTCCAGAGGAATATGCCTGCAGTCTAAATGAAAATATATTTGTTGTTTTTGTTGGCACTCTCTCCTCTAACTCCACTGGCGTGATTTAGCCTTAGACCCTGGGTCGCTGGAAGCAGCCATGGCAGCAGAAAGCCTCTATTAGTCCTTGATCACTGGCTGCCTGACAGCGGAGTCAACATGCGGGGCATTAGGGCCTGACATGGGATCAAATAAAGGCTAATTTATTGGGTGCCTGTACATAGTGAAACCACATTAACCATTCCCTTTCCTGGTTTTGTTTTTGAATAATTAAATTAGCTGAAATCAATAAATGAACTAAGTAGATGAAAATAAGGGGTTGTTATTTTCACTAAAGCAGAGAAAAAAGTTTTTATGATTTATTTTTTAGAACATTACAGCGTCGGCCAGCTGATTGAAATAGACATAAGAGTGAAAAACACCACCATCTGCCAGGGATGATTATTTTAATTTAACCATTAATTACTGGTATTAACATTAAAAACTATTTGACACCTAACAGATTTTTGAGATATGCTCTTGTGAATATCGTATTGGTTTAATTTAAAGACAGCATGGCTGCCAACCTAACTTTTTTCTTTGTGGAAGGCATTTGCTGATTTAAAAAAAAAAAAAACTCTCCAGGATTTGGTTGAATGTCATGTTTACATTGCAGGGTACCGAGTTTGATACAAAGCACTAGAAGCTGTTATGACAGAGAATACCTTTACCATCTGCTATTGATTCGTGTGCATTTTCATGTAGAAAAGTGTTATCAAAAAGATTAAAATCTGAGTATCACTCCCCCTGAGGGCTTCTTTAATTGCACCGACCACCAAACTTGATGTGAACCCGTCTGCAGGATGGATTAAATGCATTTAGACATCAGTGCTGTGAACCAAAATTACCACACACTCACAAAGTGATAATGGTGAGCTTGTACAAGGTCACTGTATTTCTGGAGCTGTATCTGTTCTTCATCATCATGTGCCACAGAATCGAGCTGAAGTACTTTACGATTCAGACACTCTTTCCAAAGGCTGAACTAGTGTCGCCAAAGAGCTTGTTTTCAGACCATTTATTACTTAGCAGGATATTTCAAAAGCTACTAAAGACAGACATTCGGTCAAACATATTTGGTCAAAGCTGATTTCGGTGGGCCTGGTGCCGGCAGCACATGATCATTCAAAACCCTTGAGCTGTAATTTTGCCATGATGTCTCACAAGACGAGCTTGCCCCCGAAATTGTGGGAGGCAGCATCGCACAACCGCATCCAACAAAACTGTCGAGGCTGAAAATGACTCTCACAAGCTTTCATGTTTACAACTGACTGCAAGCAAATTAAAGCCGTAGCCTGTCTGACAATGTGCACCATCATTCGCAAACGCGGCATCGTGCATTTTTGTTTTCTCTGGAAAAAGTTTCACAGTGTTTTTACACAGATCCAAATCAATAACTTCCAAACATCTTATACTGTGAAGCCTTGGTGGGAATGTGTCGTCTGCAATAGCTTTCAAGTTCTTTATGCTTGTTTGTTTTGGTTTGTTATATTTTTTTCCTGCAACACATGTAGTCATGAGAATTAGAAACCCATTTGATTTTTCTGGTCAGGGTCTAAGCTATTGTGAGGACGGGTACGGCTGAGGGTTCTGTGTTATGTGTGGTGAAGTAAGACCAGCTTAAATATGCTCGACATGAGGTGAGGTGGCAAAAGGAGTGAGTGGGTTTTTTGTGGTGGTGTGGGGAGATTGCTGTGGTACAAGACTACAAGAGGGTTGTGGTGGGAGTTTGCAATTTTGAAGGGAGTGAGATCAGCGCCTGTGTGTGTGTGGGTGTGTGCGCTGGAGCTGGCTTACTCTACATCAATGGAGTTGGTCTTACACAGTTTAAAACTGTCAAATGCAAACACAGACGCGAGTCTTTTCCAAAATTGTCCCATCTACTTTTCTTTAACATCCTTTAACATCATTTATAAAACTGTACAGCGGTCCACAACAAAAGTTTAAATGCAAACACAATAATCAGATTCTTGAAACTGTGTGCAAGCACACCATGTGAAGACTCATATTCAGCCCACAACTAACTATGAACCATGAGTATTGATATCTTTCTTGTAAAAAGCAGAATATCAAACAAGACAATGTTGAGGGCTGCAAAAGCTGTTCATGCAACAAACAGGAAATAAACTGAAAAACTCATCAAAACTGGTCGATTTGGTGCAATATTCATAGAAGATTTTATTGGAAATCTACCAACGCTTGTCATTATCCACTTATATAATGTAATCTGATGCAATTCGATCATTATTTCATTGATTGATGTGTTTGAGATGAAAATAAATAAGGATATTTAAAATAATATTGCTTTCTGATATCATTCTTGGCATTTACTGTCCAACCAGGACCGACTACAGCCCGACCGTCTCCTCTGAGCTCTGAGGCATTGGGAATATGGAGCTAGTGATGAGAGCTCAGAAGTTGAGTAATGAATCAGATGCGACTGGTTAAGAGTTGAGTTGGCCTGTGTCTTTTAAAACAAAGAAGTGTGTATGGAATAATTAGTGCCTTAAAAGGACAAATACAATATAACACAGCTGGCCTTAATATGTATCACATTGTGGATATAACATATTATTATTAATTTAATATGAAGCGACATTAAATCCATGAAAAGATCTTTATCTGGATTCAATTCACTGCCTCATCATTTGTCAACAATTTCTTTGGTCTTAAAACTGTTTGTGCATACAGTAAGATTCAGAGTTTGTGTACAGGCAGGTACCTTTTCTTGTCAACTCAATGTACCACAGGTAACACACCGACTATGCGTAACAACCTCACACAACCCCACATCTCATAACCCAAATCATAGCTTCAGGATTCTGGTGTCGGACCAAATATAAAATGTAATGTTTAAGGTTCCACATCATATATTTTGCTAATAATAATATTAATAACTCCCACTCAGAGACATTAGAGATTCCCAAGTAAATAAAGTGCTTTCTTTTCCCTGAGTGTTCTCATTTACTCCCCCTTGAGCTGACCTTCCAATGGCTGTTGCTACAATTGAGCTCATTCTTGGAGACTCTGGATACTTCACGACACACAGGCCAAGAAAATCAACAAATTTGCAAAAGAGGCTCAAACACCACACAGGTGTCGTCATGCAGTGTGTTCAGAGAGTCTTCAGACCCCATGTTTCAGCCTTATGTTCAAATAATATGAATTCTTTTATCCTCATCAATCTACACTCACTTCTTCATAACGAGAAAGCAAAACAAGATTTTAGACATTTGTGTATTTTAAATTAAAAACTAAATATCACAATAATTTAAGTATACTCAGACCCTTTTCAGTACTTTGCTGAAGTGCCTTTGGCGGCAATTACAACCTTCTTCTTGGGTTTGACACGACAAGCTCTGCACACCTGGATTTTGAGCCAGTCTTCTCTGCAGGCTCTCTCAGGTCCTTCCAGGTCCTTCCCCAGTTGTTAGATTGGGTTCAAGTTGGGGCTTTGGCAGAGTTGTCCCCAAGGCACCCTTGCATTGTCTTGGCTGTGTGCTTAGGGTTATTGTGATGTTGGAAACTGAACCTTCAGTCCAGTCTGAGGTCCTGAGCAGCCTGGACCAAGTTTCATTAAAGTTAAATTTGAATAGTACTTATATCAATATGAAACATCAGTTTTTCCTTTTTAATAAATCCTCATAAATCTTAATAATGTTTTTGTTTTGTCATTATGGGGAGCTGAGTGTAGCTTTGATTGATGAGGGAAACATGACTTTAAACAATTCTGGACAGCTACAATGAAACAAAAGGTGAGAAAGTAAAGCTGCCTGAAAACTCTGTTTGAACAAGGTCATTTGCACAGACTGTGATACTCGTGTGCCTCTTGATCTTCAGAACCATGCTCATAATGTCTTAGTTGTGATTGGAATTGGTTGAAAAATATCCCGCTATGATGAAGTCTCAGACTATGTGCTAATGAGCATGTGGTTTTGCACTGAGAGGGGTCAGTGTGGGTGCACAGCGTGTGTTTTGATGGCACTGTTCAGCCAACCACTTGGAGCTGTGGTGACAATACTCGGTGACAATCCTTGCAACTGATTTTTACAAAAACTATTAGGAAATCATACAGTTGACAGGCGAAAGAGATTATTTTTTTGCTTTTTTAACCTTATTTCAAAGTTAACTAATACACAATGCATTGGATACTGTGACCTCTTTTTAGCCTCAAAGTGCTTTGGCATTAGAAGCTAAAACAGAAACAGGTTGCTCATAATCCCACAGCTTCACCTCTTCACAATCCCAAATTCACCTTGGTGCATGAAAAGTTGACGAACTGTAAAGCAAAAAAACTACTCTCATTTTCGGCCAAGTGGTGACTTTATTTTGAAAAGTAACATACAGTGGATGGTGTGCCAGGATTAAAAAGTGAAAAATGAACAAATTAATAAAACTTTTAGCAATATTCCCATCCAGGATGATGTTTTACATTACTGTATATTTCTGAGGTGGTAGAGTGAAGGTTTAATTCTTATTCCCTATACAGTAATAGCACAATTTTCTTGTATTGGATTTCTTACTATTTAGGTAATGTAATTTGAAGGATTATTTTTATGATGTCACTTAAAGCACTTTAGGAGAGGTAAGTTAAAGCCTTAACCTAATCTAAGAGAATGTTTGATTAATTTGTAAACTAACATAGTGGAGGACACTGACACAATAATTTCACCTTTTTCCCTCTCACCCTCTCTTGGTCCCCTCTCTTCTTCAGAATAGTTATACACTGCATTGATTTTAATCACAGATATCAGGTATAAGAGCCAATATTTTCAGCCTGATCCTGCTGGGCCTCACAGAGGAGAGAAAGAGTCCTGTGAAGGTTTGTGTGTGCGTGGATGATGTGTTCCCTACAGCACCGAGCTCACAGAAGCAGTGATGAGGTTTTCAATGATGCACTTTGCCTTTCAGCACAGCACAAGACGTCCCACTGATTTCATATTCTGCAAGTGCTTCGTGCCAGTCTGTCATCACTGGACTGCAGCCTCAACTGACTTCTATTATCGTGCAGGTTCAAAATGCTTAGAGGTGCCGCAGCATTTAAAGGATCTCTGCAAGCGTCCAAATCAGTTATTCATGAGGAAAGAATGTTTTGGCTATTTTCAGCTCTTGTGCTCGAGTTGTTTATTCTGAAATGATTGTCAAAGGTTAATCAAAAGCAGCCAGATACATTTACTTGATGAATTATAAACACACCACAGCGCGTCTTCATGCAGGTGAGAAATACACTGTCCTGTAATTCTACTCTTTAGTTACAGTTTAGATTTGACTGTGCACGTATCAAAAGCTGATCCGCACCAATTCATTACTGAAGAAAACCGTGTAATCCATTTATGTTGTAGCAACAAAAAAGCGGAGAGTGCAGAAAATTTAACTGGATCATGTTTTCATCTCTTAGTTTTAGTTTTGCTAACAAATGATAAGTGTGCAGTAGAGGCAGTGTGATGATGTCTCAATGGTAAGAGCACCCTGAGTGTACATATTACTGTTAAAAAAAACAGTATCCTGGCAAATGTGAAACACATGTTGGCTCCATATGAAAGCAATAAACAGCTTCTGGCCCCATGTCCTCAATTCCTGCCATCATACAGGGCGAGCGTAGATAATAGCAATGATGACTGTCCAAAACACATTTATTGCATTAAATTATTTAGTATATGGTGCTTTCAGGCCCCTAAGGTTATACAACACACAATCATTTGCCATTAATCATGCAGTTTGAAATCCTAATCAGAGTCATGTGTGAAAGCTTAGTGTAATCTTAGTAATGAGTTGATTTTTCTATTATATGACTGTCAGAAGTTGTTGATTGTCATACTGCCATACTGGCTTACGCTGAGAAACTGAAATGCAATATTTTAATTTCATTTTCTGATATGTGATATTGTTTTTATTTTATAGTTTCAGTTCAATAACGCCATACTCCCCACCAACATAAACTAAAAATTTTGATCTTAATAGTTTAATAGTTTGTGCTTTTGTAATCGCAGTCATACGTTATACCTACATATGAATAACAATTACACCACATATTTTTCCATTGGATGTCCTATAGTTAGCATAGTATAGCATGCTTGCCGCTACAGTATTGTGTCCTTAGCAGACACAGGCTGACTAGTGCCCCCACAGTGTCCCCACAGTCTGGCACCCCAATTCACACATGAACACACAAATCATCACGGCTACAGCTTTAACAAATAAAACTAAAAGACAAACCGTTCCGCAGTACATTCTTGCTCATATTTTTCTAGACACTGTGGACAATAGCACCAGACATTAACTTCAAAACTAAAGCTCAAAACCAGAGAAAACAAAAGGAAAAGACCTTCCTGAAAAGATTTGGCTTTATTAGACTGTCAAAAATGATGGCCCGCTAATAGGAACCGCAGGTCGCTGGAGACTTTGTGGCCTGAGTCTAATGCAGTCCCCCTCACAGTCTTTTTTTCACTGCGGAGAGAACAGTGGTTATGGCAGAACGAGACTAGGACCGGCAACCGCAATGTCACTCACAGCACTGTGCCCAGACCCTCTGTGTGTGTGCATGTGCGTCAAGGCATTTCTATGTGTCGTAAAAAGCGCCTGAGCTGCCTGTCCATCCGTGACCATCTACAGTTATGTGTGCATGCGTGTGTTTTGTCTCTCACCCGTCCTGTAACCACCCTGCTGTTTGATCACTATAGCATAGAGACTGCGTGAGGACAGTGGTGGTTTGGACGGGCATTCTTCGTCTATCCCCTCAGGTCACCTACAGATCCAGATGTGAGATAGCTTGTAACCTACAGTGACTCTGGTGGCGTCTGGTGGAGACCTCCAGCAGTTCAAAGTGTTTAGAGTCTGCAGCTGCCAAATTTGGCGGGAAGCGATATTACGCTGGAATTAGTTAACCTCTGTTGTGCTTGTGAGAACTTGTGAATGTTTGTGTGTGTGTGTGTGTGTGTGTGTGTGTGTCCCATAAAGGATATCAGACTATTTCATAAAGGGCTCCTAAATGCTGTGCTGCTGCCGGCTGTTTGTTTAGAGAGAAAACAAGCCGAATGAGACAGGGGAAAGAGACTCTTCAATTTCCTTATCTCTGATTCTCCTTGGTAACTGTCCAATATCCTCAGAGAGTGTGCGAGTGTGTGTGCGCGCATGTGTGTGTGCGTGTGCGAGTGTGTGTGTCTGTCTTCTCCTGCAGAGTCCAGTCTGTGCGACCTGCATTCACAAGCAGCCTCTTTCGCTTTGCCTTCCATAGTAACAACCTCCATATGGCCGGCGTTATGATGTTGTGCTTTTTCTTGCATGAAATGGATCAGATACAACTGATGATGGCTCAAGCGTTTTACAAAGTTTTACAAAGTTTTCACAACACTTTACACAACAAATGTACATTAAACATTTTACACACACACACACACCAACAGTGAATGTGCCTTGATAAGGTAGACTTCTCTGTGTCTTACATCTGCCCTTGTTTATAATCAAACCTGTCCTCTGTACCACACCACACTGAACTTTAACTAATATCAGAACATTAAGAAAATAAATTAAGACACACTGACTGTTCTGCAAATAAATCATGCAGAACAGAGCAATAATACAAAACCCATACAAAACCACCTTATACTAAAAGGTCAAAAATGACCCAGAAACACTGATAATCAAAGGTTTGTCATTTACTAGACACTTATTTGGTGAGAGTTACAGTACCAGCTTTCTAAATGTCATGTGTTCCTGCAGACTGTTAGTTTTTCATCTCACAGGGATTGAGGCTGCAAGATGAACTGTGAGAAGTTGACAAAGATAATGGGAATTATCTCAGGAAGATACCACATTAGCCTTTCTACAGAAATCATCAAACCACTGTATGTGACTTATCCTAGGATGCTTATTCTTTTATTTTAGTCACAGTCTTAATCCCAGGAGATACAGTACATTATAAACCCTTTCCAGACAGTTTCAATTTCAAAATTTCATATTGCCCTTTTTACATCTAGCTCCCCATCTCTATACAATTCTCCTTGCTTCCCCGTCTTGTTCATCCTGCTCTGCCTGCAGCTGCCCTCACACTGACATCTCTCCTCCTTTTTCTCTCCCGTTGTTTTATTAGCAAAGCTCTCCCAGCCAGATGTACTCTACACTCAAGAGTTTATCTTACCTTGGCTTTAAAACTCAGGTCCTTCACATGATTAAAAAGAGTCAGGGACTGTGAACAGACTTCAAAAGAAGGAGAAGAGGGACCTCAGGGAGAGAAGGAGAGATGGACTGAGCTCTGAATGATGACGATACGTTTGTTTTCATATATGTGTGGATTCTATAAAAATATAGCATAGAGGCAAGAAGATTTTTTTCCTTTTGAGTATATGTTTGTGTGTTGCAATGACAAAAGCGTATGTAAAATGCAATGCAAAAACACTACACCTAAACCAGATTTTTAAAAAAAGACCAGCAGGATTACAGTCTTTAAAAATATTTTGGGGACATTTTTTGCCTTATATTCGATAGGATGGTGTAGAGAGACAGGAAAGCAGGGAGAGTCTGGGGGAACGATGAACTAAAGATCGTCTCAGTTGGGAATCAATCCGGCAAACAGCGCTTCTGGGATGTGCTCCCTAACCACTCAACCACCGAGCGCCCCTTGTGTGGTCTTTTGGCATTTTAACAGACCAATACAGAGAATATTTCATATAGATATTAATGGTTCATCAGTAGAGGAAGACAACAGCTGTCCCACTGTAAGTCTCACACCCTGATCTCTGCACCTGACTGTACATCTGAGGAGTTCACAGAAGAACCTCTAGCTCTTCTGTAACGCTGTGACCAGGTCTGGACTGTAGGAGGCCCAGATAAACTCTCAGACTTTCCCAGGGTGACACCGTTCAATCCGCTAAAACCAGAGTACACTGGAACAAAACCTTTGACAACAGCATGTCTTGACACACAGTAGACATATTTTTGTTTGATTGGCAAACTACTGTAGCCTGTTATTTTGACTAAAGAGGGAGTTTTGCTGGTTCTCAGAAGCTGTTGTGAAATGTGTTTGAGTGATGCATCACAACCTGATACCTGTTGCAGCCTTTGCTGCATTCTAGTGTAGACACAGCATCACAGCATCACAGCACAAACTGGGCAGGATTGTGTCCTTTAAATTGTGTTTAAAAGTGTTTCCCCACACCCAGAGCTGGTGGAGAGCTTTACCAAACACTCTAGTAAAACTATTTATGGATCACCGCAGTAACCCATAAATTGATGCACAAGGACAGCCAGAGAAAAATTGTACGATCATGTTGTTAACAATGTGGGAGGTACCCTTCAGGGGGCTTCCCTCCTTTGGACTCTTATATGTACGTGGTCACAAACCTTGAGGTGTCTATGACCTATAATTAAACAAAGCTGGATGAATACATGGTCCAAGCGCTGCCGCCACACTGAACCCTCCTCACAGGGTTGTGATGTGATCTTGCTCTTCATTCCTGTTTGAACATAAGCTAATATTTGTTTTGAATGGAGGCAAAGCTGAAATGGGAGTAATGGATCAATCCAGCAGTGACTGTTGCAGCCTACGCACGCCAGTATAATCACACTACACATTTCCATAAGGAGTGAAGTCGTATGGATACAGTGTTGGAATATGATTCCTATCATGCGCTCAAGGTTGATGCACCAC
Organism: Trachurus japonicus; assembly: GCF_045865225.1. NCBI lineage: Eukaryota > Metazoa > Chordata > Actinopteri > Carangiformes > Carangidae > Trachurus > Trachurus japonicus. Next base: position 18,433,397 of record NC_140918.1, read on the forward strand.
TGACTACTGGCATTGGATTAGACTGAGAGTTTCTGAAGGTCCATTTGTTTCCACAAGTAAGAAACTTCTTCACACCGTGAAACTTCCTGCTCAAGGACAGGCTATATATCTACAAGTCACATATCACATCTGTCTGTGCAAAGGGATGGAGAGCAGTACAGTTGGAGGTGAGACTTTGATTGTAGGATCTGGTCAGATCAGCAAATGAGGAAGATAAAAGCTTGCACATAAAAGAGATAAGGCTTGCTGTCAGATTTCATCCTGCCTGGACCTGCACTAAAAACTTCACGGAGAAGATAAACACCAATACAACATACAATTAAACAATAACAGACAGTGCACAAATACCGTCTTAGATCAGTAGATGTTTGACAAGCAGCTGCAAGTACAGTAAAATTATTCAGAAAGGTTTAATAACATATCCACCCACCACATGTGGATAATGCAAGCCAGGGGTCTGATTAAGGATCACCTTCAAACTCTGGAAACCCAAGTCCTCTCTAATGCACAAAGTAACACACACACACACGCGTACTTCTGCAGACTGCGGTAGTTAACCAGAGACGTTTGTTGGCTGAATATAACAATGGTAATATTCAAATATGGAGAACCAGCTGGCCAACGTCGTCCTAATTGGTAGAAGCCAAGAATATTTCTTTTGTGATGATGACTCACCTCATGCATCTGTTTGTGCGTGTGGCCAAGTACACCTGTGTGTGTTTAAATGATACAACTGAAATTGTATATCTGATATCAAGTGATGGCTCGTCCTGCACATGTGCAAAGACTGGAACGAAAGGAGGGTTTGGCAACAAGACTTTAGCAAAATGAGAGATGGCAAAAATATTGTGTAATTCTGGAGTTCAAGTTGGATAAATAATATCTGTTATTCCAAAGTAAAATCAATAAGCACAGTGTAAACTTGCTCCAAAATCATGAAATCTAATGGAATTATATCCTGCTTTACAGTGCTTTCATTCAAGTAGCAACAAAACAGCTTGAACCCCTTGAAGACTCAGGGACTTGACTCATTTCAAGTGTTCCTGTCATCAAGATGGCTGTGATCCTGGCTCTGCCAAATTTTACAATAAGTTTAAAAAGACAACCGTTTGATAACATGAACAGTGTATGATCTCCAAGTAAAAATGAAAGTATTCATCAAGTTTAATGTGACATTTCATGTTACAGAGAGCAGACAACACAACGCGACCAAGTTTGTCCTTGGATTAGTTCTACTGCACATAAATGCAATTTTCACAGGGCTGCACCTACTGTAACTACTATAGATCAGTGGCGGCTGCTGGTCTTTCAAGGGGAGGAAGCTAATTTTCAGCCTACAACATAAAATTTGTCCATTTATTTAAATAATTATATGCTGCCCCATTGAAATCCATGGACGCTGAGCTTCAACAGGTTTAACGCACTGAGACACTATGAATGTATGAGAAGAAAATCATGTCAGTCGACCTGCGATAAGTAGATGACTCTGAACGAACTTGTCTTCGAGTATTACAGTATAACACATTATCACAGTCAATAAAATTAACAGCAACACAAACTCAGACAGAAAAAAAGACCTGGTTTTGCTGCACTGATGGTCTATAACCATAAAACATTGAGTTTATCGTAATAAAAATGAGAAGATAAGAAATCTTATTTTGTAGGAGCTGTAGAGGTTTTGAATTTAAAAAAAAGACTATTAAGATGTTAAAATAACCACTTTAAAGTAGTTGGAATATGTTAACTTAAGGTCAGGTCCTCTTCCTGTTTGTTGTGTTTTGTTCTGGAATTCAAATTCTCAGATGCCTCTGTTAAACATTTGGTGCAATACTACAGCACTTTGCATCGAACATAAAAAGGGGTAAATATCTCCCAGTTAAGATGGAAAGGAAATAGCGAGGTCAATGAGTCAGTGGCAGGCAAACAAATCTCATACTGCATTGCAACAAGTACGTGCCACAGACCCCCATGCAACAATACAACTGTACATATTTGTGTTTTGTTTTCGTTCTCCCTCTTTGGATATGACGCATGAGAGACAGAAGCGATGCATGGAAAACTACAAACACCAGTGTATCATCCAAGTGTGAAGCATCTTACAGTTCTCAGCCCGGAGCCTTGGACCAACCTGCTCATCAAAGACAGAGGGGGAATTACCCCAGCCTGATGAACACACACCCATACATTCACATTAACACACACCCACACACACACACACACACACATACACACACACACACACACACACACATACACACACACACACACTTTCAAACAAACACAGACACAGGTCTAATGAGTCCCAGCTGTGAATGGTTGCGTGATACAGCAAGACAACAACTAATGTGGAGAGGAGGTAGGACATGTTGACCTACTAAACAGAGAGAGAAAGAGAGAGAGAGAGGCAGAGAGAGGGAGGGGGCGAGAGAAAGAAAAAATGGAGGGAAGGTAAGAGAGATGAAGAAGATGTAGCGGTGAAATTAGGAAGTGGAAAGTGCAACAGAGACGTCCACAGCTGTGGACAAGTGACTTACTACAGTAGAAAACACAACCGCTTGTAACTGCCAATGGCTAACACAAATACTTCACTGAGCGCTTTATTGCTTCAATTTCTGACAGTAAAACATCAACAAATAAAAAAAGAAAAAAATGAATCAGTGCATATAGACTCATCCCTCAGCAGTTGCTGAGCGGAAGTGATGTTAGTTTAATCACTCTTGACAAGCTCCATATTGCAGAGAAAAACCAGTCTAAACACAATTGCCATGTGTTATTCTGCAGCTCGTATATGGCATTGAGAACAGGAATATGTCTCTCACAAAAAACTTGAAAGAAGAGAAATTAAGAAAGAACTGAAGGCTGAGTGTTTGTGTGTTTGAACTTAACTTTGCATCCTTTATTTCACTGTGGTGTTGACATCTCTGAACCAGAGAATGTGCCCATATCCCCCATAAAATTTCCCTCAGTACTGTCAGTGCCTGTAACGTCAGTTTTTCATTATCGGTCAAAGGAGCAACTGCTGGCTTTGTAAGTTAAAGTCTGCAAATTTTGACTTAACATTAAACAAAGCAGGTTTGTGGGAATTTGATTTAAGTGTGTTTAACCTCTGTCTGGAAAAGCGGCAGATTGCTGTTCATGAGTCAGAGTGACAAATTAGGAAACAAATCTCAACCTGCTTTTTTTCTTATCAACGTATTGTTCATATTCCACAGTAGGACAGGAACATAGTCTGAGTGTGAAAGGGAAATGCAGTTGAAAAGCATGGGAAAGTTCTATTCATTTTTTACCTTGACTGAATATTATATTATTTTTTAACAATAGGTCATATCTGGATTACAATTTTAAGTCTTTGTTTCATTATACAATAAGGGATTTTGGCATTGAATGCATTTAATGACCCCTCCAATGTAAACCTATGGTCAACATTTGAAAAGCCTTACATTTGAATTTGAAAGGATCAATGTAATTCAAAATAACGTTTTTAAAACAGAGCAGAGTATGTACAGTATGGTCCCGCGCTGTCAGAAAGAGAACAACGCTGCAGGTGAGATCATGATAAAACCATATACTACATAATCTCTCAAATCCCAAAACCCTCCCCATCTCTCTCCTTATCTCCTTGTCTATCCATCCATATACGTTATGTAAGAGTATCTTCTGACCTCACTCTCCTACTGCTCAGGAGGATAAAAATTAATCAGTTTCAACGTTTCTGTGAGACAGCAGGAATGTGTCAGAGCAGACACATTATTCTCATTGAGAAGACTGGATCAGACAGCAGGGCTCTGTGTGCTGATGTTTCACTGACACACGGCTCAGGCGGGGAAACCTTAGAGTGCAGAGCTCACAGTAAAATAATGTCACTGTAAGGTTTCTGCACGCCACCCTATTTTAGGTTGGGCGTATTTACAGATAATCACCATATTAGGAGATGACTCATCTTCCATTGGCATGAAGGGCTGACGTATCAAATATCACGGATGAAAATGTCATAATCGTCAACTTCCCTGAAACCAATCACACCTGCAGACCACGAAACCAATCACACCTGCAGACTAAGTAACCAATCACACCTGCAGACCACGACTTCCTTAAAAAGAGTTTCCAGCTTTCATTGATATTCACAGATATGGAAACTTATGGATTCAATAATACTTAACCATCTTCATCAAAACCCAATCAAGTCCTAGCAGGCCTTTCAAAAAATGTTTACAAACTGAGCTTTTCAGTGGCAACTATAGGCATTTGCACATTGTCAGGAAGACATCATAATAAAAACTGTGGCATGGGACACATGGGAAACAAGGACGAGTATAAAGTACCTGTTCTGTTGCTCTGCCAACTGCTGCTTTCTTCAACTCATCCCTGGCATCAGTAACAGCACATCCAGGTTTGCCTTTGAACGAGGGTCCATCAAAGCGGCCGTCTGAAGGGAGTTATTTTCTTCCAGAGTCATGTTGAGCTCTGGCAGATCTGGACCACAAATACACTGCAGAGGATATGAGAAAACAAACATTCTCTGAGATTTACAGGTATCGGTACTCCTGAAAAATTGCTGTTTCTCTGGCATGACGGCTTTTGCCGTGGTGGATGTCTTCAGCCACACCACTCCAGAAAGAGGTCTGGCACATCATTTAATGCAACGCAATGAGTGTACAGTAACATAATAGTGAAGATGGAGTAAACCTTCTATGCTGCCAGGGCACGAGTGAAGTACCAAATCTTTCAAAACTTCAGACTCTTTAAAGGAAGCCTCATATTGCAGGTATTGTCTACTATGGCACCTTTCAGTGCTTATGGATCACTTTATCTATTGTGGAAGAAGAATTAAAGGGATAGTTCAAATTTTGGCAAATTGGCCCATTGCCATAATCGCTATAGTCAAAGCAGTAGGTTTGTTACCTTTATTTGTCGGTGTAAGCTAATTTTAGAACGGCGGAGCGGAGCGGCAGGCTGCTCAGAGCTACAGTATGGAGGCTAAAGGAATTTCCTGGTTTCCCTCATCAAACTCATCAAATACAAAATCCCAAAACGCTGTCGTGGACAAGTTGTGACCTGCACAATCACCACGCTATGAGATAATAATGGAACATTACGAAACTGAGCCGTTTTCGAGGTAAATACAGGGTAAATACAGAGTCTGCTTGCTGAAAAACTGTCCCTGCACGCAATGCTCATCAGCGGTTTTGCATGAATTTACCTCTAAAACAGCTCCGTCTCATAACGTTCCGTTGTTATCTCATAGCGTGGTGATTGTGCAGCTCACAACTTGTCCACGACAGCGTTTTGGAGTGGTTGGGTTGTGTATTTGATGAGTTTGATGAGGGAAACCAAGAAATTCCCTTAGCCTCCATAGCGTAGCTCTGAGCAGCCTGCTGCTCCGCTCTGCCGCTCTAAAAATAGCTTACACCGACAATTAAAGGTAACGAACCTACTGCTATGACTATAGCGATTATGGCAATGGGCCAATTTGCCAAAATGTTGAACTATCCCTTTAAGTTTTACCACAAATTGTGTCACAGTGTAAGTAAAACAGTGTAGCTAACAGTTGGCTACCCAATTCTATCAGAGAAAGTATATCGCTAACTAGTGATGGCACATTCTGTTTTGGAAGAGCGAGGGAAAAAAAATGACAGCTCAGGTATTTAAGCAGCTTGGGAACAAGATATCTGTGTTGGAATTCAGTCTGGTAACAAGACCAGGTGCCATACCGGTAATGGGATTTGTTACCCAATCCAATACTTAACTATTTTCATTGATTAAAAGCCAAAAGCACTCATAATAACAACAGGGACTGTTTCAATGCAGTGTTGTGTTGCACCTGTCAGCAGGTGAAAACACAGCTGACTGGGATAAATACCTGAGTGCGCTGCAGACACTGTAAAACAAACAAATATTGCAATAATCACCTCCCCACTAACATTTTAAGAGGTGAAGTCAACCACACCACAGCAGCTGGTCAAAAATGGTCTGAACACACACATATCATACACATAAGCAGGGAACCATATAAATGTTTAAAACTCTCTATTACAGTTACTTTCTCCACACATACACACACGCACGCTTTCAGATCTGGCCACCCAACACTCATCTAGCTAATAAAGCTTTTGGGTTGCAGCCCAGAGAGGGGCTGGTTTGAGGGGCTGTTCAGAGTAAACAGAGCTTTAAAAACAATAACAAGTCACTTGTGAAAGATTCTGAGTTTGCAGCGGCTCTGTGGACTAATAAACTGTGTATTAGCGGGCAACTTTATTGAGACCCCAGGGGAAATGTGTGGAGGTGTTTGCTTGAGGAATCCAACAGAGACCAGACAGCCTGGTGTCGCAGAGTCAGGAGGGATGACACATCTACACACAGATGCACTTATAGTTCATCACTGTCATAGTTATGGATTTTCACCAACAGATTCATCAGACTTTCTTTGAAACTGAAAAGTTTTTTTTTTTATGTTGAAAGCCCAAGTTTATTGTAAACGAGAGGCACTGATGCAGCAAAACCTTTGCCACAACACAATGCGTCATCATCTCGCAAACCATTGTGTACAGATTAGTTTGTTACGTCAACAGCTTGTTTCAACAGCTTGTTTCTACTCTACAGTCAGAGAGGGTGCTGTAAACCTCACTATGTTGAAGACTGGATTCAGTCCTACTGCATTGTATTTCATCACTTCAAAGCCGTAGTACAGTAGGAAGCAAGTTCAACATGTCCATGTTTTCATGTTGACATGTTTTCAATATCAAGCTAAACTGAGCCGAAGCTTGGCTGGCCTGGATAACCTGTACTATGAAGCTGACCATCAACAAGGTCAGTTAACACTAGGTTGACCTATCCAGCTCAAATTTGTGTTAAAGAGGTGGAGTTGTTCATTGAAAGTGACATTATGAGAGCTATAAATAAAGTACCATTTATGAGACATGAGAACTAATTCTTATACATGTCAGTAAATTGTTCCAACATAGTGAAATGTGACACCTGACTGAAACAGAAAAATACTAGAAATTACATAAGTGAGTATGCTGTACGCCAGCGTTTCCTCATTATTCAAATATAAAATCTTTTGGTAAGTCGAAATGGAAATTCAAGTGAGGACACTTACAAACACAAGCACACACATGGCCATGTTCTGCTCTACACAGTCTCCACAGACCAGGGAAGAAATGAAATAATGTTCACACTGACAAAGAAAAAACACACTCTCCATCCAAAGTATGAGCAGGGAAAACAGGCGAGCAGTGCAGTTAGTGAGGTGGAAAAGTATTCCTCACACAAAGAACCAGCACAAAAGGCCAGGCAGGCTGGAGAATGGAAGATGTAGCCACAAAATACTGGCTCTAAAAACCACACAAAAAACAATAACTGTTGATCTTTGGGGGCTATAAAAAAAAAGAAAGAAAGAAAAACCTGCCCCAATGAGTTTAATGTAGAATTGTAAAATTAGAATGTCTATCTGCTGTCTTTTTCCGAATCTGAGACAGCAGCGCCAATATTAATGCACCTCTTAGAACACAGAGGCAATGATATTTAAACTGGATATTGAGTATTTGTATGTGAGTGTTTACATGTTTGCAAAAATTACAACAAGGAATAGCCAAAATGCCCCCTGAAAAGCCCCCCGCCCCCACACACACACAGTGGAATCTGTACTGTGTTTGTTTTGTTTAATTCCAGACCCCCAGTATGAGGGCTGACAACAGTGAAACAGGAGCTGAACAAGGGCCAGACACTGCCAGGAATGAAACCAAAAAGTACTCACTCACACCTTCCTAAGCCTCGGCCAAGCTGCACTTCATCTGTCATATTTACAGCAATCTTGAAACCATCTCTCAACAGAAGAACAGGGGCTGGGCGTACACTAAAGGAGGTCGTTTTAGGGTCTACTCATGGTACCTTGTACTGCAGAAGATAACATTTAAACAAGAGACAACATTTGAACATGTGAATTTTCTAGAAACTGTAAGAGTGCCAGAGAGACTAATATATTATTTTGACTTGATTAAAACTAACCAAGGTTAGCACCATAATTTAAATCTTACTGTTTCCACAAGAGAGACGCTACGAAAATGAGTATTCATTTAAAAATAAAATGTAAATAAAACGCATTCAAAAAGATCACACTTGACACAATGCCAAGGGTCCAAGAGAGAAAAAAGCTCAGCAAAAGTCAATGTTATTGTTAAATGATACATTCAAGGTTTTGAGAACTTGACCTTCAGGGGAAACACCCGTAAACACTGGGCAGTAACAAAGCAGATTTCAGAAAACAGATGTTTAAAAATCCAGTGACACAAAAATATTTCTTATCTTGGCTGCATTAACTGCTGTGTAATATCTATATGTCAGAACCTCTGCATCTGTAAAACATGTTAGATGACTCATCCTTCATTTCAATGTGATTTAAGGCACCCCCTACCCTGCCCTGCCCTGCCCTTGTTATCGAGTCAGACATTTGGCATGTCATGGTAGGAAAAGCACAGGTGTAATTGAAAACATGACAAGGATTCCCTTTGGATGCCAGGGTTTTTCTATTGTGCCTGCAGGCTAACATGACTTACTGCAAGACTTCATGGAAATGAGTCATCATTGACAAAATTCTATTTATCTCATTTTTCATCATTGAGCCATGTGTTTTGACATTTCCAAAAGACTGTGGTTAGTGAATTATTTATTAAATGTCCCATCACCTTTGCCCTCTGACACAAGCAAGGGATGTGTATGTCTGTGACTGATCTTTTTCACAACGGCAGACATTTTGTCTCACAATAGCAAGGAAAAGCACACGTGCTATTAATAACATTAACAATGGCTCTGTTCTATTCAAGCGTCCCAGTAAGTCGTGACGTGTGACGATGAGTCAGCATGCATAATACCAGGAGCCAGAAACTGAAGCAGCGACATGGAATTTAGTCATTAGTCATTTTTATTACACACACCTGTGCTTGTCTTACCGTGTCGTGTATATGTAATATGTCACGCCTGGAGACATGTCCTCATGTCTCCAGAGACTTGTGGTCTGTGACCTCTTTTGAAAATTACAATCAGACCCAATCCTATCTAATTTGGAAATACAGTACTTCCCATTACTGTAGATATCTAAATACACTCACTGACACTGAGATCACTGGACTGAAACACACTATGAGAATGGTAGAGAGTAAATTCCACCTGTATTTTGACATTATGACAAACCAACTACCTCTTCCAATACAGTCAAAATGTATCATTAATTTTTTGAGCATCTTTGCCGTCAGGTTTTGTAAGTTCTTATTTCTACAACTGAGCCTTGGGGGCAACATGCTAATACAAACATGTTTGACATCATTTCAGGATATAACCCCCCGGGAAAGAGCTTGTGTACAAACTATACAAGCGATGCTGATTTTTTATTTTATTTGAACGATATGAGCCGTGGTCACTGATGGGAGAGCAGGATTCATCTGTGCTTCTCCACATCCAAACAGACAGGCAGGTAATTTTAGACCCCGGGAGAACAAATTGGCCTGTTTCACCCACACAAGTCAATCAAGAGAGTGAGGGGGAGGGGGAAAAGAGACCGACAGAGAGAGAAAGAGAGGGTAAAACAGTGAACCAGACAAAAGGCATAAGATAACACAGAGAGAGAGAGAGAGAAAGACAAAGAGTGAGAGAACAAGAGAGAGAGAGAGAGAGAGAGAAAGAGAGAAATGGAAACGGACATAAAGAAAAAGCTCTGTCTCTCCATCCTCCCACTGGTGGTCTATGTTCCCACTGTTGCCTCTCTTGATTTAATTGCTTGGGTAGGAGTGAGATCAGAGCAGCAGTTCAGCACGAGTCTTCTATCAGACTTGAGAAACAATAACAAATAAGAAGAGATGAGAGAACACAAAAAAAGACCAGAGATGATAGAAGAAAGAATGAGAAACTAGTGAAGCATGAGGAAAAGGCACATAAAAAGTGCTCAGTCTGAGAACAAGGAGAAAAGGCTGAATAAAAAAACTTGAGCCAAAGAAAGGGAGGAACAGAGGAAAAGCAGAAACAAGGAGAGCTGGTGGTCCATTTCCTCGTTTTCAGCTATATTTAATTACCCAAGTAGGAGTAAGTTCAGTAGATCAGTAGTAGGAGTAGCAGGCCTTCATCAAAGCAGCAGTCACTGCTTATTAGAATATTATTACAGAACAGCAGCAGCCAGCCAGTGGGCTGATTACTGACTGGGTCCAATGGGAGGCCTCATTTGACTGGAATGTATGGAGGCTGAAATGGAGAACAGGGATAAACACAGAAATACCATTTATAGACTAGACGTTTTGATAGACTTTTATAAAAACTGTGTCCACAGGAGCGAGTGTAAAAGACCAGGCGGTCGTTTTTATTATGCAATGACTTCTCTACGACTTTAATCCAGCTGTGAACACTCTTGTTTTTCATGTAAATCATAAGAACAAACGGCATTTTCATCTGATGGCTGCAATAATCCATAACCTGAGGAGACAATTATGAAGATAATCAAATAAATATTATTGCTAGTTTGTACTGTAGACCTTCACAAGAGGACATTTCTAATAGTGGATATAATAAATCAACACTGAGAAATGTAATAAGAAAAGATTATGTAGAAGAATAAATCTAGCCCAACGCATCTGTTAAATTCACTTTTGTCCAGTATTTTTGGTACGGTAATGTGTAGTTTAGGAAATGGGATGGTAAAACAGTAGATTAAACCACCACAAATGTGTAGAAGGAAGCAAAATGACCAAAGCCATGGAGAAGCAAAACATGTTAAAGTTTAATCAGACACTGGAGCATAAAGACACAGGATAGGTGATCAAAATACAGCACCAATCTATGAATACCAATTCTAGGCTAAAACTGGAGTAGAACAGCTTTTGGGTAATTAGCATAACTACAAGATTTTCAGATCATATCCTCTCCTCCAATCAGGATATTAGAGACTGAACTGTTGAGTGGCTGGTTGACTGGCTGAAATTAGGCAAAGCCATGCCTGATATTTATCCTCAGATTTGATATGGCTGGTTGACATGGTCCTCTGCTATACAACACAACACACGCACACAAACACAAGCAAGCACGCAAGCCGTTTGCCTCTGCAGCACACACCAACACACTACATCTCTCCAAACTCACGCACACACAGAAACATACACACACCTAGTGTGGTCCGACCGACGACCACCGTGACTGAATGAGACACAAACACACAAACCACAAGCATTCAGTCATTGCAGACTGAGAAAATATTCATGCAAAGTTTGATTTGGTAGAATGGATAACGTGTGAGCACAAATTTAACACAGGGGGCAGTGTGCAAGAAGATTCACGTCTGTACAGGCACACTGTACACAGTTAATGATGTATTGTTGGTAACAAAGACATTCAATTGGAGCTCAAAATAAAACATCTCATAATATTAGGAGCAAACCAAAACCTATATACAATAAACTGTACAGAAAGGCAGTATCTATATTTTATTTTTGCCAAAAAAAAAGAAAAAAAGAAAAAGCAACTTCTTTCACCTCTTTGCTTTTTTTGTTCCAGACTTTTTGGAAATACAAGGTCTCTTCAGGCAGCTGAGTGAAACAACTGCCTTGCCGAGTTGGATATCCACTATTTGGCATGTTTTTACTAATATGACTTGGATCACAAGTTTAAGTACGAGCCCTGCCAAAAACCACAACGGTGTCAGCCGGGGTGGTGTGGAGGATTTCTGGAGAATTATGTCTGGGATTTCAGTTTGGGCAGTATCTTTTCTGAAGTCCTGGGATTAATCTCAGTAAAACAACACAATGAAGCACTGAATAAAATGTAGTGCTTTCAAATGGACTGAATCAAATGTCTTCTTCACTCTTCACTTCACTTCACTCCCTCCCTCTTCATCCCCCGACGCCCCTTTTTTCTGTCTCATACAGACACAAACTGCATCAACACGAGCACATGCCAAATAGGAGGTGGCAGAGTGCGTGTTCATGTGTGTGTGTGTGTGTAAAGTTCAGGCACAGAGGGAGTCAAGGTTGGTCTAATTGGTGGTTGTTTGTATGTCTGGGAGAACGTGTAAATGATGGAGGTAAGAAGAAAATGAAGGAAAGGGAGGGAGCAGGTGGCCTCCTTCATCTGGACCACAGCTGTACACAGCATGACTCACACACACTCCTACCTTGACCAAAAGAGAGACACACACACACACACACAGACACACAGATGTACAACTTGGAGGCATATGCACACATGTATGTTCAAAAGCATATTTGCAACTGCACGACACTAAAACACACAGACATCTTGAACAGGGATGTCTGTGTCACCCACTGACACGTGCTTTGATATGGAAAACAAATATCAAAACATGATTTCTAATGAATCATTCAATTACTGAAACAAATGTTTTCATGTCATGTTCTCATGTTTGCTGCATCATTACTCATTATGCAACAGCAAACATCTCACCATGTACAACATGTTTAAAGCTTCTGATCAATACCATAAGGAAGTCATCCGCCCCTAATTATTTGACGGAATGCTTTGGACGATTACGTCTGAAGTTTTTGCCCCATCATCATAAACTGCCTCCAACTCAGAAAGTCAACCGGTGCACTTATGCTGAGGAAATGAACCACCTAGATCCTTCCTGGAAAGCAAGATGTTCAAACATTTCATCACTGGCAGGAAAACAGTCAATAAAAAATAATAAAATAAATTGTACAACAACATGTAGCATTTCAAACTGACGTCTCTTAAGTTAAGATGGCTTCCATTTTTCTGCATGGGTCATTGCATTTCATTCACGTTTTCAGTCAGGCTCTAAGGGCAGTTGGCAGCTCTCCTCTCTTCTCTTTCAAGGGTTCACCTACAGGCTATTTAGCCGAGTGTGTGTGTGCGTGACATGCGGGTGCTTGCCCTCCAGGGTGTAGTTAAGGTCCTTTGGAGCTCAAGCCCCCCCCCCCCTTGATTCCTGGAACACTTAACATAGCACATGCATGAACATACGCATGCACGCACGCACACACACAAACACAAACTTAACTACACAGAGGCGCTTCACTGACAGCGTGTTGGTCAACAACTCAGACGCTGTATTCAATTAGACTGGCAAGTGAAGTGACACAGACTCAACTCCCCGTCACTGTGAATTACATGAATGTTGCTTTGATTATAATCAAATTTGGAGCTCGATAAAATCAATAAGGCATATAAAATGTGTCATTTCATGGTAAAATAAATGATGCGCCAAACTTTTATTTGACAAGAACTTGAGCTGATGATGATTTGTACTGTAAGTCGTGCCAAAAGTGTGGGTTTATTTGAAATTGAAGGAGAAACTGTATTTTTTTTCACAGAGCCATTGGTTAGCTGCAACTAGAGCATGAGGTATTTGGGTGTCTCATGGTTGACATCATAATAAAAGTCCAAATTTAATCAATTTAACAATTGTTTCTTGTCTGTGATGTATGTGTTATGCAGTGCATAAGAGAGTCTGAGGTAAAGTGAGGTGAAAAGAACAGACGCATGCAACATGAAAGTGTTCATTTACTACATAAATAAACTACTAATTATTGTGAACTACTTAGTGTAGTTTGTCTTGCTGATTTGTGTGATGTAACAACACAGCCACGGATCAGGTATCAGGTACACATACACAGACAAGTCTAATTGTTCTGATTCTTCACCATTTTGAAACGGTAGCCTTACAGTCAATAAATCCAGGTATCTGAATAAGTATCTGGATGGAAAAAGTGGAAATCGGAACATCTCTGTCTGTCAATAATCATCCATTAATCTGCTTTGGAATAACACAAAGACAAGTCAAGAACTCTTCAGTATCAAAGTAATTCAAATATAGCTTATATTCCTGTCTGGTATATAAACATGGATGTATAGAACAGGGTTTCCGCTACATGTAATTGATCGTGGCGCACCGCCACGGCAAAATAAAAGCTGCCACACCTTCAGAATGATGATTTTTTTTTTATTTTTTTATGTTAAAACAATGTAAAGCAGGCTTTCCACTACCAGTTACCATTACTTTGCACCCTTTCCACTACACAGTTACAACTCTCGACTGGGTTTAGGTGCTTTTCTTTTCAATCACAGCTGAGTTCTTTATAGTTCCTCCTTAGTAAAAGCGAAACGTATCACCCAGCGCATCCAGCGTTAATTAACGACTCTGTGGGGCCGCGATTCTCTCTCGCACACACACACTTACACCATAGACTGTAAAAAGAATGGACGTAGCGTCCGTGACGTCACCCATTGGTTTTGGGGAGTCGTTTTTGTGACTCAAATATGGCGGCCTGAACAGCGCCATGTAGGATTGGCCGGCCGAGAACCCGCCCACTGGCCTCGAAGCAGCTGTCTCCGGAGCTGCTCGGACCTGTCACTCAACGTTTCCGCGCCCTAATTGGTCAGAGTTTTAACCTAATAACAGTAAAACTGTAGAGTTAAAAAAAAATTCACCCCCCTCAGAGTGTGTGCGGGGGTAGAAACTATCGATTGAGACGAAAAAACGTTCTGACACCAGGCTTTTAACATGTTTATTGAGGATGTAAAGTCGGCGATTTTAACATGGGGGTCTATGGGGAATGCTCCCTTCTGACACCAGCCCCCAGAGGAATCCGAGGGGATTGCAGTTTTTTGAACGCGGAAGTGAGCTTCACTTCTCAGACCGACAACTGCCCCCTTGACTTACACACACACGGGCACATCCCGGGCGCTGCACCGTGGCTGCCCACTGCTCCTCAGGGATGGGTTAAATGCAGAGAAAGAATTTCACTGTACTAGCTGTATATGTGACAAATAAAGTACCTTTACCTTTACATGGACAGGTAATGACGGTAATAAACATATGCGCTAAATCGCACTAATTAATTGCAATCCACCCCCCCCCCCCATCCCATCAGACCATCCAACGTATTTGTCAATCGCTGTGTTTTATTTTGAAAATTGACCGGATTGTCTCGTGTTTCTTTGTGTGACTTACTGCCGAAAAGATCGCTGCAGGGCGTGAGCTGGCCACGGAGGATTTGGACGACCCCCCCCCCGCCCCCGTCGCCCTCACCGCCACTCTTTTAAAAAATCCTGGAGGAAACACTGTAGAAAACCAATTAGGTACTTCAGCCTTGTTTTGATGGTGCCAGTATGACAACATAAACTATGCAGTTTACAATTCTGCAACAATGGACAGTTGTCTTGATTTTGTCTCGGGGGGACCAACTGTGTGAGTTTGAGAACTTCTTGGTTGGGGTGTTACTTGGGCTAAATGTCAGGATAATTCCCTAATGCCATTAAGTAACAACTGAGTAAATGCAATTCTTTGAGAAGTTTGCTAAACCAACATATGTGTTTTTGGAGTAAAATAGAGCAGAGTGCCTTTCAGACCTCCTCTGAAGATTCCTTTCCTTCTCCTTGTAGACTTTTTGTCTACGTTTTTTACTGTCTTACTTTTCTACATTCTTCATGGCTTGTTGAGATTCCATGTCTTGAATTGTGGTTTCCCTTTGCCATGATGGTTATTTGACTGAAACTTGGCATCACTCATATTCTAAATTCTTAACATGCCCTTTTTATGGTTTGAGCATTGGAAAATCATTGTATTTTCCATTGTTGGAGGAAGCCAATCGATGTTTGTTTAAACTTATTTGGCACTAAAATTTGATTAAATATAGCCAAGCGCGTTTTTGGAATAGAGGCATGATCTAATTCAATAAGCTGATTTCACCAATCTTATTTACAGATATGACAATACAGATTAAAACAGAAAGCTTGACAACCTCCTTCACCTGACCGACAGTAATGTGGGAGATAATTTGTCATAGACCACTGGTCTGATTTGATTAAACTTACAGGGACGCTACAGTACATCTTGTTATTGATTGGCAAAAGTATGAAAGGGATGGATGTTTATTTGCTCAACCAGGCAAATTGCAAATCAATCAGGATGGATACAAAGCAGATATACACAACAGCATGAATGCACGGCAACAGTGCATGACAAAACTAGGGCTACATACAGTACAGATATGAACTTTCAAGAAAGCATGTCAGTATAATATAGACTTGGCAGCCAAATATTTTATCGAGGCCTGGATATAGTCAAGTTATAGATCGTGACATTAAAGAACACAAACAGGCTCAAACAGGAACAGCACCATAAAGAATAAAGATGCAGAACAGAGAGCCACCAACCTCTAAATGTCACGCATGTTAGTCTTGGATAAAATAGAATGCTGCTTTGAATAAAATGTTTTTCCCTCCTTTTAAGGAAAAAAAAACTTAGACTCTTCTTTTGCTCCTCACTGTGCCCATTTCCAACTATATAATGACTCTGCTTTGCCGTTTGTCTTGGAGAAGCCATCCTAAATCTCGCAGACTTTTTTGTTATGGGACATCAATCTGTAGAACATCCACTAGAATCCACTGAGCCCAAAGTGCCATGAATCAGGAGAAAAACAGGGAATGGCTTCATTGAAGAGGTGCCAAACTAGGCATTTCTAAATGTACAATTTATACATCATTCAGCAAGTGCTTAGCCTGGCGTTTCATCAGAACACTTTTTCAGTTTGAAAACTAGAAGCAAGGAAATGAGTTTTACACCGAGTTTTATGGCCTCTCTGGAGGAAACGCACATAATTGTAGCTCAGGGATGACAGAGTGGATCTCCTTCACTTTGGAGCTTGAACCTGCTGCTTCACTGAACTCTCTGAACCATCTGTGAAGAGGAATTGTTGAATTGATCCTACAGGGGCTTTCAGCGGTTTATCATCTGGATGAATGGGGGGCAAAATGGAGCTTGCGGAGTTGTGTGCAGCGCAGCAGCAGTAATAGATAATCAGGCTGTCATATGCTTTTGAAGAAGAATCCACCCTCACACTCGATTCCAGTACCAACATCCAAACATTTCTCATAAACCATTTTCAGAAAATACTGCTCAACCAACATTGTGCAAAAAAAAAGAACTTGAAAGTGGAGATGAAACAATTTATTTGTGTTTTAACTTAATCTCAAACCCAAATTTAGCCCTGACCTTTTCGTTAATAGAAGTCATTGTAATCATTATCATTTTAAAAGTGCAAACATTGCTACATCTCCTAAGCTGTAATCAAAACACTGTATTGTTATCCAGGAGACAGACTTTTCTCAGGCTTAGTATTATAAAGCAGTCAGTTCCTTTCTGTTGTTATTCACTTCTCAGAATAGTATAGGTAATCTTCCTGAATCAGTGTTACAGACAGTTTTATCAATATTGATATAATCTCAAACTAAACACCAGTGCTGGAATGGAAAGTTTCCCCAGTCCCATCCTCCCTCAATCCCTGCACTTCTTCCTTTCCACTGATCAAAATTAAACTGTAGTGCAAACTCAAAAGGCAGAAATTTGGATGAGACGGAAACACGTCTTATCTTATTTTCATTTTTCATTTAATTTTCATTGGAGAAATAAACTCTGTTTAGTTTTCCACCACTGAGTAGCAAATTTCACTCTTCAGTATGTGACTCCATCATTGTCTACCACCTGCTTTTGCTTTGTCACATCCTTCTCCGATCACACAATCCAATGTACCACAACTTTCTCCACCATGACGTCACTCGTCTCACCCCTGTCTATTCCTAAACTTTGTCCTCCACCACATTTCCATCTTTCCCTCCATCTTCCTTCCAATATCTCTCCCACCCATCCTTTTCTCTATCACTCCCACAGAGCCATCAGTGCTTCCCTGAGTCCAGGCTTGTATATCCATTAGTCAATGTTATCTTCATGTCAACAGTTCCTCTCAAATATTTACAATAGTCCCTGGTGGGGGAGATATCCAGCCAGGGGTGGGATGATTCACCCTTTGTTAACACAGTCACCCCAAAGTAACTCTGTGCCACTCAGAAACACATGCACAAGAGTAATGGGCCTAAAGTGTCCCAAAACATGTTTGGTACACTGAAGTAGTACATGACCTTTGAGAACAGGTCTTATGTAAATTAAATACATGAGAAATCAAGCTGCAAAGTACCAGAGAAGTATCTGAGATGGAACTAAAACAAGAAGAAGAGCCAATAAAAAACTGAAAGTCTGACATTTTCCTTATGATCATCACTATCAGAATAAAATCTAATTGGTATGATAGACAACAATCACTGTATATTTGGGATGACACATATTAGTTAGTAGTTAATTGGGGTCATCTAGCTAAAACTTGTGGACAAATACAACAATACATCCTCCCTCGAAGGTCATAATGTTCAGTTAGTGCTACCTGCCCTCTCATTTGAACGGGGTGCATGAAGTACTAGAAGCACACACACCAACATAATACAATAAAATTCAAAAGCACCACAAACTACTGCCTCCAAAATGATCAGACTATACAATTTGATTTGCAGTTTGAACGGTTACAGGGGGAAAATGGTGGTAATGCAATGGTATACAATAGAATAATAATATGATTATAAATATGTAAAAATATATCTCAACATGAACGATTGAGAAAAGAAAAACCCAACATTCAGAAAGATTTTGAAGGTCTCAGTGACCACACTATTCTCCCTGGTCCAAGAGAATACCAACAATGCATCAGTGACACATTCTTTTTTAACCACGTCAGGCAGCAGCAGTAGCTGAAGCAAGGAAACAAAACTAAACATACACTTTGAAATACTGTATACCAGCAGTGGCAGATAGGCCACCCCAGGTTAACCACAGATATGTTGCACGTGTACACTTCGTAACACTTCCATTTGGGGACACCCACTGACAACATACACAGAAGGCACGAAAATAACCAAATATTGTAAATCTAAATACAAATGTGCACGTGTCGCACAAGCAATCGTGAGCCTGTGCTTACACACATGTATACACACAGAGACAAACACATACACATTTAAGCAACATAAAAATATATTCAGAGTGAGTCACCAGTAAACTCTGATAGATAAACAAGATGTTGGAGGCCAGCGAGTTTATTTGACATTTCTCTCTCTCCTCTTCTCTTTGTGGTGTCTCTCTTGGCCCATCTTTAACCATGACCTCCTGCTCTATTTGTTTTAGAGGTGGAACTCTGTGGAGTTGTTCAGGGAAACACACGCGCAGACGGACACACTTGTGTGCGTTCACACACACATACTGTACGAGCACGCGCAAAAACACACACGTTGCTTAATGGAAGGAGGAAATGTAGTAACACACTGACGTTAGTAAAATACTCAAACGTTTCTTAGAGGAGATTCTTTCCTTTTCAAGAATCTGTCTCCTGATCTGATCACTGATATTAAATCAACGGTCAGCTAGTGCTTGAACTCTGAGGACTTGTTTTCTCTGAAACAATAAATATAGTCAGTCTTGTTAAGCTATTTTGGATCTAAATCTAAAGCTTGCGAGACAAGTTTTGTTTTCAATTACTCGATTTATCCTTTTTATCCTTTTTTCCCCCACAGTTTTGTCAAACTTATTTGGAAAGCAAAACAAAGTCAAACCTTGAAATTAGTGAACTAATTACTGTAAAAATTTCCACAAGACAATTGCTTTGAGGGAGAATGTGCTCACACACTTGTATAAATAGATACAGATCTTTTATCACAATCAGCAAAGGATGTGGAAAAGAGCACAGACACAGATGAAAAAGGGTTAAAGGACCAAGTGAGTATTTCATAGTGCTGTCATCATGAAGTCATCAGCTCAGTTTTGATGATGATGATGCACCTTCCAGGGTAGTCTTTCAGCTCATGCTGCACTGGTAGTTAACCTTATACCTTCACAGACTACAGGGTAATCAAGGAACACCCACACATCAGTGTGCACCCAGCCACAGCCACAGCCACACACACACACACACACACACTTATTCTCCAGGCCTGGTGATGAGCTGGCATGTGGAGCGATCCGTGTGCATGTCGGGGTGTGAGGGGTAATGTTTCAAACCCACCCCGCCAATTTTGCTCAAAAACAAAGATGAAGTACTCATACTAAAACACATACACCTGTGTGGAAAATTTGGAATGAGCATCCAGAACTAATGGGAGTAGATGATGGAAAAAATATTTGGCAGCAGATAAAAAAAACATTAGGTTTGCCCATTAGTTATCAGGCTTTATTGATAGGCCTACTATTTACAAATAGCTGAAGGCATTTTGCAAACAAGAACACTTTTGGAATATTGAAGCATGCATTTGAGTAAATGTACAGTATGACAAAGAACTCCTCTCCTATTTCAGTTAATTTAGATTAAAAATTATGGTTTTCAAAGGTTTGGAGTTTGTACGATCAATCAAATTTTGGCTCCGTTGGTTCTTATACAATGTATCAGTTCTAAGACCACATAGTGTCATATCATATTCTTTAGAGCCTGCCTCTTAAAAATATTATCAACAACAGTTATCCCTATCGTGTTCCCTGGTCTTGGATAGAGGGCCATATTGACACAATAAGTCTGAATTGTCCAAAATCATGGCAGTAACACATGTTGATGTTCATGTTTTGTGGTGGATATTCCCATTTACTGTCACAATCTTCAGCTCAAGCCATCTCAAACCCAATTAATTGCAATTGCTCTACATGGATATTTGACCTAAAATTGGCTGTGTGTGTTTAATGTGACCAAATGCATCTTACTGTGTCTGCATACGTTTTTACTCATGTCTTTGTATTGCTTGCCATGTGCACTGTCAGTGGTTTGCATGCAGACTGTGTTGAATGCAAGTTTTACCACTTCCGCATCTGGTTTTGAAGATTCAATAGCCATTTTTGCTAAATCTGATTTCAATGCCAGAGAGTCAAACTGCAAAGACAAGTGTAACTGTAGCTTTGGCCTCAAGAATTATCATAAGACCAACAAGAATTGATTGTGGTCTCTGGGTTCACTCTATCACCAAGAAAGACACTGAAGAAAATTCCATGATTCGGTGCATATTTTATCAGGCACCGAGACAAACCACACTTAAAATCAAACTCAAATGCACACCCATTGTGCTAGAACAATATTTCCTCTCACGGGAAAGACGCCAAGAGACTGAAAAATAATGAAATGACTTCTCAGGATCCATGGGTATAGGATAAGGTGCAGATTCACAAGCTGCATGTGTCAGGTTTTCGCAACAAGACACAAATGTTAAAGATGAACTATGCAAGTACGGACGTTTTTCCGCTGTTTTGCTAACCCTCCTCCCGACCATGTGCATTTGTTTACAACAACAAAGCAGGCGAAAAAATCAATCAATAGAGCAGTAGATGACGTTATACAATATATAAGGTTATATATTTGTGTAGTTTAATCTGTCATAAACAAGAGATTACAGGTTACGGGGACGCGTTTGTGTCGCGGTGCCGCAGAGACCAGAGCTGGGACACCGGGGCGGCGGCCCTGATCTTACAAGGTTGGTTTTCAGCCAAGAGACGCAATAAGTGAAACGCACATTGAAGGCAGAGAGCCTCCATTCTCCCTTGTAACATTTAAGCCATTTATTAAACCCTCACAATTACTCCAAAGCTGTTTAATTAAGGTACAATTGTAGCATAGTTAAACTACAAATCCTGCATAGTTCCTCTTTAAAGTTACAACTGATTAAATGTCAAAGATGGAGTAATTGTGGCTTTCTCAGGATCCAAAGCAAAGCTCAAGTATTTACATGACTGACACATAGAGGCACATTCCTACATAGCTTACTTAAATTGTCATTGTACACAACTTTACACAAAAGAAAATTAATCTGCAACTATTCTGAAAATTTGTAAAGTAATTTAAAAAGTAACATAACTGGGTCTACAGCCATGCAGTGGTACTTATGACAGCATGCTATCACTCTGATGCTAAGCAGGTATTGTGTTTACTATCTGAGTTTGATATGTTTGCATGCTAACACCACCCCACCACCCCCCGTCAGACGCGCACCCTTCCGGCCGCCTAAGCTTCGATTAAAATCGATTTTATGTTCACAAAGCTTCGATTATCAAAATATGATAATCGGGTCAGCCCTAGTAGATATGGTGATATATCTGACTGGATCATAGAAACATTGGACCCAGTGGCAGCACTAGAGAGGGAGTGACCGGATAAATACAGTCTGTTAACTTTGTCCTCTGGGGACCAAAATGAATTTCATGGCAACCCATCCAATAGTTGTTGGACAAAAGGGGTTGCTGGTTAACGCACACGGTCATCCCTAGAAACTCAACCAAACACGGCTCTGCCTTCAGTCTGTCTCAAGCTTTCCAAGAGTTTGTAAATGGTGTTCTGTCCACAATCACACTAACAATAACAACCCGACCACGAAAAAGTTATCCTTTATTAGATTAGATCACTTTTCCAGTAAACTATGCTAGATTGAATCAAAAGTAGAAAACAAAACGAAAACAAAATGACAAACCAAACAAAAATAATGTCTTTCTTTTAAATTTCAACTCTCAACAGCTCATCTTCCTAAGGACCTTGATTCTCCCACTACAACAGCTGAGTAACATCTCCTGTTGATGCTGTAACATACACACATCTCAAGACACGCACACACACTTTCAAACATACTTGCATGCACATACACACACAGGCAGGTCATGGCCTCTTATTAATATTTCCTATTCTGGAGTGTTCTCTTGGCAGACTGTGCTGTGCTCTGCAATGTGTGGCCCAGGCTGCACAAACACATCAGAGTTTCACTAAAACCTCTCTAAATTATCTTTTATTACCATTCCAAGAGGTGACTCATCGGACTGTCGTACTAATGAGGGGTTCCCCTTCTTGTACCACATTTTTCCTCCTCCTGTTTATTTCTATATTCTATTGTGTCCGTATTTGAGCCTCCTTTCCTCTTAGTCATCATCGTCATCCTCACTATCATGCCTTCTTTTAGTACTAAAGTGTAGAATGTAATATACCAATTTGTTACTTCAGAAAGCATAGTATAATTATGTCACATTGTCCTGACCAGAAACCAGTAGTACCGCAAAAGATCAGTCAGTTCACGTTGCCCTTTTCCTGTGAAGTGATGAGCTATAGTTGTGTGTGCTAATAGTAATGTGAAGCAACACTGATCACAACGTGATAGTTGCTAACGTCCCGAATAAAATCCTTCAAACATAGAGATTTAAAGGGACAACGAGGAGTTTCTAATCGGTTATAAAAAAGTCTCACGTTAATGTGGATGAATCTCCGCTACCCACACTTGTTAATGGGCCCATTTTCGATAAATATATCATTCTGTCTCTATCGTTATTTTGTTACTATTAGTGGTGGCGGAGATGCTGGTCGAGCCGACCAGCGTTTCTTTACTTTCAGTTTCGCAACGAGTCATGAGAATAACGTAGCTGATTCGCCGTTTATGGTCGGAACTACGACGGTATGTGAACCTCTTTGAACCTCTGACTTTAATTATTGATGAATGAAAACATGAGTCCATCTTGCGCCGGTCAAAAGAATTTTACGGTGCGCGCGGAGGCTCATAAATGTAGTGTGAAAACGCTTCGCTTTTCCAAAACTCCTCGTTGTCCCTTTAATATTTAGCCTTATTGGATCAACCGCCAACACAGCCTGTACATTGAAACGACCTGTCAGTGATGCGTTGTGTCAATCACACGCACATACAAACACTTGTCTGTCACTGTCTGTCTATTAGGGGTGTAACACCACTACGATAAAAGTAGTGTTGCTTTCATCAAGGAAAATTATGACTATTGAATATTGTCGTCAACGAACCTTAATCACGTGACGAAAACGAGACGAGACGTAACATAATTGGTGGTCACGTGACGATAACTATAATGAAATATATAATGTAATATTGTTGATGAATACAAAGAAGACTAAATGTGGTTTACAAAGACGGGGGGGGGGTCAATGATCACTCTAATTTTGACATGCTTCTCACAATAAAACAAACTGTTAAACTGTCACCACTGTGTAGTGTGAGGAAGGACGGAGGCCATTGGCAAACCAACCGGATGTCATTTTACTTGACCAGAGAAAGACGGTAAAACCTGAGTCAGGTAAACAATATGACATCACCATGACAACATATTGTCACGCCTGTATTGTTTTGCCTCGTGCTGGCAAACCACTTGTTTACATAGAGGCTTGTTTATCCCGTTACATGCAGCGTCTGTTGTCTGTCTGACATCTGCTCGATTTCACCTGAATGCAACATCAAGAATACTTTCCGATATGCAACCGCACCGCTATGGGGGTAATTCCTACATATTATACCTTTAAAGCAGAAGTAAGTGATATATTTGTGTTAATATAAGTCTTAAATAGTTCTATCTTCCGACAGCAATTACTTACATAGAGTGTTTGGTCTGAAACACGGGTCTGTCAGTCCCTCTGCTCTGCTCTGAGCCGAAGAGAAAACATTTATCGTATCCTACAGTTTTTATCCAATGAGGAGAGAGAACGGCATGCAGGGCTGTGTGTGCAGCCAAGGAACGCCGTGAATGTGGTGACGTAGCGACAAGGACTGTTATGGTGCGTTCAAGGAAACTCGTATTTTTCCGACCTGTGAAGTCGTACCAGTTCGATCTGGTACGAGTTCACCGGTCGGAAGTTACGAGTGGCCATTATAGTGACTTTCACCGGTAAAACAGGTCGGAAAAACACGAGTGGGTTGCCTGAAACGCTACAAAGTCGTAAGTTGTGACTTGAAGCTGTAATTTACGATTTCAAAAGCCTGCCTGGAACGCAGCATTAGCGAAAACGACCGGACCACTTACTTCTGCTTTAATAAAAAACATATTTACAATATTAGTTGCATTGTTTATCAACCGGCTCTATTTAATTTAATTCAGTTTATTTGATAGGGACAATGCAGGTTAACATAGTGACACTTCCACTCATTACAAACAAGTCAATGTGACTGATGTTCTGCATACAGAGATTATAGCTAATGCTAGTTTCCAACTCCCGTCCCTAGTTAGGCTTTTAGTAGAAAAAAAGAAGGTAAGAAGAAAGACATCAAAATTACATACAACACTATAAAATGTACAATACATCTAAAATGAATCAACCTGAAGCTTTTTTTTTTTTTTGAGAGACATCAATCCATCTACATTGGGACATAAAGTTTATTTTCTTGCCATTGAATGTGCAATAGATCATTTACATTGAATGCCAATTTAACATCGATATGATACAATATTGGAGGCTCTCGTTACACTTCTCATATCAAGTAGATAATACGGATTAAAAGATGCACCAATGCAATGAATGAATCCATCCATCTACTGTATCTTTATCTATGGAAGATCTATTTTTAGAAAGGCTCTTTTGTCAAGTTTTGGAATCAATCAACCTAACAATAGTCAAAGAGACAGACTTGTATTTGTTGCAAGACATATTTGGAGACAAAAAAAACTTCCAAAGACATCTGCAAGGCACTCCATTTCTCCTATCTGAGCGATTGATTTAAAATTACTCTCCTGTCTGAAACCACTATTATTTTTCTCTGGCTGTAATCGGTTCATTGTGTCAAAGTCTGTCAAATTATTCAAGTCTGTTCAATTGGCAGGGAATTGACTGCTCTCTCTTATTACTGTCTGTTTGCAGTCGGTCTGAACTGTCAAAGCAAATGTATTTATACACTGACTGAAAGAGTCTTTGTCTGTTACCACCATGTAGTGTAGCAATTAATGGCGTGCACATCAAAAGAAGTCTGCAGACCTATTTCATGTGCTGTGCTGTAGCATCGCTGATGTGCCATCTGAGACAGTTCTGGCCCAGAATGAATAAACTAATGTTTTATACTGATGGAGTTCACACTAGAACATGCTGTCTCCAGGAATTAGCCATATCTGGTGAAATTGTATACTCATACCAGCAACCCAACATCACCCAACAACAACAACACCCTTCCACGTTTGTTACCAACTGCCAGCCACATAAATGAAAGCAACAACCATAATGTACATATCGACAGGTCCTACTTGCCAAAGACACCGTTTGTAAATTTTGTGGCTCACTTGAGTTGTCCATGTACCAGAATTAGAGAGCAGGCTCAGTGCATGTTAGCCTTTTTATACTCCTGATCTCTATTGCCTGCAAACTTTGTCTTGTTGATTCTTACTGCAGCAGTTTAGTTTCACCACTTGTTAATTTTGTTTATTTTGATTTAAATACTTTTACCGCCTCTAGGTTATTCCATACTTATGCTACTGTCACAACATATAGACTACTTGGAAGGGTTTTCATTACTTACTGTAGAATCAATCATCACAGTTTACTTTCTGTGGACTGTAACTTCAGAGTTTGTGAGGATAATGATGCATACTGTGTTACTTCCAATCAACACCATCATATCCTGTTTGTGTGCCCTGCACTCAAACAATTCAGTCTGAGCTTGTGATTGCCATTCAATCATCAAAGCCACATCTGGGTCTTTGTTGTTGACATTGCATCTCTCTTCGTGTAGCATTTGTCCACATGCTCTGTGACCTAATGGTTGCCATACAAGGCCACAGTTTACCTCCCTTTGCACTTTCTACTTCATGGCTGTAAATGAAGCTTTGCAGCGACAGATCTGATAAAAAGAATAAGAAGAAAAAAACAGCACAGATGTCAAAATTAAATGTCCACATGCTGCTATGAGCTAAGCTCCACAGACAATTTGTTGTTAACACTTTCTAATATTCTCACTTACTGTAACACAATAAATCCCAGATGATAACTGAAGCTCTTATGTATTGACCAATGTTTTTTTGTTTTTTTAATAGATTACATTATCTAATAAACAGTTGAATAAATCAGTCCAATGTGCGTGTGAGCATTGATCTTTTCAGTAAGAATGGAGGTGGCAGATTTCTCTTTGTTCTCTGTTCCAAAAATTCAAACAAGGACAAGACAGCCGTGTACTGTCTCCTCTTGTTCTATCTTTTCATCCCTCTTCTCTGATGGCACGGAATATCTATTGTCTATCCCTCACACATGGACATGAAACACCCACAACCACATCAAGTTCCTTTCTGTGCTTTCAAAACTACTGACTCATGTGATGATGTGGGTATCACAAGAGTTTCAAGGTTCCAGCACTGCCACCATCACCAGCTATCCACACTAATATATGTCATTAAGACCCAACCTCTTCCCATGCACTGTCATTCCTCTGCTGGTACAGCTGCTCAATAGTATTTCTAGTGTGCTTAGTTTCTTAATACAAGTTACAATCAAGTGGCAACCTCTGGGTCTGACAAATGAAGCCAACACAGAAGTGCTACACTACAACTGCAGTTCTTCAAGTCACCCCTTGAGACTGGATCCACTGAGCACCATGTTACAATGTTATGGCCCTGATTGAAATACCATACAGTATGTTAAAGCCTTTGGAAACCTGACTTTAAATAGTAAAAATGCTTATATTATATCAAAGTCAAGTGCCTCATTACAGTAAGCATCCACAAAAGCCTGAGTGACAATAACTATTCATAACTATTAGAAAACCTGGTTTAAAAACAGCACATTTTGCTATTGAGGCACTATTGAGGCCACTGGTCAGGACAGTGTGGGCGTGGCAGATAAGGCTATGATTGACAGTTACCTCATTTTGATTGACATCTCTCTGGCCCCGGCCACTTCAAACAATGTCATAGCAACACGTCAATGGCGACCGTTAAAAAAAAAAAGAAACGTCCTGTCCTCACCTGAGGATGTGCATCGATTGATTTAGCCAGCTAACTAGACTACCAGCTTTCGTTTTGGAGCATAACCGTCTTTGGTCGAAGTCTTACAGAAAAAAAAATGCTTTTAACCGTCACTCATGTCTGTGTGAGCGTCAAGAGGCTGACTGACACACACACACACAGACAAGGCAGGTCGCGCTGGAAAGCTAATAAATGCTAAAAGCTAATCGCCAATTTACACACACACACACACACACACACACACACACACACACACACACAAAAAAACGGCTGTATTGGCTGTATGTAGAGAGGAGTTGTGAGGAGTTGTGGGCACAGACACAGACAGACACAGCAGGTCGCGCCGGAACGCTAATAAATGCTAAAAGCTAATCGCCACACACACACAGCCCCAGTTGACATGGTTCTGGTTGTGAGGACTTGAGAGGAGTGGTGGAGCGGGAGCAGAACGGTTTTGTTTGCCGCCACTGGGGGGCTGGATGAGAGAACTGACGTGGCGATTTATGAGTGGTTTGGATTTATTGCGTGATAAATCCCAGAGATAACTCCGCCCAATTCAAACCCACTGTACAAAAACTTAAACAGGGTTTATACAGGAATCTTGAAGTTAATTCTAATACCTTTTTAAGACTTTTTCAAGACCTTCTCAACATTTTTTAACACCTCACCGCCACTTCAAGCTGTAACCATTTACATCAGTGACACTTTTAACTGAACAGTTTTGGTTTTTGTGATAAAGACTATAGACCACTATGATACAACAGAATTCAAAAAAGGCTGCAGGATAATAAATAAAAGGCAAAGTTTATCAAAAAAAACATTGCTCAACTCTCAAAAAAACCAAAACAACAATCTTCTTTTCTTTTTCATGAACCGGTTCATCTTTGTTTTTTAATAAAACAAATAAATTCACACACTTCCGCAATGTTTTTTAGGACTCAAACTCTTGGACAGCTAACTCGGAAAAAATACCTTCAGTATTCAAGACTTTATAAAGTCGTGAAAGTACTTTTTAATACTTTTTAAGGGTCTTAATTTTCCTCAAATTGATTTATCACCTTTTAATACTTTTTAAGACCCCGCGGATACCCTGTTAAAAGACAAATATTTTGAATTTGAATGGAAACTTTTTTCTAATTATTTTTACAAGTTTAATAGTACGTACATAGGACCCTAAAATACATACAGTAGTTAGGAGGCTTTTGTGGATTCGGGTTTCCAGAGGCTTTAAAGTCCCCCTCCCGCAACCCTTTTTGGTTATTTTAAAACATTCTCTGTGGTCTTTAAATTGTGATTATGACGTTTTTAGCCAAAATCACAAAACCTGTGCCATTTCCCAGGGCTCTCCTTCTGCACAGCACCAGCATCTCATTAGCAATGCACCTCTGGAGGGTGGGCGGAGACTGCGCTGCCCTGCACCCGCCCAGCCACCCCCCTCCGCTGGCTGACAGCTGGACATTGTACAATTACCGATTCAGCGTGTTTAGCATAAAACTCCACACTGGGATTTGATCCCAGACTGGAACATAGTCCTTGCTCACAGTGCAAGCTGCTCTACAGGGCTTGACGCTAAGCTTTTTTCCAAGTAGCACTGTGCTACCATGCTGAAAAATTTAGTAGCACACAACATTTTTTAGTAGCACAATAAAAATTTTGTAGTTTTGGTGAAAATATCATTTTCAAACAAATAAAGTAGATTTAGCCTATAATCCTAACCCTGTAGACTAATTTTTAATGTTTTAACTGGCTCTTTGCCTTAACAAAAATCAGGAAAGACAAACAAGGCAAATATGTGTGAGAAAATAGAATATTTACAACCAATATTAGTTTTTAGTTTTATGCTGTATGTGTGTGCATGTGGCCCAGGGGTGGGGGTATTGATGAGCAGTGAACCTATATTTCCCTCAGTATAAAAAGCTGAACATTACATACAGGGCTCTACACTAAGATTTTTTAGGAGCACAATGAAAAATGTTGTAGCAGGCTGTTTAAGCCTTAAATAATGCTGAGGGTCCAACATGACCCATTTTTACATTTGAGAACAGTAAAAACACCAAACATGTTTCCTCAACAACCTGTCACACAAGCAGCTCCATGTTGCCCCTGTGTGATGTTCAGGGACAGGTCAGACAGGGAGCTTTGAGGTTGAAGTTTATATGAATGTTGCACTGTGAGACTGTGACCACATGTCAGCTGTTCTCACCGCGACAAGCGTTTTTTTTTTTTTTGATAGCTCCGCGGTAGCCTCGGAGGCCACGTACCACCTAAGGGCTTCCTTCGCCTGGGGCAGAGCTCCGTGTGAAACAGTAGGAGAGACACAGCCCGAGACCGTGTACCGGAGGAAGAAGCAGGTCGAACGTGCACGGAAAAAAAGCGCATCGCACCGAATGTGTGCTGCTACGGTGTCGCCTTGGCGTGCATGACGCGCGTCTACCTTGAAAGTAATGTGCGGAAAAGACGTTACATCTGAACGGCCCCGATGTACACAAGCTTTAATCAATGCGGCGGCCAAAATCACCAAACAGGCAGGGGGGGCGGGGCGGGGGGGTACTGCTCACGTTAAACAGCATGCAAAGCGGTGCATGCAGTTTCTGTCCGAGTCGCACTGATGCGACTGAATGCAATTTTTTATTCGCACGGGCTATTATCAACTCGCAAATGCGAGCAAAACTGTCGCACTGTCGAGCCCTGCTCTACCAGGTGAGCTATACCTGTTGTACCTTGACAGCTACACCAAGCTGCCAAGCCTTTCACCTCTGAGCCAGATGCAGAGCGGGGCCCGAGCTTGTAGCACTAGTGCCCTCCCTTGGGGTTGTGACACGTCAAACCCAGTCTCCCTGAAACTGCCTGTTTGCTTCTGCCATTGGTTCACAGCAATTTGAAGGCAGAAAAACTCAGAAATGCAATTTTGCACTTCCTTTTCTGCTGATATGTCCTCTAACACAAGAAGAATGCCACAGGAACATGTGAAAAGCACGAAAAACACGATTTTCATGGGAGGGGGTCTTTAAACATGGAAAGAGTCAGGATGTTTAGTATATCATGTACTGTACAAATCGACTCATATCTACAGTGAATAATTAAGGGCTGCAAGAGCCATCTGGTGATGATATACAACTCCTGTAATCTGCCATATGGAATTAAAAATAAATTCTTTATAAATTGCTGGTAATTTTCTTACAATAGAAAAAACAAAACAAAACATGGAACTGATTATTACTATTAAATATCCAAAGTGAGAAGAATCCCTCATCCTTTTTTGGAACTTGTTTGGTAAAGTCGTCAACTACAGCAAAGAATCCTAAATATTTCAACATACTGCAATGTGTTTGGGAGTAGTAATTGGTGCCCTGCCCTCTTCCATTTTTCTTTGATATCTTACTTTACTAATAGGTCAGTAGATCGGTGACAAGTATGCTGTCTGTTGGAACATCAAGGTGAAATTACAACTGATGCACGTAGACTGTAAATTATGAGTTTCAATAGGTCATTACAGTTCACATATACGTAGTTTTTCAAATGCTCAAATTTCTTATAAGAAAAAAAGGAGAGTTGTTAGTTTGATGCAACGGATGTCCCTGCTGATGTAAACATGGCAGCATCGTTATCATACAAGAATAAGATTGTGTATAGGGGTGTGAATCAAGATTTCAAAACGATTAATCATGCAGTGCATGCAAGGCACAGTAACACCAGCCCAAAATGTCAGCATCAGTGTCTCCCTGGCTAACATACAGATTTCATCAGATACCCATTCAGACTGTGTGATCAAACACTTCACACCAGCCAGTGATCACTGAATGGGCCACCATACAGCTGGGGAGTGTTCAAAGACTCTCAGGTAGGTGGGCAAGTGAGGTATGCTGGCTGCTGCTGTTTCCCTCTCATTCAAACACCAAAACAGACACGCACATGCGCGCACACACACACACGAGTGGCACATTCCTTCTATGACATAGTGCTGGCCAAATAAGGGGCTCGGGTGTTTCTCCCTTTGTAGTTTTGCAAACACTGAGAAAGAAGCAGAAAGTGAGTGAGACAGAAAGAGAAAGGGAGGGAGAAGATCTGATGTTTTTCCTTTTTCTACCTCGGCTGTGAAACCCCATCCCTCTTTCATTCCCTCCTTCATTGTGTCAGTCGCTCTTTTGTGTGTGCTCTGATGAGGCCCCCCCATGACACCGAAGAGGTTATCCAGCTGATACCTGAATCCCATTGAAGACATTTTTCTCTCAAAAAACACACACACACACACACACACACACACACACACACACACATTCACTATATGCCTTTCTCTTTTTTTTCTAAACAAGCCTCTGTCTTTCAATTTCTTCTTTTCTTCTTTGTTCTTTTAGTCACCGCTCCGCCACTCCAACAGATAAACAGGTCACACCACAAGAAGATAACACCAAAAAAGTGTCGGAAAACACTTACATCATCGTTGATGGGGGGCAAGGGAGGGGGAAAAATGGGTGTATAAGGGGACATATCTTTTCTCTTCTCCCATCTGTGTGTCCTTTCCCCTCATTTCTGCCTCTTGTCAGCATTAATCCTTCCCTTCACCCTTGGTTGCTTTTGTGGTTTTGAAAGAAAGCTTTTCTTGATTAGGCCATATTTCTGTCATTAACAGAAGTTTCATCACTTTAAAGAGATAAGTAAACTCACCTACACCACCTACCAACCAGATACAGGACACCATATTAGGTTTAATCACGAGGGATTCAAGCTCCCCTTTAGACCCTCTATTTGGCGACTCTCATGGAAAGCTCCCCCTTCAATAAAAGAAAATGCATGGGTTTCCAGAGGATTTCAGCCAGTGAATCATTTTAAGAAACCAGGAGTCTCCAGGAACCTTTTTATTTTTACTGTACATTGTCCTTGACTGCCCTGCTGCAAATGTAAAAGCTTTCTGCTGCCAAGTCCATATACTAAACCTGTAGGATTAGACTTAATCCACAGCAAGCAAAAAAAGTAAACTTTAAGTGTGAAGCGATAGATCATTTCTGGAGAAGACCATACAGTAAGACGCTCATCTCTGAGCGGAAAAAAAGGAGCTTATTCTGCTCCAACAAAAGCATATTGCCACTGTATATAAATGCCATCACTAATTGGTAGTTTGGCATCCTCCCTCCAATATGAATAAATCCTCAAACAGACCAATGAGATGTATTGTAGGCCTGGGCGATAATTCGATAACAATATTGCCACAAGCGTTCGCTCACCCACCCAAATCATTGAATTCAGGTTCTCTATGAGGCATTCTGGTGTACTCTAAGGAGAAAATAGAGGGAAAAGACAACATTGCTTCAGATAAAAAAAAAGCAGATTTAGTACTGACTGTGGTTCCTATCATTGTAATGGCCAGAATGGCTGGAGTGTGAAACTGGTTTTAGTGGGGAGCTATGGCCGGTGAGCAAAAATAAAATTCATTTTTTAAATCTTTTGGCCTGGACCAGCCATTCAAAGGCCAGTTTCCTCTGCTTCAGGGGTTCTCAACTAGTCTCACTCTGGGCTCCACATTTTCCCATGGTCATTAAGTCGCAACCCACTTTTATAGAATTCAAACCAATATATATATTTTTTAAAGCCTTTAAAAACTCATTTTGCTCTTTATTGAGCAAAGTGCATTTCAGAGCACATGAATGAAACTGAGGAGGACCATGACAACTGCATGTACGGACGTGAATAAAAAAATATCAAACTGCACAAAATGGAGACCAACAAAACGATATATTTGACTTCTAATGCATCTCTGCATTCAGAGCATATTCACAAAAGTGAATAAATATCAAATTGCACTAAATAAAGACCCACAAAACAAAACAAGATTCACTGCATTCAGGCCACATTAATAAGAAACTGAGGAGTACCATTACAACTATGGAAAGCCGTTTTAGTCATAATGAAATAAATTAATAAATGCATAAATAAATAAATATAGCCATGAAATGAGTCCTGAATTAAATAAATAGGATGATAAATAGATATAAATGAAATATAAATACATATATTTTTATTTTAAAAACAACATTTTTATTTTTCCAGGAGACTTTTATTTTCTAACGCCTCATTTATTTATTTCCAGATACTTTTATTTCCTAATGTCACATTTATTTATTTCCGGTTACTTTTATTCCATAACGTCACATTTATTTATTTCTGGGGACTTTTATTTCATAGCATCACATTTATTTATTTCCGGCGACTTTTATTTCATAACGTCACATTTATTTCTCTCCTCTTTTATTTCATGCTGCAATATTCAAATGAGGGGGCGGGGTTATCTGGACCCTTTCAGAGTAAAACATCACATGCGGAAGTGCTGTTGTTGTTAATTGTTGACGGCTACTCAGCAACTTGATCAATAACTTGGGGAGGAGAATAGTGTTTTAAACATATTTCGTTTTTTCTAGTTTCTGTTGTTGTTACACATCTCTCTGCCTTATGTGTTAATATAATACATCCATGCTTATGTGTGCTGCGTAGCTAACCAGCTAGCTATGTCTAGCATTATGTCCCTGCCACAGCAACTGGGTAAAGAGCAGACGGCAGTGTGTCTCGAACACAAAGTGGAGAGGCAGGGATATTGTGGAGCAGGCTAGCACAACCTGCACCCACCTCCCAAAGAAAACATATAATGAACTGCAATGAAAATATTTAAGTCGTTACCGGGTGTAGCTACGTAAACAGAAACAGTCTCTTTGGGTGTGTTCGAAACCGCATACTACATACTATATACTTCCATACTGCCCATACTCCATACTAGGCTACATACTCATCAATCAGACAGTATGCAGAGCGTTTACACTGCAGCATACTACATGATAACCCATAATGCATTGCGCTCCTACCCGAGCCAAAATCAACAGGCTAAAGCTGATTTCATTTTAGCTCTAAATTCTTTAAATATATCACTTTATTAACATTTCAAACGTTTTTAGGTGAGAAAGTAGCCGTTTAGATCAGCAGTGTGTCGTTCATTTGTCTAAATACCAGCTGTTTACAATTTTGTTCGGACGATTTCGGCGCTACTAAAGCTAGCCGTCGTGAGCAACACACTTCCGGTTACTTTCACAAAATAAAACACCCGTTGCCCTTTACTATATAGAAAACCCCAACGATAGAATTTGTGCTTTTATTTTGAAAACAGGAAGCGAACCTACCCTCGATGTAGCTAGCTTGGAACCGCAGTTTTGACTGCTCTCGTCCCGTTAACGGCATTTAACCGTTCAATATGCCTTACCGGAGAGTCTTGCCAGCTCTGAGATCGGCCTGGTTCATTGTAAAACATTTATTTATTGGTGTAAATGTGGTGTTTTCTGTGCGTAGGCTGACCCCAAGGCAGTGCTGCTCTTCTGTCTAACCACAAACAAACTTCTGCTAGATTTCATCAATGAGACCAACATTTAGAACCCCAATGTGCGGTTAGTTTATCCCAACGACGGCTGTTTTAAGTTTGCCCCGATGTTTTATCCCCTAAAAAGAGTTTAATCAGTCGGTGGTAAACCTCTAAAAGCCATCGGGTAAGTTAATTAGCGGTCGTTTTCTCCACCTGGGCGAGGACCGTATAGCCGGCGGAGCACGTCAGGAGCCGGGCTGCTGCCTCTATGATGTCGCGGTCGCTGCTCGGACCTGGAGCTTCACTTCTCCGAAAAACATCGGGGCAAACTTAAAACAGCCGTCGTTTGGATACGCACCGCTATCGGCGGCAACGATGACGGCTACTGCGGTCCGACGGCAAATTCACGTAAGCTACTGCTTCTCTGGGAAAGAGCAGAGCAGACACGTAAACGTACTACTTGTTCTTCTCAACCAGAGTGCCAGTAGGCTACTACTGTAACACATAGCTCAGTGGATAGGGAAGTGGATTGTTCAACAATTCACAACAGCACTTCCGCATGTGATGTTTTACTCTGAAAGGGTCCAGATAACTCCGCCCCCTCATTTGAATATTGCAGCATGAAATAAAAGAGGAGAGAAATAAATGTGACGTTATGAAATAAAAGTCGCCGGAAATAAATAAATGTGATGCTATGAAATAAAAGTCCCCAGAAATAAATAAATGTGACGTTATGAAATAAAAGTAACCGGAAATAAATAAATGTGACATTAGGAAATAAAAGTATCTGGAAATAAATAAATGAGGCGTTAGAAAATAAAAGTCTCCTGGAAAAATAAAAATGTTGTTTTTAAAATAAAAATATATGTATTTATATTTCATTTATTTATCATCCTATTTATTTAATTCGGGACTCATTTCATGGCTATATTTATTTATTTATGCATTTATTAATTTATTTCATTATGACTAAAACGGCTTTCCATATACAACTGCATGTGTTCACGTGTCTTGTGTGCCTTTCAATATAATTTATTTTTCAAAATAAAAGACATGTCCAACATCAGATGTGCATTAAATATTATTTACTTTTTTGACCAGCTGTCCGCTACCCATCCAGAACGGGTCCGCGACCCACCAGTTGAGAACCACTGCTCTCTGCTCTGGGCTGCCTGGCTGTTCTTTTGGGCTAAGGGACAACAATTTTTTCGATCAATAGGATTTTTTTTAAAAATCGATACGCTTTTTTTTCCATATGGCCCAGCCCTAATATTGTTTTTAAAAAATTAACAAAGGAGACCAGATGGACCACAGCAACATTTACTGAACCACTCTTTCTAGACATAGTATAAACACACAAACTCACAACCCCTTGCAGAGACTGAGCTGTTCAAACTACCACCCTATAGATGATCCATTTTACAACCAGACAGGCCCAATTTCACACAGTGGGGACTTGGCAAAGTTAGTGAAGGTTTGACCCCAACCTCAGACTAAGCTGTGGGCGTCTGTGTTTTTGTCTTGTGGGTAATTTAAAAACCTTTCTGCAATAAATATAAAAAGGAAATATGTTTTCTCACAAGAAACAGAAAACAAAAGGACGTTATACAAATATTACCACATTCAGCACAGACTACTGGTTTGTCAAACCACAAACTGGCCTTCACATTGTTTTACTTAGTCAGCATACAGGATACCTATACCTAATACAACAACTTCCAGTGTCTGCAACAGTAGCCATTTTCTTTTCTCACAATGCTCTATAGGTTCTTGAAACACACGCACACAAAACAAACGTTTGGGTAGTACTGGGTGATGCTATGAACTTCGAAGTCAGACATAAGCAAACTGCCAGAACCTGGAATTTCAAATGTGTCCCAAATGTATGGAGGAGAGTTTACAAAGGTCTGACTAAAGAGCTTAGACTAAATCAAGAGAGAACTTCGATAGCACATGACGGATCAACAACAAGTCTCCATTTACAAAGCAATCGGGTGGACTCACCGCAAGTGCATGCAAAATTATTTTATTTTTGCTTTTTTTCCCCCCTCAACCCAAAATATAAGAGGCTGGATGCTGTTTTTCAGCATATGGTCATTAGGCCATTTATTTGACTGTCATTACGGGATCTGTTCTTTGTGATGGGAGTAGGGGCCAAATAACAAGAGCCCGTTATCCATTTAGTATAGACATGTTAAATGTGAAGCATGGGAAAATAACTGTCTCAAGACAGATAATCAATTAAAATGACATCTTGCGAAAAAAAGAAATATCATAGTGGAAAGTACCACAGTTGTATAACAGACACTGGGATTCCCATCCCAACGTTTGTGTCTAACGACAGCCACAGCAAGGCTACATCGTCTTCAAAGTCTTGCAGTGTGATTCCCCCCTTAATTTGCATAGGCTGGGTTTCCTAACCATTCAGTATAAATACAATTTGTTTCCTTTTGCATTTCTTTTTGCCCTTACAACTCTCGCCTCGCCACAAGACAATAACAAACTGATGCTAAGTGGTCTGGGAAGATGGTTCAATAAACATTTTGTTTCTCTGAACTTTGTGATGCCTCCGCTTTCATGACACATTATGCACTAACATACAGATGCAGACACACAAGCCCAGAGAGAGAGAGACACACACACACACACCCCTGTCTTACTTCAGAGAAAATCTCATCCACTCACTTCCTACCACTACATTAACCACCCCCTCATCTCTTTCCCTCCACCTTACGCCCCTCTCCTCTCATCCTTCCATCCCACCCTCTCAACAATTTACATCCAGAGGTTGAGAAGCAGCTGGACAATAAAACCAGCTTAAAAGGACACACTCCCACAGTGTTTATGTTATCCAGCTTTGAGCAGCAATGAAACTCAACAGTAAAGAGGCCGGTTGTGTTGCTCACTGGCCACGTTAGTGTGTCCACATTTATCTCTGGCTGTCACAGTCAAAACGTCTTCAGGACAGTCTGGGGCAGACATTGTGTATGTTTGTGTGTGTGTCCATGGGACGATCTATCCAAGAGTCTGGATCTGGGGGCTTTTAAGGCTTCTCCAAACAAGCTGTTAAGACCATCAGATTAGACATTAAGGAAGGGAACATGCCTGAGATCAAGGATGAAAGAGATTCCTCTCATGGAGAGGTCCACCATTCTTACCATCATCATCACGCCACCTGTAGCTATAACAAGACCAGCGCTGTAGTGATAGATTAGGATGGTGGTTCCCCTGATTTATCACAGTAAAACGTATTGTACTTTTTTGACAGAAGTAAATATGCCATTTAAAAAATGTCATGTTAGCTCAAATTACATCAGAGACCTCCTCCTCAAGACAGCAAACAAGCAATGTGGAATTGAAATCAAAATAGACAGATGGGAGCAAGAAATAAAATAAATAAAGTTCCATAGTGGTAAGTTCATTACCCCATTTATCTTAAAGAAACTACAAGTAGTCCACAAACTGAAGTATACGCAAATAATCTGAATATATAACCTCTTTTTAACATTGTTTACATAACACTTTTAGTGAGATCTTACAATTAAGGTCTAGGATCTTCATCTTTTTTGAAAAAAAAAAAAAAAGTTAATGGTGGTAATATTTCAAAAGCTTTCAACTTTAAAGCAGAAGTAAGCGATCCGGTCGTTTTCGCTAATGCTGCGTTCCAGGCAGGCTTTTGAAACCGTAAATTACAGCTTCAAGTCACAACTTACGATTTTGTAGCGTTCCAGGCAACCCACTCGTGTTTTTCCGACCTGTTTTACCGGTGAAAGTCACTATAACGGCCACTCGTAACTTCTGACCTGTTAAGTCGTACCAGATCGAACTGGTACAACTTCACAGGTCGGAAAAACACGAGTTACGAGTTGCCTTGAACGCACCATAACAGTCCTCGTCCCTACGTCGCCACATTCACGGCGTCCCTTGGCTGCACACACAGCCCTGCATGCCGTTCTCTCTCCTCATTGGATAAAAACTGTAGGATACGAGAAAAGTTTTCTCCTCAGCTCAGAGCAGAGCAGAGTGACTGACAGACCCGTGTTTCGGTCCAAACACTCTATGTAAGTGATTGCTGTCGGAAGATACTATTTAAGACTTATATTAACACAAATATATCACTTACTTCTGCTTTAAGTTCATGATGATGTGCTTGATGTTTGGTGTCATTACTAGGGCTGACCCGATTATCATATTTTGATAATCGAAGCTTCGCGGACATAAAATCGATTTAAATCGCAGCTTCGGAGGCTGGCGGGGTGCGCGAGCGGAAATAATGAAAGTAATGGCAAACAAACACTGCATATCTCCAAAATCAGGCAGTTTTCCAGGATGCCAAGTAGCCTACTCATTTTAATGTAACAATTACCGATGAGAACCGGTGTCAAAAAGGGAAAAAGGAGGAAAAAAAAAAATCGATCACGGACTTTCATGAACGATTACCATGGCAACGAACGAAGCTTCGAAGCTTCGGATTTTTTGCCCTAGTCATTACAGAGGTTTAATATTTTCAACCACTTAAACCTGATCCCTTTATAAAATATGGACGAAATACATTGTGGGCATATTTTTGAGTTGAGTATGAACATAACAAGCAATAATGTGCTTTAATGAGCCTCTGCTGTGTGGTTACGAGAACAGATTTCTCTGATTTGGGACCAGAGTTAATAATGCCCCCTGTGGTGAGTTCAGACTGTATGTTCATAATGCATGTCAGTCGAGTAGCAGAGACATTGTGTAGCTCATGTATAGCCTGACAATTGGTTGGAAGACATGTTAAACAGATGTTGATCCTGTTATTAATACATGTTGGGGAAGTTTCATCACTTACTACAGCCATATCCACTGGCCTGATTTTGACACACACATGGAGAGACATCCACACACAAACACAGTGTTGGGAATCCATCTCTCCAATCACACATAGTTTCATCTGCATGCCCTTCAGCAAGGATTACTTCATGTGCATAAGGCTATGTGCTTTCACTCTCTCTCTCTTGACTAACTAGGGTCTGTGGGTTTGTTGCAGGGATGGTTTTGAGTGGTGTGGGGAAGCACACCCCACAGACTCGAGGCTGTCTGTGCACCACTGATTTAAAATGTGCCAGCTGAACTAGCAGTGCTGGAAACAGCTTGGTTGGTTCCTATAGTGGGAAGTGAGGGAAGAAGTGGTTTCAGGGGGATTTAGGAGTAGGTTTTCTTAGCCAACTCACAAGGAACACTTTTTTGGGGGGGAACCGGAAAAATGCACAAAGTTGATATTTGGCATCTAGACTCTGACCTCATCACTCCCCACAAACATGCAGAAAGCTCAGCACCCCAGAGACTGGATCATGATAATAGTTAAAAATTCCCTCTTCTTCAGGGCAAACTAGACCCTTCAGTGACTCGCTATCGGGAAGTGATGACACATGCTGGCGGGATTAGGGCTAGTTAGCTAGTAGTAAGCATGCAAGCAAAAAAGGGTTGCCTGGAGAGACTGACCGTGACAAGTAAGGAAAGTGTGGTGTTGAATTCACAATAATTTTTCCTAGACTAGTAGGTTGTAGGTTAGCTGTTAGCCTAATGCTTACAATATAGCGAGAAAGGACTTAAATAGCTCGATCAGTACACTTAAAGGAGAACTTGTCTGGTTGCTTTTCAGCTGTTTAGCTAACCCGCATCCCGGCCATGTGCATTTGTTTTCAACAAAGCCGGTGGGAAAGCAATCCATGGAGTGGTGGATAACGTTATTTATCATATACTTGTTACAGTTACACCCCACCTTTCCAAAACCCCACCTTTCCGAAAATAGACTTCGAACTCTCCATTCCGAAACCCCCCAACTCCGAACAGACAGACAGAAGCAATCAGAAAGGAAGTGGAGGCTGCACATTGATCCTTTTTGGGGTCAAACGGATCATGTGCATAATTAGGCTAACTGCAAAACAAGCAAATACTTCATATTAATGATGCTCATTATGCTTGTAGCCTGTCTAGCCTCTACCTGGTCATTTACTAAACTTAACCAACTGCTTTCTTCATTGCCTAAACCAACCAAAGCATCCAGCAAAGACATTTATTTTTTTCTCCCCCAGTCTGCTGTCAGGAGCGGCGGCTGCAGCAGGCTTGCGCCCATGAAGTGGGCTCAAGCCGGGTCCAGCCGTGCCGGACCCGGTCGGAGGCTCTGATCTTACAAGGTTGGTTTTTGGCCAAGAGATGGTAGGTGGAAGGCAGAGAGCCTCCATCCTCCCCATAACAAGTTACAAGACATCATCAATCACAACTGACACAATTGATAGTTGAGGTAAAGAATCTTGCATAGTTCCTCAAAGAAGATGAGTCTAATAAGTGTAGCAGAACCACAGAGCACAATAAACCAGTTGTGTATGAAGGGCCTTTATGCAGGATGACAACAGTCCCAAAAATGCATCTCGTGTCATGAAGAAGAAAAAAACTAAGCCTAAAAAAAACCAGCCTAAATCTACACAAGAACTTCATCAAATCCTTCAACAATAAATTGGAACAATATATCTACCTACCTTGAAGGAACTGTATTCAAGCGAACCAAGGCAATGAGTGGTCAAACCACATACTGATTTGATTTAAGTTTTTTTTGTTTTTGTTTACTGTGCTTCCCATGAAGTCAACCGATTCAAAAAAATATCATGCCATAATAATGTAATGTTACCATAATATTCACTACAGTGAGCCAATAAGAAACCACACAAAACAACAACAATAATCTCAAAGCCTAAGCCAATTAAGATCATAAAAGTCATACTACTACAACATGGAAACAAATTCAAAGCATCATAATGCACACATCAAACAAGCACCAGCAGAAAAATATCCAACCACTGCAAAAGGCAGATTAAGCAGCTGCATTAGCATTTTACTAAATGTAAAGAGCAAACACACAAAACACAACATTAACACAACTTACCAGCTGCAGTGGTTCTTTAGCCTTTCAGTAGCCTACAGGAATCCTTTTAGGAGAGAGAAATCAGCAGCAGCCCCATGCCAGCACAAGCAGGACAGTGAACTTCCGGCGGTGTTGTGTTTGAGGACCAGGCCTAATGGCAGCTCACTCACTTAGCCTAATCTTGTAAACTTCACTCTTCCCAAAAAGTCCCAAAACCAACTTGGCGGACTTTGTTTTCCCGGAGCAGCTTTTCATGAAATGCTAAACAGGAGCAGTACGGAGTCAATAATTGCGCAGTTTTGCTGCTAGCTGAAGAGTGTCACGTAATTTCAGCAGCATCTGCGCAGTTAACGAGGGGGAGGAGCTACGACGGTTTAAAAATTAACGGACATCCGTCAGGGCAAGATGGCGGGAATGACGTGATTAGCTGGCTGCTAACAAAACGGAAAAAAAAAAATGCAGATCTCCATTGGGTAGCCACATTCATAAAACATAAAGTTCAATATTTCATAAAGTGTGTAATATATGAAAAAAGTAAATACAACCAATAATATAATTAACAATGTGAAGTTTGAATGGAGTTTCAATAGCCTATGTGTGTTGAATCAAAATGGGAACCTGAAAAGAACATAGACTACTAGTTGCTTTTTCAGCAATACACGCCCACTTAATAAGAAAACACTGACTGGATGGGTTACAGACTGCCTCATGGCACCTGAATGCCAGGAACCCAAAGATCTACAGGTTCATTGTGTTTTGGAGAGTGCCCCCTGCCCTGCCCCTTTATGGCTTACTTTTTTGTGTTGGTATTTCAGAAGCAGAATCTGAATACTTCATCTACAACTGCATGTTTTCTTCTCACACATGTAGATGCACGCTCACTGACCTTATCAAACATGGAATCCACATAGTGCGCCTCATCAAACAGATTCAAAAGCATTTCACTCATCAAAACACACTCTCCTTATAAATAATTAAATAGGCTACCCTCCACATCAAATTGCATGCAAGGCCAGGCAAAACAAACACTTTTTTTTTAGAGGGAGAGGGGAACACTGTCCTTG
This sequence comes from Trachurus japonicus, assembly GCF_045865225.1. Lineage (NCBI taxonomy): Eukaryota > Metazoa > Chordata > Actinopteri > Carangiformes > Carangidae > Trachurus > Trachurus japonicus. The sequence goes on from NC_140918.1 coordinate 18,476,290, forward strand.
TAGGGAGGAAGGATGGAGGCTTATTGTGGCTGGAACATGCTGGCTATCCTTAAGAGCTCTGGATAAATACTGGCTGTGAAGCTGAGGAGGCTGTCACCTCAGCACTTATCTGATCATGGATCTTCATGCTCATCTCGCACTCTTACACACACACACACACACACACACACACACACACACACACACACCACAAAGACACACACGACCTTTGTCTGGACCTGAGACCCTTCAGATGCATATTTCCTATCAGAAAATAAATATTCAAAAATATTAGATGAAAATTGATGACTAAATAACTTGTACACATATTCAAGATGGCAATTTCAGGCAAAATAGACACATAATAAGCAATCTCTCTCGGACACAAACACACATACACAACAGTCCATAGTAATTTCTCCACCCGTTCTTTTATCTCTAGCTATCGCTGCATCTGGCCTCTGCTGTGGGAGTGACAGTTCTCCTCAGATCTCCTCCAGCCTGAGAGCAGATAACAGCCTGTCTGAGTGCTACTTGTTACAGGATGAAGCCACCCTCATCACACACACATGCAATCCCCCTTTCCATAAATCTATCTATGGTCTAATCTACTCTATTTCTGTAGGCACCACTCCCCTTCTAAGTACCTCCAGTTCACTCTCCACTGATGAATAGCAATCAAGTGCCGCTTGTAGGTGAAAATGTCACACAAACTGATATTTACATTTCAGTCATTATCCCAACCCTCATGGCAGACTCATGCGATCCTATTCTGTTGCACTTTGAGGTTATAGAGGTGGTTCTCCTCAGCAGCGTGTGCATCCTCTCTTCACCATCGCTCATCATGGCAAAGCTATTGTGTTCATTTTTTTTTGTACACAAGAGATGCCTGTTGCATGACCCAGGTTTCAGGATGGCAAAAAGAAACTGACTCCCTGCTGTGTTTCAGTGTCTTTGAGACTGACATTTAGAAAAGTGCTGTAGTTAAGTTACCTTGAATTGTTCAGCTGCATTTCATTTTTATTTTAGTAATAATTTCTCTCCAGTTCCAAAACGTAAAAAAAATAAATAAAAAAAATAAATCTCTGGCCTTTAATCTTGCAGTTTTGGCATCTTTTAAACCCTGTCAGTTGCCATATTCTTGGCAATTCAATTATCAAAATGCTGATTTTTGTTGAAGCTTTAATTCCTCTGCACAATCTGTTTACAGTATTTGGTTTGCCCTCTTTAGGGCAGCACTGCGCTGGTGAAGTATGTGTGCCAGTGTGGATACAACTCCTTCCCCTCATGATCCTTCATCCAGGTAATTGCAGCAAATATTTGAGTTTTAAACCCCTGCCGTACAAAACTGGGCAGGTAACATTACCATCAAAGCTGTGGTAGACCTCAGGGAAAACTGTGCGGATCAACTTGTTTACCAATAGGGAATTCAGTTGCACCTTTACGAGTGTGTCAGGGAAGAAATTACACCTTCAGGCAACATCTAGTGTAAATACAGGTTTATTAGGGATGAAAATGTTCCATGACAAACAAAAGATCGGAAAAAAACACATTCACAGTACATTTCATCATTTTATCTCCTTAACTCGCTGCATTGAAACGTTGTACAACTTCACAAACCCATTGTTGCTCTGCACAAAAATGTTGCCTCTTTACAAAAATACTCCTTAAGAAGACGAAGAAAAGGTACAGGGGGACATACTGGTAAATTCATCGAGATTTTCCATCTCTTAATTTGATCGTTACCTCAAATATGGCGACAAGCCTACAAATATAAAGCCGACTCAATTTAATAGTTTCTGAAGACTACGGTTGCGTGTGTTAATTGAAATGTAAGAACAATAATCCCTCGTGAGCACTAATGACTTCTGCAGCTCTACACTAGCATAACATACAGTAAACTCGCCAGCAGCAAACTGAGGTCTGATGGTTTTACAAATGCAATGTGAACACAAAACAGAAGGCAGTTGGTCAGTTTTAAGATGTAAGGCGTATGGATGGAACATGACTGGTCCGTTAAATATATTGTGGTGGATTCAGTAAAAGGTGGTTGGTCTGATGATGAAGGTCCTGTGGAAAAGCTATTGGTCATTTTATGGAGAGGTAGGATAGTTGTCATGGTCAACGTATCAGGTCCCAGGGCGATAAACTTCTTACAGTACTTGTAGAAATGTTAAATGTGACAAATGCTGCTGACATGTCACCTCTTGGGCTGTTATTCTTCATACCATGTACCACATTCTTACTTAATCATCGTGACCACAAAAACTCATGTCGACGGACTACAGTTCTGGTGTTTTTAGTTTGGTTGACTCAGCTGAATAAGGGCAACTCAGCTGGTTCTGCAGCAGCCAAACTGTCTATATATGTGCTGTAGAACTGATCCAGGTTGAGGGAATAAATGGAAGGTTTGGCACAAGGGGATGTTTATGGCAAAATTTCAATTAAGAAATCCTCACTCAATAATGAATGGTTCTCGTGTTCTGAAATGTGCTGGCAAAATATAATTAAAAAACTGCATCGTTGTTTTTAGACTCTTCATACAGCTGTCAGGTTAACATCTGGCCCTACTTTACAAACAGTGATCCTTCATTTCCCTCTAGAGCAATAATGAGGACACATATTGGAGTGGATGAGCCACATTCACTTATACAAAAAAGAAAAGAAAAAAAGAAACCCTTCTTGACCGCAAAACGCCAATGGCTAGCATCACGTGTACTGTAATACCTGAACCACACAAGAAGACGGGACACACGTGGGTCAAAAACATCATCAAATCCATCCAGCTATCAGAGATGTTGAAGTGTTTGTACAGAATAAGACTGGTCATCACTTATAGTAGATGACCAGTGCATCTGTTGCATCAAACATGAAGGCCAGATCCATTTTATTTATTGCAAAAACTGCTTATAAATGTTTGAATGGATTTGTTTTGATCAGTTTTGGATCCGTGTGTGATTGCTGAACTAGTGGAGGCCACAAAACACACTCAAGTAAAAAGAAAAAAAGCAAATACCGTGGCAAATAGCGGGATTTATCTGACTGGTTAAGGCTTCTAAAATGTCATCACATAGTCGTCGTCAGGGTTGATGATAATTATTAGACCGAATACAAAAATCTCCCAATACAGTATAAAACTCGGACTGAAAGAACTTTACAAAAATGTTTCACTATTCTGCTTTTTTTCTTTCACTTGTACAGAAAAAGAGGGTATCAAGGGGAAAACACACGGTGTCTGACAATAGTATTTCAGCAAATAGATCTATATAAAAGGGAACATTGATCACTTTACTAGAACAAAAGGTTGAGGAGACTCCTTACAGTGTGGAAGAACGTTAGTGCCTCTCAAAATGATAGTTCACCTTAATGTCTGCTTGTATTCCTCATTCATTCCAATTCATTAAATTTTCCTTGAATGACTATATCCTAAAAATATCTTAAGGACGAACTTTAACATATCTAACATCTTAATGCATCTATGTTTCTGATTGTTGTTTTATATTAAACATATAGGTGTCTAAGAATAAGACGACGCTATACTGGGTGTTCCAGAGATCACACAAAGCACATGTTGGCGTTCCCTTCCTTTCATATGTCCAGATAAAAGAAATGTCAAGTAGAGGAAAGATCTCTATTTAAGTACATTATCACAGCGGGAGCACTATACAAAAAAACTACAACACCTGCATTGCTTGGCTCCTACTTTTGTTGATTATTGTTTTTTGTTTTTTTTTACAACAGACATTTTCTTTTATTTACAGATCAAAGGAAGGGATTGCCAATTATTTATATCTTACCGATCATCTTTGCTGACTTGAGGGACAAAGACGATCTTAATGCTGAAACTATTTTGGAAAAACCTCGCCTCATTGTCTTCTACCTCATTCACTCCTGCTCTTTGTGAGGCACTGTTTCTGTCGCCTCACTAGTTCTGGGACTCGCGGACCTTGGCTTGCAGGGCATCACAAGTCTTCTTGGCGTCGCCTAGCAACATGGCGGTGTTGGGCTTGTAGAAGATGGGGTTGTCGACAGCGGCGTATCCCACGCCCAGGGAACGTTTCATCACAACCACCTAAAATGGAGAAGGAGCGGGGCACACACAGACACACACTCATTAGCTCCTGGATGGACGGTTACAGACGACGGCACTGAGGCAGAAGCTTTCAAAAACTATTTTGGGGAGACGCAAATTCTAACTTAACTATCCCAACTTCTCAGACAGAAGTTTTCCCTTATCCCTGCCATTATCTCTTCCTCTATGACTTCAATGTCTGTTGACCTTGGATGTAGAATAGATAGAGTGAATAGATTTTTTCCTCTAAGCTGGGATGTGTGACATCTAAAAAAGCCATTTTTGTAAGCGGGCCTGAATTCCACCTCGGCTCAGATCTCACTGCTGCAGCGTTTACATATTTAACAGACCTGTTTTCATTTAAACCACTGAGTGTCAGTTTGATATCTAATTACATGAAATGCCTTTGTAGTCTGCTGTTGACATTTAATTCAATATAGATATCCTTTACTTGCACTTGATTTATCAAGCATTGAAAACTAGCAAATGTTAAAGTAGCTTATGTTGGTGTGTGTGCTCGCATGACACCTGCATGCATCACTGGGCATTTATTAATGACCACTTAAAAGCATTTGTGATTCTTTGTAAATCCAAATTGAGCGTCTCTGTGTGTATCAATCTGTGCACCTGATCCTGTGTCTCTGTAGCCGCGTGTGTGTGTGTTGAGGTAGAATGTCTCCTTTGATTTCCCCAGGGGGAAACTTGTGTGGAAACTCTTGGGAGCGTTGTATAAATCCCAGATCTCGGATCAGTGCCAGTGGGATACTCTGAATGTCGTCATTCCACAGCGACACAGGCACCACTAATGGGATCAGGATGGGACTGCACCTGGAACTGTACGGATCTGTGTCTGTGTGTGCGTGTGTTTCTTTAGGTTTGTGTGTGTCTTCAAAAGGAGGCCCCTCTATGGGTGTGGACTGCAACATTCAGCCGTGGCGATAAAAAACAGTCCGGTCATGGTAAAAACTTCCATTCCTCTTCATATTTTTGGGGCTTCGGGACAAACTCATTCATCACACATTCATGTCCCAGATGTCTCACCTGCTTGGACTTCCAGACCTCCAGCACGGGCATACCAGCAATGATAGAGTTGGGGTCTTCCTGGGCAGCTGAGTTCACTGTGTCATTGGCACCAATCACCAGGACCAGGTCAGTGTCTGATTGGACAGGCAACACGTTAAAATTAAAGCAGATAACAGCGGCACGGCCGTTTCGGCTAATGCTGTGTTCAAGGCAGGCTTTTGAAACCGTAAGTTACAGCTTCAAGTCACAACTACGACTTGGTAGCGTTCCAGGTAACCCGTAGCTCGTGTTTTTACCGTCCTGTTGTCTGTGAAAGTTCCCTATAACGGCCACTCGTAACTTCCGACCCGTGAACTCGTACCAGATCGAACTGGTATGACTTCACAGGAAGGAAAAACACAAAGTACGAGTTTCCTTGAACGCACCATGAGTTAGCAGCCCCCGCCCTTGTCAGGCATCAATTGGTCCTCGTGCTACGTCACCACATTCACGCGCATCCCTTGGCTGCACACACAGCCCTTCATGCCGTTCTCTCCCCTCATTGGATAACACTTGTATCCCACAAGGAAAATTTTCTCCTCGGGTTACAGCAGAGCAGAGTGACGGAGAGACTCGTGTTTAGGCTGAAATACTTCATGTAAGTGATTGCTGACGGAAAATAGGACTATTTAGGACTTATATTAACAAAAACATTCCACTGATATCTGCTTTAACTTTATTGCCATCATTTCACACCACACTTCCAGTCTTTTCGGCATTGGACTCCTTATTTCTAAAATGCAATACTCTGCTGTGTTTCAGATAACATTTGTTTTTCTCAAAAACACATGTCTCCCTTTATCCTAAAGCTCAATTATGTCACAGTGTAGCAAAAATGTCACAGCTCATTTCATCAAACATGTGTTGTGTCCTAAATGAACAGCGCTAATAATCATTTGAGTCTTTTTAGTTGTGGAAGATTGTGCATCCTGTTTTTGGAGGATTGTGGATGTGTGAGGATATGAGGCTCATTTAGTCAGTGATGGTGCATGATGGGATCAATATTGTGGGGAAAGTCCTGCAAAACAGTTTGTGTTTTTTTTAGGGTTAGACACAAATGTGAATGGTAGAAAATCCAATATGATGAAAAATAGCGTGACCATGTGCAACAGATTTGGCTTTCCCTGGAAAAACTAATTACCGTATGTTTCCATGTTACTGGCAAAAACAGTTGTTACTGTGAACCTGTCGGCTTCATGAAGAGTGGGTGAGATCTCAAACTAAATGTGAAGCTCTTATGTCTTCGCATAAAGACGGTCAGCCTCTGTCCAAAATGACATTCCTTATAATTACAAACTGCTTCAATTGTGAGCTCTGTAAAAAAGCTGCAGCAAAATCAAACATACTGAGTCACGATAAGTTTTAGTGAAGGTTCGTAGGCAGATGAGAGGAGATCAGCCTTACCAGGGAAGTCCTCGTTGATCTCCTCCATTTCCAGGACAATATCGTATGGGACACCAGCTTCAGCCAGCAGCACGTTGAGCTGCCCTGGCATACGGCCAGCCACCGGGTGAATACCAAACCTGAGGGAACAAAAGGCTCATTTTCAACGAAAACTTGGACACAATCGCTCATCTACAGGCTGGGTTATTAGCCATCGTTAACTTTACCTGACCTCCTACTAGGGAGAAAAAGGGAGAGAGACAATGTCTGAGGTGCTTAGGGAGAGATGAAGATGAATGGCGTCGGTTGGGGGATGAGACAATAAGATGGAGCTTTCAGACAAGTGGAGCTGAGAGAAGTTTGTGATTATAGTCTGGTTACACACAGGCTTCCCCACTGCACTCTTCCACCATCTATTACTCTCTGTGCATGTGTGTGACTGGGTATACACAGCTCTCAAACTCAATTAGCCATGTCATGTAATCAGGGTAGGAAATTAACACCAGCCACTGAATTCTAGTGGCTGGCTCTCTCTTTAGCCACTCCGCCATGTGAGCGACCACCATTTGAAGATTTATTTTCTATTTGTTGGGTCGAGTTTAGGCGGACACAGAGTGCAGATGGCCTGTCAGCTCTGGGTTCTATTAGCGACTGTGGCTGCCGATTGAAAAAGTCAGTTTCTGCCCTTCATGTTATTCCGTGCAGTCTGCGAGCGGGAGGATGCAGAAAGTGTGTTGTGCTTCCAAACTTCTTACTCTTGATATATTGCAGTGTCTGAGGGGGAGGTGGAAGAGGAGGAGGAGGAGGAGGAGGAGGAGGAGGAGGAGGAGGAGGAGGAGGAGGAATGAAATGGCAAGAAGCACACAAAGACCAAGAGGGAAGAGAAAAGGTGTAAGAGTACAGAAGATGAATCAGAAAACGGTAAACAGAAGAAATGCATTTGAATTAGAAAGCAGAACAGAGCAAGAAATCAGGGTGAAGGCGGTTTTTCTCTTTTTCACTGACCACCCACTTTCCTCTAATCAAGTACAAATGCTCTAAGTAGCAGCAGCTGCAACAGCCAGGATCAAACGACTGAGGCAGGACAATTACACAGGCTTCCGCTGTACCTTTCCTCTCGTCTCTTTCACGTTTCCTTTTTCCCATGCTTTCTTTGCACACAGTTCCCCTCCTATCTTTCCTATATCATCTTCTCGTCATCCAGGCCAAAACCTCTTCTTTCCCTCATGGTACTGCTTACATCTATGCCCTTGATCTACATGTACATCCATCTATACTGGCTACATCTGTCCATCTGTGCATACAATTTTCATAACTCTGATGGCTAGTTTTCTTTTTGATCAAACAGATCCACATGCACAACATGTAAATTCTCCTCTTTACCTGACTGTCTTGCCGGCATCATGAAGCATCTTCACCAACTCAGCGATGGGGTACTGGGCCTTTGCAGCGCAGAGTCCATAACCTAAAAGAGATTTTTTTAAAAAGAAGGGGAAAAAAAGAGGTAAGAATGAGCTGCTTTCACAACCTCGGAGAAGCAGACAACACAACTTATGGCACAACGTGTTTGTCAAAGACAAAAAACCCCTTGTATCAGTGCGGAAGTCTCAACAGCTTGTCCAGCACAAGACGTTCTGAGACAAGTCTTGACCTCATGGTGAACTGTCCAAGACGCTGTGACAGTTTTCAAACATGTTTGATTTTCCTGTATCCAAAAACAAGATGTGTTTGAAGTTGGACCACCATAGAGACGAGTCTGATGCAGGAGATGATTATCCAATGAGAGTGCAACAGGAAACTGGGGACAGGGAAGGAGGAGGCGACAGTCACACACACACGCACAGTCGACTACACTATTGTCAGATATTGCTTTCATTTGCTCTCTCTCTCTCTCTCTAGAGCACCTCCTCTGAGAGCAGCTGCGTATTTTGTGAATGCCCCACGTAAACATGACGACAGTGCAGCAGTGTGAGACTTAAACTTAGCAGTTCTGAATTGTTTGACTCCTACGTTGATAATCATGGGAGAAATGTGTAAGTATCGCTAACAGCTGGTTTGGAGGTTCGACAAATAAAGACAAACTGTGTCAAAATCCTGAAAGTGGACAGAAATTGTGGGCAACTTTAATGTGGGTTGATGATTACTTCCTGAATGTCGTGAGAGTGGCGGAAGATGGCATGTGTCTGATCAGAAATACCACTTATTAATATCAAACACGTGTGATCCACAAATAATTTAATTTAAAAAAAGCAAAGAAAAAGGGAAAAAACAATAAACAAAAAACAAAAGTCTGTTACTTCAATGGTGCTGCTCTGTGCTGAGGTGGAGTGTGAGTGTGAGACATAAAGGTGAGCAGTGTGTGAGTGGGTCAACAGCTTCTAAAAGCCTCAGAAGAAGAAACTGTTAAATAATGTCTCTAATCATTTGTAAGGTCTTTTCTTTTCCACTGTTGATTATTTAGTCTTAGATAGGCGTCAATGAATTCTATGTGTTTTTTTCCCTTGAGTTGTCCCTTTATTCTCAGGTTTAATAATGCTGGTGTGTGGTACTTGATTTTTATCACACCGTCACACATGCACAAACACACGTCAAACGGTCCAGTGGTGTTTACTAGCCTTGTCACAACAACCAGTCAGAAACTGTCTTGTTACAACACACAAATCAAAATGACAACATTTTAATTCAGCAGAGTGAAAAAAAACCTAACTCTAGGAGAAACATGGTTTGACTGTCTGCAGTACAGATTTAATGGTTTTCACTTTTTTTCTCCCTCCACTACATTTAGATCACATGTAGTCTTTGGTTCCTTGTGCTTCCAATATTCTCTCTGGAGTTTCTCCTATAAGAAAAACAAGTGGACCCAGACCATGGAGAGATGGGCCAGACGAAGCCAGGAAAACACTTATGTTTATCAGGCAGAGTCTTAACCGTTTCCACAGATGTCAATCAGGCAAAGTGACTGTGACGGCTCCAATTAGGGAGAATGGTCAAAATGGAAACAAGGCGACTGAGTGAGAGTCGGCGCTGTGCAACAACAGCAAAATGTACTTACACACTTTATTAACTCAAACTGGCAAAGAAACATTCAAAGTTTAGACACTTTGTGATGCCTAGACTTTAATTATAAAATTACTCACATTTTTTCCCCCTCTTCTAATATTAGCTCTGATTTGTTTACCCTGATCCTTTTCTTTCATCTTTTAAAGAAATGTATAGCACTTTCATCAGCCCACTCCTCTTGGTGTGGTATAGATTCTAGACCTTTTTAAGAAAAAGGCAACAAAAAAAAAGCACATCTTTTTTTATTTCCACTGGTTCATTTCTCCCACTCTTTTCCAAGTTGGCCAATTTTTGGTTTTAGCTGTCAGACATATTCCTCTTTGTCTCTACCTTGGCTGTTGCTCCATTATTCTTATTCTTTATTTTACTTAGGTTTCTCTCCACCTCTCAACCATGAGAGCATTTAAATTTAGCACTTCTTGTAAACTGAATTGTATACAGGCACTCAGCGCTGTGACTGGAATCACCAATTTGCAGGCTGGATGCCTTTAGTCTGTGTTTACATGTACCCACGCGAGTAAAACAACACTTTGAAACCGTGACTGGCTCACGACAGTCTGTGTGAGATGACTGAACTGTCACTGGGCCACACAATGATGGTTTTAAGACAGCTGCTCGTAACGGTCCAAGTGGGAGGTTCAGACACGTCAGACAGACACGAGTCATATATTGGAAACATGTGAAATGAAGAAAACTCAGTGTAGCTGGAACAAAGGTTGGACCCCTCGCTCTAACCCCAAAAAAGGAACTTTGAGGCAATTCTGAACGTAGCATTTGAATTGTCAACAAAAACCCAACATACCCTCACATCCCATCGAATTTTCCCTTGACCTCGCGTATATACACTGCACTGTAGAATGTCTATTTACCATGGACTGACGACCACACAGAAACCTGAGTGTGTGTGTGTGTGCCTTGCGCGTTAGTGTGTGTGTAGTCGTTCTACCATGACTTGTCAATTAGCCTAGCAAAATGGTGATGTAACACGGGTCAAGTAAAGGTTAAATAAACAGAACACACACTTTGCAAATGCTGAAAAAAAAAAGTGACTGGCAAAGTCAAAGTACCATGTTTTTCCACTCACATACAAGACCTCTGAATAGTGTGCAACGGTGTGTGTGTGTGTGTTCTTGCTTTTGTGCATGTCTTACCTGGAGTGATGATTATGTTCTGGGCCTCTTTAATCATGTCGACGGTCTGATCCACGTTAACCTCGGTGTGTGTGCCTGTGATCTCCATGGGCTTTCCCGTGCCAGTGGAGGACGTGCCGTAGCCTCCCAGGATCACATTAGCCAGAGAACGATTCATGGCCTGAGAAAGGGGGGGGGAGCAAATATTTTTGTGTTTCCTGCTTTATGATTACCTTAACCTTTGCTTACACTTTGCTGATTGTTTACAGCAAATTGTGGCAAACTGGGGAAATCTCCTCCACAAAACACTTGAGATTTTACTGAAATAGAGGGACTACACTTTCTACCAATAATGATAAACTTAGAGTCCCTCCTGGTGGACAGGAGGGGAACAACCACTTTGTGCTCATCGACAGTCACGCATCAAGTGCTTCATTTTACTCTCAGACAGGGATGCTGGAACATTTCAGTGGGTTTACTTTCTTTAAAAATCAAGACTGTGCTCCACTCACCACACACATGATGTATGACAAAATGGCTCCAGATGACCCGATGAGAGCTCCGACGATGGTCAGCAGGTTGTTATTGAGCAAGAAGCCCTCGGCGCACAGGGCCCAGCCTGAGTAACTGTTCAGCACGGTGATTACCACTGGCATGTCAGCGCCTCCGATGGCTGCTGTCAAAGTAACACCCTGAAGGAGTGAAGAGAGAAACAGGAGCTGAGTTTCATCCACTGCTGCAGTCAGATTAGCTGTTTAACTCAGTGATTAGAGCAGATGTAGGGAACAGCTGGAATGAAAGAAGAGAAATGATCCTCCTCCCTCCATCACCACCACAGTTGAAGCAGCCAGGGAACAGCTTTCTAGTTTCACATATTTCCCCATCAAATTCATATTGTTGTGATTTTTTTGGTTTGCAGAGTTGCACGTTGCTATATTGTTCTAAATGATAGAGAGAAGTATATGGCACATTACACACTGATTGCAGATCAGACACAGCTACTTTAAAGTAATTCATATACTGAAATAACTGAAATGATATCCATCCAACCTCTGGGGACACTCTGATCATTTTTTTCCTGGGACGAAGTCCAGCTGCTGATTTTCCCAGCAACACATACATACGCAGAAGAGTAGAAATGCTGAAGCGGCAGCACGGCAATGTGTATATATTTTTTTCTTTTTATGGTAATTACATTAGTCTGTGATCTCTGCTTTTGGCTGCTCTGCCTGGATTCACTTGATTAGAATCTGTTTTCAGGAACTGTAAAGCTCAAGAAGGACCATAGTCCCTATGCAGACTGATTAACCATAATTCAACCCAATCGCTTTCCTTTCTTCTGATAAAAACACACAGTAAAAACTAATGATGACCCCCCCTGTGAGATTTAATGTTTTTAAAGCTACATAAAAATGCTTTTCTACTGTTGTAAGTCCCAATAACCCACCCTTCTAAAGCATTTTTGCACTCATGCAAGAGACTGAGTGTTAACTACAGCTAAGGAGAAAACATCTACATTGTGCCGTTGACCTTCGTCATCTTTGTCTCTGACAAATTCTGTGGCACGTTTACAAAAGTTAAGCATGATTTAACAATGGCGGAGCCCAATATAATGAGTCGAATACAAGCAGGAACCTGGCAGATGTACAAAGTCAAGCCTGCTTACCTCTATGGCAGCCAGACTCTTTCCAGCTCTCTGCTCAACAACTCTGAATGAATTTCTGGGCAGCTACTGTTTCCTGTACAAGACGCCTCTTATTTGACATTTTTGTTCACTAAATCCCTTCTGTTGTCTCTTTTCTCACATATTACATCCTAGTCTGTCTCCAGCATTAAATTCTTCTGACTCTTTTATGCCTTTTCCCTTTCCTGATATTTATTAAATGTCTTTTACCAACATTCTTACATGTTCAGTCTGTCAGCATGTAAGGAAAACCCAATCTGATTTTTCTCTTCAGCGGGCGCGCAGAGTGCAAAAACAGACTTGGGAACTATGAAAACACATGGCCTACCATGACGGCCGAGAGAGCGGAGACGGAGCCGAGACAGGTGATGCCTGTGGTGTAGCTGGGATCCAGCATGTAGGGAACCATCCCACCGACACATGCTGCCATAAGGCTGGCGTTCAGAGCATGACGACCAGGGAGCATCAAGGGAGCACTGTTCAGCATACCTGCACAGAGACAAAGAGGATGACGGTAAGACGAGGGGGAACGGGGGCTTGGAATAAAATAAAAAAAACATCACGAAAAACTGCAAATAAACACATTCATTTATCATTCATCTGTGAGCGTCTCATAGACATGGTGAAATCAAAGCGGAAGATTTCATGTAGCATTTATCATTAGAGCCTTTCCTTCAGCAGCCACCACTTGAGACTTGTCATTAACCGAAAGTCATGCTCATGCATAATTTGTCATTATGAAACACTTGCAGCCAACATGGAAATTACTGTGTGGCTGCCAGGACTGGTGCCAGCGCATGAACCTGATGAACTCATTTTCTTTTCCATTTGCTGCAGGCGACAGCGGGGATGAAGCATCACATCTTCCCTTGTTGATAATCAACTGTCTACAGCAATTTCAAATAAACATATCAGACTAATCCTCTTTTAAACCTCATTCAAATAAATAAAACTGTCACCATGTCTATTTTGCACGGATATAAATGGAGTGTGGGTTTGTGTAAATGTTTGTTCTCGAAGACATCAGCGGATCAGAGTCAGATTCTCACCTTGCAGTTTGCCATATGCCACCAAAGAGCCGCTGAAAGTGATGCCACCGATGTAGGTGCCGAGGTATGCGACTATCTTGGTGAGGTTGGCTGCGGGGTCCGTGGCGAAGTGGGGGTACTCGATCATGTATTCGGCCACGCAGGTGAGCACGGCGGCCAGACCCACCAGGCTGTGGAAGGCGGCCACCAGCTGGGGCAGGTCAGTGATCTGGATCCTCTTAGCGATGCCCAGGCCTTAGGAGATAACAAATAAATGAAGTTCAGTGGTCCTGACAGATCCACACACACACACAAAATAAAATGCAAAATACAAGCACATGCATGTATACACACACACCCACACACACAATCACACACACACACACACACACACACACAGGACTGCTGGGAAGTGGGTCCATCTGAGGGACCAGGTGTTGCAGCTGAGGCCTGTTTGGGTAAATTCCAAGTTTGTGAGTGGGTCTCCACCGTGTGTGTGCTTGTGTCAGGAAACCTTACACATCGCAACATTTGGAAAAAGGCATTATTGTCTCTGTGGATAATTTACTCTGAGTTTTCAGCTTTGTAACTGGAAGTATTAGCATTTGAATGATTAAGCTGCTGCGAGTTAAGCGAGAGAAAAGTGAGTAATGCATGATGCTGATCATTTCGACAAAACCTCCTGGGTCTGATGGGGAGTTAGTCATGCTGCGTTTGATGTAAACATCACAGAGAGTCTCTGCACTCAGCACACCTGCTGCTTAATCTGGCCAAGCTTGGAATACATGCACACGTAAACACACGAGGCAAAATCCATGTCTGCTAATTTAGAGGCGTTCCATCTTCTGCAACACAACTCTGCAGATCTACAAAGTCTGTGTTCTCTTCTTTCTTTGGTGGAGGACACTCACCAGCGGTACCACCTACAGCCATGGCTGCACTCATCTGTGCCAGGAGCTCAGGACTGGGTTTGAGGGCGCCCAGAGCGGCGACGACGCCTCCGGCCACTCCCATCATACCCAAAGCATTACCCAGACGGGCTGTTTTCACGTTGGAGAGGCCGGCCAGGGCACCAACACAGCACAAACCTGAGCCCAAGTACATCATCTGGTGAGAGAGAGAGACAGCGAGACAGAGAGAGAGAGCGGAAAAAAAGAGGTTATAGACAAGGATTGAGGGACCACACGATGAGAAAAAAAAAGGCCAAATGATTCACTTGGAAGGTCCTGTGCAACATCTGGGAAAACAGAATACATTTGGAGGCTGATTAGCCAACTTTTACATGGTCGTGGGCTGAGGGACTGAGAAAATGGTTTCTGTAGGAAACCACAGATACATGCTTGAACTACACATATGGGGATGGCGTAAACATCCTCTCACACCTGCTCAATGTTGTATCCAGACTGCAGAGCGCCGAGGTAACCTCCGACGAACACGCCTCCGGGGAGCAGATAGAGGTAGTTGTACTCTGGAGGATCAGTGGGACGCTTGAACATGTCCAACATCTTCTGTGTCACCAGGAAACCACCTGCGTGAAGAGAGAGTGAAGAAAAAGTAGCACAAAATCAGGTTTAAAAGGTGCTTTACAAACCAAATGTACTCGTAATATATAAGAAAAGTAGCCTGGATAACACCAGACCTCATCTCAATGAGATTCGGTCTGGGAACCACCCGTTCATTTTTTCGTATTCGAGGCGTGGTTTACGAAAGCCCAGAGCTGTTTATTGTCTATCAAATGCGTCTGTACGTAGCTTATAACCACTGATATCAATCATACCCGAAAACGCTAAACGTTGCTCTTTCTTCAAAATAAACTTGCGGTCTAAACTACCTAAAACACTTTCTAACGCTGCATCAAAAGGTTAAGGCGTCTGCCGCCATGTTGGTTTGACAAGCTATCAACAAAGTTGCTTCGGTGTGTCATTCTGTGATTGGCTCCCTAGGTGAGGGAAAAATTGGGTCCATGGTTTCCAGGCTGACTTGCAGAGCGAATAAAGCCGCACGCAAGGCAGCATGGGTATACCCAGGCTACAAGAAAAGTGTAATTGATGTAAAAAGAAAAAAGCATAAGGAGGGCAAGGATAGCAAGTCAAGTTGCCTGCAATACATGTAAAATGTATTTTTAGACAACAGGTGTTTTAAAGCCAATCGCTACAATCTGTTCCCAAGTGCAATAACCAATGTTAGGAATTTAATGACTCTACTTTATGTCAGTGTAAATATTTCAAGTAGAGAGTATCAAAAGTGTCAACCTGGGAGCAGACAGTGTCTCACTGCTTTATAGGAGATCACTTTACCCTGTGTATGTCTCCCTTTTTCCCCTCTGGCATGATTATAGCCACGTGCACACACATGCACTCGTACATACAAGGGTGAATCAGAGGCTAGCACCTGTTTCTTTTCAGTTCATGTAATTTTAGTCTTAGACTGTCTCAGTTAAAACATGTAATAACAATCTGACTACTATTATTGCAGGCCAATCTGTGTCAATATATTAATATGGAGGAATGTTCATGTATTTAAACAACTCAAAGCCAGTATCCATTCATTTCTTTTAGTTATTTTTTCCCCCCTCAGAATGGGTCTGCTGCCTGGCACTATATTTAGAAAGCTTGCAAAAATAAAAGCAAATCTGCAACACCATCACGGGGTCTAACACTATCCATCTGAAATCCTAACTATTCATCCATTTTTGAGGTCAAAAACAATGTCAACATTATTTCTTTTTATTTATTGTTAATATTTACTCTTGCAAGGGAAAAAAAAGATCTGGAAGAATATGTGACGAATGCTGCTTTTGCATCAAGCCCTCTATCCTGTAAAGTAGAGCATTTGGTGGATGTTGTTTTAAAGTTTACGATAATATAATTTGCTTTATATTTAGCTAGAAGATTCTTAATCTACACAGATGGAGAACTGTTGACATCCCGACTGGTTCATGCTCAGACATGGGGAGCAATCATGAAACCTAGAAATACTACATACAGTATTATATTTCTCCCTTTAGTGTAATAATCTGATTACACAGAGCAGTTGTGTACTGTAAACTGCAGCAGGAAAAACCTATTTTCATTTTTTTCAGTCATAAAGAAATACATAAGCCAGATTCAGTTCACATCCACAGCTTCTTTGAAGTCACCTACACTGACCGAGTAGAAATGAGAGGCCTGGTGCAATAAAAGGGAAAAGATGGAAACAGCTCAAGATATTCAATAACCAGGTGTCTTCCATAGATTTCCACATCTTACGACTACAGAGGAACTAAAAGAAAATCCAGCGTCTGTTTTATTGGAGCTAAATTTCGCCATTGTGTTTCATCACTTGCCATTGATTTCTTTTTTCTTTCTGTTGTTGTCTATGGGTATTGTGGTGAACCGCTTAGAAATGTCCATGTCAAACTGAAGCCATGGAGAACATCAAAATTGAAATCAAAGAGTGGGAAAGAAACTAGGCATTTCTATAAAAGCTGTGGTATTTTTTTTTTTGCTTTAGTTAAGGGACCTAAAGCAGTAAAACGTGGAGATACCACAGATCCTAAAAAGCTTGTGCAGGATTCACAGCTCTTGCTTTAAACTCAAAACCTCATGGTGTCCACCACAGCACACAATACATGGGGATGAACCGATTGATTATGCAAGTTAACTATTCATTTGCTTGCATCAAAGTCTCTCCTGGTGTCTAGCTGTTTGCTAATAGAAGAAATTAAAACTAATTCATGGCTCTGCTCTGGAGGCACTCTCTGGTTCCCAGGACTATTAGAGAGTGATGAGTATTATAATGACTCCAGGAACACTTTGTCATTATAATGGAGATTATTAAGGGGAATAGCAGAAATGAATGTGTGTGGTCCAAGCCTGAACCACCGACTCTGGTCTGCGCAGGTGGGTAGAAAGGGCAGCTGCAAAACTTGGTCGAAAGGCATGTTATTGTATAATCAATATAAAACATTTCAATCTTCAGCCTAAGTTGATATTTTATTGGCTTTAGGTTGCTGTAACTGGCAGGGATCACTGTGAGGTGTCTATGTGCGGGTGACTCACCAGCAATGTTGACCGAGGAGATGAAGGCGGCGAGTACAGCCAGTGTCTCAGCAGTAGTTGTTGGGGTGTAGCCTCCTCCCATCAGGGACAGACCACCCACAGCCGTCAGACCTGCAGAACATAGATATTTTAGTCCTCATACACCTAAACTTTCATGAGACATAATAAAGGAAACAGAAAACTTTCGTGAGGATGATGCAAAAACAACAGAGAAAAAAAAGAGATCAATAAAACATTAATTCAGACGGTCACAGAAAACATTCATCTCAACACTGATTAGAACTGCGTAATCAGCGCATTTATAGTCCTTTTAAAGGTGTCTGCTTAAACTCAAAATCCTGTTTGCTTCCCAGATTGGGAAAACAAAAGAAATTTAGAGATAAAAAAGAGAGAGAAAAAATGTGTGTGAGTGTGTTTACCAAAAGAGGCTCAGGAAACCTTGATAACATCAGTCCTGTAATGACTTACAGGCAGTAAGATTCAATAGACAGCACCCCTGGAGCCTGCATTCACACAGACTTGTTTATGTACAATTCAAGTTGAATAACAGGTACAGTGTTTGCGAGTGTGCGTGCGAACGTATTTGTGATTAAAGTCAGTGGTGTTGCATTGGATTTTCAAATGAGGAGAAGGAGAAGTTTGACCTCTTCTCACCCTGTCTCCCTTTTTCACCGACAGAGTTTATAATCCTGTGTGTATATCGGCGCCTAAACAAAGCGAGTTTCAAATGCTGCCAAACATCATTTCACAAGTTAAGCCACGTAAACATGAGCTTATTTAAAATTTCCACTGTTACAAAAGAGAACGACTACAACAGGAAGTATTTGGACCCTATCGTGATGATGAGCATAGGGAAAGATCGAAACAACAACCTTCCCATGCATTTGGAGATTTGCTTCCTGGAACCAAAATAACTTCAAAGTGTGTCAAGCTGCTGATCATCACCTTTTCCCGTAACGATTAGCACATTTTTGCTGATGGCACAGATGCAATGCAATGCCGCAAGGTAAAGTAGATATAAGAACATGTGTACACCTTCAGATACATGTGTTCCTCAATGTTCTATCAAAAAACATGCATGGAGTGCTGCATGGGTATCAGTTGTCTTTGTTTCTTAATCTCTACCTCTGGTGCTCTTCAGTGTGAGGATCCAAATACTAGATGGTAGCGGGAACTGAGGCACTCAGAGTAGGAAGGTGATTTTAAAAAGCCTTTATTGCAGCATGGCCAAACAAATTAAAAACAAGCCAACATTCCTCAATGTTGTGTAGCAGTTCTGTGCTTTTTCCCATCATACTTATCTGGATTGTTTTTTATTGGATGAGTTTTTGCTTTCTACATTCCCAATATCTGTTAAATCTATTACCAGCTTTACAGTATCTCAGTACATATTTAGTTTACTGAATATGATTCTTGAGTGAGACTTTCAGAGTTAATCTATTCAGCCCTGTTTGTTTACACATTCAAATGATTCTTTCCTTTAGTCTTGCAAAAAAAAAAAGCTAGACCTACACATTTAATGATAAGATTAGATAAGATTTTCATTATATCAAGAGACATTCTCATGTAACACAAAATCTCACTTTTAATCATCAGTAATAGGGTTATAAAGAGAAAATAATTAAATAATGACTGATAAACTAGTAATGTAATATTCATATCCATCGCATTACTGAGACTGTATTGTGCCCAATCAGAAGGCTGAACCCAGTCATTAACAACTGACAAGCAGACACAGTGAAGCCATGTTTGTATCAAAGAAGCCGAAGATGAAACAGTTTACACCATGTAGGTGGAGATTAGCAACATGTGTGGCTACCAGAATGATCAGATTAGCTTGAAAGAAAGCCAGTAGGCATCAGTGGACACACACGCACAGACAAAGACACACACACACAGACCTGTAGCTGTTCCTCTGTTACCAACATGACGTACTACTGGCAGAGTGTACTGTAGCTGTGAATCAGTGCTCTCAAGTAGATTAAAGTGTTTATATGAGACACCAGATATTAAGACGTACTTCAATGAGCAGCTACTGGATATGAAACCAGTGTCTGAGACGCTTAGGGTGACCCACCAGTCAGAGTCACCCCTGGTTGTGTAACACTATAATCTCCCTATGAAGAATGTAACTGTCCCTCACGCAAACCCTAAATTCCAAAACGATTCCCTAATGTCTGAGTGATTGTGTGTGAGTGTGTCTTTACGATGCCTGGCACAACAACACAACTCAGTTGGTCTCACCGTTTCCATAACCACAGTCAGTCAGTGACAGAAAAAAAAAAATTAAAAAGGTAAAAAGGGCACAGCAAATATGAAGGGAAAAATACCTGGACAGGGAGGAGAGGGAGAGGGAGAGAGAAGACGTGGACAAATCAAGGGCAGACAACACCAGGAGAAAAGAGCCTCCAAACAATCTTAATGTTAATTCAAGTCTTTCATGTGTGGTCTCAGATTCTTGTGGAGCTGTGGCTTTTCAACTGATTCCATTAAAATATGTCTAAAATTTTTAAAAATGACATTCATAGATTAATTTTGACAGAAGTTGCAGATGGTGAATTGTTTAGCGAAGGAAGTGAAAAAAGGTCAAATAAACCCAGAGGAACATGGAAAATGGCGTGAAGATGTGAATGTGAAAACAGGGTATAGGTGTCAAGTTTTAAAGAAAGTGAAAACTGTCTCTTGGCTGTTCCGCTGCTGGGACGCCACCACCGAGCTCTGATGTCCCGCTGGGCACACGAGTAAACGAGCAGAGGACTTCCCTGACCCTCAAAGATCACCGACAGTGTGTTACTTCCTACCCTCAGTGTGGGTCTTTGAGTGATCAAAGCCACAAGAACACACACATGCACTTACATCTCTAACCTCTTAACCCCTCTGTGTTAAGCGGCAGCCGACAATAAGGACACAATCTTTAAAGTTTTTATTTGTTGCTCTCTCAGGTTTTTTGCCATTCAGTCCAGAGAGGCTGCAAAGAGCCACTGGACTGACATGTGACACATTTGATCTTTGAGGTTTAGTCGATGTTTTCTGACTTGTTTTTAGATAAATTATTTGTGTTAACTGCTGTTGTATTGCACTATAATTTGGTGGTATTTCCTATATATTTGTTCTACATGCTATAATGTCTTGTTCCATTTTCATGTGTTGTAGTGCTTTGGACATTTTTTCCTTTATCAAATATAGCAAATTAAATTTCAGGAAAACTATGCTCTAGTGAATTTGCATTTAATTTTCTTTCCCCATTATATATTTTACTGGTTTCAACATTTTTATCCCTTGTGTACATTAGTCTCAAATTTGTTGATGTCTGTATCATCTCACCAGCCTCTCAGTCATCTGTAAAGCCTTGACTTGAATGAGAAATCCCATACAAATTAAGTTTGATTGAATGACTGATTGGATTGCTTGGCACAGAGACCTATACAGACCATTTCTGAAGATATTTGACTGACTAGAGACAGGTGCTTTTTCATGGTTAGGGCTCCATGCTGTTCCTACACTTTGCATAAAAATGACATGTTAAGTTAAAAGGTTGCAATAGATAACAGCTTACTATATTAGTCACGACAGGCCCGTAAACTGAGATCTGAATAACTTCAGTCTATATGGACCTGTCTTGTCTCACTTGGTCAATACAGAGGGAATTATGCACCATTGATATTTATTTGATGTAATCAGTTCAAATCAGGCGGTCAAAGCCAACATCCACCCCCACTACACCCAACTAACCTGAGATGGCGTTGGTGACAGACATGAGTGGAGAGTGGAGAGCAGGAGTGACCCCCCACACCGTGTGGTATCCCACGATCCCAGCCAGGCCGAAGGTGGTGACCATCTGAGTGAAGGCAGCGTTGGGAGCCGACAGACCCAGGCTCAGCAGGGTGCCAAAACCTGGCAGAGAGAGAGACAGAGACAAGTAAGGGGGTTAGTTTAGCGACTAGGGACAGAACTTGTTTAAATAATCTGCACTAAGATGAACTAAGATGAACAACCATTCAAAGTAAAATTTGTTCCATGTGAAAGCGATTAAAGCAAATCTGTGGCATCCACAAATTTTGTGGACAGGTCCTGCCCATAGAATCCTTCTCTCTCTTCCTGAGGACAAAAGTCAACACTTACAGATACAGAGCCGTTGTACAAAAGTAACTGTGTTTTAGGATAAGAATCCAAAACACAAGAGGGCATTGCAATCTGAGTGCTACATTGGGTCCCAAGTTTTGTCTTGTTTGTCTTATTCTATTCTCTAGAAGCCTAAAGACATGAGCTAACAAATACTTCCCAAACACAACTCCACAGATGGTCAGAAAATGTGTAATTTTGGTAAGCTACATTTAATTTAACTGTTCTATGCTGTTATCTACTTCTAACCTATCTGTGTTAAAAGTAGCCGTATAAACAGTACAAACTCCTGATATAGAGATTTTCCTAAGCACATCTGGTTGACTGTAAGATGTGGCAGGCCACCCATGTTGCCCTTATTTCCTGTTAGTTGGATTAAATCAGTCAAAGAGAAATTTTTCTGGTTAAATTTGTAACACAGGTGCAGTCTAACATGTTCTGTCTTTGCCAGACCAACTGCTGATGCAACTTGTCTGTGTCCTTAATGGCCAATATAAAGATTTAAAATGACTACGCTACATACCAGGCTAATAAGCATGTAACCAGCACTAACCAAGTTCTCACTCTTTAAAAGCAAAGCAGTTAACATCAGTGGCTGTGTGGTGGTGGTGGTGTTAAGTAGGAAACTACTCCAGCACCTAAACAATGTGTGAACCATATTAACTGTATGTGGCGCTCTAACACAGAAGGCTGCGTGGCACCATGGGAACCACTCACTGCAGCACTACATCAAACAAACACTCAGTGTGACACTGTTTTTACAATGCACACTTCCTGACACTAACAGGGTGTCTGTGTGTGTGTGTGCGTGCGCTTGTAACCTGCCTCTGTCACTTCTCACCTCCTGTGCACATTCCAGCAGTGACCTAAAAAGCTGATTGTTAACCTGCCCTTCACCCTGTGGCGGGACCTCAACACCCCCCCGGCTGAGACCCAATTTACTCCGACGCAGCATCAGCCCGATTCCTCCACTTAGGCAGAAAATCTGAATTTAATGGCACATTCAGTTTCAGTGGCAGTGACTGACCTCCAGTGTACATGCCAGCAGCGGTGAGCGTGGCCTTGAAGGGGGAGATTTGTGAAGCCTTCTCTGCCTCCACTTCATGGACAGATTTGGGTTTAGGAGGAGCGGCAACGGGCACGTTGTTGGGCTGCGGAGCGGGGAACAGGTTCTTTCCGTTCTGGAGGTGACAACAAACAGAGAACGGTACAATGTTGAGAGGTAGAAAGAGGAAACGCGTACCTTGTAGAGAAGAGAGGAATGGTAAGTGAGGACAGCCATTACTTAGTGATGTCAACAATATCAAATGACGTTTATTAAGAAGTGATTCGAGGTCTGCCTTTATTCCCTGATCTCATTACCTGATTCTCGGCAAAGACCTCTGCTGCGTCCGTTAATCTGTGAAACATTAGACTGTGCTGTCAAGATCAAAGTACGCAGACTAATGATCAGTGGGTACAGTAAGTAATATCTGCATTTCAGCCTCATTTGTAAGACGCGTGACCACTGCTGTGATCAGATATGGGTCAAAATACTTTATTTGACAAATTGACCACAGGTTGACTGCGTCTGATTAGAGCAAATTATTTGTGTAAAAAATTACACAGTTGTGTGTCTCCACAACTCAGACTAGTTACATCCGTGTTTACCCACTCGTATGAGACATTAACTGTTTATGGCAAATTGCTAGCAAATTCTTGAAATATGTATAAAAACAACATGTGTACAAAACTTGAAGAAATCAAGTTCTGACAAGTCAGTGTGGCCGAGCTCTGATTTGATTTAAAGCTGCATTCTGATTTAAAGGACAATCCTGGGCAAATTCAACTTGGGGCTGTATTTTCCAAACATTTTAGGTCTAAAAGAAGGAATCTGAAGATTTTCAGTTTAATTGCTCCTGTTTTGTGGTAGTTGTGTCTGTCCTCGCATCGCCACGGCAGCGTTGATTTGGAGTGGATGCAAGTTCCGCTGCTTAGGCTGTTTACATCCCTCAAAGCCGCAATTTTTTTCCACAGACAGCGTCAGATGGCTACTCAAACATGCACCGAGAAGTTTATTTACTTCAAGCAAGCCGACATGTTTGTAAAACTAGATCTAATTCAAAGTCTCGCGCGAGACCCAAGATGACGCGCTCCGTGTGTTCATGTGCAGTGGGAAGCTACCGTTTGTGTCATTAACACAAAAAAAGTTTAACACTTAAGGACAGAACAAAGGGAGCTGTTCAGTGTAGGACAGTGGAAAATGTAATCTGCTGCATTTCAAGTTTATCAGCCATAACATGCATGACATGTCTGTATTAACAAATCAATACTTCACACAGAGCTCCATCTAACTCCTTAATTAGCCACAACTATATCGACCAAGTTAAAATGAATTCATTAAATAATCAAATAAAAGATATATCAAAATAAAAAATGTCAATATGACTGAAAAGTACTAAACGTTGTGAGGAGTAGATTGGCACAGATTTGAGCTCAGTCACACAATTTATAATATACTTTTATTTACTGCAGTTAAATAATGTAATTGTCTCAGTCATTATTAACCAACTTTAAAGTGACTAAACATTCTCTCTTAAAGGGCTAAATTAAGAGCTTAATTTCTGTGAGATCATGTTAGAAAATCATGCACCTGCACAGTCTACTGAGGAGAAAAGGCAATAGAGTAGGAAGCGAATGAAGTGTAGTTAGGGTGACATCTAGTGACCATGGCAGAGACCAACAACACAGTGTGACGGGTGCATCCTCGGTTCTGTCATTGTTTATATCCTTACGCCTATTTTTCATTGAGACCTTATACCTGCATGACCACAGATCCCCTGACAACATGGTCCATGGTTCCATAGTCAAACGCCTCCTTGACGTCCATGAAGAAGTTCTCCTTGTCTGGGCTGACGGCCCGCAACAGCTTGGTGATGTTGTTGGAGTACAGAGTGCTGGACTGGGTTGGCAAGCGGCTGGGCAGGTCTGTGAAGCCAATATGGGTCACTCCCTAAAGGAAAAAAGAGAAAAAATACAATTTGTGATGTTGCACCAACTTGGAAGAGACAGGGTTAGACAGATGATGTGTGATATCCTAAAAGAGACAATCAACAAAAGTCAAAAACAGCCATTACATTTTGGTTTGTATTGGAACTTGTGAACAGTACTGTACGTGCACTGACCTTGTATACTGACAGCTCGCCCGGCACTGTGGTCTCAATGTTTCCTCCAGCTTCGGCAGCCAAGTCCACCACCACCGAGCCATCCTTCATGCTCTCTATCATTGGTTTAGTGATGAGGATGGGAGCACGCCTGCCTGCAATGGTCAATTGAACACAGAGGCATTAAGGAATTATTTGTCACATTAAATTTATATTAAGGTTCAAATTAAAAAAGCGTGAAGAAAAAGCTACAAAAGGTACACAGACTTCCAGGTCACATCATGTTCTACCAAGTGATAAATGTTCACAACAGCTGAGTGTGAGCTCACTGTGGCCGTGTACGAAAGTGTTGAAACCCACAGTCATGGAACAAATGTGAAGTTGTTGTAAAATATGTTCTGGTACATTCCGGTTAGGTTATTTTTAATGTTCAATTTTCCGTGACTTGTCCTTTTTTATTTCTAAATTCTCTGACTACTTGCCCAGAATACATGTCTCATATTCTGTAATATTCCAGATATTTCACAACCAGAGGGGAAAACTATTTATATGAGTTTGTACACAGTATCAAAGAAACGTGCCCTTCGCTTTTTAAATTTTAGACTCTGTGTTTATGTTGTGCCTCAATTTGCGCTTCTGTGCATACCGGGGATTAGCGCTGTGCTGATGACAATGTCGACGTCCTGACACTGTTTAGCAAACAGCTTCATCTCTTCCTCAATGAACTCTTTAGACATTTCCTTGGCGTAGCCTCCTTGGCCCTCTCCTGACTCTTTCAAGTTTACCTCCAGAGGCTCGGCGCCCAGAGACTTAAACTGCTCCAAAGCTGCAGCTCTGAGAGAGGAAGAGGTCAGAGGTTATTTTTTAGTCAGGCAGAAAGAAAAATCACAGTTCCATAGACTGGTAATGTGTTTGCCACTGAAACAGCATTCATAGCGCTGCTGTATGACAGCATGCCTTAAGTTGCATAAAACTCAAAGCTTTAGTTTACTATAAACAGTTTATGAAGTTTTTCCTATCTGCATTTTTCAGCGATACTAATGTACCGGTGTTGTATTTACAATCAGAAATCACTTATCTTTATAATAATGCAGACAGTGTGCATGTAATTCAGTGCAATTTTATCAAATTCAATAATTTAATTCATGCATCATTCAATCTTTCGATTTATACATTTCATATAAGAAACAGACCTTGTATCGAATCCCCTGACAATGGCTCCCATGGCCCTGGCAGACCCAGCAGCTGCCAATCCAGCCACGCCACCTCCGATGATCAGCACCTATTCGAAAACACATAACATGGTGTGGGGTGTTAAAAGTTTAAACTGACATGATGGACACATATTCAAAACAGAAGAAAAACACACGCACTCCTACTACCCACCTTTGCAGGTGGAACCTTCCCAGCCGCTGTGATTTGTCCAGTGAAAAAGCGTCCGAAGCTGTTGGCTGCCAGCACAACGGCCTTGTACCTAAGATTACAGAGGAACACAGGAAATTAATAGTGACACCCAATCAAAATAACTGCTATAATAACCTATCCATTCATGTGTTTAAACATGTCCAATTAAGGCATAACAATATACACAATAATCAACCACACATCCTGTTTAGGACAACGAGGAGTTTTGGAAAAGCAAAGCATTTTCACACTACATTTATGAGCCTCCGCGCGCACCGTAAAATTCTTTGACCGGCGCAAGACGGACTCATGTTTTCATTCATCAAGAATTAAGTCAGAGGTCCGAAGACGATCACATACCATCGTAGTTCCGATCATAAACGGCGATTCGCCACGAAACCGAAAGTAAGGAAACGCTGGTCGGCTCGACCAGCATTTCCGCCACCACTAATAATAACAAAATAACGATAGAGACAGAACGATATATTTATCGAAAATGGGCCCATTAACAAGTGTGGGTAGCGGAGATTCATCCACATTAACGTGAGACTTTTTTATAACCAAATAGAAACTCCTCGTTGTCCCTTTAATATTTGATCACACGCCACCTGCTGTTAATGTCAATACTATACTTATACTTATATGAATACTGCGAACAATACTGCAGCAGAAACTTACCTGCCAATTAACTAGCTTGCTAACCAACTCTACAAGTGTTTTAAGGTAGAAGATTGCTTCCTTACTTATTTATATTTTAAAGAAATGTAAAGTCAACTAAATTGTTAACAGTGTTACCTGTATTTTCACACATACACAACTAGTAGGTAATCTTTCAAGGTGACCCTTCTCATAGAAACAGTTAACAAAGTTGAAGGCACCATGCACATACCCTGCAATGTTTGCCATGGAGCTCAGTGCATCGTAACCCTGGGCGATGGTGACTCTGGGAACCTGGTCCATAGCCAGGACGGTGGCTTTCTTCTGGGACAGCATGTCCATCAACTCCGGGTTCTGAGCTGGGTAGATGAAGCTGACCAAAGTGGCTGCGTCCTTCATCAGCTCCACCTCATGGATGCCCAGAGCGGGGTTGAATGTGGGAGCACGGACCTAGAGGCATACAACATCGGTCAATAGGCAAGTCTGAGCACATGAAGGATACTGATGACACCTTAAAATCTCTTTTGCTCCTGGAACATACACTTCTTTCATTTACACACCTGGGAAAAAAAATTCTGCATGTGTCAGCCTGTTTTTCATATTCTTCACTCTGTCTCTGACCAAACCCTCTCCACTTTTCTGCCTCAACTACCATGTCCAAGTAAAGACTTCACAGATATGTGTCATTTTAGCCTCAGAGTACTGGCTCTCTCCCATAATCCCATGCTCTGTCATTCTCCCTCTTCAGCCTAATGCAAATTCGTTCTGCAATACATCTTGATATAATGTCTGAATGACAATAAAGACATATATTCTATTCTTATCTATTCTATTCAACACCACAAAATGCACATGGTGCAAAAAGCAGCCATCATGTTCAATACACCAACTGTCTGACCCTATTCCTTCATTTGTCCATTATTGCCTCTTCTTACATCCGTTCCCACTCTTCCCTTTCACTTCTATCCTACCTTAACCAACACGTCGGAGGCCAAGACATCTTTAATGTCTTTAATCGTTGCTCCAGCTTGAGTGTACTGCTCATCGCCGAACTTGGAGGGCTCTCCGGCTCCAGACTCCACGACAACGTTGAAGCCCTGTTTGACGAGCGCCTGGACACCAGCAGGAGACAGCGCCACGCGACGCTCGTTCTGTAAGATTTCTTTGGGAACGCCGACTGTGAGCTGTTTGTATGGAATACCTGGAGGAGACAGAGAGGAACGATACAGGGGCATGTGAGCTAAGTGACAGCTGTTATATGAACTCATTTATTCACGTATCATTGCTTAATGATGACAGGGTCACTCGTGCCAACGCTAATGAACTGTTATTTCTGGCCTCGTTGAGACCTATTATGAGGAAATTTGTTTTCACAACCAACAGGCTATAGAGACCAAAGCAGATTATGGTTGTTCCAAAGGCTTTTCACAAGTATTGCACAAGGTTTCTCAGCATAGTTAAAAAAAACACAGATATGTGGATGTAAGAAGTGTGCACAGTGTGTGTCAACACAACAGAAAGATATACACAAGATACAGCTATTTTGTTGGCTGAATTGATCATTGCAGATATACAGTATGTATGTCAGACTTTCTCTCTTGCACAGGCTGAAGCTCAGGATTTAAAAAGTGTGACAGTTAAAAAAAGAAATATATATACTGTATACAATATATATTATATATACACATATATATAAATAAAAATAATACTCTTTCATGCTTTTCATACCACTGATACCACTGCAGCCACCTGTGTATATGACCATGAGTTGAGTTCACACTGAGTTGACCATAAATACAGTAATGTTGTTACAGGACACTGTGACCCTGAATACTACATATACAGTCTACAGACATGCTGCCCTCTCACCAGCTTTTAATTGCTAATCAGAGGGTGATGGAAATGAGTGTTAGTCATTAGTGCTTGGTCATACATTTATGCTGTGAACTATGAATATTTAGGTACAAAATTTAATGTTAATCAGCTCAATGTGTGAACACATAACAGACAGAGTCGGCCGACTGTTCATCCAAGGCCACTGCAGGATCAGATACAGTATAAGACGACATCGTGGTCAGAAAGGAAAGACTGTAAATCACTGCCAGACTTCTCTTTTGTTAGTGTCACACGGACCATTTATATTCTAAAATGTGAAATTAAGACACAGACAAATGTTTTCACTGTGGATCCAGACAGCTTTGCTCTGTTGTCCAAGATTTTTGCTAGTCAAATCACAGCTGCTCCAACATGTGGACGAACAAGAGAGGAGTTCAAAATGGGAATGACAAAAGAAAAAAACACAGGAGACTAATGAGTTACCAACCCGAGAGAAAAGTAAGACAGAAACTGAATAAAGTTGCTGAAAATAATTCTGGTGTTCTTATTCTGGTGTGCGAGCAGCGGGCAGGTCACATGTTGTGTTGGCTCCTACGGAAAATTCCACTGCAGCCTTTTCCCACTGTCTCCTCGTCTATATATAAACACCAGAGACTCTGACAGGCTGCCTTTCCTCTCACCCTGCAGTGGTGCAGTGGTGACCTGTCCTCTGACAACTTTTATTAAAAAAAAAAAATCCACAGCACAGGAAAACTAAAATAACTGTTTGCATGTTTCCATTAGATTTCTAAAGAAAATCTTACAAACCAAGAATCACCTTGTCCCACTGTTGGTAAACTGTTGTTTCTGCCAGCACAGCTTTGCAGTCAGGTAGCAGTGATTTTAAGACTAAGAGATTAGAGACTGAAGGATTGGTAATCTGTCCCATGGCTATCATATTACTGAACAACAATGTTTAAATGTTCAGAACCAGGACATAAGGTGATATCTCCATCCAACACTATACTGTAGGATGAGAAAGCCAGTGAGCATTACCTTGTTAGGAGTCTACATATACAGTATGACCTTAAGTGATCTTACATAAGAGGTGACATAATAATAACCCTTAAATTCTACCATCTTGATTAAAGAAAAGTCGCTGCCAGAAAGGGACACCAACAAGAGACAAATCCAGTCCCTGAGGTGCTCATGAAAATTTGATTTAACGTGACCTAAAGACTAAAGAGATGCTCTCAGTTAAGCTAAGGGACTCTGGATGGTCCCAGGATGTGTTACAGGAGGGGATCCTTGTAACTTTTGGCGTGTGTGTCTGTGTGTGTGTGTGTGTGTGTGTGTGTGTGTGTGTGTGTGTGTGTGTGGTGTGTGTGTGTGTGTGTGTGTGTGTGTGTGTGTGTGTGTGTGTGTGTAGGCCTCAGTTGTGTTTGCAAGTGACAGACCATTTCACTATTTCAACAGTGGCTTAATGCATCATTTTACTCTTATAAGGAAGGAAATACATGTAGCACTTCAGTTCATGACATTGTGAAAAACTGGAACCCCCCCTCTCCCCCATATGCAATTTCAGCAGAAGCTATTGTTCTCAGTTTTAACACAGCGATTGTGTAACAACGTTTGAGGATTTGTATTACCTTTCCTTAGAGTGTCAAACCATGTTTTGGAGTCTGATAAGCCTTTCAACTCCTGGTTGTTTGACTCAAACTTGCCTTTCTGATATAGATTGTATTTATCTGTCTCACCAGCAGCTAAAGCAAGCAAACCCCTGGGCCCTGTTTTCAGTTTGAATGTGTATCTAGGCAGCACCTGCTAACCAAGAAGCATAATTGGTGCTTTAATTCCAGAAAACTTGTCCCACAATAATCATCTGAGCAATTTTAACCATGGCAACAGTCTGTTCATAAGGCACAGGGTCACTCGGTTCACACCAACGTGCTGCCTCCGTCTATACTGTACATCTATAGGCTCTCCAGAGGTCAAAGAATAAGTGCATGTGGAGTTTTCCCCTCCTCTAAATGTCTGAGGGGAAAGCTGTAAGCTGATACTTGTGTGTCCAGAATAGTCCCTGCCAGCTGTTTCTGGAGCTGACTGAACTGCAGGAATGTCAGCTTCTAGTCACTGTGCACCAGGTCACCAGCACCCCTTTAACACTCAGCTCTCAACTACACATCGATAGAGGGACATTGGCAACAATCATGAGCGCAGGGTGCACAGACATAAGGCACCTGCAACCAGCTGGCACCGGCTTTAACAGTACACACACACACACGCGCCTTCTGTCTGGTTAGTGGGTATAGAGTGAGGTCATGGAAAAATGGAGAATAATGCCTCAGGGCAGCATTATCCTGAATGTGACCTTGGAGCACAGAGCAAATAAAGGTAGCAACATTGACCTTTAGAAAACACTGTTCAGAGTTAAAAATAAAATAAAAAAGCTGCAGGATTTCCTTTCATAGATTTTTTCATCTCTATTTTGCCTAAACACTAAATTAACCTCTTCACAACATTTACAATGTATAATGAGCATGCAAAGAAAATGAATGCACAATTGGTCTACTGTATAATTACATGACAATGGTAGATGTGTTTCACCAGTTGCTAGGGCCAACAACGGACAACAGTATGAATAGCATACAATTGAATTAACTGTGAGTTGTGCAATTTTACTGAAAACATCACCTCTGTCTATGTTTATATAATGAGTGGGTGACACCTGCACCTGATTCACATGTGCATGGGAAAACACACAGAAGCTACAGGTGGCTTTGCCTTCATGCAGATATCAGTAGGGAAACATGTCTTTGACTTGGGTTTCAAGTGTGTCAAAGAGGAGGAAAATCAACCTTATAGCCATGAATTTAACCATCCAATTATGATGGTTAGCACTTCTACTATAAAAAATACTGATGAGCCTAAATGTGTACTATACACTCTACTATATTTACTTCATAATTATGCAGATTTTTACTACAGGACTTTGTACTGCAAGGAAA
This sequence comes from Trachurus japonicus, assembly GCF_045865225.1. Taxonomy (NCBI): domain Eukaryota; kingdom Metazoa; phylum Chordata; class Actinopteri; order Carangiformes; family Carangidae; genus Trachurus; species Trachurus japonicus. The sequence continues at coordinate 18,507,877 of NC_140918.1, forward strand.
CATTTCCATCTAGGTTAGAAATGTTCTGGCTAACAATGATTAAAATCTATCTATGCATTCTGAGTGTATGAAAATTGAGATACAGCTTATGAGTTGTTAAACTGACATGCAGTTCCTGTACAATTAAACAGCTAATCTAATTATTTTAGCTTTCATTATGTACCAGCACAGGTATTCTGTCAGTAAATCACATGTCAAAAGCACTAACACACTATCAGTATATCAGTCTTTTTTGCTCAGAGACAACTGGAGAAGATTTTATGGTTGTGGTGACACTGGGACACTTTGTGTCACCGTCAGAACCTCTATGCTTTCTATGCATGTTGTGCATACAAGACATGTTTTTATGGTTCTTGTGACACAGTAAAACCCGTGACCTCAGTGGAGCTCCTTTCACTGCCACAACCTTGAAATGATTTGTGGTGAAGGTTTAGGCAAATCTCACTTTTCCACTGATTCTGCATTGGCTGTAGAATTAAAAGCACATGTATAGTGTCTTACCTGGACTGGCACATCGTCCAAGAGCTTGATTGGTCCTGAAGAAGCGGAGGCATGTTGATTTTATTGTGTGGGCGCTCTGCAGCTTCACGGAGGAAACCCCGCTGAACACAGGGGCCGAGCAGTTGGCCGCCACTACGCGTAGGAGGCTCGCCATGGTGCACACACACCCGACACTCACACACCAGGAGGAGCTCGACAGGACAGGCAGCACCCCTCCTAGGGAAGAGATGTGAGACAGGTGAGAGATAAGGGCATAAACAGAGTGGGGGAGGGGGATTATGGGAGAGGAAGAGTGACAGGATGAATGTTCGAAAGTGAAAATAAGAGTATCTCACTACTTTTTCTGCACACTTTGATTTGTAAACACAGAAATATGTCCCACCCACAGTTTCAAGTGCACATGCGTACACGACCTTTGTTCAAGCAATAGGTCACTTTCACTAAGAAAACACTCCTTAATGCATTTGTACCTAAACATATTCTGACCACTGGGTCCACATTATGAATCTGTCCAAGGTTTTTACCATCACACAAACATATCAAACGTGTCTGACCTATATTCAATAAAGATATTTTTAGAGGGACAAAATGGGTCAAATGTGTATATTCACAAAATTGTGGACAACTGCCCACTGAGTGAATCTGTGGCGGTAAAACACCATGACCGACTGCATGTTTACTTTAAAGGGAGATAATGGAACTGGGATAGACTGGGACAGCTTGGCTGGTGTAGTAGGGTTTGAACTAGAATCAACTGGCAATAAACTCTGCCACTCTGTCATCCTGTGTGCCCTCATCCCCCTGTTCAAGAGTCCAAAGCAAATAAAAGCTGGGAGTAATAAACACATTTACTCAAATCATTTATGAAGTAAGAATGTCTGTTATTTGCTGATAACAGCTTCCGTATGGGAAATTTTGCACGTTCCTCCTTTTTTAACTAAATGCTAAATTAATGTTTTGGTGTTTGGAGCTATTCTTAACATTTACATTTTGGGGTATTTTGAATATTAAACAATCAATTCATCAAATCATTTTCTATATTAATGAATGCACCTTAATCTTTGATGAATAGAAAATGGCTGCTGTATCCTCCACATAGGCCAAGTTAGGCTAGGTCAGTCTTCAAATGTCTTGTTTAATGTGAAACTCAAATATATATTCACTTTGCATTCAAGTGTGACAAAGCCAGCATTAAATTCTTATTGACATTTTTGCAAAAAAAAAAAAAAGAGAGAGAGAGTAGAACAATAACTTAATATTTCTTTCAGGTTCTTTCTCTGTTGGTCAACTAATCACTGCAGCTCTAACCAATAGGGGCTAAATCTTTCCTTTCAATAAAAGTCATACAATCATAGCCCAGAGGTCTGAACGCATGGATTTCCAATATCCTTTATGTTGATTATATTTTGCATTACTTGATCAGCTGTCTGGATTTAAAATCAGAGCTAGGCTATGTTGTGGAGAAATGTCCTTCAAAATTGTGCCAGTAAAAGTCTTCAAATCCTTATCCTCTTTATTGTCACAGTAAACAAAGAAAAACAGCAAATCTGCACCCTGAAATGGAAACTGTTGATCAATTACGCTATGAAATGGACTTTCAGTTTCAACACTTTTAACAGGGCTGTTGAGAACCTACTGTCACAAAGACCGGCTGTTTGTAGAGCAGACATGATTAACAGTCACATCACAGCCTGTGTTTGTTGTTTTATCGTGTCAAACCTGTCGTTTAAAAAGCACTCAAGCTACCACGTCACCATATTATGAATGACTTTTTTCTTTCTCTATTTTGTGCTAACGTTAGCTCATCAAGCCAAAATGAATGAACACGACCATTTTGCAAAACGTTGTGTTGCTTTGTCATGGAAAGTGCCAGATTAAGCCCGTGTCAGGAGGACCGACTCGCCCCGGTGCGTCTCATAAACCTCTGGCTGCGGATAAAAACAAGTGCTGCTCGGTTTAAATGAGTAGCTTTCATTGTGAAAACAGGAGCGGAGGGGCGCAGAAACTGGTGGATTAAGTGTGGTGCTGTTGTTGTTGTTGTTGTTGAGCCAGTGCTCGGTGCAGTTTATCCATATATAGATATCAACATGGTTATTATCCAGCCCAGCTCCTGTTCTCTCTTTTTGTCTCCACTGCCCGTAAAATGTAGCGGGGCGGCGGGTGGTGGTGTTGTTGGTGGAGGAGGCGGAGGAGGAGGAGGGTGGGAAGCTACAATGAGCTAACCAACTAGCGCGCTAGCTGGCGGCTAACGCACATCTGTGTTGCGCATGAAAGCGACGCTCAAAATGAGTCAAAACAGCCCACTGACACATGCACAAGGATGCAAACCGAAACGAAACTGCGTGGTGAAAAGCGAGAGTGGAAAGGTTGAGCGGCTGGTAAAAAGTCGACTGACCTTTGCAGACAGTCCTGGCTCTGTGCAGCACTGTAGGCGAGCAACTTTCTGTCGACCCGGAAGATGTCTGCAGGGAGCGAGCGGCCGGTGTTCAATATGACTGGATCATATGATGAGACGCATCAGAGGATATCCGATGACTTCTGATGTGCTGGCGGTGCCTGGCCAACGGGGCAAGAGAAAAGCCATTCAAGATGCCTGTTTATATATGTTTTGCTCGATGAAAGTCACTTTTCTGCCTTTACATTTTGTAATCTAACAACAACATTAATGGTCATATTTTATAGGCTACACTAAACTGATTTGTCACTTCTTTTTTTTTTTACACAAACTTATATGAAAAATGAGTTAATGCATGAGTAGATTTCATAAACAACAAACACATCAATGCACTTTGCAAAAAAGATATTGACGACAGAGTTATCGGCCTATTGTACCATTTTATAAACATAGGCCAACAGCCTATATTTTACTGCAAACATCAGAAATGGCGTCCTAAAACTAAAGACAGACGGAAGATGCAGCTTTATACACCTCCACTGAGTGTCGCCCTTTTACTATTTTTTTTAACCCACAAAAACACATGGCATGAAATATTAAGTAGGCTAAAGACAAAAAATTGAATTACAATATTAGAAAATTTGAATGTCCGTGTTGACCCCAGTCTAAATTCACACAACTTCACACCTGAATAAGTGCTGGTACATTATTGATGATTGTAAACACAAGTTAAATATTGTTTTTGTTTTCTAGTGCAAATATTCTTGATGTAAATTTCCCTGTCTATGCGTCATACCTGCACAAGTTAAACTATTTATTTACAAGAAGAAGTGATGACAGTACAGTAACACTACTATGGAGGATTGTGTCCATATCATATCAACCTCCTGCTATATGACAGATTGCAGCCGATTAGGTCATACTGATGGTCCTTCTCTAACATTAGTCCTTAAAAGCTTAGGACTAATGTTAGAGAATCATTTTACTTCCCCAGACAGTTTGTGTAGTTAATGGCCAATCGGATCCCTCTGTGTTATAGTGGAGAGCTATGAATTAGAGGACTTTCTGTTAGATTACTGCTGGGGTCCGTTATCTGCCCTACTTTCTCTCTGAGGAACATGCCATGGTCCCTCTTTGGCGTCTTCAATCTCAGTCAGAGAAGCAGTGAAGTTTGATTTGAAGTAACTGGAGCGAAGCCTGTGGTCCCCAAGAACAATTACAACATGTGTCCCTGTTTCTCCAGTAATTATATCCTATAAAATGTAGTGCTTATGAGGGACACATTACATCTGTGTTTCTGTGCTAATTAGGACATGTACGTATGGCTGGGTTTCCTTTTAACTGCCAATGAAAAACAAAAATTGAGACACAACCTGTTTTGACATTTGTACAAGGAAACACCGGCAATAACTGCTTCGTCTGTCTTTGTTTATCTGATATTCAGCATATCTATTCTCCCTGCCCCAGCATGTGCTTCCATTTACAGTATTGTATATATTGTATAGAGAAGATATACTCTCTCACAGGGTCACAGTGATCATCTGGTTCTTTTTATCAGGCTCAGAGTGGAATGCGTTGTTTCTACGCCTGGTTCTCATTGAAGCGTTGCACCCTAAAGATATAGTCCCTCTAATTGAATTGGTTTTGCTTGCACTTCTTTGATTTTCATTTTCCCCAGTTTCTTTTTATTCTGACAACAAAACTATAAATTTAACAGGTGTAATTTGGAGGTCAGTAAGCAGGTGTAGGGATGTTTCTGCCTTTACTACCCATTACAAATAAAGTCTGTTCCTACAACCTGTATCTTGTCTAGTAGTCTGTGTTTACAATGTCATCTCTAGTTGCATATATTCATCTTTCAGTCTGAAAACGGTCTTCTTCCTCTTTTGTGTGTGTTTTCCCCATATTGCTGTTTTGAAAGTAACTGACTGCAAATGACAATGGAAAACATTAACACATCTGTTAAAAAATAATAAAATGGAAAATAATATTAAATGCGCCAACAGACTAAAACCTAATCGTCTGACACCTGATGTTTTTACGACAAGACGCCTTTTCTCAACATGCACTCACTGTCTATTATATTGCACACAAAAAACTTTTCATTTGATCCAATTTCCTGTCGAGCATTTTATAACTGGAAAATTAAAAAGCTTTTTTCTCCATCAAAGCCCATAAAAAGTTGGACTTGTGGTGACAGACACTGCATTTGCATCAAAAGGGAGTAAACTGGAAGATCGTGAATCAAATCCCATTCTCATATGAATTTTATTATCGCGCACTTTGTAATCTGATTCTCAATGAATGCTGCTCTTAACTCCTCGTGTTCTCCTCTCATTGTGTACTTCAGTGTGCTGCTCTGTTTTCTAGTCAGTTCAAGGGAATTCAAATTGCAGTGTAAATACATGACATGTGTCATTTTCTTTGTGTTATTTGTTGATGTAGTACTGTAGATGGCTGAGGGAGTGATAAGCACATTTTCCTGGCAGAAAGTCAACAATTTGCTGCTCACCTATGGGCGCATTTGACTGTTTCACACCGTTTGAACTGAACTGAACTGGCGTGAACTTTTTCAGACTGCACTGTCTGTTAACCTGTCAGGTTTATTTATGGTTGCTGCCATTTCCTTTCATTTAAAAGCCTCAGCTCATCTTGGACAAATGACTTTAGTGCTGCCAAAGTGCTGCTCTGCCTTTAAGCCTCCAGTTTGTCCATGTCTGCAGCAACACACGGGTCATAGACTTTGCCAACCCCTAAAGGACAGGAACAGATATTGGAATCTGGAATCTTTTACTCATATCTGCAGCGATGCTGTCTCTTCACTCCCCCAGGAACTGGTGAGGTCAGAGGTGTGGGTCAGCTACACCCCCTGAATCAGGTGAGGTAGGCATTCAGCCTTTTGATCAAAAACAGAACATGGCAGATGCCCTCACACCGCCCCTTTTACCCCGCTTATGTTACGCAACAATGAGGTTGATTTTCAATGTGTTTGTCCATATGGCACTGAATGGCAGTATAAATGTGGGGGATTGTTTTTCTGCAGATAATGGACAGCGAAATAGGCAGCTGTGAAACAAAACAGCACCACACAGAGAGAATACATGTGTTTGTGTGCATGTGCGCATGTGTGTGTGTGTGTGAGAGAGGGAGAGAGAGAGAGAGAGAGAGAGAGAGAGAGAGAAATTTGAGCAAGAAAATGCTTTGAAGTCAGAAAATTCCAGGAGTTTCCTGTTAACAAGCCCGGGGTATAATGTGAACCAGGAGTGTGTTTTCTGTGTGCAAGCACAGTGAGATCTCCCCAGTCAGTCTCTCGCTGCTGGTGAGAGCAGTTACCATCTCTGTTATCTCTGGGACTCATTCCTTATTTGGTCCACCTGTTGTTTTTTTAACAGAATGCATCAACCTTTGGTGGGGATCTGAATTTTTGGATTCAAAATATGGAAGTTTTTCATCTTTTTATCTTTTAAACAACCTGTGGGTCAATCTCACCTGTTTCAATTGCAACATCGCTGCCTATATGACACCACACTACACAAATGTGTAGAGGATTTGTGAGGGCCTAACCAGTTCCAGCTGATCTACACACAGACCAATCTGCCAGTATAAGTCAGGATGTGTCATTTCTTTGACTCACACTCGCATCTGCGGTTGTTTCTTGCTTTGTGGAGCCTCAGCTGCCTGAGTTTTCTTGCTGCCTGGCCTGGAGCGGGGCGAAGCAAGCCCAAGGAACAGTTGGATCCTAATGTAAGGGACTGGGGAGACTATTCAGACCTCCCTCCAGGACTTGAGCGGGGACTGGGTTTGGATGAAGATAGAGAACATGGAGAGGAGAACAGAGAAGCTGGGGGGCCATCATCAAGCCTGGCTCCGGAGCTGGATTTCCTGTCTGAATTTGCAGGCAAGAGAAATGAACTGATAAGATGATGTTTGTATTTGTCTGCCTGCCTACTTACCGTACCTACATCACTCTTCTCTGTAGGTAAAAAGCGGCTGTGGGTGATAACAGCCCCATCACACAATGACCATTATCTGCGTATGATGGAGAAACAGCTAGAAGACACAGAGCAGGTACGACACTTGTTCATTTACTCTATAGATACCGTGTTGATTTAGGGGAGTCTTTTTGGATGTTTAATTTGATATCTGAAAATTAAATTACACATTGAAATTTTACTCAAAACAGTTTAGTATATCGTACTATATTAACATGACTTATCTCTTAGGAAGGGCTGCATTGCCGTCTGGCAGAGAGAGACACCTTTATCATCACCATCATTCAGAACGCTATGATGGAAGGTCGCATCCAGAAGACAACTTTCCAAGGAGATGCAACAGTAGAGAGTCTAGATCCAGACACTGTCACCAAGCTGCTGCATTACTTGGAGCTTACCAACCAGGTAACCAGTGAGCCGCTAACAGTTTGATTCTCTTAAAAGAAACAAAGAATCCACTGTCTTTGAGACAGTTTTAAGAAAACAAAGGTTCGTGAAAATGGGTCCTCTACTGTGGTTGACTTTTGGTTTTCTCTTTCTCTTCTTTTGGTTTTAACAATTGTTTCAGGAGCAAGGGTTCACCATGCTGGTCGTGAAGAAGAATCTACGGGTCAGTGAGCGGTTCCCATATCCCGTCCGTGTTGAGGCCATTTTGGAGCTCATAGATCAGTTCCCCATGAGGAAGTTGGAGAAGATGACCAGAAAAGGATCCAACTTGAGGTTTCATTATATCACAATGTTCTTCACTGTACTAGTAGAGAACTAAAGAGTGCTTTACATCTGATGTTTCACTCCCTAATGATTCAGCTCAGCGCTTGTCTTGAGTGGGTTGCGAGGTGTCCTCTGGATAATCTCTCTTCCATTTCTAGGAGCACTGATGCATATGATTGTAATTCTTGTTTGTGCTTGTTAAGTCTGTCTATAATATTACTAATTACTTCATCATGTGCAAAAAAAACTGTCAACCACTGTGTAAAAGATGTCAATGTGTGTTATCCGAGTGATTTAATTCACTACAATATGAATCAATTTCTTTGGAACACTTTGAATCAGGTTATTGTTTTCTTTTTAATTTAGATGTAAAACAGCTAAAAAGAAGGTTGTGGTGAAAAGGAAAAAGATGAAGAAGACGATAGTGCTGAGCCCTCAGAGGCGAGCGAACATTACCTCTGTGGTGGCATTACAAAAAAAACCTCTGGACAAAAAAGCTGCCCTGAAAAATAAGGTCCAGGACATCCTGAGTGGACGGTCGCGGTTTGTCATCCGTAAGGTTCCCGCTGTGGGGTCCACGAGGGGACAGGACTCAAGCAGTGGTGGTCAGGCCACTTCTAACAGACAGGAAAAAGAGACACAAGTGCACAGCTCTCCATCTGTGTCAAGGAGCAACGAAGAAGTGAAGAAAGACAGGTGCTGTGTTTTCATTTTTTCTTCTCCAATTTTCAAACACAAAGTTGAGCTTGAATGCTTTGATTGATTTCTCTGAAAATGTGCTTAGCTTCTGTATCCCCATATGGTACTGTATGTCATGCTTCCACACCAAACAGACAGTGCTGGATGAACATCAAAGTAAACCTTTTGTTTTGCACTGCAGGCCTGACTCCTCTGTGAAAGAAGGGAAAAAAGGACACGGAGAGAAAAACAGTGAGGATACCAGAAAGAAGAATGTAAAGGATGACACACGGGAGAAACAGAGCTCTAAGAAAAAGGGCAAAGGGAAAAAGGGAAAGAAAGGAAAAGGAAGAGGGAAAAAGTCCAACAGAGAGGCCAGTGACAAGGATAAAGCAGCCTTGAGGGAGTTTTTGGACAGTTTAAGGGGAACAAGAAGGTTGATGGTGAGACATTTCTCTTTTTGCATCATATTGTCTGCCTTTCTTCCCATATTTTAATGCACAGTGGCATCCATATTACAGATGCATGCAACACTTATCTGTTATCCATCCGTATCCTCGCCCTAGTCTGAGCGAAGTGCCTGTTTGTGTGTGTGTCGTCCTGGTGCTAGCTGATCTCGACGCCCAGCAGAGATGCCTCACTTTACATCCAGCAGAAAGAAGAGAACGAGAAGCATCACTGTGACCTCGCTATCAGGAAGATCACCGTGGCAACCATTGTGGAAGGCAGTGACGCCACGCTCACGCTGCAGCACCAGCAGCTCGGTAGGAAGCATTTGTACATTTGTATGTGTAAGTGATGTTGTGTGTTTGAACATTTGCATCCAAGGCATTCGGTTGGGTTCTCTCTAGGGGTGATTCAAGTAATCAGAAAATGTCATTCAGATATTATCAAGGAAACAGACTGTACCTTTTACTAAGGCAAATACGGCTTCAATGGTACCATTATCTTGTATTTGTTTTAACTCATACTGGTGTGTTCCACGCTTCATCCTCTTTACTTCAATTCATTTAGACGAAAAAAGAATCTGCGACTTTCTGCTCGCTGGGTTGCCAACATTTGTTGTCGTGCTAGGTTTATATTTTGACTTCCAAGACTTCAGTCAGCAGCTGAACTGCAGATGTTTAATGGATTTAATGGAAAACAAGAGTCTGCAGCCATGCTAGAGGCTCAACAAGGTCACACTTAAACACTAAAACCAGAGAGCAGCTCTGATCTAAAGGGTAAGATATATCAATTTAGCATGTGAGCACACTAACCTTTGCCTTTGATTTGCAATAAAACACAAATCACAACTGTGCTCCATGGGAATGTACGTTGTTCATAATAATTATCCTGGAACCATGATGTGTAAAAGTTGGTCATTATCCATCTGGTCATTTGTGAGATATTCCAGTCTGAACCAAAGTGATGGAGTGACTGACTGACATTGACACTGGTATTGGATCTCATCATGTGTTCCTGTTATTGTCTACTCCCTCAATTATATCCATGTGTATACATTCATTTATATATGAATATGTATGTGTATTTTAGATTCAGTGACTCCACTCAGTGACCAATCAGAGCAGGTGGTGGATTCAGGCCTGGTCTCCCTGTTGAGAGCAGAGCTCGGCCTCTCGTCCCCTGACCTTTTCTCCATGACCGTCACGGACTACGACATCAAACCCAATGTAAGAACCCTTTTACCTTTGTTTTCGTCTTTTCTGTCCTTTTTAATGCAGCTGAGAATTTATGCTCCTTTTCAGCACCACTTTTACACAAGCTCACACCTGGAGTCTGTCTAGTTTTAAGATGCACGACTGTCACATCCAATGTCAAGACCATTAAAACCATTCAGATTGCATTCCCTTTTTAGCTGTTCATTAAAACATTTTTAGGAGGAGATCAGTGTGTTTTTTCCTCCCCTTATGTCTCATATATCATTCTCTAAATTATCTAACAACCTTTCCTCTTTTCCCAGAGAGTCTTTGAAGCTCCACCGTCAACCTCTGCTCTGTTCGAGTACATTGACAACCTTCCCTCAAGGCGCTCAGAAAAAGAAAAAGAAAGAAAGAGTCCTCCTGTCTGCTCCAACGACAAGCAGCCTGAGGCTGAGAATTCCCTACTCAGGTAAAGTACTGTAATTCAGTGCTCATTATTATCCTATATCCTAGAGGCAACAATGTCTGGAGCCTTTTTTTACTGATATGAACTCCAAGTAGTACTCTTTAAGTAAAGATTTATGCTTGACTGGCCCACACCACAGCATTCAAACTTGAATGACCATTTTTATGCACATTAAGGTTCATGTCTAAGAGGAGACTGCTGCTCATCTCTGCTCCGTCTGAGGACGACTACTCATTCCAACAGCAGCTCTCTGCTCTCAACGGACAGGGGTGCCACCTGGGTCAGTAACACAACACACAAACAACACAGTCTCTGTCTGTTCTGTCGGTTTTGGAAAAATATGCAAAAGCATTGACAGAGTTAGTCAGGTTTTCCCTCTAACCCTCAGAACAGCAAAAGGCAAACAAAGACAAAATTAGATTTCATTATGAATATACAAATATGAAACGGTCAAAGAGTTAGCTGATGTACAGTAAGATAAGCTAAAAAAAACAAACATCTACAAACTTAATTTGAATCTACAAGCTAAATGATGTTCTTTCCCGCAGGAATTCGCCACTTTGCTATGTTAAAGCTGACTGGAATTGGAGACAAGGCATCAGGAACTGTTGAGTTATTTCCATTAAACGGTGAGTGAAAGTTGAAGAAATTCCATTAAGGCATCGCTGAAAAATTATGTTCCCAAGGCCATAATTGTGTTTTTATAAATCACCATAACATTGAACATTGCCTTTGACTAAAAATCTAGCCAGTTCATCCTTGAGTCGTAATGATGTTTGTGTGAAATGTGAAGAGATTCCTTTGAAGAGTGAAACAGTTTAACTCCCAATAGTCGTTTTTTGTTTTGTTTTATCCATCTGTGAAGTACACTGCTTAGTTTTCACTTCATTATCCGTCTTCCAGGTCACAGTCAAAGTGAAGTTGAGCCGTTATCCCGTGACATGGTCAACAATCTGAGAGAACAGCTGAAGATCAGTAAGGACTACTTCAGCATGTTGATCGTGGGGAAGGATGGCGATGTCAAGGCATGGTTTCCATCACCCATGTGGTCCCTGGATAGCATCTACGACTTGGTGGACTCCATGGAGCTTCGCCTCCAGGAGGAAAAGCTGCAGAAGAGACTGGGGATCCACTGCCCTGAGGACAGAGGAAGGGGAGGCAGCCAGGCAGGACACTATCCCGGCTATGATGAGGACAGGACGGAGACGTACTTCTATCATGGGTCAGAACAATGATCAAGAAAAAGGAAGAGCAGGAGGGTGAGGGAGCGGAGAGAGGGGGAACTCCCTTTATCTTTCAGTAAAATGACAATGACCTGAAAGATTCATCTTGAGGACTAATCCGTTTTTAATAAATGATGATGATAAATCTGTTGGATGCCAAAATAAGCTGGATCTTCTCTTTCAATAGATAATAAATCTGAAAAGTGGAGCATAACATTGTTGAATGGTTTCATTCAAGGAAGTCTTGATGAAAGCATATGTGCACAACTGCTCTTGAGAAAAGCTGGTGTTCTGTTATTTAGCTGATTGCAGTAACAGGGGAAAAGGAGGAATGTCCACACAGGGCCAGGCAGAGGGTGCTTTCTGGCAACACATCTGACCAATCTATTTCAAACGCACACACTGTGTAGTACAGAAACACAAATGGAAAGTTCCTCTGTTGAGACATTGTGATGCTGGAATCGAAACTAGTTAAATTAAACAAATGTTTGTTGTTTGACTTTGGGTTAAACATCTGTTTTTAAAGAGCTGCAGTCTGCTGACACCTCAGGGTCAGTAAAACAATGACTTACTGATGAGGGACTCTGCATGGCCAAGGGGCACTCTTTTACAACATTTCTTTTAACAGCAAAATTTAAACTCCAAAGTTTTTCAGTTGTTCAAATACATATCTTGAATGTATGCAAAAATGGTACCAGAAGTTCCACAGTCACTTTACTCCAAATGTCAGATTAGAGAACTTGATATGCAGATACAGTTCGAAAGAAACTTTTAGGCATCGAAATTAACACGGCATAAATGCACACGTGCATAAATGTGGTCACTGGTTTTTGTGAGGTCAGCAGCATCTTACAGTAACAGAGAAGGAAGTCTGTAAAATGAACTAGACAAAAATAAACTATGAACTTTATCTCCATATTTACTCTTTCTTGTTTCTTTTTCTACCAAACCAGTGCAGATTTGAAATCACGCATCAAATGTAAACCTATTTAAAATACATTTGTATGATTTGTCAGTTGTGGAAAAAAATATTATTTTGAAATTCTTCCTAAGAATTCCAAATTCAATTGTTGATATCATATGGCGAAGTGAAAATCTGGCAGTAATATTTTAACAGTAATATCTAGGTGCGTGGAATGTGAAGTGAAAACATGAGCAGGGATCTTTAAACAGAGCGTGGAGGAATTGAGGGGAGGAAGAGGAATGTAAAGATGAAATACGCCAAAGTAAAATGATTCACATGACAGGAAAAGAAAAAAATAACATGTTTCCTTCACTTGTGATTTAGTGCTTGCCACTACATATGTGGCTTTACAGTCTGTGGTCTTACCTTTAAAAAATATACACAGAAAACTAGAGAAAGGTGAATGATGTATAAAAATAGACAAGAAGAAGAGGAAGAGGTGGGGAAGTGGAGTGAAACAGAAAGCTGGATGTGACTGTGCAACAGTCTCCAAGTGAAAATTTACATGTCTGTGTAATGAGCCTCCAACAGCCAAAATAAATGAATAAAATGGCAGGCAAGCAAATGAGAGACCTCAGACTCTGTCACCTAAAGGATAATGGATAATGATCCCAGTGCATCCTGGGAGAGGATGTTAATGGTCTTCTTGAAAACTAAAATTTCAGGAAAACAAGTTTGCCAAACAAAAAGGCTGCATCTGACTCTATCTTGCAGAACTTCAAAAAACAAATGTCATCATTTCATATCACATGATATTTTTATATAATTTATTCTAACCCCTAATTACATGTTCTGTTTTGTTTCAGTTGACCCATGCTGGCTTGGGTGAATAATTGCATCTCTGCTGGATGCATTTTTAATTTTAATAATGAAGCTTCAGTTCATGTATAATGTATAGCAACATCTTACAACTCCTCATGATGATCCATTGAGCATTAATCTGGAGTTTGTAAAGTCATTTGACAGATTAGGCTAATTTAAAGCCCCTGTACAGAGCTTTTAACTGGATACGCAAAAGTCTCTGGTTTCTGCTGATGTGTCTCACGCTATTTCTAAGTAGTCTAATTCTATACCTCTGGAAGGCATGGTCGGGTCGGACCACTGACGAAACGATACGAATAGATACATTACGCTGCTAACGTTTCCAAAACAAATCTACACGCGCTGGTCAGACAAACGTCTTCATGAAAGTGGGAAATGCAGTCTTCATTCCGCCGCTTTCGTCCACAGGGGCCGCCAAAATCAACACTAAATGAAAAGTCTGTACAGGGGCTTTAATTTTCAACATGTTGTTGTTACATGTATTACATGTTTATCTATTGTTAAACTTTTATCCACTTGTATTCTAATCAACCAATAAAGAAAATGACATTCTCAGACACTCACATCAACATCTGCTGCATTTTCAACATTAATTAGTAAATGTTAGCATGCTAACACGTTACTTACTGCTTTAACATTAGAACGTGTAACAGGTATGAGCTTGTTGGCATCCTACTGGTTTGAGCAAAAGCTCCTCTGTGCCTCAGTGTGGTCAGACAGAGCAGCTATCTTAGACTTTTAGCAGTAGACACATCCTTTGATGTGGTGTCTATGGCTGTAGCTTTTCACCTACTCACACTGTGTCTGTGTTCACATCGTTTTTTTTAAGTTGTTGTTGTACACAGTTGCTAAGAAACAATTTCATCATGGTTTTCCACTGAGTGACCATTAGTTTGTTGAGCACACAGGGACACTGCAGGGAGTTTGCCAGGGATAGGCAAATCAGTGAGATTGAAACATACAGATAAGAGAGGCAGTGCGACTTGCACAAAACACACACCGCTAAGGGAGAGGAAGTAGTCAGTTGTAGACAGATCGCTTAGGTCACTAGCAGAGCTGGTGTATACATCCCCCAACATACAAACACACTCTCACACTCAGTGCTTTGTGATTCACAGCCTCTCGGTATCTCTCTCTCTCTCTCTCTCTCTTCGACAGCAACAGAAACTCACACAGCGACACTGAACAAACACTCACCACTTTATCTACCAACCATTTGGACATAGCAGAGTCCCCCTGGATTTGTCCTCAACATGGTGAGTACAATTTATTAATCAGCTAAAATTATGTAAAAACAATCACCTTCTAAATATTTGAATTCCTATGGGTTGAAAGCTGCGATTGGAAATCTTTGTTATTTCAATTTTTGAAAGACTTTTACAAATTTTGTTATGTATATTTCTTCATACGAACACATTCAATAACAATAACATACTGGTACACATGAGTCTAACAACATCATGCTCAGAGAGATTAAGCTGTCATATCTTATAGTTTAGTGGTAACTTCACCAGAGCCTGGACTATAAAGTCACTTTAGTGATTTATAGGTTTTAGTTTTTTTACTACGATGTTTACCACCCATTGGACCACATTTAATATTTTTGCATTTGGTATTTAGGACATATTTTGATAAATTTCTTCACACATATTGTGTAAAAACAGAAGAAGTAACCATTAGGTTAGGGTAGTTTTTTTTCTTTCAGTTTTGTGTCAGCTAGATTGGGCAAGGCAACTGGCCTCCACTTTACAACATAAAGGAATGAGAAACAATGGTTCCTCTTTGCTTTGAACCGGAGAGTTTGTTCCTTTCTCTGCTCTGTCTCAACAGGTTGATAGGCTTGAAATATACATGTATGCCATGTACTGACTGCGTTAGATAACGGCATTTTTATTTGCACAAACAAAGCTATCCACCTAATCATTCATCTGTTTGTGGTCTGTGGCCAGCACCCTGTGGTCGTCTCTTCTTCTCATCATGCTCACTACCCATGGACAGTTTAAGACAATGCTCTCCAATGTCTTTAACTCAGCATGTTAACAGTGTGACTTTAAAAAAAATAATAACTTTGTATTAGTGTAAATCTCTTTATCATTAGAATAAAAGAAGCTTCACCGGTCTAGTTTGAGACACATTCCTCTTTTTATTCCTATTCTAAAGGTTTCCTGTGGTTTAATTTTCACTATGACATATTTGGAAGAGATTCATCAATAAAGTTTTGAGAAGATATTCACTTTATCTATCAAGAATAAATCACATTGTCCCAATCTTTTCATGAGAAAAAAAAAAAAAATCCAACTTTATGGGCAGCCGTACAAATAAATGGAACAGACTGTGTCTGCTTAATTAGGGTTAGGGTGTTTGGTAGCTGGAGTAAATCCATTTAAAGTCCCTGTAAAGTGAAATTGGAGTTTTGTTTCAAAATATATTAAAAGTGTTCGAAATTTATTGATAAAAACATGCAAAAAGACTCATTTCTGTACAGTGCTTAATTTTAGAGGTTAGGGTTTCACAGTTTCACTCTGCTTCAGTGGTCTTTGTTTTTAAGGGCGGGCTTACAGAGGGGGACGCTGTGACGCACTGCCGTCCCTACTTTCATAACTCCTCCCATGTGCACAGTAACATTATAAATACTTCAAGAATGCCAGCGACCGTCTGCTGCCACTACCTCTGGAGCTACCAGCGCCGCTGGAGCTACCAGTCCACTAGCTTGGTCTCTGTCTTAATAAAATGTAATGCAGACTTATCAAGTCATTGTAAAACATTTATTTATTGATGTAAATGTGGTGTTATTTGAACATAGTCTATACAGATCCCAGAGGCAGCGCTGCTCTCATGTGAAACATGAAGCTCCACTTTTAATTCAAACAAACTAATGAGACTGCCACAGTGGGACCAGCCGGCGCTCGGCGGCAAAACTCTAAAAGTTAAAACAGCCACAGTCCAGGTGAACCTCTGCAGCGTCCGTCCCACAGCTGACCACCACAGCAACGGCTACACCGGCAACAAAACTGAGGGCCACTGCCCTCAGCTGAATCTCTGCTTGCCCTGATAGCTTTAGCTCGGCGGCTAACGCTAGGCCCGTTCGTCCTGTGCTGACGGTGGTGGCCCTCGTTGTTGCGGTGTAGCTTTCAAGGTTCCCGGTGCTGTGGCGGTGAGCCGTGGGTCAGGTGCTGCAGTGGCTCAGGACCATGGAGGCTCGGGGTGAAAGGGACGAACGGGGCTAGCCGGCGAGCTAACACGTTAGCTCGCGGCTAGTGTTAGCCGCCGAGCTAACGCTATCAGGGTAGCGGAGATTCGTGTGCTGACGGCAGCGGCCCCAGCATATTTCCCTCACTGCTCAGTGTGTATCCGAGACATTCAGATAAGAGCTGGACTTAGTGATGGTCCTCTGACACCCGAGGCTCCAACACATGCGCGGTAGCTCATGAAGCATTTGTATCGAACCACTGTGCCGAGGCGTGGTTTGGTCATGTGACTTGTGACGTATGAACCACTTTACTGCTTCAGTCATTCATGAAGCACCGTCAATGTTTTGGTTGTCTCGGTTCTCTGAGCTGAGCCTTCGAAGCACATAGAAACTGAGGCGGCAGAGATTTGGTTGGAAAGTGTAGCATTCAGTACCAGGAATTCTATAACATGATATGTGGAGCAGAGGAAAAATTATTTATTTAAGCGTTGTAACACGCATATTTGTAACGATTGAAGCGTCAACGACCGTATGGGCTTCAGAAATTTTTAACACGTCCCGTACACCACATTGTGAAGTTGACGGTGGCGCACCGTGATTACATCGGGCTTTCACTCCTCAGATGTGAGATTGAATCCTTTGCCGAACTTGCCATATTTCTTTTCTATTTTGAAATGAGATCACATTTGCCATCTACACCATTTCACATCGTATAAAGCCATACTGTTTAGACTTGTTTCAGAGGAGAATGTAATTCATAGCAGAGCCTAATAGCTATATCAGGCTAAGTCTATACCGAAAGCCTATCACAATCGTATGCCAAATGAGAAACGGAGTAACTTCATGTTTATTTTATATTTTTATTTTTATTGTGTCAGCTTGAAACCATACAACCATGTAACGTTAGTTGAACAGGAGTGTGCATGGCAAATCAAATCTCAAACAATCAATGAACCAATGAATGACATGTCTCAATTGCACTTCATTTTATTGAACACTAGATGTCGTACTGGAGCACTGTGTCAGTGAAGCCTCGCGAGTAATTAATCATTACTCGTAAAAGGTGTTGAAGCCGCCTCAAAGCCTCGATTGCCCATCACTAGCTGGACTCAGACTCCAGCTCAAGCGTCTAGCTCAAACCCGTAGCTGCTCGGGTACGATGTGACAGTTAGCAGTAGCACCAGTATAGTTGGCCGGCCGGTAGGCCATTTAATTTACAGTTGAAACTTGACGAAGCTCAGCAAGTGGGCGGGGCTTTGGTGCCTGCAGCAGACTTCCAGAGCTGCGAGAACTGCCTCATTTAGTCATGATTTTAAAACCTAATTTCACCTACTAGACGAATTTTTCTAGCATCCAAAATTGGCAGGATGGTTAATAGGACATATGTCTAGGATGTGAATAACTCAGAAGACGAATCCAGTGTCACTTTTCAGGGACTTTAAACCATTACTTAACCTGAATATACCCTAAACAAATTGCCCATTTATTAGGTATACCCTAATGTAGTCTGCTAACTGTCCTGTATTAACTCCTTCATGAAGGTAATGGTGGTAAATCTTTGTTGTTACATGTTTGGAGTCATTTTGGAGTCTGGAGTTACGAATGCAGATGTATTTTATTGTACCAGACTGGAATGTGTTTCCAGGACTTTACATAATTTGTAGGTTTTTACAAAGTTGCATCTGCACGGATGTTTAGAGAAGCAGTAATTGCAACTGTCTGGTACAGAACATATTGAGTAATTTTAAGTTTACCACGGCTGAAAAAACAGAAGCACAATGAGGGAACTTTCTTCTTGTTTTTTTGCCCTTTTGATTTCATTTTTAGGCTAACTGTTCACACATTTTGTCACGCCACCGCTGAAAGATGATACTGGCTGCACTTAAGTGACAGTCCGCCCAGAATCTATTTTTCTGGCACCTAACACACTTTCTTAAAGCAGAAGTAAGCGATCCGGTCGTTTTGGCTAACTTCTTGTCAGCCGATGGAGTTAGCAGCCCCCGCCCTCGTCATGGATCTATTGGTCCTCGTCCCTACTGTACATCACCACATTCACGCGCATCCCTTGGCTGCACACACAGCCCTTCATGCCATTCTCTCTCCACATTGGATAAAGGTTGTAGGATACAAGGAAGTATACAAGAAGTTTTCTCCTCGGCTTACAGCAGAGCAGAGTGACTGACAGACCCGTGTTTCGGTCCAAACACTCTATGTAAGTGATTGCCGTCCGAAGATATAACTATTTAAGACTTATATTAACACAAACATTCCGCTTACTTCTGCTTTAAAATTGTTGCTTAAAGTAAAGAGTTGATAGCTTCCTTCCCCATGATGGCAGCTGTGATAATGCGATGGTTACAAAGGATTATGGTGCATCAAAACTTGTCCACCAGCTTTAACCATTGATCCACTGCCCATATGTCCATTATGCTATGTCATGCTTTGTGAAAACAAAATGGGAGGTGGCTACGGAATTAGTTTTGGTTGAGACTATGTGATTTTTTACTTAGTGATTCTGAATCACAGAAGCAACTTTACTGAAAATGACATTACTACTTGTCCATGCATATTTGTTTTTTAAGAAAGAAAGCACATGTTTCTATAAACATAATCTGCAAAGTTGCAAAATGTCCAATCTTCACGTGTCACTGACAACATTTTCCATTTGTTCTGCTTTCAATACACACTCAAGGCAGAGTGGCATTTGCATGATAAGTTGTAAGGGATATGTTTTTATCATTTTCCAGGTGGGTGACACAACATACACTTGATCTGATGTTCACTTCCCATTTATCTTCGTATTGTTATACTTTGTGTTGCACATGTTCCCCTCACTTCTACTGATCTGCTGTAGGAATGGCACTGACTGTCTGTCCTCATGCTCTTATCTCTACTTCCTGGTGTGGTGTCTCTGACTCCAGTCAAACCAGTCTCATTAATATAGGTGTGGCTGTGACTGGGTCCATGTATGAGAGTATTTTGTCCAACGGTGTTTGGCTTTTGTGCACGTATAAGATGTAACTTGTTAATGATGCACCTCCTCCGACATTTGGTCATTTTCCACTTTTATCATGTGAAAGACTTCTTGATAGCAGATGTTTGGACGGCTTATGCTCTGTGTCATAGCCAAAGCAACACAATGACTATCAATCCAATGCAATAAACACTTAACTTGCATAATTAAACCATTTTACTGCTACGGCTTATTTAACAAAACAAACATACTGTATTGTAAATACCACCCTTATCCGAGGGCAAAACAGCTCCCTGTTTTCTAATTTTGACAGTTGCTTTCCAATTATACATCTTAATTTCTAAAATGCTTTGGCAATAAAGCTGCATTATACAGGAATGATAGTTTCTGCAGTTGGTAAAAGCAGGATACTGTATGGGTTAAAGTAGTCCGACTTTAGTTTTCTGGTTGCTAATCATGATTGGAAACCTCTTATTATTGATTGATGATTGATTTGTGCAGAGTATTACTTTCTTGTTAAAACAATAGAGAAGAACAAAGACGTAATTCATTCATTCTTTTATTTGGGGATAGAGGCTAATTTGAGTGACTGATGTTATTTGAATATGACTGAACCACTCACCCTGCAATTAATGGACAACCTGTTCCTCCTGAGCCACAGCTGTGTGAGTAGTTTGGCAATGCTCTCTGTATTTATATGAGAAGAGTGTGCGTGGCCTTGGGAAAAGAGACAAATACATTTTTAAAGTGAAAGCAGGAATTTCATAGATTGAATAAAAAGCTCCGAAAAAGAGAAGGAAATGACTTATGAAGGTATTTTAAACGATTTGCAACTTTCTGTTCCTATGTTTATATCAGTCCGATGGGTCCTTCTCTCTCTTTCCTATCATTCAGTTCCTATTTTAGCACATGCTCGCTGAAATCATTTTGTATACTGGCACTTACAACGCAGCCTAATTTGATTTTCACAAAGTGTCTTGTTCCTGTTTGAAGTTTTGTACAATGTCAATCATTTGCTCTGCCTCTGATCCTCTTCCATTCATTACAGGCTAACAAAGCTGACGTGAAGGCCATCATGTCCCGCTTCCAAACAAGTGGATGGAGCACTGATGAGTCTTCTTCCACACCAGGTGGACGACCCAAGCAACCCCTGCACCCCACCCTCTCCTCCGGCCCACCCGTACAGGCAAAGAAGCCTGTCTTGGAGAGCCTCTCCGGCAGTGCAATAAGTACTCCTCCTAAACCAGCTTTCCTGAAAAACACAGTATCCAGTAGAAGTGACACTGACGCACATGAGCCAAACAAAACTAAAGCTCTGGCGAACAGGTTTGCCAACGCACAGGAAGACACCAACAGCAGACCTTTCAAACAGCACATAACCCCAAAGCCTTTTTCACAGCCTCCTGATGTTAAAGGTCTGGTACAGAAGCCTCCTTTCAACAAGCCCTCCCTCAGCTCCACCCTGTCCGACTCCAAGCCTGCCTTTCCTAAACCAGGTCCGTCAGTCGGCTCCAAGCCCAGCTGGATAAAAGAAGACAGTGGTGGGGGTCCGCCACCGCCACCCATTACCGGCTCCGTACCCAGAGCACCACCTTTGCAACAAAAGCCCAGCAGCAGCATGATAAAATTACGGCAGCAAAATGATGACCAGGCAAATACAGACACTGCGATCAAACCTCCACCTGTGGCACCTCCACCTTTGAAGCCCGCACCCAACTTTAGGACTGCTCACAGTATGTTCAACAAGGAAAAGGACAAGAATGAGCAGGTAGATAGTGGTGGAGGCAACAAAAAGCCTGTCACCACAACTAACTCGGTGGGTCCTCCCAAACTTCCATCTAATAAAAAACCCAGCTTGAGGGGACCGTCCACAACTCCTCCCAAACCAAGCAGCATTAATGGCGATGCCACTTCAGGCCCCAAGCGCAACCCACTGCCCAACAGTTTAGCTCTGGGTCCCGCTCCTGCCAAACCTAACCGGCCCCCGAGAGTCAACCTAGAGAACATAAAAAGAGATGCTGAGGCCCCTGGTAATGGTAAGTTGCACTTTGAGTTTGTTTATTAGTGATACCGCTGATATATTTATACAAATAACTCAACTGTCACTGCTGTGGTGCAACATACTGTAGTAAACTAATGTGCAAGTTGTTTGTGCAGCATACTGAAGTGTAGTCACAGGCACAACCAAAATAAATTCACCGTCCTCAACACCCAGTATGCTAAAGATGTGTGATCACACTTTAAAGGCAACGGTTAAACCCAAACAGGAACGCTTCATTTAGAAAGTCTGTAGGTTCAGACACATCTAAAGTGCTTTGTCAAAATGGGACATTGCTTATTTATACACCTATTTTTAAAGCTGTTGTTGGTTTCTATGTAAGTATAACTGAACAATCCCAAAAGTAACATTTTGTTTGCCCTTAAATCCAACAAATTTAACATAAATGTACAAACTGACGATTTAGCTATGGATATCACACAAGCTGACACAGCTTCCTCTCAGAAGTGTTGCTGTGACTGAGTATGTTATGTGTGCAAGTTAGTGGTGACTTGCAACGTGAGATAACACAGTTTTTGCGATCACAGTTTTGCATGAATTTCTGGATTATTGTAACAGTCTAAACATTGTGGTTTTTTCAGACCGATTCAGATATTTACCCTCTTTGAGGTGACTGTTTTTCAGGTTGTGCCAAAAAGGAAATAAAGTCACTTTCTTTTTCTCCACCAGATTTACATTACTAGCAATGTGGAGAAACACCATTCAAAACTTTGTACAGATGCAGGGAGGTGACGATATCAAATAATGAGGAAATCTTACAATTTGATGGTTATAATCTAGGTCACTGACTTGTCTTGAAGTGTTTGTGTGGATACCTAATGTGTCCTCTTTTCTCTCTTGCAAAACAAATCTTGACCACAATGAGACTTGATGCATAAACAGAGCTTAACTTACTTCTATTTGTCAGTTTCAGAGGTTAGTGCTGTAACGTTTCTAGACATAATAAAAACCATGTGATGAACAATATCCACAATTCACATACCGTAAATACATTCTATTGCATTTTCAGTGAAGGTTTTCAAATCTATTAAGAAGTCTATAATGTGTTGGACAAACAACTTTGCGACAATCAGTTAAAAAACAAAGTACGGGAAAAGGAGAGGAGCCAGGAGGAGCCATTTCGAATAAGATGTAAATAAACAACATTAAGTCCAATTCACACTGTAATATAAAACAGGACCTTCTCATCAAAAGGATTCAATGCAGGGTAAATTGTTTTAAGGTCCAAAACCGTGAGGGATGTCTCAAGTGTGTTTCTTAGTAGTGCAGTTTTTTTACAGACTGAGGCCTCTCTGAAGTGTGAAGAGAGACTTGAGTCACACCTCATTGTGGTTTCACTGACATTAGCAATAAGTAGTCCACAGTTAAATTATTTTAGGTTATCTGGCCAAACAGCTCTGCAGCACACAACCTCCGTTTCTGCATCACAGCCTTAAAACATAGTTTTTATTTTCCACGTGCTTATTCACTGATGCATTCTGTTTAAAATTTGTGCAAGTTGCAAAGACGTGGCTAAACAAATGCCCCAGTAGCGATAAGATAACAGACGAAAGTCACATGAACACTCTTGGTTCCTCTATTTCCCTCGGTCAAGTTCCCTGTCCAGTTTCTCCTTTCTCCTCCCCCCGTGCTCTCCGCTCTGACAGCCGAGTTTGTTTCACCACATGGGGAAGTAGGTTACAGCAAACAGGGATAGTTTTGAGTGAGAGGTTGTGTTTTAGACACACACCTGATCTGAATTTCTATCCATTCAGAGGTTAACTGTTAACTGTAACTGGCATTCCTCATTTGTGACATGTATCATTAAACATTGTTAAACTGGTGGACAGATGAGAATGTTATCAATGCACTTTCACAATAGTCGATTCCATATAACCAATTTCTTCCTTATTATGATGCCCTATGTTAACCCCTTGTTTAATATCACCCTGAAGAATTTGTGAACGTGAACCAACGTCTCTTTATAAGATTTCATTTCATATTAGCTACTTTATTGGTTGTGTCTCCTGTTCTGATTCCTTCATATTTGGTGATTGTTGACCTATTTGCTGTGGTGGAATGTAACTAATCTACTGAAGTACATGAGTATTTCTGTTTTGTGATACCTCCACTTCAGCAAGATTTTGCTAAAAGAAAAAAAATCTTTTGAGGTTTGATTTCAAACACAAAACTTTGGCTGTAGTTTAGTGTTTAACGTTGTCAGATTGATTGTAGTGACCTGTCTGACTTGTTTGTTTTGCATGGGCAATCAAACTACTCACCCCTTACTTACCCCCAGGGGACAGATTAGGTTATCTATCTACGCTCTATATGTAGACAGTCACACCCTGTGTTTTTCAAATGAGAATATGCACCGGCTTACCCTGTGTTTTTGTTTCAGGTCCTGCCACATTTAAGAAGCCCATCACCCCAACTCCTCCATCCTCTCACCCCATGAACCATAACAGCAATGTGTCCCCTGCTCCGCCCCCTAAGTCTGCACTCCCCAGTCTCCCCCCACGACACCCCGCATCCATGTAAGTCACACATGCAAACACATACAAATGGCATATACTGTATTAATTATCTGGATAAGGCTGCTCCCACTGATTGAAGGTTAACCCTGACTGTACTTTTTAGGATCCAGCAAGAAGACTTCTATGATGATGTTGATGAACTTACCAGCTCCCCCCCACCTCTACCATCATCTGCAGGTTCAGTAGCGTTCACTATTAAAAAAGCAATGCATCATGCTCACCATGTCGTAAGACTACCATGCTGTTTTTAGCACCGCAGGAAGACAGTACAGGATTGTGTAATGCTGAACTTTATACACTTAACATACTGGTATTAGAAAGCACATTAGAGGCTACAGTCCTCAACGCAGGCGTCCCCCGAGTCCCGCATCGGGCGGACCTTTCCTGCGTGTCATTCCCCCTCTCTCTGCCTCCCCCTTTCCTGTCTATCTCACTGTGCTATCAAATGGAGGCAAAAAAGCCAAAAAATATACTTAAAAAAAAAGGAAAAAAAGAAAGCACATTAAAGAACTCAATAACATTTATATCTGTCACATCCTACTGATGCATTGACTCTCTTACGGCCACTGACTTCTTACCTTCTTTGGGCTGGTTACTGCATGTGATAGTAGTTAAAACCATAGTTCCTGTCCATAGATACAAAAATGTTGTTTTACATAACGTTGTTCCCAATAGTCATGATTCACTTGTTTCTCACCCGTAGATCATCCCAGTCAGAGGGCAAAGGTGAGACACGCTGAATTACTTTCATTTACATAAATACACATTTGCATCTGTTGCGGACACACACACACACACACACACACACACACACACAAAGATAAGAACAAGGATGTGTTCACCCAAAGACACGTGACTAATAAACCTGGTGGAATATGTAGACTAATTATGTAAACTATAAAAAGTATGATGATGACAATACCTGGAACTTTATTACATCATATAATTTTGCATTATATGGTGTATGAAAGACACGTCCTAAAGTAATCCCCTGTTTTAATTGCTTTATGACTTCTGTGTGTCTTTTCTGTCCAGGAGGAGGATGATGATGATGGAGAGATGTATGAGGACCTTGATGAACGATGGTGAGAGAATGTTAAATGTTAAACTGTTTATTGCACATTTAACCAATTTAGCCAAGTCATTAAATCTGCTTTGAGCAATCAAAATGATTTGTCTGGGTCCAGATGGACAAACGGAGTTTTAAATCTATTTTATTTATTGACTGGTTGGGGACTTTAGCTATAACCAGCCCCAGTTCAGCTTTGTCTAACTTTCCTAAGACTACTCTCTGGTGGTTGTTAAACAACACTACAAGACGTTATTCCTTCCCACTCTGAGACAAATACATTTTTGAGCTGCTTTGTTTGTCCATGTGATCAAATCTTCTCAATTCATTAAGTGTTTAAGGTTTATAAGTTAATTAAGAAACACTAATAAATAAATCAAGTTGGTATGTTTACATAAATTGTAATTGTCAAAGAAGGACACATTTTGCGAGTGCAGTTTATCCGTCTGTCAAAACACTCTGTCTTTCTGTCTTTCAATAGGGAAGCTGCTGAACAAAAACAAGAAAAGAAGAAAGAGAAAGACGAGAAGGAGGAGAAAAAAAGACTGGAGGCTGAGAAGAAGGAGCAGAAGGAACGAGAGAAGAAGGAACAGGATGCCAGAAAGAAATTTAAAGTGAGTGGGACAGGACAGGAAGCATCAGCTACTGTAAACCTGCTGGGATGTTGAGAGCTCTCATGTCTGTATGCTGAACATGGACCAAGAGCCAGAACATGTTAGTGTAGCTTTTCCAGTTGTCTCCAGCTTCAAAGTTCATAAAAGTATATTCCCCAAAACTATTCTGCCCCATCTAGAGAAAGCACCTCATCTGTTCTTAAATCCATACAAAAATTTACAGTGTACATTTTCAAACATGTCTGTGTGTGGCTGTGTGTGGTAGCTGGTCGGCCCGCTGGAGGTCATCCACCAGGGGACGGCTCGTGTGGACTGTAAGGGCAGTAAAACCGACCTTGCACTGAAGCAGGGAGACTGCCTGGACATCATCCGTGTCCAGGGCAACCCAGAGGGGAAGTGGTTGGGACAAACGCAGGATGGATCAAGTATGTCACATATCGTCTGTCTCATGGGCTACACACCTGCAATCAATGGTGGGAAATAATAATAATAATCAATATTTCACTTGGCACTTTGTTTCCAACAGTTGGTTATGTAAAGACCACTGCAGTGGAAATTGACTTCAACAGTTTGAAGAACCGCCAGCCTCAGCAGTCGTACGACCCTGAGGTGTACGATGACATCGACGTCGCCCCCTCTGATACCAGGTAACGGGAATGTGAAAATATATATTGTTATTTGTTGGTTGCACTTTTTTACAAATAAAATAGGAAGTCCATTTTGCACTGTAAATTTCCAATTAGAAAACATCAATGATGAGTGGCACTAAATCTAAAAATACCAATGAGCCTAATGGACACAGGATGAGTCACCAGGCCTACTAAAGAAATTAAACTGGTATATTTAGGAAGCTTAATTGGTGCTGCGGTTTCTTAAAGGAACATGAGGAAAAAGTTTAACACCCAGAGAAATACTATTAATATTATATAATTTGTTTTTTCATCAAAAGTCAGTTGAGAAAATTGATACTGTTCCCATGTCTGTGCCTTAAACATGACACTAAAATATGAGTCACATTGATGTTTTTTAACATTGATTTTATCAATTCTTTTCTGTCTCCAGAGAGAAAAAGGGACCAGGAGGTATGCTTATAATCTTACAATAATCATTCATTTCATTAATGTCAGTCTTGCTCTGTTAGCATAAAAAATGTCACCAATTAAAATGTACTTCTGTGTTTGTCTTGTAGTTGTCCTCCCCCCACTTCCAGGAGATGGAGGGGAAATATACGATGATGTTGTGGATCCAAACCTGGAAGTCAGGTGGGAACTGAATCTGTTTAAACTTTCTTATAAGCAACCATGTCTGACTATTAATACTACATGGGGAGGGGGGAGGGTATGTACTGTAGGAGATATTTAAAAAGAGATGCAAGTCTTTTCATGCTTGGTTGGTATCTCCAGTCCCCTGGACACCAGGTCTACTCTTACGAAGCCTCTTAGCTTCCTGCGGATGTTTGACCGGAACAGACGCACTCCCAGCACTAAAGTGTAAAATACACTCAGTAGTAAGACTGATCACAGATCTACCGTCCACTGTTGTTAATCAGTTTCAGACGTCTCTGTCTTTTTAATGGACCACATTGATTTCCTCCCCCAGATCAACAACTTCACCTATGTCTGAATAACACAGAACACCTTTCATTTACAAATTGACTATTGCATGTACAGCTGATGATCTGTGATTGTACTAATCCTGTTCAGTTATCTGCATGCCTTTGATTGATGCATGGATGTTGACATAATCAGAAAAAATCGAAGTATTATCTCCTAACAAAAACATGTTCTAACAAGTATACTAATAAAAAATACTGTGTTGTCATTCATTAATCCACTTTTAATTCATGATGTTGTATAATTGTTTGAAATTATGTTACATTTTAATATTTTTCCCTCTGTTGTGCCAGAGTGCCTCCACCCAGCCAGTTCACTGCAGACGGGAATTCAGGTATCAATCACTGTGATAATAGAGCCATGTACTGAATGGACACTCAATGAAAGACACTTCTCACTATCTCACTTTTCTAGTGGCCTTTTGCCTTCCCTTTTGAAAGCAGTGTTTGGCCATAAGCAAGCAGAGATATTGTTATAAAATCACAATAGTTTTAGTCACTTTTCTGACATTATGACTCTGTTTTTTTGTGTTTCTCTCATGTTACATTTTGCATTTAGCACTTCTTTGTCAATGAAAGTCACGTGGTCTCAATTAAAAGAACACTCCTTTGATAATTTACATTTTTATCTCTAACAGGAAATGTTTTCCCTGGTGTAAATTCATGTACAGTATGATTTTAGATTCACCAGCCACAGTGTGCATATCCATTACAAGTCACAAATATTTTTAGCTCACTGACTTCTACTTTTTACCACAGAGTCAGGAGCAGCAATAGATGAAGAGATATACGATGATGTTGACTCTCAAAATATGCCTCCGTCCCAGCCCAGGTATAGTAACATCAGTCTCAAACTTTAATAACCGTAGCATTCATCGATTTAGACTGATAGTTTTACAATGATAATATATTTTCATCTTGCATCTTGTATGCTTCTGTCCAGCTTACCAATCCCAAAAGGCAAAAACAAGCCTGAAGAGATGGACCCAAAGAAGCAGAAAAAGTTTGAGAAAGAGGAGAAGGAGTTCAGGAAAAAGTTCAAAGTATGTCTCTCTATTATGATTTTAAATATACTTAGCATGCCTTTCCTTTAACTGTTACAGTACATATTGTATGTATAAATAAAACACTCCCCTCTGAATGATAATGTAATGTGCCGGGGTCATACCTACCAAAACCTATTGATTAAAAGATCAATATAACAACAATGATAATAATTCTAAATCAATTTCAGCCGATGAAGTGTATTCACACTCACAAACTTAAGAAATTGAAAGTATCATATTGGATCCCTTTCAGTACGATGGAGAAATACAGGTCCTGTACCAGGTGACCATTGTCCCCACACTCACGAATAAGAAGTGGAGTGGGAAAGAGCTGTCAATCAAAGCAGGGGAGACACTTGACGTCATTGTTAAAGCTGTGGACAACAAATTGATCTGTCGGAACGAGGACGGAAAGTGTGAGTATCTGTTTGATGCCACCAAGATTATTAATCAGTGCATTTAGAATTTCTTAATATACTCCAAAAATCGGATCATACTTGTCTAAAATCTTGTGTATCTGTCTCTAACAGTTGGTTACGTTTCAACCGGCTACATTGCTTCAGAGTAAGTACCACAAACACTCACGCATCCATTAATGCACAGACTTGACAACATACTGATCATGAAGTACTGATCATTTTGTTTTTGTTTTCAGTGATGGTGACATCTATGATGACATTGGAGATGGTATGTTCATTTTATCTGAACTATTTCATAATTAGATTATGATTTACTCAGTAATATACATTTTTCAATATTCTTTTTTTTTTTTTTTTTACAGATTGCATCTATGACAACGATTGAAAGTCATCTTGCACTGGATTTATTGTTTTACACAGATATTGTTCATGTTATTTATTATGTTTATTACTGATACACTGAGAGTTGCTTTGAATTAGCCTGCAAATCTGACTGAATTGTCGTTTGATTTTCACTTCATTATTTATTGCATAATGCTGAATTGCTGAAAACTAATTAGACATGTGGGCAGTGATTTAAAGATCTAGGAACAGGTTGGCTTTGATGTAAAAACAAACAAACAAAACTATGTAACTGATAAAAAACAAAAAAATTATATTACATGCAACATCTCAGCAAAACGGGAAACATTAATTGGATCAACAACAGTATTTGCATATTTCAGTTTTTTCCTATTTCCCCTGTCTTGCAGTGCCTGAAGAAATTTCACTGCACTGACTTTACATGTGTGCTTGCCTTGTATGTTTATATCTAAGAAGAATAGCAACATGTTTAAATGACACTTAGACATTTCTTGCTATTCATCAATTTCTGTCCTTGATATCATCCTGACCATAACTCTAGTTTCTTTTTATCAGGGTTCAACATATAGATGTAACAACAGTTTTAGTGCCAAAGTGATTTTGCGTACTGTACATAAAGTTATTATGACACACTTATGATTTTTGAAAAAAACAAAAGTGCTTTTGATTTTCATTCTCTGAATGTTCTGCTAAAAAGAGTCTCAGTAGACATGTCTGTCACCCACATGCACAATAAAATGTTGTGTAATTCCTGATAACTATGTAAAATTATGATGTGTGCATGGCTAAATGAGAACCGTTTAAGTTGCTTTTCCAACTCAAAAAATCTGTAAAATACCTCTCCTCGTGATGGCCTTCACTCTGCAGTTTTTGTGCAACAGGAGAATCAGTAACATCTAGTGGCAGCCATCAGGAACTACAAGAAAAGAAAAGCACAGTGAGATTGTAACTTCAGTCACTGGACTAAAAGTTGCTGTCATCTTCACACCATACTTCAGAAATAAAACCACAGACTGGATTTAATAACAATGTTTGTCATGTCATCATAACTGCATAAGTGTCACACTTGTTTTACACCAAAATGGCACAGGTGAGGTAGGAGGATGCACATTAAGTCATGTCCCATAGACAAACTTTTAGAAACATGAATGTCACCTGATGAAGTAATGAAGGAGTGTGAACAAGCACTGTGAATTAAGGGCTCAGATTTTGACAAGGGCCCTGAAATATGCTATGCACATTTAACACTATTCGTGCTGTTTACAAATGCAAAAATTTCGACCAGTAGGCTATTATGTGTTCCTTTTATTAATACAGGAGCTGATGGTGATGGACTCTAGTAAGTAAATTTGCACTTTTAATTAGGTTAAAACCGGAAATACGATAAAGATTAAACATAAAATCACCATGCAATATCAAAAGACGATAGAATTACAGCAAATACACAGAATAAAATTAATTTTAACCTATCTATGTACGTTTCTATTAGTAATGACAAACACCATGTTTCCCACCCTCATATAGGCAACGTAAGTTAACTAACTTAACGTTACAACGAACTAGTTATTTATTTACTTATTTATTTAATGTGCTAATTGTAAATTTTCTTGCTAGCTTTGGAAGTATCTATGGGAAGTATTAATAACTTTACCTCATAAAGCTGGTTAACCGACTGTTTTTCGGTTTCCTCTGACGTTTCAGTAAAACAAAACAAGAAGGTTAAAAGGAAGAAAGATTTTAAACTCAGGGGAATTAGGTTTGCCTGAAAATAGCTACCGTTTTTTTTTTTTTTTTTGTCAAGAGAAAAAAAAACTGAACTCATTTCCGCTCTGCACCGGAAGTCACTTCCTCGCTTCATCATGGTTCCTCCGGTCGCAGTGTCGCCGCTCATCAAGGTAATAATGTCTAATATTTTATATGACTATTTTTTTTAATAAACACGACATCATTCGTTTAGTTGAAAGAGCTCAAACTAAGCCCGTAGCTGTCACCTCATTATAAACAGCTGTCAGGTAACTAGCGCTAGTGCTAGTTGTTGTGTTAGCCTGCTAACCTGTGTTTGCTAGCAGTGACATTGAGAGGTTTCACAGGTGAAACACACACTGCCGCTAAAACAGCTTGCCACCCTGGATCTCCCACATGTGGGCGATGCAAAATCCGTGATTATTATCACTCGTTGTCTTGTTGCAGTAAGCCCAGCGTGGCATTTCAGTCAGGACACAGCGAACCAGCGCTAAACCACTTTAGCAGAAAGGTCAGAGTAAAGCTGAACTTCGCCCCACTCGTTGCTAACTGCTAACACTGAGCGTGTAGCCACTTATCTGAAGTTAGTTTGTTTAACACACAGCCTGAGTAGCTACTATCAAAAGAAGAGCTGTATGAAATGTTGTCAACCTTTGTCAGTAGTGTGACCTCTCACTGCATAGAAGAAATGTTGCGGACATCTTGAAAGATGATGAAAACTGTTAAAGCAAGCTCATTGTACTGACATGTCAGTCATGGTTTGTTTTCCTAGTTAACACGTGAATCACTTTTATTTCAGACGGCCAGGTGGTCTGCTCTCCTGTTTGGCGTCTTCTATGGCAAACAGAGGTTTGGTAAGTTGTTGTCCTTGGCCAGTACAGCCTTCACGCGCAGTTTAATAAAAGGGACATTACGTCCTTGAATAGAGCTGTCTAACCATTGTTTGAATGTGACATACCTGTAACATAAGGTACTTGAAGACATAACACAGAATAACATGTAACAGTAGGAAAATAACTGACATAATGGTGGATAAAATACATTCCGCCTCTTTGGTTTCATGCGCCTGGTGGCTCACTGTCAATTAATAATAATTAATGTTTATAGGAACACCTGTGCTTTTCCTAGTGCAACAAGACAAAATGCCTTCTGTGAAAAGGGCCTTACTCTAAAGTTGTTGTGCTGTATTTGCAACATTGTGATCCTTATTTGCATGTTTGTGGCAGTGGTTACAATTGTGCTAACTTAATTTCTGTTTTTAATACATTTAACTTTGCACTGTTTTGTTTATGTATTGTGTAATGAGTCCGATAAACATAAGCCAGTGCAAGCCTGTCTTTAAAGTATAACTTGTTATCTACAGAAATAATTTGCAGGTCCTGTAAGGGCTTTTGGAAACAATGTTAACAGTAAAATAGGTCGGACTTATAGTGAGTTCATATTACAGCATTTCAAGTTTTAAACCTTCATGAAATATAGGCCTATCATGTTTAATTGTGTGATTTATAGCTACTTGTACTGACATAGGGTCTCACGTATAAAGCATATAATAATCTACTTAACATACTGTATATCTACTTACATTTACATAACTCTGGATCCTACCCAAATTGTCATTAGGAAAATCACTGCTATAAGATAAAATAAGAAATGTCTAGTGTTTGAAATAATGACAGACTGTGCTGCTGTTTTTGTTCAGACTACCTGAAGCCCATTGCTGAGGAGGAGAGGAGGGTTGAGGAGGCAGAGAAAAAGGCCAGAGAGGAGCAGGAGCGCATCTACAAACAGCTGTCTGAAGGTAACAAAAACACACTCACTTAGTTCCTGAGTCTCCACTTGTTTGTCACATAGACAGCCGTCATTGTTGGTTATGATAATAATCAAATGCATCAATTTACACATTTCCATTCTTGTTCTCTTTCTTTCTGCAGCAAATTCAGACACCATCCTCAAATGAAATATCTCTGGACCTTTGTTATGTTTCAAAGTCAATAAAAAGAGAAATTATTTTTCATGTAACAATTCAGTGTTCTTGTGTGATTTGTGGTTTTGGGGTGGGCTGGTGGCCAGGTTAATTTATCATAAAACAAATACAAAACAAAGCAGTTTGACTTTATTTAAAGTTATACTGACCAAATTATTCCAGTTAAGTTTGTTGAGTGCTTGTCATGCAAAGAAAGTACACTCTGTACACATTTTGTGTCTAGAGTAGGTGTTTGTGTCTGTATGTGTGTGTGTGTGTGTGTACCTGCCCTTCAATAGGAGATGAGCCTAAGGCAAGAGCATGGTTGTAATCCTGGCCTAGTTTAGCAGCAATCCCAGGATTGGGGTCAGGGACCAGTAGAAGAAAGTGCAGTGTGGACAGAAGTGTTCCCTCAATACTCTGGTGTTGTATAATATTGTAACCTTCATTATACGGAAACTCTCCAGTGCCTTACAGCATTATATATGTAGTGTATCACACACCATTGCATTATGACTGATGGCTAAAAGACTGTTGGTGGAGGTTGGTGACATTTCATGAAGCTACATACTGTATGACTCAGACAAAGCTTCTAAGTTCAGCTGGTGATGTGTTTTATAAGAGTGAACTCCTTCAGTGAATAGTGAGTTACCAAACTAATTCATAATAACATCATTCATGCATTCAGATGCCTCGTAAAAATACATTTGCTTTATTCGTGTCATTGTACACATGGAGCACATGAAGTGACAAGCTTTAAAATACTGACCATAAAGTAAATAAAGTCTATTTAAAATGTTATGGGTAGGTCTGCAGCTTATTTAGGTAAATGTATTGCCTAATACAAGTTGGTCATGACTGATACACAGCTGTACATCAGTAAAAAGAGGCAAGCATGATAAAACAACAATTCAACAGATGGGGGGGAAAACAAAATTACCTGACTCAGTCGCCAGTGCCTGCATGCATCACTAATTCGTCAATTAAAAAATAAGCATCTAAATTTCACCTAGAAAAATATTTTTTTTATAATTACAGGGAGGTATGGAATATATACAAGTTTTTACAAGAAGTTGAATTCGCTCCCTCGCGCTGTTTTAAACAGCTCTGTTCCCTTGGAACCTTAAATGTCTGCAGAGATGGTTACTGCAGGTACATGATGGGCTAGTGGTGTGCACCAGTGCCTCATTACAGAGTTCAGGTCTTTGCATTTGTGTTTAGTTTTCCTCTCACATAGAAATCCATTTTTACGTTGCATATTATGAATATTAAGAAGCCACTGGGCTCAGAGCTGGAGTCAGTCCCCAGTTGGTGCGTTGTGGCTGAACCCTGCTCCTTTTAGGAAAGGACAATGAAATCAGGTATTAAATTTCACCTCGGGTGAAATCTTAGCAGTAGCAGTTGGACGAAACACAGTCGCTCCTGCTATTTTATGCTTAAAAAGAATTGGAATCCAATTATTCATAATAAAATTAATTTTACATGGAACCAACTAATTTGCAGAGCTGTAACTGGGCTTCATTGTGCTCTATTTCATTTAAGACATCTGTAACTGAATATTCATGAAATACAATAACAATCTTGGCTACTTCCTCACATGTATTTACAGTAAGAAGGCATCATGAGTAAGCAACTAAAGGCTTCTTCGCAGGCAGTAAAGGTACAGTAAATGTCTATGCCATTGCATTAATATTCCTATGCGGTAACTTAACTCTTCACAAATATGCATCTTTTCCTGAAGCAGCCCTGAGCTCGTCATCTACCTTTGGCTCTCTGCAGTCAAGGTAAACAGACTCTCATTTGTAAATGTTGTGACTGGAAGGAGTGAACATGAAAGTATCATTTCGAATATATGTACAGTAGTTCAGTAATAGATCAGTCTACCAAGTATCAGAATTTACACTCTGAAACCTACATTAATGTACAATGTACAATCTGTCTGAAAACAGTGCCCCAAACGTGATATATTATCTACAGTGCCTTGGACTCTGCAGTAAAACTTGTACGGAACATTCACTCTTACATAATCCATAATCCATACTCAAAATGTCAGGAAATGGGTGTGTGAGGATGAGTGAAAACCTGAGATTCAAAAATCACTTTGAGTATTGATTTATATTTAAAAACAAAGAATTTGAAGTGAGGATTTTCCTCCAGTTCAGGCCTTTTTCTGATTGAAACCAGTTTCACTGAGGAAATACTATCAGTGCTTTGCATTCACTCATTCATCCACCTTCTTGACTTAGTTGCATTTCTTTTTTCTTGGCGATGAGACTGACTGGCTGTGGCTCTGAAAGTGATGATGAAGCCAGTCTGTCATGGGATGCACAGCTTTTTGACCTTCTAGCACACTGTGCAGGTCTTGGAGCCACCTCCACCACTGGGGTTGTTTGCAGCTGGTGGACAAAGAATACACAAGTCAAAAAAACTCAGTATATTTCTGAATTAAGGTTAAAGGAAAAAAGGTTAAATGTTATTTTTTGTGTTGTGGCTACATCTGATAAACAAATAGGGCCTAACTATGTGACAACATTTTTTCAACTTTTTTAGCTTCGGTGTTCTTATCGCTCTCAGTACCAATTCCACAATTTCAAACAGGCAAGGACAGAAACATCAGGTTAACTAGCTATTCATTGCAGTTGTGTGATAAAGCATCACTGCACCTTTAGCTGGCTCTTTAGCTTCCTCCACGGGCTTGAGTGTAGCTTCATACTCTTCTTTTTTATTATTCCACTCCTTCCTGTTATTAAGGATGCCATCCAGCATGGGTGTGATTTGTGGGTGGAAGCGAGAGAACTCCTGAACAGAGAACAGTCATACATAAATAATGCAAATACATTTTCAAAGAGAAGTAACAGTAACAGGTTTAAAGTTGTTCATACTTGTTGATGCTCCATTAAAAATTACTGTCAGTGAGAACTAAATCATCAACTCATTAAATAGCCTATATCTTTATGTATTTGTTTCAGACCCAGTGTGTAAGAAGCATAATTGATATACTAATTCAAAATGAGTAAAGTGAAAAAATACAGCCAACGTGAAATGTTACCTTGTAGACAAACGTGCAGACAAAGTCAATGAAACCACACTGCATCTTTGGAAGGTCAGCTGACTTGGTCCTGTCCATCATGGGCTGGTGGGAGGAACAAAGAGTAATTGTACCACTCAAGAGCAACATATCAGTTCACTACCTCAGTGATAACAGCTGCTGTTTTAGTGATAAAAGAGGCCACGCTCCTGGCTTTGCACAGCAACATTACTACTGTTGTAATATAACTTTGAGTCATCACTGGCAGCACTAAAGCAAGTGAGTGAGGAGGAAGAATGAGTTGCCCTGGCCTGGGATATCGTGTTTTTTTCAACAGTTGTGTCAATCGTTGACACTACAGCATGAATCTATTGGGTACCGCTTTATAGACCCACAAAAGAGTTACAAGTCTGTCTGAACCCCCTGCCGCACATACTGTATGTCAATAAGGAAATAGGTCGCAGAATAGTCCGAAACTACCAGTCGACAGTAAACAAAGGCTTGAATTTTCATAATCCCAAATCAGCCCCCTAAATCAACAGTCACAGAGATCACAAACTGTTTTCAATACTGTAAATGATTAATTGTTTTAACTATTTTTTGAGGCAAAAGAGTTAAAACATCTGGTTCCAGCTTCTCCAATGAGAGGGTTTGTCGATTTGTTCTTTGCTCTCTGTATCATTTAAAATAAAATATTTTTGCAGTGTTAGACTGCCGCTAGGATAGATGTTTCTTCCAACAAATGATTAAACAAGAAAACTTAAATATTTACGTTTGTTGCAGCTCACATGGTTATTTACTGATAAATTCACATTTCTGACACGTGCACACTGTGACTCACAATGGGTTGCTGCTCCAGTACTGTCCTTTCCAGGTCACCCTGCTCCCAAAACTCTGCTGCGACAGACAAGGCAACCTGAAAGATGCACAAACGCAACAGTTATCTTTACAGAAAACTCTCCTGAGACTCTCATTTACAAGATTTTGTTGGGTTCCTCACCTTGCTCTGCACCTCCCAAGGCTTGGTGATAGCAGACAAGTCACATGCAGTCATCATCATAGCCCTGAAATTGAAAAGATGTCAGGAATTAGTGGAACAGAGAAAGAAACAGTTAACTTTATGTGTGTGTCTGTTTGACTTACATGACGATCTCCTTCCTGGTTGTTTCTAGAGACATGAAGTCGACCCATTTCTTTTCATCCTCATATGTGTGTGAGAGGTCCACGATCTTCTGGAACATGGTTCTTTTCCTAACAAGGTAAAGGTAAAGGTAAAGGTAAAGGTACTTTATTAGTCACATATAGCCTACAGCTAGTACAGTGAAATTCTTTCTCTGACTGAAGGGACTGAAGGAGCAGGTGGAGTTAGTAAATGAGTGACAGTGCTGACTTGAAATAAAGAGCCAGGTCGGTGGCGATGATTGCAATGTCCATGAGATGAATGACGTGCTCCTGCTGTCGCCTGTGAAGATTCTGGTAGATATTCAGTGTCTGCAGGTGAGATGAAAGGAGAGAAACGGTCATTGGTCACAGTTAGTGATGAGGAGGAAGATTCAGTAAAAATGTAGGTTTAAGTTTCTCACCTCATCAGCCAACAGGAACTTTCCAAACTCTAAATGGTGTCGCTCCAGGATGGAGGAACCGTGTAGCTTGGCCAGAGGGTTGCCAGATCTGGAATCAGTAGGGTTAGACATGACATTAACAACAACCACCAGCAGCTTCAAGCACAGGGCTTTAACATAACAGGGAAACTCACACCTGGTTTCACTGTTGTCTCTACAGTACACTCTATCGGGAGATCGTCATGCGGCTTAAAGGATTAACATGCCTTTGAATATTTGGCTTGCTAACATTTGCGTCAGAAGTCCACATTTTTGATCTAGACATCAGCACATTAAACATACCATGAATGTGGACACATTTAAACTTCAATTTCCACTGAAAAATGATGTGACTGACAAAAGAGAAAGTTTCAAGTTGCTGTAAAATGATGAACAATGAATGTGATGGCACTTTAAAACTAAATTAAAACATTTTTTCAGCACATGTACAATCGTTATTTAGCATTGTTGTGGAGCCGAAACACACCACCAAAGTTTAGGTTGTTGAAAAAGTGAAAAAAAATTCAAGCGACTTACTTGACTTGGTACAAGTTGTTGGTCCCTCTGTGATCAATATCATGCAGGAAGCCTGCTGTGATCATGGCCATCACCTCCAAGTCAGTATAATATCGCTTCAGCATTCCCGTCTAGGGACAGAAAATACACAAAATCAATAACACTGAGGAAGAAAAGACATTACTACTACTGTATCCTCTTCTGTTGGTGCAGGCTAAAATAATGCACAACATCATACCGTTAATAGTGTAAACATGGTCTGTCCCACGTTGAAGCCGTGACGCCAGTTGTGGTAGGTGATTCTTCTGTAGCCTTTACTGACAGAGTACATGAACCGAACCAGCACCTGAAAGGTCAGGAGAAGACAACCGATGAATTATATTCATATAAGTAGACGTGGAGATTGTAAAATCAAGAGTTATTTAAAATATATTAAACTTGTTCCTGTTGATTTGTGTTTCTAGATCACCTCTTGAGGGACCTGGAACTTCTTGACCACCCCGACCTCATAGTACATCTGGATCCCACACCTCACCAGGTCCATCTCTGAGCAGGGGAAATCTGAGAAGCGGAACTCGTAGATCTCATACTTCTTAATCAGTTGAGGTAGGTCTTTTTTCTGTGGAGCAAATGAACAGTGAGATAAAATAGTACACAGCACATTCAAGCCTGGTAAGTGACATGTCAAGACTCAAATCTGTCACCTTTTGTACGGATTTAATGCCACTCAGGGTCAGGGGACACATTAAAATACATACAGTGTGGTAAAGTCTTACCAGTATGGCTAACAGCTCTTCCTCTTCACAATCTCT
This sequence comes from Trachurus japonicus, assembly GCF_045865225.1. NCBI lineage: Eukaryota > Metazoa > Chordata > Actinopteri > Carangiformes > Carangidae > Trachurus > Trachurus japonicus. Next base: position 18,546,797 of record NC_140918.1, read on the forward strand.
GGGTTCACAGTCGTAAAGCTCTCTGGTGTTCTGGGAGAAATGAGAAAAACATTGCAGTTGTGTGCTTGGATCTACAAATTAGTTAAGCATAAATACAGTTAAACCTCCTATAAAAGGTGAAATAGACAAACTGAACAGAGGATGTGTAACAATAGACTCTTCTCAGCTGGGTGCTTGACTATTTCAGATGCGTGTTGTTAGTCTCTCAATCAAATGCAGCACTGACCAGGATGTTCTGAATCTCATCATCCCGACACTTGACATGGTAGAGCACCATGTCCTGAGCAATGTCTTTCCGATTCTCCAGCTTGTTCATTTTGTCATAAGTGTCGGTGTTGAGAGCTGACCAGCCCAGGAACTGGGTCAAAGCCTGAGAAAGAAGGAAACAGTGTGTAGCCTCAGATACAGCATCCCAGGGAGTGTAGGAGGCTAAATTATTAAAAACTGCAGTGATACTACAGTAATAGACTTTCATGCAATTGTAATTAAGTAAGTGATGTATGAATGAATTAGTTACCTCCATGAGCTGCTCGTCATGATCATCAAAAGGCTTTCCATCTTTTCTGTTGTAAAAAGTGGCCACTCCTACTATCTCTTCTTTTTTGTTGACAATAGGCAGCGACAGAACATTTTTTATGGTCCAACCACTGCTGTCAAGCGGCTCAGTCTGCAATGTGAGAACAAGCAGTGGAAATGTGACACACTTTTTTTTTTTTTTTTTACCTATATAAGATTTTTTTCTCTCTTCCAGTCTCTTACCTGAAACTTGAACATCTCCTCAGCAGCTGCATTCATAATGTTACAAATCTAGAAATGAAGAAAATCAAATCAAAAGAACTCATTAATGGGTCAAATTTGCCAATGGTTAAATTTAGTCTTGACTGAATCACCAGCTTGTTGGAATGTATGTTAAAACATATATACTGTATATAACTCACCAAACCAGTCTCAGCAACATAAGTTGGCAGGCCGCTGCACAAGGCCCAGTGGTCTGGAGTAGGATTGCTGTGTGGCAGATGTAGGAATAGACAAGACAGCATGTATGTAAACATAAACTGTGTCCAAGCTGCTAATGGTCAATTGACAATTGTTTTTAAGCATTTTCTCAAATGAGTTCTGCATCATCACAGCATGTTCAGACTGAGGTGAATTCAAAAATGAAAAGACGTATGCACTTACGGTATGACTTTGATGTCTTCTTTACCATGTAAAATATAATCAATCACTTTGTAGAAAATTACCTCCTGAAGAAAAAAAAATAAAACGCAGAGATAAGAATAGAAAAAAAAACAACCAAGGACAGCATCAAGTGCACAAATATCTACAAACTCAATGTTGATAACAATATTACAGGAATAAAAAAAAAGTTGAAAACAGCACCCTGCCATCAGGAGTTACAGGGCCAGAGTAGGGGGGCTGCTCTCCCATCAGCACAGGCCAGATGTCAAAGAATTCCTAGAAGGAGACGCAGAGGAAGAAAGTGAAATTTTGGGTGATAAATGCATGAACACAAAATATGGGAAATTACAGGCAAAAACACAAAGTACCTTTTCCTTTGTCATGTCAAGTAAGCCGACAGAGTAGCGGTCACAGTTGAGGTAGGCTCGGACTGTGTACAAGGCTTTGTGAAACTGTCTCTCAATGTCTGTCAGCTCCTCAAATACCTTGTTGGCAGACCATAGAAGAAGCTAGGATACACACACACACACAGAGGTGGGGGGTTATTCCTTAAGCCACAAAATCACAAAGTAAATGCAGTGGTTTTAAATACATGTTGCTTTATTTGTGCATCTGTGTGTGTCCTTTACCATTCCTTTACGTGTCTCACAGCTGTGCAGGTAACTCAGATGGTAGATCTTCAAGTTCAATGTGGCAACTTTCAGCAACTTTAAAAAAAGCTAAATGAACAAAGAAGAGAAAAGAAAGAGATATGAGAAAAATATTTTCTTCAAAACAGAAGTGATACCTTTATGATACAATGATATGTGATGATGTCTGATGTGATTTAATCTAGATAAACAGATTACATGACAAGGAGTGAGTAATGATTTATAGTCTGTGTTATTTATCCAGGGAGCTTCCTCCAGTCTACTTTTTATTTTGTCTTCTGTTGGTTTGTTCCAATATGGTGTATGAATTTAATTTCTTTTAAAAAAAAAACACACAAACACCATGACATTTGTTCTTTTATAATCAAGGGTAATATTGAGTTAAATTGTTTGGTTAAAAAAAACAGCATCACTGGAGCCAAATATCTAATGTGTTGATTTAACATTTGTGATGAAATTCATTACATATCAACAGATGGTAACAACCATGCCAAATACATTGATTTATTTGAATAATTTAAATGAAATATTAAGTAGCAAACAGTAGTCACAGTACCAGCCATGGGTAAATGACATATTCCCGTCTAAGCCGTCTGAGCCCTGCTGTGTGTGACTCTGACTGTCCAGCAGTTATGTAGTTACGTCATTAACTTGCCGTGGCTCTAGGTTCATTACTAACCCATCATCGCCTCCATTTCAAAGCTTAGTGTACTCCTAATTGGGATGACATCACCAACCGTGATGGATTACGTAATGACGTGACTGACGTATATGAACTCACTCTGCTCCCGCTCATAAACACTTTCATAATCTACCAGTTGGCTGCAGGGGAATTCCCTCCCAGCTGTAGTGACACTCTTGACCCAACTCAGTTGTCTTTTTACAGCAGTTTTTCTATAGTGCCCCAATCAAAACCTTACTATCTTTTGCTTTGAGACAAAAGTAGATATTAAATTGAAGTGTGTGCTTTGTGAGTGGGTTCATGTGTGGTTGGAACTCACATCTTCATCCTCAGCAGTGAAATGTGGTCCTGTGGTCTTGTTTAGAGCCATGATGACGGCGACCATATCTTTACCGTTGAGAATGGGCGAAGCCAGAACACACTTGGTCTGGTATTCTGTGAGTTCATCCACAAAGGAGCTGAAGTGCTGGTTCTAAAGGAGAGAAAATGTTATGCTTTTAGTACATGTAGCTACATGCATCGCACCTGTAATTGAAAATACCCTATTATCACTCTAACACTTTCTTATTTCAAATATTTGCTTTGAAAAAGACGTTTGATCCAACACTTTATTTATTTCTAGTCCAGTATAATATGCCTTTTATTCTGGCATGCTATTAGTAGTATTAGTAATCAATACTATGTATATTATCTATCAAGTCAATTGGGGTATGAATGTTTTTTAATGCCTTGTTATAGAACGGTAGCTCTAGGCCTTGAATGGGCAAAAAAGACTAAAATGAAGAATCTAAAATAATGAATATTCTGAAATCACCATACTGAACTTGGAAAGACATAATTATTTATAATTTATTTGAAGACATTTAGTTATCAAGATGTTCAACCTGATATACATGTCTGGCCCATAAAGGTACAGTATACCACTGACACACTGTATCAGGCCAGTGTAAAGTGAACTAGTTTTGATCTGTTTTAGATTCCTGCTGAGTGCTGACTAAATGCCAGAGGCGTCTAATCCACAGCTAGAGCAGAGGCTGATGGGATCTGGAAATAAATGGATTATGTCTGACAAGGAGATTTACACCCTCACTTGGTCGAGCATAGATAGATGCTATCAGTGCTTCTTTTACAACTGGCCAGCGCTAGTCATAAAATCTTAGCAAATTATAATTTATGAATACATATTCACATTCAGTTTTTTATATACTGCATTACTGTGATTTTTCTTGCATAAACAGATGGGTAATTGTAAAACTCCTCTACTTAAAATGCCTTTATTACATTGCCTCTGCACCTCATATTGTTGATAACCACCCTACATATCAAATCTGCATGACAGAATAGGATATTGATTGGTTGATCAGTTGTATAACATCTCAAAAACTAATAGCTAAGGGGTTGTTTTCTTGTATTAAGGAGATGAGTTAACACATCTGCACAGGTTTCATCATTTAGTTAATAGTGTTTGATCCCAGTTCAATTTTTTTATTTTTTTTTATTTATTTATTTATTTTTTACAGTAGATCTGTGTCTGTCTTTTATTAATGATTTATTGTCTTTTCCAAATATGGACTATCAACACATAACATGCTATTTTTAGCTATGACCCACATCCAGTTTACTGGGATGATTTCTTGGAGAGAACAAGTAAATTTAACGGGTGAGTTTACTTGAATTTTGGATTTAGAAATTCTGAGCTCCAACTCAAAACATTAGATTCTGCGCAGAATACAGTTTTAACATTTCCAGGAAGGCTGTAACACAGTCACATTTATTTGCTGTGTCACTTTTGCTCTATGAGCTACAGTGATGTTCAAAAACTGGTCCACTATCAGACCAGTTTGCCTTTAAAAAGATACGTATTTATTTATTTAGTTAAAGCCACCATGTGTGGGATTTAAAGAATGAACTCTGTAGTGACACCCGGTGGTGGTGTCAATAATTACACTCTGCAATACTGTAGATTTGCATTAACATCTGTAGCCGCAGGGCTTACTCACTCCAAGCCTTGGTTTATTTGCCGTTGGGTCATTTTCTCCTCTTACCTCTGTCACATCTTTCACGTTAACAGTCTTCTTGGTCAGGGCCACGTGCCCGACTATTCCCATATCCAGCGGATAGACAATCTCAGAGTCCGGTGGCACCACACAGTCGTCCAGCTCTGCGTCCACGCTGACATTGAAAAGCCTTGTGGCGAGCTCTCCGATGCCGTTCCGCTGCCGGTACATGAACAAGCTGCAGCGGTCGGCGTGGATGAGAGCGGCGATCCGCTTCAGGATCTTGAAGACCACCTTTTCCACATTGATGTTCTCCTGCATGTCTTTGATCAGCTCATACATGATCTGACTTTCCTCAATCTTGACAAAGAGATGAAAAACAAACAAGTTTGGGTTTTAATAAGATCTAGGACCATCATAATAAATGTTATAAAAATAAAAGTTTATGCAGGTAAATCCAGTTGTCTCTATCAGCTCCTTTTCTACCTCAGAAAGAATTCATAGAATTAAATCATTTCATTTACCTGACTGAGCTCCTGGAACTCGCTGACCTTCTTGGAAAAGTACTGAGAGGCAAAAGCTGGATTCCCTTGGAGAAACTTCTCCACATCTTCCTTTTCCGCACTCATGGTTCCTTCTTCCTCCTCTTCTCCCAAATGCTCCTGTTTTCTCCTTCTTCAGATCAGTGATGGAGCTCCCACTAGGTCCAACACTGCTCCAAATGAGCTCCCGCCGGGCTTCTCCGAGTCAAACACAAAGGACTGAATAGTTGAAACAATCCACACAGCGGCTGGTTTATTCCACTTTATCCCCTAAAGAAAGAACAGATCTTATCCAAATATTGTAGAGAGAGAGGGAAGACAGAAGCGGGCACATTCAAATACAGGTAAAAAAAAAAAAAAATTAAATAAAGATAATCCCCCCCCTGTTGGTGGGATGAGTGCACTGAGTGAGGGAGAGCCCTGTGGAGAAGGCAGAGGGCTGGATCCAAACAATCCTTGTGTCATCAGCAGATAGTGCTGAAGGTTAGCAGGGATCTGCCCATGCTAAACTTGTCAGCTGATCATCTGGTAATGGATACGGGGCCACATGATCCAGCCCCCTGTGTGCTGATAAGTGTACCACCAAAGAAACACACTGTCATTTGCATTGAGGATGAAATATCTGCTGCATGTATCACATAAACTGTATGATTTAATATGATTTAATATAATTCTCTATGGTTCCACAATGTTTTTTAAACAGGCACTTGCAGTGAAAATTAAAATTTGTTCCACACGTACAATTCAGACAAGTTCAGATTGATTGATTTATACAATATGTATCGTCCAGGACGGGTCTTAACTTGTCCTGTGTTGAACTGTGTTTTTATTGGGTTTTTCTATATTCTTGACAAATTCTCACCAAACATCTGTTCTGTGGTTGACCCCCCCTTCAGTATATCATTACTGCTGTGAGATGAAGATGCAGCTCACACAGTACACATATCGATGCATGTTTCCTGTTTGTTACATCCGCCGTATATTTCCCATATTTTTCATGCTGTATGTCTCATTACAGCATACAGTGTCTCAGACACGTCGGCCTACCTGTACAAGCTCTTTAAGTCCTTATTAAACAAGGCCTCCTCTGGCATAAGCCCTATTTAGTTAGGACACTAGCTGATTATCTCAGCACCCCGACTCTCCACCTTTCTCCACATGCAATCTTTAATGCAGTCTCACTCACACTACTTTTCTGAGTTTGCACAACAGTGACTGGTATCAGCAGATTTAGGAGACGAGGAACCGACTACCATTGATTTTCTGATAAAACCGAGAGAGAGAAGACAACCAGACGATAGATGCTAATTTGACAATATGAGATCAGTTCTGTCAGCAACAAACAATGTGGGGAGAAAAAGCCTGTTCTGTGTTTCTGTTTCTCCAGAAGAGGGAGCACCGGTCTGTAATAAGGTTTCATAAACATCTTAAACAAAAGGTCAAATAGATAATCTGCGTCCACTATAATAGATTACGGCAGGTGTGTGTCTGAGATGGAGAGACAGAATGAGTCAGGGAGGGGACAGTGATTTAGGTTGTCTGTTTCATAAGAGTGTGTATTTGATGTGCACCTGTTGGAGTGAATCACAAAAATCAGTGGGGTTTGTCCCCTGTGGACCATGAATGTATGTCATTTTAAATAGATTTAGATTTTTGTAGCTTGGATGGAAAAAGCTGAACAAACCGAGTGACATAGACAACATTTATATTCCTACTGGCTAAAATAAAGACATTACTGATGCATAAAAAATGCCATAATGTGAAAAATAATAAAGACTTTCACAAAAAATGTAATTTGTTGACAAGTTTGATCTCTGCTTTACACACAAAACAATAATAAATACTGGTGATACTGAAACAAAGTTTTGCAGCCACCACAGTTGAACATTGACACTGTAGTAAAGATTTCACTATACACATGACACTTATCATTAAGGCCAAACCTACAACTACTAAGCTTGGTGACAGCTTAGTGATTATGGTAGATAATGATGCAGTCAGGACTGTACACTACCACTGTACATTACAAGCCACTTATTACTCACAGTGCTATCCTGCACCAGAACCACAGGGGGGCAGCAGATCCATATCTTTTGAATCCAAGAACATCCTCACATCCTCAAATACCCCCTCGAGGTGCTGGGACCTCTTCTGTTTGATTAGTTGTGATCGCAGAAGTTTGTTTCATGCACAGAATTGTAATGATAATGGTGACAATCCCACAATAAAATAAGAATACTTAACTAGGGATATTGTTCCTTTCACACAAGCCAAACATGGGGTCACAACCATGAATACCAGGAGGTGCCTCCATGTTTTGTGAGTGGCATGTATACAGTACAAGCTTAAGGTTTAAGGCAGCAGTATGTTTGCCCAACCGCTGAACGTGATGGTACTTAAACAGATATAAACACAGTAGTCATGAAGATCAGCAGAGGGTGTAATCATCCTCTTAGCCCTTGCCACGGGTCTATCCTGGTCACCAGCCAATCAAAATCAGCTGATGGTCATGACCGCCGGGCCTTGAGAAGGCTTTGTTGATGAAACAATGTTTAGGCTCAGAAGTTGGCAGATCAGAGGTTAATTCATACATTGGAACCAATAGAAGTGCTTGTTATCAATCACTCACTTCTTTACAATAAGTGGCCTTATGAAGAGATATCGGGTCAGACACTGACTCATCAAATCCTCATATAATGCACCCAACGAATTACTCTGGTCTATTTCCTAACCTTGGCACAATGGGGTGTATGGAGGACCATGGATGTCACAGGATATAGGTACAATAAAGTATTTTCATTAATTTTATAATATAAGGCATCAAAAAAGAGATTCTGAAAAAAGGGTTTATTGAATTTAATTATATTAATCCATCAATAAGTTAAAAAAAAAAAAAACATAAAGCCCCATAGCATAGCAGAATATGAGCATTTCAAATTTGCTAATCCGTTTTTTAATCTATTCATTGATGGAATAATAGTTGATTTATACATTATTTTTGTAATTCCTATCTAATAGCCTGCCTATAAGAATATGGAAATGCAGTTTTCATTTGACATCTCTGGTCCTCCATATTGGTCCCCTTTGTTTTTACTCATTGAATTGATAATTGAGGCATGTTTAGCTTAGCTATAAAAAGGGGTATAGTAAGTCTATTTCTGTCTATGATCCATTTCAGGCTACACAAGCAGGATTATAGTACTGAGCAGCACAGTCAGTGCAAAAAATAGATGGCCTGTCTTCATTGGCTTGTCTGTATCCTAAATGAAGAGACTATTACATATAGTTTTAGACCAGAGCAGTGATCTAATGATTCTATTTTAAGCAAAAGCAAGAGATTAAAGCTTTAATTAAATGAATGTGTATATTATGAGAACAGACTTACACGTGGAGAAGACTCTAGACATCATTATGTGATAATCTCATGCGGCTGCGGTTAATCCAGGAAATGCGAGTTCATAGTTCACCACAGATGTATGTGTCTGTGTGCAGGTGCATAACCACAAGTTATAATTACAATAAAACCCACTTCTCCTTTTGTCAGGTCATGATCCTTTTTTGTGGTGAAAGTCTTATAAACACAGTGTAGTGTGTATAAACCATTATGTAACTGTATTAACAATGATGATATTATTATTATTATCATCTGATCATCGCATTGATTGTAAGATTTAGACGTGCTTACCGCATGTTTCTCAGAGGATTACGGATTAATTGTTCCAGCAAAAGAAGGTAAGTTAAAGAGGTAGTCGGTATTATTTAGTCTTTCAAATAAGAAGTGGCAGGAGATGTTGTTTTTCATTCTCTTATAGCTTTTGTCTATAGGTTCACAGTTGCAATGTCTTCTGTGTTTGGTGTATCCATGCATGCATGTGCAAGTGTGTAAGATACATGTGGAAATGAAGTACATTTTTTAAATTGTTAATCAACTGAATAAACTGAGATTTCAAATTCTATGTAGATGTATAAAGTCCATTAAGTCTTTTTGCATATTGTTAGTTTATCAGCAGTTAGTCCTGTGTGGCACTTTTGTGTAAATAGATAGTTGCCATTTGTGAGTGACCAAGAAGTCTGAAAAGTAATATACAACTTTTTTTTAAAAATACAACTACACCTTAACACAAGTTAATGTATTGCATGAGTAGAAAATGATCTCCCTTCTGCAGCATTTTTCTTAATTCTCGTAATTCTGCCTGACATTGAATCATTCTGTCATGCTCTGTCACTTCACTGTTGCTGTGAGTGCTCAGTCTCTGAAAGTGTAATTACTAACTCAATACCTGTTGCAATGAAATGCCAGTTCAGTGAAATAAGAAAGAAAATGTAAATAAGCAATTGAATTTCACAGCGTCTAAGCTCCTTTTCTTGTTGATCCTACACAGTCTTGGAAGTTTTTCAGGTCTTGTTTCACACATGGATTAGTACCATTCGTACGGTTGTGGTCAGCTGGCAGTGGCTTGTATCTGAAACTTTCTCTAGAAACCAACTTCATATATTTGTAGTTTTGTATGCAGAAATGGCTGCATTAAGTACATATTTTATCTTAATGATCTTTTCATGCATTTGTGATGCAGATCCTTAAGATTTTAAGGTGCGACCAATTTTAGTTCTATGTGAATCAGTTCTATGGGAATCATATGTATCATATCACATGTGTGAATATTCATGCATTTCTTTACAAGCCACACATCTGATAAAAAAGACTAAACGTGTCTCCAGTCTCTGCATTAGCTATTTGGACATGGTGTTTTGTATTTTCTTTCAGTAAATCAAGAGTCCAGTGCCAGCATGCTAATAAGATCCAAACTGAATCAGATCATAAATGATAACTTTCAAGTTTTTAATGCAATCAACCACTTCTTGTATGTTGTGTATGTTCATTCATTTGTCAGCTCTCGTGTGTCTGAGCTTGTTTTATTGCACTTGCACTCAGTTACATAAAGGTCTAATTGTTTTTTCAGTCTTGTGCAGGTTTGAACATAGAAGCCAGATTACAGTAAGGATTTCAACCCAACAAGATTAGCTCTAGATTTAAGCACCTTATTTAGTTCCAAGCAATGAAAATCAGCCATAAGCTTGTCTGTGGAGGGTGTATATAAAGGCAGCGTCTGACACCTCTGACTCAATCTGGTGGCTAACCACAAACAGCACTAGAAGTTCAATCACTGTCGCTACTTTGAACCAGAACAGGTAAGAAACTGAGCTGTTACTCATTTGAAGACAATTCAGCTTGTAGATTTTGGGATTTTGGAGTGAGAGTTGTTGTTCTTTGTGTTCTGTCTGATAACCATGATGATGTATGATCTTGGTGTCTTGTAGGAAATATCGTTGTCTTTTTGGCATTGTCAGTTTAACACAGAATTTGTTTTAAGACTGCACTGCACATTTTCTATTGCTCTAGCATAAGTTGAAATCAAACTGTCACATGCTACTGTTTTCTTTATCTCATGATATATATTTCAGTATACTGACAGTGCATTCATAATACTTCTATATATCAGCTGCTGGTGGACCTAAAATGTGTATTTAGATTTGTATCCATGAGTTGAATAAAATACTCCTCTGATCATGATTTCTCTTCATGGTTGTGTTCAGTTCAGGATGGGATCCTCTAAGCTGGCCCTGCTGCTGGTCCTGGTTGCCTGTGTAGAGCGGGCTCTGTCTGCCTCCTGTGTCGTTGACAGTTTCTCTGTCAAGGAAGACTTTGACCCCAAGAGGGTAAGTTGAATCAAAACACCCACAAACAACATTTTTCTGTACGTTCAGAGAGAGTTTGAAACAGTTTCTGACTTTCTTTCTCCTCCTCCTTTCTATTGCAGTATGCAGGCAAGTGGTACGCACTGCAGAAGAAAGATCCAGAGGGCCTGTTCCTGCAGGACAACATCTCAGCCGAGTACACCATCGATGACGATGGCTCCATGACTGCTTCATCCAAGGGACGTGTCACTCTGTTTGGGTAAGTCCCAAAAAAAATGATAGAACTCTATCTACCCAAAGTAAAACCCACTGGTCCCGCACCTCTTTAAAGCCCCTCAGGTTAGGGTAAAGGGTCAGTTCAGGCACAAAGACCCTCTTGACTCTTCATGGTCTGGGGGGAGGGTTAGGGTGTGGGCAGCTCAAATACTCAGTTTCTGGGATCAAAGGTCAAGAAGAGTGCTCAGGTTCTGCTCAAAGTCCACCCTAAGATTTAAGATAGAGGCAGGTATGATTTTCCAGAAGCACATTCTGAACAGCATTAGCTACAAAGTGGGTTTTCCCTGGATTAGGAAGGATTAGGAAGAAATGCTATTGGAAGAGGTGGGATTTTACCCAGGAATGTTGGCTTGGATTCACTCTTGTAAACAAAAAACATACAATTAAAGTGCTTATGACTAAAAGGTATGTTTGTATCATTATTTTGCAGCTTCTGGGTCGTGTGCGCTGACATGGCTGCCCAGTACTCCGTCCCCGACCCTACAACCCCTGGCAAGATGTTCATGAACTACCAGGGACTGGCCAGCTACCTGTCCAGTGGAGGTAAGCAGTGCACACATATCCAGCCACACACCCTTCTTAGCCTACACCCTATAATTTCTATTTCACTCTAACATCTCCCATTCCTTCTAACCAGGTGACAACTACTGGGTGATCGACACTGACTACGACAACTACGCCATCACCTACGCCTGCCGCACCCTGAAAGAAGATGGCAGCTGCGAAGACGGCTACGCCCTCATCTTCTCCAGGAACCCCCGCGGCCTGCCCCCAGCCATTCAGCGCGTCGTGCGTCAGAAACAGGAGGACATCTGCATGGCCGGACAGTTCCAGCCCGTGCTGCAGTCTGGAGCCTGCTAAAGAGAAGAAGCAGAGCGAGGAAGGCAGGGCATTGTCGCCAGCTATAGCTGCGGTCTGGGTGGCTGGAGAGCAAGAAACAGGGAGGGAGTGAGAGAGTGAATGTCAGAGATATATTGTTGTGTATGTGGGAGTGATCATGTGGGGTGAATGGACAGATGCAAAACAACAGAGAGACTGAGAAGAAAGCGAAGATGGAGAAAAACCTGCACATGTTCAACCACGACTTCACGATTTTCCAAGCATCTGTTTGTTTGTTTTTTTGTTTTAAAAAAATCCATTTCCTCCTCTGTCTCTCATGTTGTTGTTATTTGTCCATGGAAATTGTCACTGTTGCCATGGTGTTTTGAGTGAATGCGAAAAATAAAATAATAAAAATATTTTTCTAAACAAAAACTATTGAGTTTGTCCTTTTTTGCTGTTATGTAGCTATTTTATTGTCAAGCCTGCATTTTAAAAACATAAAACTAAATGAAACAGACTGTTTGAGGTATGAATACACTTTAAAGTATACTGGTCACCTGCTCAGCCTTGAAAACATGTTGCACTTTGGCCATGTAAGTGACTGTGATCCCTCCTGAGCCCCAGGAAAAAGCCGCCAAACCCAACACAATACGCACTGAGAAGTAATGGGCTTACTGGTGGTCTGATGTTTCCAGACCTTAGTCCTATTATGCTAACACAACTATTTGGGTACAAGTGTGCTCCACGGGTCAAGGGTCGTGTCAGCAGCCTTCTGCAGTCACGTCTCACTTGGAATACAAAGATAACTACACATTGGAGAAAGCAGCTTTTTGATGCTGGTTATATTCTATTAACAATACTCATGTTGTCTTGGAGAACCACGGTGCCATATGAGGTCAATACTTAGAGACTGCCAGCAAGGCAGGGAGACAAACCAAGATTGTTTGTTTCTATAGATGGTGTGTAATCCTGCTGGTGTTATGCAACAAGCTGAAAGGCAATGGTCTAGAGCCAATAATGGCCGAGCTTTGCTGTAAATCAATATATTACTCCTGAGGAGCTCACTTAATGTGTAGGACAGTCATTTAGACAAAGAAAGAAATCTTATTTACAAAGCTCTTTTTACTCTGACCCATTAATGTAGCAAATATGACCCTAAATGTAGCGGCCAGTTAATATTATCGAACTTATACCTACTTCTGTCAGTTTAAAATCATAACATTTTCATAATAGTGAGATCTTAGAAACGTGCACTGTGTAAAGAATTCAGCAGTATTAGTATTTTGTTTGGAAAAGCATCTCAGTTGTACAATGGAGCTGTGTGACAGCCAATTCCCTGTGAGTGAATACACAGCTTGGCTGGACAGTGTGTTAGGGGCGGCAGGCCAAAGCAAGCTTACCTCTGATGGGATCAGTTCTTTGGCCTTACTGGAAGTGAGACCATCTGTAATTATCAAACAGCTAAACCCAAACAATGTTTTATGCTTGTGTAATGGCTTGTCTCATGTAAGCAATATATTCTCTTCCAGGGCATATTTTATTGTTGAAGTCTTAGATTAGTCTATGATTTATATTTGATTGGATGTACAAACTCAAGATGCACTCAGAGAACACAAACCTCCACCATTGTCAAACAATATTCACCGGAATAAAATTCAAATTCATTGAATTATTAACTGGATCTGGCCAAAATTTAAAAATGTCCCTTTACTTCCTTTTACCACATTGGTGATGTAATTTCACCTTTACTGCAGACCCATAGCTGCTTTTAAAACTCCAACTTAAAACCTAAACTGTGAAGAATATTTTCATTGTAGACTATATAAGACAGAGGTTTATGGACAGAGGTTAGCATACTAGTGGATATCTGCTTGAGTTTGCTCCAAGGCAAAACACCTACAGCTAGTGTGTGTCAGAGTTATGTCATTCTCCAGAGGCAAAGACTTTACACTTAATCTAGTGTCTCGCTTCTCATTCAGTTATGTTTTTTGACATTTGCTTTCACAGTCATGAATCTTACTGTCAGTGTCAAGTCTCTCTAATCATTCAGTATCAGTGTTCATACACATATATCATATGCATATGAAGATACGCCAGTGCCACCTTTTCTGTATTGATGACTTGTAAGCTGTTATAACAGGATGTGCCCACCAGAGTGCAGTAAAACAACATTTAACATTAACAACAGTGTTATGTGGCCACTCAAATTGCCAAAACTTTTTATAACTTTATTTCCATCTTCTGCATCCCTGGTTCCCCAACAACTTTAAATATAGCATCACCTTTTACTGGCTGTGTCGTGACATTTGACTGAACAGCTCCAGCCAATAGATGGTGGATGACATCACCTCGGCCTTCACTCTGTGAGGAGACGCTGAGGGACAAATAGTGGGAGTAAGCACTACTGTATATTGACACATTATATCGAGAAAGTGGTACCTGAATGTTTTCAGATATATGAAAATACAATAAAATGCAACTTAAAGACACTCACTTGCATATTATTTTAAACATTTAAAGTACATTTTAGAATCTGGGAACAGCTTTTATTGTGGGGTTAGTTGATACTGTATAAACCGTCTGAGCTGCACCGGCCTTGATATTAAAACGCTGGATCTTATCTTTCATTTTTCAAATACCTTCCACTTGAGGACAACTGTTCCTTCAAAGGGCTATATCATTTTCTATTTAGATCAATGGCTATGTGTAAGACATACTGTAAATATTCAAAATTTTCATTATTCAAATCATGGCAACCTGCTGAGCTGTTAGCTAACTGTGACGGCTGACTCTCTGTCTCTGTTTTTACAGCTTCTTTGACTCATCTAACTCAGCTGCTCTGCAAACTGTCAGTCCATCACAGCTGTGGGGGAGGGGCAATGAGGTGCTCATAGGATAAAACCTGAGGCTGTGGGGTCAGCGGTGTCCAGGCTAAGGCACCATTGATTGTACAGTGACATGAGATATTTTTATTGGCTTAATGTTTAGCTTCAGTGGATGTGTCCACTTAATGTAACATTCTTTACATTTATCACGAAGATGGTCGCCTCTAATTAGTTTGACAGCGCAGGGGTTTCATGTTGGAGCAATTTCTCAACATGTCTTTAGCAGAATTAATAGGTATAAAGGCACAGTGGGTGTAGCACAGTTATCGGCAATAAAAGATAACTGGCGCTGTTGTGTTTAACATTGTAGGATCAGCGTGAGAAAATGTGAAAATTGTGATAACGTGTCTCTGTAGAGTTGTTGGCTCCAAAGAACCTGAAAAGTTGTCATAGGTGGGAAGTTTTTAAGCTTTTTAACTTATTCTCACTGATGTGTTTTGTTTTTTTAATGATATTTTCAAATTAAAATTGAAACCTGTTTTTATTAGCTGTTATTGGTTTCCCCTCCTCACTTTAAACATTTGCATCTTTAGAGCAGAGTGATCCCAGTCAAAAAGGTCATGATGTTAAATTATAAGGTTACTAGGGGTCACCGTGGGGTTTATAAGTCATGACAAACAAAGTGTGTGCTCATTTAGAAGGTGCTTATTAAGGGATTATAAGAACAGGGAAAAAATTCCGTCTGACAAGCAGTCACATCATTATCAGTTAAACCAGTGTCAATCAATGTCTGAGTAATGTGTGTTAAAGAGTTGCATCACCCAGCACTTCTGAGGAAATGGTTTTATTATATCTCATTGAAGAAATTTCCCCCTACCTCATTATCAGATTTGTTGTGCCATAAAACACCTGCAGGACATGCTTTGACTGATGGATATTACCACATAACAACCTCGCCTACAATTTGACATTTACTAACAAAACTAACTGTACGGCAGCTGTCTCTTTTCTTTTCATCTCATTTTTCTGTAGGTATCATCTTTCCATCATACATCTGGAAAGAGGATAAGTACTATCAGTGTAACTGCTGTTGGCAGCACTGTCGCTTTTGATCATGTGTAGTTTATGAAAGTGGGAGCTTGAAAAGCAGGTCATTTTGTTGATAATTAAATGTAATTTTATAAACCGACAATCTTCACATGTAAACTGATACTATTGTACAGCTCTGACTTACAGAGGATCTCAAATGAATGAACTTGAATTACTAGACTAGAGACGGAAATTAGTCTTGGTTCAAACATCTTTACATGAAAATGTTAATATATGTGTTCCATTTTTTTAAAAATGAATAAATCTCAAATCTCATCTACACTTGTTTATACCTTCTGCAGGTACTGCAAGATTCAAAACTTTACTTTGACTATTTACTTTAAATAGTTATAACAAAGTATAGTATGTTGCCATTTCATGAATCCAGTATAAAAAAATTAATGGATTTTATTTTTAAAGTGACATCAGAATAAAGACATAAACATGCACTTGATTAATGAAACTTTTTATTTAGGATACAAACACAAAAACAGCAAAGACGATTACAGTAAGAAACATGTATTACATTCACTATAGTAAACTTCACCACACTAAGAAATAAATATGTTGGTTACAGAACATTGTATTAGTAAAACAATATGAGGATATACAGTAGCACTGGTTAGTCGGTTCCTTTCACACACACAGATCTGTATTCAAAATGGATATAAGCATGCATAGCTACAGTAACAACAATATGGAACATATGTGTTTATTGTTATATTTTTTACCATCAAAAATCATTTTGTCACTGATAAACAAACCTTGAAACATTTCACTGAAAAGATAAAACGTAGTTGAGCTTTACATCTCTCCTCTCTCTCTTTCTCTCTCAAACTTGGAACTCTGCACCTCCCTGTTGTTGTTGTTTCTTTTTTTTAAAATCTTCATCTGCTTCCTTTATTTCTTGGTCTCCTCAATCTGCTCCACCTCGCTGGACTCATCCACCACCTTCCCATTGACCATTGTCTGTGTCACCACCTTCACAATCTTCCTGGTTCGAACATCAGGCTCCTCTGCAGAGAAAAAGACCGGATGAGATGAGATGAGATGGATGAGATGGATGAGATGGAGATGAAGATGAAATGAGATGAGATGAGATGAGATGAAGATGAAGATGAAGATGAAGATGAAAATGAAGATGAAGATGAGATGAGATGAGATCAAGATTAGATGCAGATGAGTAGAGTTGAGAAACAAATGATTTGAAACAGCTGAAGTTGAAATAACAATTATATAACATTTATTATTTACATAATTTATATGAAATGTATGTGGTAAGAAAAGATTGGTTTAAATGAGATTATATGAGATTTACACAGCTGAGGGTGTAAGCTGAGATGTCAAAAGAAGAGTAGATAATGCACAGATGATAAAAATGATATGGTAAGAGTGAAATATGATTAGAAGAGGTGAGGGATGATGATGTGAAAGAGGTGATAAAAAAAGAAAGTTGAAAAGAAAAAATATCATGAGGGGACATGAGAAATAAAAATGAGATTAGATGAGATATTTCATGATTATTCATATACTCCTGTGGTTCCCCACTGAAATCACTTGGTTCATAACAGCTTTGGCCATCAGACTGTTGTGTCTCATGAAGATTTTTCTGTGTTGTTTTTGGATTCTTAATGTTGTGAGACGAACCTTTTCAAAACACCCTCCACTTTCTTAATCCTGCAGCGTGAGTCAGTTGGATTAACACGCAGTTACAACACTGGCTTAAGTGTTTTCACGCCCATATTTAATGCTATAGGACCTAGGCTGGACGTGGTGTTTGCATTCTTGGGTTCATAAAACTATCATTAGTCGTCTCTAAGGGGCGTATGAAAGAACATATGTCTGTCTCAGTATGACTGTGTCTCCAATTCACATGAATCCATACAAGGTTTGACTGACAGTGATTGTGCCACCGCTATTAAATAAACATAATGTGAACAATTTGCCCGACTTATCTCCTTCATCATTTAATCATTACTTGAATCACTCTTTACCTTCTTGGTGTTTCCTTCATGTGGTGATAAGATGCATTCAGACTGAATTCCTGACCACTGCAGCCATATTTGCTGTTCTACTGTGGTATTATGTAATATTACACTGGGTTTGTCTGTTGTTCTGACGTAGACAAAGTGACTTCATGCTCTTTTATCTGATAAAAATCGAAAGCCGGCGACTTACTTTTCGGTGGTGGAGGAACTTCTTTGATTCTGAGGGACAGAGAGGAAACAGAATTAACACCGATATTTATACAAGAGCCATACATATAGAAAAATCTGGGGGTATGCTCATTAGTTGAGAAGATTTGCATCATTCTGATTAAATATAGTAAGATCATAAATTCATAGTAATTTGTTCAACCTATGGTTCAATGGGGATTTGTCACCTTCAGACAGAGCTGGGGCTCAGTTGATTCCCCTTGTTCCCAGTCTTTGTCCAAAGCTATGGTAAAGGGCATCTGCCTGAAGGTTAACATTTAGTATTGATTTTCTCATTTAATTCTCAACCCTGAAGGAAATATCTGAGAATTTTATGACCACTTTGATTTTATTTTTGTAGTTCTTTGTCATTTCTATTTGTTACAACAGTCTCCCCAGAGTTAACTGCTGAGATGTGGGAGTTTGACTTATTCGTGGTGACAATGGATGATGACTGGGCGAGACTCCAGAACAGTCAGATGATGGTGATGTTAAAAGCAAAAGTGAGTGAGCTCCAACTGCTTCATGAGATTGATGAAAACTCACGTTTCCTCTCCCTCCAGCAGGCGCCTGTAGGTTGCGATCTCCATTTCCAGGTTCTGCTTGATGCGGAGCAGCTGCTCGTAGTCGGTCTTGGTGCGCTGCATGTCCAGCCTGAGCTGTGAGAGGTCGTCCTCCAGCTGGCTCAGGGTGGCCTGCAGCCGCTCCATCTCGCCGGAGTATTTCTGACCTGTCTCGCCCAGATTACCCTCCAGCGCTGCTATCTGAGGAGAGAAAATAAGAAGAGAGTATCTGTACACATGTGTCTAATGTTCCCATTGTGTGCTAAATGTTGCTTATAATTGTCCATTATCCAAGTCAGGAAATTGACCAGTGGCTTGTACAATAAAATAGTTCTAGCTTTTCACCCTCCTCCTGTCTCCACAGATGCTTTACCAGTGGAATGAAAACCTCACTAATACCTCCTGATTCTGAAATTACTTCCCAAACCATTATCAACAGATACCTGTGAGCTGACAAGGCCTTGGCATCCTAAGCAAACACTGGCTGCCCAGACATGATTACCCATCTCACCACCAAAACTCACCCTCAGTACAATTCAGCAACTCAATCCACTATGTCCTTGTATGACTTGAGAATGTGTTGACTGTCAACACGGGATTACCACAAGAGAAAAACCAAACTATTTTTCCCAGACGCTCGTACGATGCGGTTACATGGAAATGCATGAATTAGGAAACAGGACTGACTTGAGATTGAACCTGAGCTCTGTGTTGTTATTCAACAAATCCCTTATAAAAATCTGACTCCCCTTAACACAACACAGTAAATCATCAAGGCTTTGCGAAAAGTTAATACTCATAATCATATTTTGGAATCAGCACTAATTGGAGTTCCCTAGAATTGTTTTTTCACAGTTTCCAAATGCACAAACAAAACTCAGACAATTGTTTTACAGCTGTTTGGTAAGTTTCATATTGCTCACACCCCAAATCTCATTGTTGTTTATAGCTCTTATTGAGCCAAAAAGTACCTTCAGTTCCTTAAGACCCTACAGACTGTATGGCATTTAATCTAACTCCAACTCAACTCAAATTCCTTTCTTGCTGCAGCCTACCTGCTTGTGCAGACCCTCCAGCTCCACCTCCAGGGTCTGCAGGAAGCGCTGCCTTTCAGTCAACTCGCCTTGAGCTCCCCTCAGAGCTTCGTTGCTTTCCTTCACCTCGTTCTGCACCGTCTCCAGCTAGAGGGAACACACACACACACACACACAAAACATCAGTCTTGCCATTCAACATAAGTGTAACCGCAAGTTTCGAACCTCCTGGTCAAATATTAGTCCATTACAAGTCAAAGTTGTTCAGGCAAATTGTTCCACGTTTACAGAACCTAATGACTGACTGACTGAGTGTCGAACATAAAGAGCCTAAAGCCTAAAGAAAGTGTCATTAAACAAAACTGACTGATACATTTTGCCCATGTAATGAACACGTTATATGCTCTATTACATTTTTCAAAATGAAATGAAATGAATCAAATCTACTACAAAATATGACCAAATCCACTCTGTTATATTGATTCAGAGTGTTCATTGATTCACTTGGTTGCACTTTCCCCACTCACCTTCTTGCGGTACCACTGCTCCGCCTGCTCCTTGTTCTTCTTGACAATCCCCTCATACTGCGAACGCAGGTCGGACAAAATAGTGCCGAGCTCTGGGCCACTGGCAGAGTCCACCTCCACGTTCACCTCATCTCTGGCGATACGAGACCTCATCTGCTCAATTTCCTGCAGAGAAAGAAGAAAACAGTTCATATCATTTGTGTTGCTTTTATATTTAAATGAGAAGAACGTCAAATGGTTAACACGGCGTCATCTTTGAATGAACTTGTGTGGATATAATTGGATGTATATAGGACGAGTCTGCGTTGTTAACAGGTGACATATGGAACCAAGAGAAGTTGTGTGAATCCTACACCACAGGATGGCAGAGAGGATGTGAGGGCATCTTCATTATTCAGATGTTCTCCATCAATAGTTGATGGGGCAGAGCTCAGTTTACCTCTGGCCTTTCAACCCTCATACATACGCCCAGCACACTCACGGTGGATCCCTTTCACTCTCTCTTCTCTCTAACATTGCGGTTTTGTCGCATACTGTTTATTTTAATGTGATGTAGCCTGTTCTAACTCTTGATATTTATTTAACTCTCAAGTGTCCAGCATCTAATTTGGAACCTGTGATCTGGTCTGTGAGAGTCAAACTTCTCTCAGAGGAGAAGTGAAGGCACCGACAACCTAAAATAAATATATATTAGATAAAATAAGGTTTCATTTGTTCATTTGAGTGTAAAATTGAAAATTGAAATGTATCCAACAGCAGATCTGAGGATCCGGTATCATAAATGAATTGGATCTGTGTAGTGTTGATTCACTAAGAGGGAGATCGTTCTTTCCTTTGATGAGAGGGGGTAAGTTTATCTTAGTGTGTCTTCCCCCCAGAGGACAGTAGTCCGGGGCCTTGGATCAGCTGATTAAACAGAAAGAACAGGTTTGAGAAACCAGATCTACCAGCTCCTTTTGTCTGTAGTAACCAGAGGACCACCCTCTTCCTCTCTCTCTCCCTCCCTCCCCACACCTCCTTTTCTGTCCTCCTGTGAGTACGTAAAATTGGGTCAGTCTGAAATCAAACATCTTGTTGTTTGTGAGAGCTGGTTGGAGAGTAAGAGATAGAGAGAGAGAGGTCCAAAAGGAAAATGAGATGAAATGTCAAATGTCAGAGAGGTAAAATAACCACAGAAGGTTTTAAAAGAAGTGAGAACAGAGAGGCCTACAGTAAGTGACAAACAGACTTGCCTCCTCATGGTTTTTCTTAAGGAAGTACAGTTCTTCCTTCAGGCTGTCCAGGTCTCCCCTCAGAGAGGCAATGATCTGCTCATGGTCGGTCTTGGCCTTTTTCAGAGCGACACAGTCTCGCTCCACAGACTGACACATCACCAGCTCCGTCTCCCACCTTGTGATGCAAGGAACAACAGTGTATAACAGTGAGCTAAGACCTCTGCAGACAGACTACACAGTGTTTATTTACTTTCCTTTTTATTGTAGCATAAAGTGCCTCATATAATTATGCAGAAATTTCAAAACATTTCGTAAACAGTTCAATTTGTTTTGTTGTTCTGTCCCTGATGTCTCTTTGCATTATAGCCATGAGTCAAAATACTTGAAAATCTCGGTGCACAAAAGGTGAAAATAAACGTTTGCTGTACAAACCCAATAATTTCCAATAATAATCATAATTGACATTAAATTGAGTTGCATAATATCACATTTATAGATGATGAAAATATTTGATTATTAAATTATAAGTCTGGTAAGGTGAAAAAATGCACTAAATCGTGAAAGGTTTTTAAAGGTTTTGATGAATCTTATCTTAACAGACAAACAACCAAAGCCGGTTTGAGCTGGTCATCTCCAGAATGTAATCAGTAATCACTCACTTGATTCTGAAGTCATCAGCCGCCAGTTTAGCGTTATCGATCTCCAGCATGAGTCGAGCATTCTCCAAAGTCTTCTTCCTCACCTGACAAACATTAACATGTGACAGAGTTACTGTACTGTATGTCCAGCATCCTGCATTAAGCCCGTCTTCACATCAAACTCTACTCTATTGAAAGAATACAGTGTGTTCCTATAGAAAGTGAAAAGACATCTGAAGATTTGCATTGTTGCGCAGTAAGCTCACACATTTGAAATTCATTAACCTGTAACTACTTCCCTTTAGTCAAAATAACTAAAACAATTATTAACTTCGCCTTGACCCTGTTTGGTACAGAATTAACTCAAAGATCAAATGCAAGTCAGATACAGCCTCTGAGGAATGAGACCGTGGTGCATTTGCATGAATGTTTTGTCTATGTAAAATAATCAATGTCATCATAACCTTGAGCTTTGTTGACGGACATTGACAGAACATTACAGTTTATATTTGTGGGGCACCATGTTTCCTCGTCTCCTACCTCCTGCTCGACAGCATGAGCCTGGGCCATCATGGAATCAAGGTCACGACCTTTGGGAACGCGGTCGAGCATCAGTTGTTTGATCTTCATCTCCAGGTCTGCATTGGAGCGCTCCAGTGACCGCACCTGTGGAGAGACAAACAGAGTTTCATGATCAAAGCACATCAGCTCGTTGCGTATCGTATCATTTCATTTCCGAACTGAGATACACCCATCACATATCTGGCTTCTGGCCAACATCCCAGCACTAACAGCACTGTGCAATGTCTCCAACCTTGTCCAGGTAGTTGGCCAGACGGTTGTTGAGACTCTGCATTGCTTCCTTCTCGTTGGTGCTGTTGCCGTGCAGACCGTTAAGCTGGAAGCTGATTGGCCCGTTGAGGTCCTGGCCGATGGAAGCCGTACGGCTCAGCGGGCTGGCTGCTGCAAAGGAGACCGAGGCCCGGGAGCGGGCGCGGCTGGTGTCCATCAGAGATCGACTGGAGAAAGAGGGCTGACGGCTCATAGAGAAACTCCTCACTGACATGCTGGAGGCCATGATGGGTGGCTGCGAAGGCTGGAGAGAAAACAGAGAGCAGTGCACAGAGTGGGAAATGAGACAATGTTGTGTTGGCGAACCTGTAAAGACGAGATGTGAAGAGAGAAACAGCACAAGAGCACAATCACAGATGTTGTGGCTATTACAGCTCTTGCAGGTCCATTTCTCGGAGAAGAGAGTGGATGGATGTTTAAATTACAGACGTCACAAGGAAAATACACAAGTCCAAGTGCCAGAGTGTTTGACCTATTGCAGTCATTTAAATCTAGTGTTACATGAGATGAGATCTGGCTCCAGTGAAAGCTCCTTTGTGGCCCTTTTAGCAAATGTGTTTTATTCCAGTATTTGGCCAGACCTTAATGGAAATACAAGTCAGGCCTCACGTTCAAGACAGCTGAACGCCCACTGTAAATGATGAAACAAGTCCATAGTAACCATCTGCATGGAAGAGATGACTGAGTCACTTGAGTCTGTCATTCTCAGAGTCAGTGTAATATCCAAATGTAAATGAGCAGAGCTCAACCCTGGGGCGAAGAAGAGCCTCTCACCAGGACTGAGGACACTCATGTAGCCTATTACTATGATAATAAGATGAATTTTATATTTAAAAGTAGACTAATGGAGGATTCATCCAACAGAAACAAAAACAAAAGATGAAACATGGCTCCATAGGCTTCATCAAGGTTTTTTAGACTAGTTACATGTTAATAAAGAAATTTAAAATTTAAAATTAGGTAATAATAAATATTCATTTTAACATGTAAAGAACATTTACAGAGATGGTTTTGATATTTAACATCTTTAACCTCATTTGATGATGGATTAAACATACATTACTTCCTGAACATCAAGCAAAGACTAGTCGGTGTTTGAATGTCAAACACAGGACAGGGTATCTTTGTGTGTGTGCGTGCGGTTTCGCGCATGCTTGCTTTTGTGTGTTGCTCAGCAGAGTTTCAGTGGCAGATTAGCGGTCAAGGGAACCTCTCTGTGTCTCTGTCACTTGATCCTTGCAACATCGTTCCCACAACACTACAAAGGACCCAGCAGGAGACAGACGCTCCTTGTTCAGATGGAAGATAGAGCTTGGGAAAATGATCAGGAAAAATTTCAGAGTGAATTCCTGTTTCACAAGGAGGCACTTTGTTCAATTTGAAAATGATTTTCATAGTTTTTTTTTTTTTTCCTTAAATCTCACTTGACAGTTAGTGGTACTGAAAACTCTAAAAGAAAGTGAAAGAAGAAAAATACAATTCATTTCTAGGCTTTTAGAAACAGATTTTCTTCTTCTATTAATCTCTTTTTCTCATTTTGATTAAGATCAGTGCCTCCGTTTTTTTTTTTTTTTTTAACATCTGAATGTATTTAATTAAACTTACTCAAAGTAGAGTTCCTGAAAATAATTAAATAATCAATTTCAATAATTCTAATGGTTAAAAAAAATGAAAACATCAAACTTACCAGGATTAACTTCAGTTAAAGTCAGGGTGGGATCCAGAGGAATGCAGGAGGCTCTGAGCTGCTGAGCTGCAGGTGAGTTTATATGCAGGTGTGCAGGAAATGGGAGGAGCTAACTCTAGTCGGGAGGTGTCTTTCCATCTGAGTGACTTGAGAAGCCTGTGCAGGATGAGTGTTGTAATGAAAAATGTAGCATGTATGGTGACATTTTTTATTTCAGCTTGACCTCTCTGATCTAAGCTATCTGAGCTAAAATCCAGATCTATGAATATGCACATATTTTTCATTCCAAATGTTTACACCAATGGACACAACATTTTAAGTTAAAGTAGTTTCATCACAGTTGTGTAAATGTGACTTTAAATAATGAACAATACTCACATGTAGACCTTTAAAACTTGGATTTCAGGTGAGCTCTGAAAATTTTCTCCATCAGCAGAAGAATTGTAAAACAGTGCAGAATAAAAACACTGCAGAATATTCAAGTGGCAAACCAATTCCCAATTAGCTGGTTTCAAAACCGTGGGGGATCATCGACACAAAAACTGAATGTTGACACATAAAAGTTGATAGGCTACTCATGTCTGGAAGGCAGCAGCTAAATTAGCAACATTAGCATTCATTTGGAGTTCATCACCTGGTGCATCTGAGCCCAGTGTTCATGCTGCTTTACCAAAACTGTACTGTCTAAGCATTTGTCCCTCGCTGCTCAAGACTTAACTATGTTCACTAGCTAGCTGCTAACTGCTGCACAGGGTTAGGGGTTATACTGTATATTTGATGTTTGTAAAACCAAAACAATGAGCCGAGAGAGATTTTTACGTTCTTCTAGGGACACTGATCATGACATTTTACAGATATAACAACTTTTTAAGAGCAGCTTTCAACACTAAATCTATAAAATAGTAGGCTATTCAAACCAACAGCATCTCTGAGCTAAAGCAATCCCTCCCATGTACCTGCCCCAGTAAAGAGCTCATTATTGTCACCATCCCTTTATTGTTGGTGGGTGGAGCCACTTCTCTAGAGCTCCCCTGTTAGTCATTCTCTGTAACCTGACCCTACCTGTTAGAGATAAAATATTCAACAAGTCACTCAGAGGCAGAGAAGCTGAAACAAACATGATGTGGGCTCTGGTGGCTCAATTCAAACAGGTCAGTGTAGCCAGAATATCACTACATTGATTGCGCTAAGTTTATGTGCAAACACAGTTTAGATGTCAAGTTGTAAGTTTTGAAGTTGTTTCACCACTCCCCCTAAAAATCCATCAATGGATGTTTACTACCATTTGTTTACTCTGTACACACCCACAAATATGTCTAATGTGTGTATGCACGTGTGTTTGTTTGTGAGCTAGTCACCGTTGTAGAGTATCAAATGTTACTATGGTCAATATTGACTTCCTTTATTGACCTCGGCCACACAGTGTCCTGATCATGTTCCCACAGGAAATGACACAAGAAAACAGGACAGACTGATGATGCAGTTCTTCTCATTTTCACTCCCACAACGCCTCGTGTGAACTTTAACTATGCAAAGTCCTTTAGAAACATAGAGGTATGTGCAACATTACAAATGTGTGTGTGAAGCCGTTGTGGCTCTTGTATTAGCATATTCAAATTCAAGTGAAATGGAACAAAATGGTATTTGTGTTTCTCAGCATATATGGTTCTATTTGCATTACACTGTGTTTTCTTCCTGAGAATTTCATTTGAGAATTTATAGTGAGTAGCTATACTGGTTATATTAGTTAATCACTTTTATATAGTTTTTATGACATTTTATGACATCATGACATCACTGCTATAGTGCTGTGTTGAAAGCATGTTTAAATTACATAACACATTGTCATAAAAATTGAGGCCATAGCAGGCCTACTGTAATATTTACTTCTTTTAAGATGCTCATGCTGTGGCTATGACTGAGGCAGTGAACCTCCAACATTTTAGAATGTACAATGATCATTTATTTATGGCACCTCTCAAAACTAAATAATTTCAAATTATAGGAATCAGTGAAGAAAAAATGATATGTGTTTTAAGAAATGATGACTTAAGATGTTGCACATGAAATAAATAAAGGTGATGATCCTTGTCCTTCAGGATTATGGAGTAAAATCACATGTGTCAAAGTGGGACATACAGTATAGCCTACTGTAAAATATATATTTCAGAAATTTTATTAATTCATTCCATTAACTCTGGTAAGAAATAAAGTTGCTGTTGTCCCAGTGCACATTCCAGTTGGCTCACGTCCCTCATTGGACTGAAATTCAAAGCTGTAATCTGTCTCCACTATGTGGTGACGACTGGTAAACACAAGCTAAGTGCACAGTCAAATTGGCTCCTATACTTTCCAAAAGAGGGCAGCAACAAGCCATGTTACTGTGGTGACTGTGCCACACTTTCCTCATTATTTCAGCTGAGTGTCAAAATTTACTTTTTCTTATTGTAGCTTACTGTTTCAGATCTGTGTGCCCTCAGATCCAAAACATTTATATTTAATTGCAGCACTATGGAATCAGATGGAAAAGTTAGAGAATTTCGTACACATTAACATCCATGGTCAGTTTATTGCATATTTGATCTAAAGTGTAAGTAATGTGACTTAACAGAAAGGACTCACGTAAACGTAATTAAACAAGGCCTGCTGTGCACATTAGACCAAAATCTCCTAAAGATGGAACTCGTCCCTGCAGCAGATGAATCAAAACTGAACTTTAATCAACCCTTCCTCTCACTTTCACTTTCTCACTTTCTCTTTCACCTCACTCTCAGGTCAGTTTGGATCAGAGTTTGGTAGTTAAATAAATAAACAGGTGATTAGACTGGCAGGATGTCAGGATACTACTCATGACCCCACTTGACCCCTCATGACCCCTGTCACAAGTGATCATGTGACCACAGCAGCAAAACACACACAGAGAAGCCCCATGCTGACTTTACGTTGCTGGGCTGGGTCATCACTCGCACAGCCTTGAAGAAATAATAAATCACACAGACAGAAAATTTTATGGTTTACTCTTGGTGCTGAAAAACAAATGTGTACATGACATTCACTCTAAAATCAGCACGACAGCTCAGCACATAAAACCCTCCTGTCAATTTGCAGGGATGTGCTGTGCTGCAAGTTGCTGATGACACAACGTGATGCAGAAGGAAGCGGTAACAAAGTTGTAACAAAGCACAGATTGGTTACAATATGACAGCCATAGCTAATACAAAAACAATTCAAAAGACCAAATCCACTGTAGAGCGGCATAAGCTGCTTCGTCAGCGGCATCAGGTAAAGGCCTGTGAAAAGGGAGAAATCATCGAGCTGACGCCTTCGCAGTAGTCGTTTTGCTCCTGAAGTGATTGCTTCCTGTTGCAATTCTGCAGCAGGCAGGACTCACAAGTGTTCACTCTGGCAGGCAGACAGACAGACAGACAGACAGACAGACAGACAGACAGACAGACAGACAGACAGACAGACAGACAGACAGACAGACAGACAGAGAATTCACCAATGCCAGTTTGATTTTGTTTACTGTTGACTTTTCACGAGCAAAGAAAAGCAGGGTAATCAGTTGGGCTTTAAAATGTTTATTTATCTTTTAGAGGCGAGTTGAGAATTTTCTCAGCTGAGTGAAAACACTTAATCCTTTTCCTCAAAACTGTCAAATCGCCAAATTTGGAGATACATGATGGAGCCTGACTTTGTGGATGTGCTGATAAAACACACATTACTGCAGATATCGAGGGTATTTACAGTAAAAGTCATCTAAATCATCCATAGACAGCAGAATGTCTCTTCTATAAATAACATCCTCACTGTCTTTTTCTACTTTTAGATTCGTGATCTTCATCTTTTGGCTACAGTATAGAAGCAGAGCACGCACACATGTCGTCTGATCAAAAAACATATCCACAGATTTTAGAAACTGCTGTTTTACCACTCATACAGTGTCACTGCCCCAGGTGAATCACACTTACTAAAAAAGGGTCAGATTATTTTCATCACAGAATATTACTGTAACAGGATGTATGAGCATAATAGGATCTTATAAGACATATTGACAGTCAGGTGTAAACAACAGAATGATTGATGGCTGACTTCCATTATGCTTCAGTGTCAGGGGTTTGGTTGTTTCTGCTGACTCCATTGTTACATAAAGTGCTTTTCCTGTGGTCACAAGTGAAGTCAAGGTGTCTGCTGTCAGAGAGCTCTCTAATTGTCAAGTATAGCAAGTTGTGCACTGTTTTTATCAATCACTATGTTTTTCTGTGTCATCAGAAAGGCCAAAATACCTTGAGGTCATTGAAGATTTATTCTACCCCTCTCTTTAGCAAAGAAAATCTGAATGAGATCATACAGAGTACAATGTCAAATCCCAAAACTTGTGTGACAAAGAGACATGAAAAGAGATGTGATAAACTCTGTAGACCAAATTATGCATAAAGCAATCTGTTGCTAACAATCACTTACTTTGTCTTAATAAATAACATGATCACATCTAATTTCACGACACTAAACTATGTTATTGAGAAAAGTCTCACCCAGAGGTTTTTGTATTGTCCAACTTTAAATATTTCTACAATTTATTCATTGCCTCTGCTCTGTTTCTCACAGTTCCCCATCAAAAGTTTAAATCTAAGGTAATGAAGGGAAGTAGATTCGTTATTCCACCAATTTAAGGAACTCAAACTGCCGCTCCACTCCAGACTCTGATTGATGTAATTTGGGCCCCAAGTCAGTGTTTGATGGGTGGACTTCAGTTCACCAGCCGCTCTCTGATAAGCAGATAAGAATCTGCAGCAGAGAAATTACACACAGATAACGACATATGTGAGCAACTCTGGAGGTCAGCACCTGCATGTGCTCTTTCTTTTCTCTTGCTTTAAATACCAGTTTCTATTTTTTTCCCCTCCTCCATTTGCCCCCACCACCTCCCAACCCCCCTGGGCCGAGTGCAGGTTGCTTTTGTGTGACAGAAACACGTCAGACCACGCAGTGTGTGTGTATGTGTGTGTGTGGAGATTGTTATCAGAAGGGTTGGTAATATTTAAGATACCGATCTATATGCATAGCTGGTGAGTGTATGAAAAGTTGAAAGGAAAAGACGTGTGTGTGTGTGTGTGTGTGTGTGTGTGTGTGTGTGTTAAGAGGGGAAACTTGGCTACGAACACACTCTTATCCTGTTCACAGCCTGGGGAAGTAGCAGGAGAAGGAGGGAGGACGGCACCTTTGGGAGCTGCTTAGTGGTACGACAGCAGCTCTGTTGACAGCTGAGCCACTGCTACACTTAAGTGAGCCTGGTGCCTTGCTCAGTGGCACACTGGCAGCACCTTTAATGAAGGTTTTGCCATGAACTCCTCCTGATATGAATATTCAAAAGGCTAAAGCTTCACTTTTAATACTATCTCAGTTCTTGATTAAGAAGCAGGGAAATAGGCTAACACTGTGTTTTTATTACTGTTTTTATTACTTTATTATGGTTTTCATTGTTAGGTAATTTGGGAAAAGGGACACAACCCAAGAGATTTTTTGTATCTTGTGTTCTGGCTCTGCTTTTCTCACTGGCTTGAAAAGGGATTGACTGGAGTTGGAAAATGATATGCCATACGAACCCATAGTACGATACTACTGTTTTATGTATTTACTTTACACCATGATTTTCAGTAAACATACATGCTGTAATTGAATGTATTGTTCCAAAGCTTTATTTTAAATATGCATTAAAGTAATTGTTGAACAGCCGGTCTCTGGTTCTCAGGTCATATACTGTAGGAAACTGATAGTCTGCTGTTTACTGCCCTACATGGAGTCTTGGCAGGGTACGTACACAATACTGGACAGCTATGCAGACATTTGCCCCTTAAATTGCACGTTGCTCTTGGTAACTAAAATTAGAAAATAACAGTTGATATATCTTCATACTTGCATATAATATATACAGTATATATACTGCAGAAATTGTGGCATTTAGGGCCACTCAATTAAGTGAGCACAACAAATGAGGCTGGGACAAAATCTCCAAATCATTTTAAAAATTTGAAGAGAGTAAGATTTTTTTTTTCATATCATATTTTTCAAAACAACTCAGGCTCTAAACTAGACAAAACACCCAAGACAATAATGATACAGCTCTGTGATCCACTGCTAATGTGATTATTGGATGTTTGTTTTGAGGGAGAGAGCTCAAAATCCAATGTTGCTCAGCTTTCCTTCATTTGGTCCCATTAACTTCTGGCAGCGCTCTTGTTTTTCCGTTGTTGTTGAAAGAAGCCCTTTCATATTCATAAATCCATGTTCTGAAGTCTGCACTCTCTCTTTCCCTCTCACTCTCTCTCTGTATGTGTATGTGCATGTCACCATAGAAAGTACGCTCTCCAAAATATCACTTGCAAACAAAATACAAAGTAAAACAAGAAAACTTAAGCTGTCACACTGATGGGTAAATAGATGGCTGAAATAATGTGCTAAGTGAAGGTGTGTGTTGGCAGCATGAAAACAGGAACACCGCTCTCGTCACTTTAACACAGTCGCTAATGAACAGCTATTATCATAATGACATAATTCTGAGTAATAATGCCTGTTAAAACCAAATAAAATTGAATTAATAAAGTGTAAGAGCCTCGAAGTAAATTTGGAAAAACATGCACTGCTATTAATATCCGCCCTGAATTTATCCACTGAAAACGATTGAAATATAAAATGAATGTAGAAAATTAGTGAAAGTGAAATATTTGTCAAGATGTGAGACAAAAATTAAAGCTGCATATCATTGCTGTGGGCAGTGAACTTTAAAGCCGCAGTTAATGAGGTAAAGTATTCACCAAAATCAATATTTGAACTAAGATAATTTTGTAATGAGTGACATGTTATGGTTTGCTTTTTCTTCAATGTGACATATTAGCAATTAGCCTGTACCTGGGCTTGATTATAATAAATAGTCTGCCCATCTTACTAGATATTAATCTGTCAATTTTGATGTCAGGTTAAGAAAGTGTTTTATTTTTATTTTTATTTTTTAGCATTGACTGAGCGACATGATACATTTCACTGCTTCTTGCTTGAAGTAAGTTGTTGATCAATATGCCCAGCGGGTGAGATGAATATGCACGAGGCGTCCGCCGCGGCGGCCCGGTAATTGCCGGTCGTCAGGGGTGGCAGGCACAGTAATTTGCATCTTGGGGATCCTGCAATCAGCGTTCTATTCATTAGCGTGCCAGCCGCTTCATCTGCTGGCCACTCAGAGCTGCCAATCTCCCCTCGGCAGCCAAAGCATTTGAAAAAAGAAAAAAGAAAAAACAGAATGGAAAAGTTTCAATTACAAGCCGCGGCTGTGGGTAGTAGTGTAACAAGTCTTAAACCCTATATTTAGGCTGTTTTATGCAGCTGATTGACTGTTACTGCATTGTGAAAGAGAATTGGAGGAAAATCTCAATGAAAAAAAAACCTTAATCTGATGTATTTTATATCAGCTTTATGTCAGGGTGACTGTCTGCATTCACAGGAGGGAGGGGGGGAGAGGACGGTGGCTACAACATCTTTGTCCATCTGAAGTGGGCCATCAGTGCTTCCCTCGAAACAGAGGGGGAAGGGTTACATGAAAAGAAAGATTATTATACCTCTATGAGAGAACACTGGTATTCAAGGCTATTGTCTCATGAAGATGGCCCAGACTCTGCGGGCTATAGGCTAACACAAGACACTGCAAATCTATCATTTTCTTTGCAACAATAATGCAGTGATTTCCAACATGGCTGCATATGACATAGTTTGTCAAAGCAGGATAGGACAATGAGCTGATATACGAGGGCAGCGCACACCTGACACTTTTCTTTCTCTGTTCTCACATCCATAATCTCATAAATAAATAAATCTGACAGCTCGTACGTGGACGTACAAGATTTCTCACTGTTATTTCCTGCATCCTCACTTTCCTGTCTCCCTTGTTGTATTTATTCATTTCATTTCTTACCCGCACTTTTGAGAAGAGGATGCATGAATGTTGAAGCTTTATCCTGATGACTTGTGGGCCCAGGGGGATGTGTCCATCAGTGTGTGTGTTGTGTTTGTGTATGTGTGTGTGTGTGTGTGTGGGGAGGGGGGTTCTGCCAGCTTTGCAGCAGGAAGGGAGTTCCTTGTGGTTGCTGCAGTGAGGTCTCAGGAGAAGTGAGTGCCAAAAGAGTGCACATGTGTGTGTGTGTGTGTGTGTTTGCAACAACACTAGGAATCTTCTATTGTTTTACGGTGACACAGGCACTCTTTCCGGCATCATAAATCTACACGTACGCATACACTACACACACGTGATTACTTCAAATTTTGTAAACAAAAGCCACATATACACAAAAGCCACAAACATGCAAAAATAAAAAAATCGGAGAAATAGTACAGATTTTGTATTGTAGTATATTTGCAAAAATAAACAGTCTTGCACACGCGCACACACACACACACACATGCCACTGTGCACACACAGCTCCTTTGCCCTGCCATTGTCTTACAGAGGAAGCCTAGGAGGTTGGATCTTGTCCTCAGCTGGAGGAGAAGGCAGGGCAGTAAGGAGCGATGGAGAGAAAACATCAGGATGGAAAGATGAGGCTGAGAGGAGGCAAGAGAGGAAGCGGGGGAGGAAAAAGAGTAGTGTTATGGCCATAAATTAAGATCTTTAATGATAATTGCATAAGGTGCTGGACGTGGTCGTCATGCGTCTCTGGTGAGATTATAAATTTGAAAAATCAAACACAATGAGGTTGTGGGAAAACTTTAAAATTGGCGTAACATACATTTATGTAAAGATCAAAACAGTCAGCGTATATTCACCATAACTCAACAATCTCACACACCCAGCTCGTTCAACTCTGATGGCTTTATAATAGTGTCTGCTAACTGGTTAGAAATACTGTTCATTAGCGTGGAGCTATTTAGCTGATTAAAGCCACCACATCAATCTATGTGTGTGTATACATGTATGTGATTGATACATATGGTCATAAAGAGCTGACAGCTACCATGCATTATATGTGCAGCCTGAGACAAAGCAGACAGTAGTCTAATTAAAAGAATATTGTTTTTACTCTTGTTTTAAACGGGGAAAAAGAAATATGGACTGAGTGAGCTGAAAGCAGGGTGAAGCAGAAAAGAGGACCACCGCGCCAGCTTTTAATTTTGCCATTTTATCATAATATATTAAAGTGTAAACATTGCCTACACAAAGGAGGTAAACATGTTTAAACCGGAGTGAATGATAGGTAAATCATTGATTTTACTCTCCCGTGAACTCATTTCTAATCAGTTTGGATTCAATTCTGATATTGTTGGTCTCAAACTGAACCCGGAAACACAAATCTTAGACACAGACATATGAGATCAGCTGCCTGCCTTTCAATAAATAACATTTAGATAAGGAGACAGATTTCTGCCTCTCACTCTCAACAGTAACATCTACTCCTTTGTTATCGTTGCACCGCGCCCCTATACTGTATCAGTGAAACTCCAAACGAAACCATTTCTGTAATCACTGAAACAACATCATATTTGACATGTTGCTGTCAAATTACAGCACCTCTCCCGATTCTGCTTCAATGCATATCTTTGCTGTGCTATGCTATTGGAACTGGTCTCTCCCCCCTCTGTCTCTCTCTCACTCACACACACACAGTAACTCCCTTTCTCCAAATGACTGAAATAACACTATTACTCTTGCCATCATCATGTCAAAATCCCTTTCAGTGTCAGTCTGTCTCGCCCAGCATGGATGACCAGACCTGCAGCTGTCAAAATCTCACCAAAAAAAAAAAAGAAAAATAATAAAGTTGTCTGTGAAAAGACTCCTCCAGACACAAGAGGAAGAAGAGGGGAGCAGAAAGGTGAATTCCAGGGATGTAAAATGTTGGGAATTTATGACGCTCCTTGTCCGGTTTAGAACAACAACCCCCCCCCTCCATTTTTTTTTTTCTGCTGAGAGGTGTGAGTGGTACACCAGCACCGTCGCGCCTTCCTGGACATGAAAAGAATGAAATAAAAACCCTGGGGGAGCCCTCTGAAACCACGACAACCTCACGGCCCCGCCCCCTCACGGACGCACCTTGACACGCACCTGTCAGAAACGTCAGTGCGGTTTGTGTGCACGTGCAGAGGCGGAGAGAGAGAGAGAGAGAGAGAGAGAGAGAAGGGGTTGAAGTGGGGGAGACAGACGGGGAGTGTGTGGAGTGTGTGGCACAGCTCGGTGGGTGGTAGAGGAGAGGGATCACTGGATCTGACAGGAGCTATTTGACTAATCCAAAACAACAGCTGTAAGGTAGGGATGAGGAGGAGGAGGAGGAGGAAGAGGAGGAGGGGAGGTACAGGAGGAGAAGTGGAGTGGAGGAGGGGGGAGGGGGGGGGGCTGTCAGTTGAGGTAGGATTTTGGGAGACAGGGAATCATGCTAAAGGAATATGAAAATTAACTCCTCATGTAAACCCTGAGGGGGGAAAGAACCGAAAATACCGTAAAAATAGAAAACCAAAATGAAAATGTTGGATGCCACAAAAAGAAAAGTGGAGGATGAGGTGATGTAAGATCAGCAGAGGCGGAGAGACAACAAAAAAAAAGAAAAGAAAAGGGTATTGCTGACTGGGTGGAACTCTGCAGGGGTTTCACTGTATTGCATCCATTTGCCTCTACACAGAGGGGGCTGTATTAACACCCATCGCAACACAGGTGAGAACGATTATACACACACACACACGCACACACACACACACACACACACACACATATATATGTATGTACACCCACCATCCTCATGCATGCAGTGGCCTTCATTACACATCTGTTTGAGTTTTGTTGAGGGAAGCCGCGATGGGGTGGTCCACGCTCCTCTAACACGTCTGTCCTGTTAACACGGCAGGCCACGGCACAGTCCGTCACCCTGAGGGGCAGCATCGTAACATCTTAACATCTCAACATCTCC
This sequence comes from Trachurus japonicus, assembly GCF_045865225.1. NCBI lineage: Eukaryota > Metazoa > Chordata > Actinopteri > Carangiformes > Carangidae > Trachurus > Trachurus japonicus. Next base: position 18,582,209 of record NC_140918.1, read on the forward strand.
TCGCTGTGCAGCAGCAGCAGCAGCAGCAGCAGCAGCCAAAGCTTCTTCACCTTTTAAGAGTAAAGGAGGGTTTTTTTTCCCCTACCAGGAAGTAGGGAAAAAGATTGCAAGCCTAGTGTAGCATGTGGAAAGGTGAAAAATCCACCTATACTCATCACTCATTTGTGTTTTCTATGCAAAAAAGGATGTAAAAATGCAAATATCTGCACAAAATAACATAATTGATAATAATTGATCCACTATGTGTCCATTAGCAAGACAAAATAACGCAGCCCTGTGGATGCAGATTGAGGTTTTCTCTGTTTCTTTATCCACAGGTGATAAATGGAGCGTTTCATTCTGTTTTCACTTCGATCAATCATCAATTACAATATGTAGGATTTAATCTTTGCTTCTCATCGTGGCATGGATGTGAAAAAACAAACATGAGGTTGAACTGGAATCCAGACCCCTCTGCATACCGAGACAGAGGTCTGCGATCTGCGGTTCTGGGTTCTATTTAACCCGCTGAGGTTACGTCGGTTCTGCTCGGGGATTTGGCTGTGAAGCCCAGTTCCTGTGGCTTCGGACCAAACCAGGAAAAACCAGAAAGCTTCTCGTCTGTCTGGCTTCTCTCATCTCACTGTCTCCTCAGTCCAGTTCCAGAAAAACCAGGGGAGCAATACGGGCTTCATCTTCTTCATCTTCTTCTCTCCTCCCATGCATCTGAGGCTTTCTCTGAGGTATCCTGAAGCATCACTTTGATGGGATCAGGCCATGTTTGGTCATGAATGTGGTTTTGGGCGAAGAGACGTGAATGAAAGGGAATGAAAACTGACAGAGTTAAATACTTGAGAGTGAAGGTTTGATGCAGAGGACGGCTCTGGCCAGACAAGAGCTGCCAACGTAACTATCCAGGTGTGCTGTTCAGTTTGGCTGCAGCTCTGAGAAACCAACAACCGTCCGCCTGTCTGTAATCTGATACATGCAGAAGAAACACACGCACATACATGCACACATGCAATGAGGATGATAAGACAGCATGAGGTCATAGAGCTTTAGTTTGAGACCTCTGACAGACTGAACCTTCTCAAACATTCATATTCCTTTTCTGTTACGGCTATAATGCAAAAAAAATTGTCCATAACTCTAATTTAAAACTCTTTAAAATAATGATCCATTTCCCCTCACATACACTCTCTTAACCCCCCCTCCTTTAAATGTGAGGGTCTAGACCTGGACTCCTCTTTAAAGTCACTTTGAGAACTTTAAACACGTCTTCATGTCTGATTGGGTCTCAGTTCTTCAGTCATTTATACAATACAGCTCCTGCACCATGCGTGCATGTATGTGCAATTGTGCATGTGTGTGTGTGTGTGTGTGTGTGTGTGTGCACATGAGTGGTCATGACTGCATCATGGGCCTAAGTAGCAACAGATGCTGTGCTGACCTCAGCGGCTTCCTGGAAAGGCAAATTTGTCAAAATGAAGCAGGAAGAAGAGAGAGCAGCAGTTTAGGTAAATGTAACATATAGGGGACACACACACACACACACACACACACACACACACACACACACACACACACACACACATACACAGCCGTGCGCCCCTTCATGTAGTGGACAAACACACCAAGAGTAGGGTAGTGTTACATGGGATGGACACAATGAATGATCACAAATACACACACACATTAAGCAGAGGAAACGACCACCGCAAACACACACACATCCTCCTGCCGTTCACATAGACTATTATTTTACACACTAAATGTGTCAGAATGCAAACCACTTCCACTCTTTGTTGTTTTTCTCTGTATTTATTCTCTGCTGATGTTGAAGGTCGAATTGAAATCATGGGGAAGTATTTGACCATGTCGTCTCAATGGCTAACGTGAGAGAAACATGTCAAAACACAGAGGAAAAAGAAAGAAAAACATTAAAAAGTTCTCTTGAATTTACTGTTATGTTTCTGGAAAAAATAATAAACCCCTGCAGCAGAAATTTTATCTCCAGGGGATGTATTTTGGAGGCAAAACTTGTGCTGCTTAGTTTAGTTTTTGATAAAGGACAATTTCCTGCCAGCGTAATGACAAGAGTGTTTGAAACACAGCTTGGAAACTTTGGGGCAGTTTTGTGTGTTTTCTTTTTTTTACGATAAAATCAAAATGATCTGATGTGTGATTTAATGCCACATAGTGCCTCACTGAGAACCACATTGCCCATCCATCCATCCATCCATCCATCCATCCATCCATCCATCCATCCATCCATCCATCCATCCATCCATCCATTCCATCTCTCTGTTTCCTCCTTCTGGTTCTTTCTACAGCACCGGAAGCAATCAGGTTATCTCGGTGACGAACAAACTGTTATTACCATTACAGCAACCAGTCCGATAGTGCAACAGTATGTACAGCTGGTCCTGGTCTTTCTCCCACATTTCTCCTCCTCTCCTCTCAACCTGACCGGTCGACGCAGGCGGCCCACCCACCCTGAGTCCAGCTCAGTTTCCCCCCTGCTCGTGGTGCAACTGTTTGGTTTCTCTCTCTGACCTTATTCTATAAAGTGCATCGAGATGGTAAAAGTTATGATTTGATGCTATATAAATACAATTGAACTGTATTCAACTGAACAGGCAGCCGGACCACATGATATCACCTCTTTTAGAAAACAAGAGGAAACGCGTGCCAGTTGCTCTCACATGCGATCAATTATTTTACGGTGAAGTCAGGCTGGGGGGAAATTTTCAGCCATTAGCCCTTTAGTGCAGGGATCATACTGAGGGTAATAGTGACTAAACACTGAATAAACACATTTGGCTAATAGGTCATTCGAACCTGAAGCAGAGAAGGTGGGCCTGTTGACTTGTCAGAGGGTTGTTACAGATTTGAGCCTGCAACATGTGCACGTGCACTCACACAGACGTGCACAAATGCATCCAGAAGAATGGACAAAACAACACATCAGCTCATAATGGTGGATGTATCTTTTATGAGCAATGTCATGGACAATTATAAGAACTACTGTATATCACAATTTAAAGGGAGACAAGTTACACAAGTGAGTCATGCCGCTGATTTGCAATTAGCAGTTTGTGTGTCAGCTTTAATCGAGCTTCCAAAGCAACACGAGACGACTGAAGACGGCCGTCGTTTCTGGTTTGTTAGTCAATTTCTTAAATACGATGCAACACTGAATGAAGAGAAAACAACAATAAAAAACTCTGGAATTTGTCAGGAATTTGTCCTTTGATCAATATACCATCAGACAATTTGTTCATAATTCATTAAAAAGATTTTAAAAAGAAGAAGATTTAAAATAAAATAAAAAATCAAAATTACATAACGCATTTGACATGTTAACCTCAAATCAAAAACATACATAGGCTACAGCACCATGTAAAATGTTAAATATTCTCATCTCTCATCATTATGACTATACATTAAATTTGATGTTTTATTCTAAGCCAAAACATGACATTTCACCAAATTGTCATGTCAGACTTCATCTGATTTAGAGCTGAAGCAGGATAAAAATGAAAATGCTTAAGTAAATTACAAGTCAGTCACGACCATGCTTAAGTAGAGCACTGTTGACACACACACTGTAATATAATCCAGCACCTGAATCACATATTCACATATCAGCACAAGTATAAACATGAATTTAGAGACATTCACTGAAAGACAGAAAGACACTTATTCATCTCTGGGACGGATCAACACCTCTGACACCTCTCAAGCATGAACATTATGAGCTCAAACTGCAGAGCTGTTGACTTTATTATTAAGGTCTTTCTATTATTATTTTTGTTCAAACCCTGTATGTCAACACACACACACACACACACACACACACACACACACATACACACACAGACACACACAGCTCCAGGCGCTCCATGGTCAGGGTTAAACTTAACTACTCACCTAATTAACACAGGCTGAAGGTTTCCCCTCTAACTCCAGCACCTTTAACCTCAACACAAGAGATCTGGCTGCTCACCTCATACACCTCCACCCTGGAGAACACTTCTCTAAATACATTACAACCATTTTTTCAAATTCTCATATACCGTCTCTCTGTACTTTCCTCCTTTTATTGTTTATCTGTTTTTTCCATCCTTCGACCAACATTGTGAAATCTGTCTGTGATCTTCAACCACAGTTTTGTCTACATGGTGTGTTTACACTGGGTCATCCTCAGAGTTACGTAAAGTAAGAGGTGCTGAGAAGTGGCTGCGGCAGTGAGAATAATTATACTTTTTTTAATTTATTTGTTTCTTACTGTGGAAATTGAGGAACTCTCTCTCTCTCTCTTCCCATCACCCTCTCTGTGTCTTTCCCCGCCTCTCTCTCTTCCTCCTCCCTCTGTTTATTCTTCTGGCGGTGCAGCAGGCCCCCGAGCCCAGAGGCAAGTCATGTTCTCAGGGAAACAGCAACTCTCCACAGAGCTGATATCAAAATAGTTTAAAATGTGAATTGTCTGATAGTTCCCAGTGAGCGCAGAGCCGAGCCAAACACTTCCAGATCCCCCTGCCAGCAGAATGTAAACAGAGCTGGGGGCTGGGAGAGAGCAAGTGAACCTGTTGTGTTCTCGTCACACAACAGAGCTCGGACCAGTCTGGTCGGATTAGTTGGCCGGGACCAAGGTTTCCTAAACTTTTTTTTTTTTTTTTTGGTGCCAAGTTTAAAGTACTATGTTGTTTTTGCTCAAAAAGTCAAGGGTGTGCAGGTGGTGACTCGTGATGGGGAAATATTTTGTCAGAGCTAGAATACTGAGATAAAACAGACACCAGCGGAGTTATTTCTCCATGTTCTAAAATTAACAACAGTGAGGAAAAAGATGTATTTTCCTTTTAAAGACATGATATAATTTCAAATTGCTTAGCTTGGTATGTTTGGTGGCCTAAGGAGCACTGGATACTGACCATACCATTCACTCCTAGTGTTCCCAGACACAGACTCTCTCCTCTTATTTTCTTAGGGTTAGGGTATGTGCTCTGTCTCTATATTGAGCCATATAACAAGATTTTATTTTTTGATTTTAATACCACAATATTTTCTTTGTTCTATTGCTTCATAGTGTGATTGCATACCTGAACTTGACATTGACATTAACATTTGTGTAAATTTTATGGATTTTAACACCTCAATGTGGCTTCATATAAAAGGACATTTAAATTGTTCTATTATATCTTTCTACAAACAGTCTCCTAATTACATATTTTTCATATTGCAGCATGAGGGGGGTAGATTAATTATAATACAGCTATTGTTATAAAGTTATAAAGTACGTACTAGGTGTTTACAGTATTCACATTATTCTGAATATTATGGTATAGGAATAATATATAATATGTGATACTATAAGCCATAATAACATTATAGCCATTATAGTGTGTAGTTAAGTGTGATTTTGAGTACAGCAGTGATGCAGTAATAGTCTGGGGTGCAGCTCTGCACATTAAACAATAAACAGAAGTTGTAAACAGATGATCAGTCTGTCAGAAAATCTGTTTGTACAACAGTATCAGCTGTTTCTGCCTCTACTTTCTTTATTTTCTCTTTGAACGGAGGCGAGTATCTGCTGGTGTCATTCGCTTTCTGGCGTGCACAGACTTCTCCTAAAATCCACACAGCCCAGCAGCTCTTAAACGGTGCACTCAACAAATTACATAATAGCTTTGCTGGACCTCTGGACTGTTGACTGGAGCAACACCGCGGTTAGGGAGAAACAGAGAAACCATTATGGAGGAGGAGGGGGGAAAAAAAGTTTTATGACATTTTATTGGATATGAAAAATGTGCACGTGTGAAAAATTTTATGAAACGTACAAATGAGCTTGATGACAGTTGTGCACTGGAGGAAATGTTGTGACCTCAAGGTGTAAATATGAAATCCTGCATGTGATAAAACCTGAGCTCTATATTTTAAACTGAAGATGATCCTTGGTGAAAATGTCACACAACTAAAAACTCCACACAACATGGAAAATTATATTCTGAAGGGAAAAAAACAACAACTTGAAACATAATTGTATTTATTCTATGCCTGTGTGTGGAAAACATATCAGTGTGTATATTTCCTGTGCATTTGTGATTTATAGGTTTTATTGATGTACTGGAAGATTTAATATTCCTGTATATTTGTGCAAGCACGCCTGTGCGCTGAAAGAAAAACAAATCTTTTGTAATGCTTGATTTGCTCCTTCATCTGTTTGCCTGCGTGTTTGTTTGAACTGGCATCCGCAGCATGTTTGTCAGGTAGCTCCAGATGCCAGCGTGTAGTTACACAACGTATTGTATGAAATAAATTATATTATCATCATCATTACGTCCAGGACTATATGTACGGTAGATAAGGAATTTTCTCAGCTTTGATAAACCGATATGTTGTGACCTGATTTTTTTGACCTTATTGAGTTTTTAAATCTATTTATTTATTCATTCATTGAATGCCTTTCACATCCACAGACAAATTAGCTTTAACAGCTCCATCTGAAATTAAAGTAGGCTATAAATATTATATATGTGTTTTACTTCCTTTCATTTCTTCCTTGTTTTATATTAATAAATTGATCCTATTGATCCTTTACATGTGTCACTCTGTAGATGCTTAAAATGTGAAAAATAATAATAGGATGGATATATTACACGGATGCAACATCTGCTGTGTTTGATTCTCCACATTACTAAATGAAGATTACATTAAAACAAAAAAAAAAGTGCAAATTCAAAGTAAAACTGTTCATGAGTATGTCTTCATGTCGACTTGTTGGGGGGTTTGTGGGCTTTGCCTGAATAAGCACTGGAACTTTCCAGCATTTCTTTTCCTCCTTATTTATTTTTTGTCTGTGTTGTTTTCTCAGTATTGCAATGCATCACTTGACATTACCCAAGCAAGTTTGAGCTGCAGCGCATCAGCTGAAAGCAATTTGGTCCGGAGCGCAGCTGCCAGGCGGATAAGACTTTCCTTCTTTCGTTTACTTTGAAATGTTCCTTTTTTTTCAACATCCAAAATACACAAGGCAGCCAAATTGCTGACATGTGTGAGAGGGGCAGCAAGACTCCTGCATTCTTTCATGCCCCACTATGCAAAACTCCACATTGTTTATTTAAAGAACACTGAACACTTTAGCACTATTAAGAAACATGTCATATAGTAAACTAAAGGTTTCCTCTCAGGAAAAATCCCTGTCAGTTTATTTTTCTTTTGCAAAAAGTTATTTTAGTTTTGACTCACAAACTGCCTGCATTCACAATTAGGCAACAGTGTTGTAGCCCGGCTTGTGTAATGCAGGATGCTAACGGGCAAGGTAAACCTGGAAGTGCTGTGATTATTTATGTGTTGAGGCGTGGATGAGTGAGATGGGAGGACTGGACTGTCTCTCTCTTTCTCTGGCTGCCTCACAGCGACACTGCAGTGAGGACTGAGAGGAGAGGACGAGGTGTCCTTCCCTTTACTTAAAGACACTGTGATTAATCGGTTCTGATATGGTATTCTCAGGCTGCAGCCTCGGTGAGCATGATGTTTCCAGGAAAAAACAAAACATGACTCACTGTGGCCTCAACACCTACAGCAGTGTAACCCAGCTCTCCCCATGGCCTGTTACGGACTGCAGACAATTAGAGAGCAACAGGAGTTTACTTTAATGCAGAATTGGTTTGGAGACAAATTAAAGATGACAAGTGGGAACCGTACTCTGACACACTGTGATCTGAGTGGAAAACACGGAGCAAGACAGAGGGGATGTAAGGTCTGGGAGACACAGACGGAGTAAAAAAAAAAAAAGGGGGGGCAAAAAGCTGACATGTAAACCAGGGTCGACAGCCAGAAGACAGGCTGTGCGTCAGTGTAGGAGAGGCGGTGGGTGGGAGGAGGGCGTGGAGGGAGGGAAAGAGGCTTCCAGAGGGCCCTGCTGTGAGTGATAGCCCACCAGGGCCTCGGAGTGGCCCGACACTGGGAATAGCTAACCTACCTTGACATGCGTAGGAAACCCAAAACTCTCTGAGCCCTCTGTCAGATAGGAGCCACCCAGAGGAGCCCTGCCACAACTGTGTAGCCCGAGCCGCTGCGCGTCCTTTTTAACTAGCACTGTTTAGATGAGCGCACGGTCGAGGAATGCTTCAGTATACCTTGCAGAAACCGCAAGCACAACAGCATTAGGGCGACATCGGCTTCCCAGTGCCTGGGAACAGGTCAACTCTGGCTACTAGCAGAGGGTTTTAACTGCTGGCTGGAGTTCAGTGTGTGCTTTCATGTGTGAATGCTCAGCTGCTCTGTATTGGTAGTGTATGTGTGCAGTATGTATGGATCCTTTAACAGACCTCCCTTTGATCTCTTAATACGGTCAGAAAGATAAGAGTTGAAGTGACTGGAGGTGGTTTGAGTCATGTTAGACTTGAGTCAAGTAGCAGCCGTCATATGGTTTTAAAGGAAAGTGTTGAACTTTGGTGACAAGGAGCAGTGATCTGATTATCATTAGTTTGTCAGTGAGTAAGAAATGTAGAGTAAAAGCACAGAGGCTACAAGCTGCACCGTATGGTTCCTCACTACTCTGCACAGCCACAGGCTGCACCAGAGAGACCTTATATGACTCAAGACCTGGTGGCAAAACCTTTCAAACTCCAAGTTACGACCTTGTCCGATGGGTCTCGCATAGTGACACAATATAAACAACTGATTATTAGGGCCAATGCATAGAGGAGGCTTAGCATGCAGAAGAATAACATCAACACGAGCCTGCAGAGTTTACTGACTTGCAGTTTGCTCATGAAGACTTAAAGCGAAGTAAGCGATCCGGTCGTTTTGGCTAACTTCTTGAGTTAGCAGCCCCCGCCCTCGTCATGGATCTATTGGTCCTCGTCCCTATGTCACCACATTGACGCGCATCCCTTGGCTGCACACACAGAGAGGACCGCCCCTTCATGCCGTTCTCTCTCCTCATTGGATAAAGCTTGTAGGATACAAAGAAGTATACAAGAAGTTTTCTCCTCAGCTTACAGCAGAGCAGAGTGACTGACAGACCCGTGTTTCAGACCAAACACTCTATGTAAGTGATTGCTGTCGGAAGATATAACTATTTAAGACTTATATTAACACAAATATTCCTCTTACTTCTGCTTCAACTTGGACTTGACTGAGATGTCAAATATCACCATGAAGCCAATTTCACTTCAAAGTCTAAAGCAAACAAAACTACAACTTGCAACTACTACAATTATGAAATATTAGTCTTATAATAATGACATAAAAAAGGGCCAATTAAGTTATTTTGCCATGTCACAGCTGGAAAAGCACAGCTGTATAATATAAAGTTAATGGTGACTAGTATTGTGAATGCTGCTTCATTGTTATAGAGTCATAGAACAAAGCTAAAAGCCTGCTGGGAAATCATCACCTGCCTTTTTCATTATTTAATGGAAGTGCACATAGTGAGACTAGTGTAAAAACGTCATCATCTAACTGTGAGAGCTGTGTTGTAGCATGTCCTACTCATGAGAGAGAGTGGCAGAGTGGAAAAGGAAAGGATTTCACATGAGGAAAGGAGAGGAGAGGAGAGGAAAGGAGAGGAGAGGAGAGGAGAGGACGGGGAAGAAAAAGGATTGGATGTTGGCACGCAGGGAAAGGCAGTCTGCGGTAGACTTGTAAATAGCCGGAGGGACAGAGGGATGGAGGAATGGAGCTATCAGCAGAGAAGTGATGAAGGTCTGGGATCGGGCCAAGATAAACACAGGCCAGCCCAGAAGGAGCTGTAGCACCACACACACACACACACACACACAAACACACACACACACACACACACACACACACACACACAAACGTATGAACTTAACTCACACATATAGTATGTACAGAAATGCACAAACAAAACACAAACACGCAGTGGCTGCGATCGCTTTATGTGATCCTCTCACACTCATGTGCACACACACCTGCAGACAAATAAACACTGCTCTGTGTGGCTCCGAGACCGCAACTTCTTGAGTGTTAAGCTGTGCGACAACAGGCCGAGCTGTCATTTCGACATCTCATTTCATCACATACTTCACATTAGTCCATTTGCTCAGATACCACAGAATAAACACGCAGTGAAAAGAAATGGCTGCAGTTTTATTTTTAAACACACAGATTAAACAGACTCAAGAGTCCACTGAGCCCTCAGAAAATCCCTCTTAATGTCTTGAATCACTTAAAATACAACTCCATTACCTAGCATGAAAAAAACAAAAAAACATCTGCTTTGTAATTATATCAAAATATGGACAAAAATGTCAGCTATGTCCCATAGATTTAATCACAGCTCATGCGTGGTGGGAAGATATTAATCACTGCTGTTGATGTGCACACTTGCATGTGTCTTTTTTTGCTATGCATTTGTTCACTTGTGTTCATCTGCATTCACATGTGTCAGTGTTTTTCAGTGTCTGTCCACGAGTGTGTGACTGAGCGTCATTAGAGTGCTGTGGAGCGAGAGCTCTCCTGCTCCGTCTTGTCTTTGACCAGCTCACACCTTGAGTGAAACTTTCGAAATTTGCCAAATGTTATCTTAAGCTCGGCATTCAGAGGCGTTTGGCAAAACCGGAGCATGAGAAGAGCGGCTGTCCGACTGGAATGCAAAACACAAGTGATGGTCATCACTCTGTCACCATGCAGACTTAGGCAGTGGGGTTTGTGATCTTCAGGTGAATTCTCTAAAAACTCCCCTAAATCCCAGTCGCTGTGCAAACGTGTTATTGGTGGTTAAAGACAATTAATCCTCAACATACATTCACAAATACATTTAAAGTGGATAGTAGTTATATTTTAGTGGATTAAATGACCAGTTACAATGTGCAAGTCTCTCTTAGTGATCAGTAGCATCTCTCAGCTCATCGTTTTAGTTCTCCAGCCTGCACTGTTTTTGTTTTTTCTCATCATGATTTTCAGCAAAAAAATCTCTGCTCAGCATCAAAGGGCAAAAACAAACTATATTCACTATAGCTGCTCAACATATCGCAGGATTTATCGGTTAGAACCAATTATTTGAGCGTAGTGCAATTCAGTGGCCATTACTGTAACACATCTCAAGATAAATGTGCCTCCATATGCGCATATACTGAAAATATGAATAAACAGCTGTTATATCAACTTATAAAGTAAAATGTCAGTGTTTTTTTTTTATTTTTAAATTTTTTAGATTTTTTAAAGACTCCTATGAAATGTAATATTATCCAGCATTCTGTGTTTACATCTCACAGTCTTGGCCGCCTACCACTCAAGTCTATTTCGCATTAACCATTATTAAAACAGCTTGACTCCAGGATGAATAAAACATAAAAATCATCAGACCTTCAGCAAACAGCTTTGTACACAGGAAATTGGCTCTTCAGACCAGATATGTCTCACATTTTCTTTCATCATCCACAACATCCCTGACTTTGGCAAACAGTGAGATTACTCAGCGTCCGGGCGCACCAGAGAGCAGCAGAACTCATTTCCACATCCTCACGAACGTCTCGAACTAGGCCCGGATCTTACCTCTCGGCACAGACCGTGCTGCATTTCTTGTGTGCAAATCCTTGTCAACGCAGGTTTTTATAAAACTGTGTGGAGCAACATAGATAATATGAAAGGTTTCCTCACATTGATTTTCTGTTCCCTCAAAGACCTGCACTGTCAAGACGGAGAGGAAATACATCTGGTCTCTGAAGATGAAGCACAGAGCACAGTTGTTGCATTGAAATTAATTACTTTCGGTCTTAACTCTGACTGTTTCAAATGCTAGTAAGATGAAGTTGTTGAACGTTTGAAGCTTATGGAAGTAACCTCAAATCTTCTTTTTCAGAGATGTACCAGTCTCTTCTCAGAAAACACAAGAGATTAAAAACAACACTGTCTGCTGTGTATGTGAGCACATGTGTTTGTGTGTGTGTGCGTGTGACTTTACCCCTTTTGAAGCTCTCAGTGGTCATGGATGTAGTGCTGGTACTTGTAGCCTTTTGGTGCTTGGTGGTGTGTTTTACACATATAGCAACCTGCATGTCAGTTCAAAGCCGCCCTGTGCAGTCTGAGGGGATGAGAGGAGACATGAAAGCTGCACTCAGCAACATGTACAGTCTGAAAGATCACAAAGAGAAGAAGACGTCTGGGGAGGCACACCAACATAAACAAATCAAGCACACCTACATTTTTCAAAGTTTGTGAAATCAAGTGCACCCACATGTGCAGGTCTCTAATGTCACGACAGGAGCAGACGTCTCATAGGAGAGAAGATTACTTAGGAAATGTATTGATAATGTGATCCAGAAAACAGAAATTTAGTGTTAACGTTTTTTTAATAGCTAGATTAATTAGTACCAATTTACAGTGAGACTTCCTATATAAATGATTCATAAATGTTTGAAACTCTAAATCATAAATAAACAGTTATAAACAAGTTGTAACACAGTTTTCATATATTGATGTAGGCTCAATATGGTGAGATCAAATTAATACTGTATCATTTTACCTGATGTGATCTTTTTATCGATCGGTGGAGGTGGAACTTCTACTAATTTGACTAATATCTAATGAGGGCAGACATAAATGCTGATGGAGAAAACAAAAATTTCTCAGCCCCAATAAGATGTGTGGCTAGATGCATATGGGCTCATAATTTGGCAAGTGACAGGTCATTGTTGTTCTATTCATCTAATATGTCATAACATCTCAGATGAGTTACAATTAATTATAAACCATTCATAAATCCTGAATAAGGGGAGTCTTATGGTACCGATTCATTTACCATGAGTATAATTGGGGTGTGTTTGCTGCTGCAAATCAAATTTTTGTTAAACTTCATCCTTTTCAAACACTGAGGGAGGAAAAACACACCTCACATCTTCCATCTCTGACTGTTGGTGACCGTCCCCGCGTCAAACCTTCATATTATCATGTCAAACGTGACACCGAACAATGGGAATATTGACAGTCGTGTGTTATGAACAAGCCTGGTTGTTTGAGTATTTTAGCGCGTCGGGCTCCCAGGCGGGCTGTAGCCTTGTGAAAGCCCTGTATTGTATTTCTTTCCTGTGCCAGAGCCCGTTTCCTGTGGCGGTCCCATGTCAAACAACGATGACCCTCTGCTTCCTGCAAGTCGCATGGAGACAGGCCTGCCACGAGCCCTAGGGCCTCACCGCCAGCCACTGAACAACCTCCAAGCCCCCCCCCTAAAAAAAAAGTCTGCTGTCTGTCTGCTTTCAAGTCATTCCCCCACCTTGTCCTCTCTGGATCTCACTTTTTCCTTGTCCCATCTACTTTCCTTTAATTTCTTACCTCCCCTCTACTTAACTTCCCTCCCTTTATCCTTCTTCATTGTTTTCTTATTTGCCACCTCCTTTCTGTCCCTTGCCCCCCATCTCCTCCATGTTTCCCTTTGTCCACACCTCCTTTTCTCTTTACATCCCTTCTTCCCCTCCTCCCTTTGTCCCACTGTCCAGGTCAGGAGGTCCGTCAGACGTTTCCTGTGCAAGCTGCAGGTTCAGACCACACCTTGTGAAGGGGATTTCTGCAACTACTGTCAGTGACGCCCCGTAGAACCACGGAGACATGCACACTCCTGTCTGCAGCATGTATACATGGAGCTACTGTACATGGTGAAAATATATGGTTGTTTTTGGCAATAAGCTGTGTGCACTGTTGAACTTGCTGTCTACTGGATGAAAAGACACTTGTGGGAAACAGTTGAAAACGTCCAGCACAGAAAACGCAGTTGGTAGTTACACTATCAGTGCTCCATCTAAAGTAAGCAAAAACAAAAAAAAAAAGTTCAAGGTGTATTTTTACATATTCTGAATAAAACGGCAGTGTCTGAGAGCTGATAGCCGTCGACCTCCCTTATATAAGCCAAGCCCCTGTGTTTTTGTGCCCTGAAACAGCGCCCTGGGGTCACATCTCTGCTTCTGAGTATGAGAAAGCTGTCAAATCTTGCATTACTATTGGTCCCTGTAGAAATCAAGCACATGGCCGAGGTTAAAGACTCCGACCGCCTGATGTTTGTGGTAGAGCAAATTCAAATCACCAGTATTTCTAGTGTAGATTTCAAACAAATCATATGCATACTTCAACAAAATGACAAGCCCTTTGTGTTAACTTGTATAAAGCAGAAAATCCCTCACCTCATTATAGTCCAGCTTTGATCTTGGACCAATGTCCCGGTGGTACAGTACGTGAGTGCACGTGTGTGTGTGTGTGTGTGTGGGCACTGGCACAGTCCTCTAACGTTCCACAGGCGTAACGTGTCTTCAAACCGGCCTCTCATCTCCTTCTATTCAGGGTCATGAGTTAACGCGTGTGGATGCGGACGTGTGCCGGCAGCAATAACATACTTTGCTGTGCATCTCCGATATGACTCCTCTTAGCCTTCTTCCAGTCCAGGTCAGAGGCAGGAAGTTGAGCTGGGAGAAAAGGAGGAAGCAGAAGCAGCTCTCTCTGGCTGCAGGTAGCGACCCTGAGCCTTGACCTCCAACCTCAGCCTCCATCAGTCTGACAATACACACTCAGACAAAACACAGATGTGCAAACACGGTAGTGTTGCCTACAATTTGCCAATAACAAAAAAAAACTGCATCTGGCACCATGAAACCACAAATAGCTGCTCTTTCTTATGTTAGGAAGTGTTTAAAACTTTGAAACTTGCATCTAAGTTTTAATAAAGACATCAAAATCCAGCATTATAATTTATCTCTTTATTATTTGACAACAATAACAGCATGTTGCATTTGTTCACTCATTACATTTACATAAGTGGTCAGGAAAGAAATATGGATTCATTGACTTTGTTCACGCAATCATCCATCCTTCCTTCCTTTATCAAACTGTTTGACGGTGTTGGAGGTACAGTACAGCTGTTGGAGACACTGTCAGGACATGAGCTCTGTCCAAAATCAACTCTCAGACCTTAAAAGACACAGCAATGTGCCAAAACTAGCATCCTTAATGCTTGCGCCTGCACATGAGATTTAAACCCTTTTGAAGTATCACTGGTCACATGTTGTTGAGCTGGTTTTTGGACAGAGCCCATGGCTGTGGAGGGTGTCTGACTTTGTGGAGCCGCCTCACCAGCTCCAGAAGAATAACCTGCTGCCATGTTTGGAAGGCTCCAGTTTTCCCTCGATGGCCGGGTTGGGCTCTGGACGTGGTCTAGAGTGGTAGGGGTTCTCAGGGAGGGGCCGTGCGGTCGCCACTTTGGTCACCTATAACAGACAGGGAAGATGTGGGCATGGTAAATACAGTGAAAACACAGTGAAAAATGCTCAGTATTTGAAATTCAATGTTTTAAAAAGACAGATTCTTCTTCAATTCATCACACTTAACTTGAAACAAGAGTTATAACATGTCTATTAGATCAAACTCTGAACAGCCAGTCAGTCTGTTGCTGGAAATCTGGTAAGAAATGAGCATAAGAGTGGCTTTTTCTTGGATATCATGTACTATAAAAGGTTCATGCAGGTGGGTTCTCACACCTTTTCTTATAATGTCATGATTTACATCCTTTAAGGTCTCCTTGCAAGTCTTTCTCGATCACTCTCCCGTTACCGTCTTGCTGTTATCTTTCTCCAACACCAGAGATCTTCCCACCTGAAAAACTCACCCTCTTTCATCACGTCTCTTCCCAAATTTAGTTTCATTTTCCAAGAGTCTTTTCATTTGTTACATGGCTGAGAAACCGGAGAAACTCAGCCAAAACATGGACAGCCAACCTGCATATTTTTCATTTCAGCGATTCAGATTTCTGTTTTGTTTCCCTGCACGTGCACGGTTTGATTCCATGAACAATAGCTCTGCTTGGCAAGTGCAAAATGGCCAGAAAGTTGATTACAGCCATTCATAGCTTCCCAGGTTCGTGTCCTTGTCTTTTCAAAGACCACAGAAATAGATGCCCGAAGCATAGATCAGTCTTTGGTCTTACTGTGATTGCTGCCAATTAACACTTGCCAGTCAGTTATGCAAACCACCTTAAAAGATGGCAATTCAATGAAAAGTAAACCCTAAGCAGCAAAAAAGACATGATTTCTCTGCTCGGTGCTGTAGCTGAATGAGACCACTACGCAGATGCAATCAGAGGCTCTTCCACAGCCCATAATCGCCAAGAATAGAGCCATCAACCCAGCTGCTCACATTGTGAATGCGCAGTCAAGTCTCACCTTAGACAGGTCTCCCAGCTCAGGTCTCTGCCACCCCAGCTTGTCGAGGACGCAGCTGTCAAAGGTTTGCTGCTGCTTGCGGCAGTGACGCAGTTCTCCTAGGTTGGAATAATCCAGACAGGTCCAGTAGTCCGTGAAGGACTCGGCGCAGTTGCCCTTGATTTGCCTGCAAGAAATTGGTGTGGACATAGGCTTGAATCTGAGTTAAATATGCAACAGCAGGAATAAAACAGAATTTGCCTTGCATGAGCAATAACTCATCCCCAAAAATACTGAAGAGATATTTTAAAAGATATATCGATTCAGGGTGATGATAATTTGTTTGTTAAAGAGGACTGATTTAAACACAAACATATGCCATTGGTGGTGAGACCGATAAACAGTTCACATCCATCTTTGTTAGCTCAACCTGTCCAAATGCAGGATTTGACACCAAACCAATTCAGGTACTTTTATCAAGCTGTGATATATAGGACTAATCAGTCTCCACTGGTGAAATAATTCTGATTGCTTTGGGCAGGTTTCCCTCCTGGAGGTGGCTGGCAGTTGCCAGAAGCACCCAAGAATCAAACCAGGTCCCAAAGCAAATTACAGCTTTTCTCAAATCTTTCCTCATTATTATAATTACAGGCACTTCTCTTTCACAGCGACTCTCAGTTTATCTTTGGGGTTAGAGGGCCAGTTATTTGCTTTTGCCTTTGGATTAGAGGTCATGTGTTTTTTCTTTTTGTTTTGTTTTGTTTTTGAGAAACAGAAGCACAACTTGTTTGAGACACAAAAAGACTCTGAAGCACCATAGTCACTGCATGGGAATCAGGGTATAACCAAAGCTCTGTCTAAAACACAGACATAGTAGTTAAGAGTGAAAAACCCCAGACCACTTCCTCAAATAGCCCCCAGTGGCTGTTTTATAGACACAACAGGCTGTGTGGTTACTCTATAATATTAACATTCCTTTTTTCTACTGGTCATTTCATAAAGAAAGCAGCGTAAGCAGCGTAGTGAAAACGACAAAGATCAAACCCCTTGTTGATTTTTTCTTTGTGTTAAAGGTCACATCTTATTCTTGAGACAAAAAAAGGCAGAAAACCTGTTTGTTTTTAAGGAAATTATTGATGAATAATTAAATGGCTTTGCTGGAATAAAGACCGAGTTGTTTAAGTAATCCAGATGATGCAAAAGTACAAACAGCTGTGAGATTAGTACTGTGACAAAGTTCACTTACATAATGGAAAACATTTTTCAACCTTTTGGCAACAGTTTAGGAAAGTTGAACCGAAAGTTTGACCAAAAACCTGTTGTGACTATTTTTGCTTTCATGAAGTTGCCCCAGTGTTCAGGATTTTGCACTGGTGTTAATGTATATTTATTGATCCTTCTTGTTTAGCTTTCCTCTTGTATTCATATTTACAGCTAAAATTGTCTGCAAATAAATGTCATCCTTGGACACCTTCATATACACCGGAATATAAAAAGTAAAACATGTACCAAATATTTCCCACAATTTCTTAAATATTGGTCATAGTATATAGATAATAGAGATAGCTCCTGGACAACCTTCCCATCCAGCTACAAAACCTCACCACTCATTCAGTGTACTTAGTGGAAACAGATGGAATAAAGAGTTTATTAGCAGAGTAAGTCACAGAACAGGAAACCAGAAATCCCGGCTTTGAAATCTTCTTTCTGTGTAAACAGCTGTAACCTCTGCAAAATCAAGTGACCAACAGCAGTATTCACAACTTCAAAGCACCTATTCTGACCACATGTCCATTATGGAAGAAATGTTAAGACTCTGGACCACAAACCTCTTGACCACAGTTCCCATAGATTCTCACACTGTGAACTCAACTCTCCAGCTGAATGTGGAGTCTAGCTGACCACCAACACACTGACTGTACAGTTTCTGAGGTGATAGCAGAGTGGCAATCTTCTTTAAAAATATCCTAGCAAATCTCTCAAGTATCAAATACACTGCCATCTTACAGATTCTCCTTCAGGTATTCACATAGGTTACCCACATCTAATAGGTCAACAATTTTGTAATGAATCTATGGAAAAAACAAAACACACACATAGTGCATCTTATATCAGTAAGTATTTCCATGTATGAGTGTGTGTTACCTGAAGAAGTTGAGTGCACACTCGTTGACTTTCCTCCCTTCTTCTAGACATTTCCTGGGGTCCTTCTCCTCCCAACGACAGAGCATGAACTCCTTGTTGGGTTTGTCGCACTGGGAGCCATAATGGTGGGCAGCAGCCTTCAGCACCGCGGAGGACACATTCACCTGGCAGAGACGAGAAAAACAATGAACTTAGATATTCTAAAATATAAAGTCGTGTTTATACCCCTGTCAGACTTTGTAAAATATGATGTGATAACTAAAGTTACACAAATGACCTTCAATGTTATGTTGCACAGTGGATTTGGCTAAAACTGATGGCAAGATACATGCAGCATAACCAGAAAAGTAAATATTGGACAATAATTTGAATTCATCAGCCCAGAAAATGCACATGGGATACACTTGGAGTTTCCAGCACAACAATGATCTAAAACATAAGGCAGAGAGTCATCCCAGCAGTGGCTACAGCAGAAAAATGTCAAGGAGAGGTTGTCAGTCTTCATCCGTGAAATAACTGAACAATGGGGAAGGTGAGGTCTCTAACTTGGAGTTTATGCCCGCTCACACTCTAATGTTTATGGGACTTAGCGACCCTTTTCCAAGAAGACCTGGCCATTTTACCGCCAGAGAAATTACTTTATTAATATCTTAGACGGTAAATAAGATGTCACCTCCACACAAAGACAGCACACATACAACAAGGAAACATAAGACTCAGGCAGTACAAGATAAGTGCAAAACATCAACAACACAAAAACAATCCAAAACACTCAGCAGTCAACAACAATTTTCATTAAAACATTTTTTTTTAAATTCACTGCACCAGGTATAAAGGACCTTAAATCTTTCTGAGGAGCACCTCGGTATCACTAGTTGGGTACTAAATGAGTTCTTTATCTCACTAAAGAGTAAGACATTATGCAGTGGGTGGTCCTTATTTCCAGGATGCTCCTGAGTTTCTTTCCTACTCTCTTCTCCACCTCTAGTGAGTCAGGAGGCAAACCAGTGATGGATCTTGCCTTTTTTTGTTACTAAAGGGATATTCTACTATTCAGTTGTTCTGTGTTATTTAATATGACACTTGTTGCATTTTAAACCTGATTAATAGAGGAGAAGAAAGTATTTGAAGATTGTGTAGCCTATCAGTTTAACAAGTTTCCAGTCCAGAGAATATGTATAACATGTTTAAGTCAATTTACATGACCATTTTTATCTTGTTGAAAAACTTTTGTTTTGTATTGTAAGAGGCAAGTGTGAGGTCTTAGCTGTTATTACAATATTTTCAACTCCAGTGGTGCTACCAGGTGCATGAATTATGAAATTTATCACAGATCATCATCATGCTCAATTGTTATAATACTACATATCTCACAAATGTGATATATTACAAATGTATAAAGAGTTATTCTGTACTTAAAGTAAATTTTAATCACATACACTATATGTAAAATCCAAGATTTGTACAAAATTTGTCAGGCCCTGAACAACTGAAGATACAACAATATAATAGTGGTTATGGTATATGGTTAATGGTGAGGAACTGCGTCACTATTACAATGACATTTTTCAACAAACCAGTAGTATTACAACAATAAAGATGAACTACCTGCATGCATATCGTTCATTTGATGATTGGTTGCGTTTGGTATCTAAAAGATTCAAGCTGCTGCCAGCTACCACCTGACTTCCAAGGACAAGTTCACTGTGCCAAATAACACTGCTACTGACATACACCAGCCATTTGTTTGTTATGGGTCAACTACTGTGAAGTTACTGTGGTCACAGGGGTGAAATACGGACGTAATGCGCACTATCAAAAGAGAAATAGTAAAGCTGTAAATACAAAGTTTGACGATGGTCACCTGTCAGACGTCTCTCTGCATCGCCCTGGACACATATACTTATTCCTCTAATGCTACTTCATGTTGACATGGTGGCTATCACGAAGATGTCAGAATATTCACCAGCTCAAACTGTATTCAGAAATATTCACTACTGCATGTATTATACATTTGGACAGTCTCACTAACGCTGACTATTGTGAAGTCTGGTAACTCCAGCAGAAAAAGTTATTAGTTACTGACCAGATCCTGAAGCCTATGGCAGCTAGCGTTAGCAGCTAGTTAGTTAGCATCTTCTGTCTCTCTATGATCTTCATTCAAGCTCAACAATAACCGCTCCTCACCTCGTCCACCTTCAGCTCCTGCAGCGTCGGGGCTTCCACCGTTGTGGGCATGGCTGTACAACAAATCAAACTCGCAGAAAGTCAAACACCGCAAGTGAAAAACATTCAAGGTCCTCGTCGGGCTCCGGGACGAGCGACGAGGCGGTGGAGAAGGTCAGTCTGCTTTCCTCTGTTGCTTGCTGCTAGCCGGGAGGCGCGCTCTGATGACGTTTCAGGGAGCGCGACACAAGGCGGCCGCATGCGTAGTGGAAAAAATGGTTAAAACGAGAAGGTTTGATACATTTTGAGTTTAGTTTTGGCAAGTTTTACTTCGAAATTGTTTTTAAAAGACAGCGACAGCAGTCCACTTTTCTGTATCCCGGGCATTTTAACCAGGAACCTCAAAATGTTACCATCAATGCTGGACTGTTGAAGCGTTGCCATGGCAACGGCGTTCCCTATGTTGCTCATTTTTGCCAATACGACGGTATAGTAATGGAGTTTACTGGGAGTAGATACAAAGGAGGCACAAAAAATGGCAGGTAATATGAATATAAATGTTGCGTAACAATTGGAAAACAGCAGGGTTCACACACTGCCAAATTAGTCACTCAAGTGGTTCATAGTTACCTGAAAGTTGACCACCTCTGCTCTCTCTCAGGATGGAGGGAAAAGGAGAATATACCTTCCCCACAGAAACCAAGTATGAGGGAGAGATGAAAGACGGGATGTTCCATGGCAAAGGAGTGCTTCACTTTACAAATGGATGTAGATATGAGGCCACTTGGGAAAACGGCATAGCTAAACAGGTGAGGAGTTGTGAGCATGTGTGTATGTGTGTGTGTGTATCCCTGTATGTATGTCACACTATATGCATCCACTTGCAAGATTGTGTGTTTCACATTGGTTATAGTCAATATCACATCTGGTCCCTTTTAGCAATCACTCACCATTACTGTTGTACTTATTAGGTTTCTCTCCCCTTTTCCTGCATGAAGCTGTAGTCTCTCCTGGTCTGATGCAATCTTCCACGGGCTTTGCCACAACAGAGATCACTCCAATTATTATCATCAATGCAGTTGCGGTTCATCTGAAATGATAGCAGCTCTGAACCGTGACTAACCTTGGCCCAGACTTGCCTGCACCTGCATCCATGCCAGCCCAAGAAAACCTGCTTCCATTCAAAATAGCTAAACCATCCAATAAACTCAGAAATTTAAACTTTGGTAAATTATATTTGGTAGCTCATATCTCATTATGCAACTTGCACCTATTCCTTCAAATAATTCTACTCAGCCTGGGGGTTTTGGAGTCCACACAAGTATTTTTTCTTCTTTTTTTCATATTTTAGGATAGAAAAAACATACAGGTATTCCATGATTCAATAAAATACCACAACTACTGTGTTAAAGCTTTATCAAAAAGCACAGGAGATAAAAGGACTGCAACAAACAAAAAACAACCTGTCATGTTTAGTGCATATAGACCTTTTCTACCTCAGACATTTTAAAATGTCATAGCCTAAAACACAGGTGTAACTGATTACCTTAATCAAGGTCCATGATCTTGCTGCTGTGCATACTGATTCACTGACATGGCTTCAGTGGAGCTAAACCATCGTTATTGCCATTACTTACACCTGTACTTGTCCTGCCATGACAGGTCTGAATATCTACACAGGAAAAGGTTGTTAGATAAGACCAGGCTAAATCTATTACACTAGCTCATTCATTCATTTTCTATACCGCTTATCCTGCACTAGGGTCACAAGTGAGCTGGAGCCTATTACACTAGCTGAATTACAAATTCTCTTCTCTTCTCTTCTCTTCTCTTCTCTTCTCTTCTCTTCTCTTCTCTTCTCTTCTCTTCTCTTCTCTCCTCTTCAGTTGTATATTTGGTCTCTTACCAAATATGCACAATTAAAAAATCCACGTTATAAAATCAGATACATTTTTGGTGACTGCAAAGTATATTGTTGACACTAAATTTGAAAATGTTTTTGTTATGTGTCATAAACACAAAATTACCCAACATGTATGTTTATTTAAAAAGTCAGTTTTCATTGTCAAAACACACACACACACACACACACACACACACACACACACACACACACACACACACACACACACACACACACACACACACACACACACACACACATTGTGTCAGTTCACCCAACATACTAAAAGACATATTTTTCCACTTAACACTACTGGTACAATGCAGGCAGTTTTGGTTTCTTCTGCTGAGGTTTTCAGATATCCATCTCAAAGTTTTCGGCCTAAACCCAAAGACAAAGGAGGGAAATTTAGACTCTTTTGTGGTGCTTAATGTACTGAAAAGTGACATTTGAAAACCTCACCAGCAACTTATCTATCCAGAAAACATGTCTCGGGTACATAGGATAACCTCCAGACCTTGCTTTCAACAGTTTTCACTGGAAGTACTTTGTGCCAAAGAAACAATCCCAACAGAAAACTGTCAGCAGTAAGGTCTGCGAATTATCTCGAGTAACAGGGACATTGTTTCTGCTGTTGAGGTTTTCAGATATTTTTTTCATTGCTTTGAGGAAGACAAATGGAATTCTATTTGCTTCCATTGTACTGGGGTGGTTTCAAGATGCGGATGTTGCAAAATATTGGCTCATGACACTGAAACTATGCATGGCCAGACACCACTAGATGTAAGTAGGAATATTTTTTTCTTTTAGGTTCAAGTGTATGGAGGAATGATGTATTTTTCATTTTTCCTTTCTTACAAGGGATCTTATACCTTTGCTGATGGTCTGCAATACCAGGAACAAGACTGGGACTACTGCAATGGTTATGACAGACGTTTCTACAGTGAGAGGTGCAATGGACTCAGACCTGCAGGTTGGGATCAGTTTATTTGTTCTCATATTCACTCGTTCAGTGAAATAATAATTTATCCCACTTGGACAGAAACATCATCACATCTTTGATTTTCAAGAAAACACAGTTCGAGTAAGAGAAATAACTACCAAAACCAATTGTGAGGACTAAGGTTTGAACACAAAACCCAAAACAAACAAAAACTGAGACACTCCAGTTGATATTAGTAAACCATCATAAGAAAATAGTTCAGCGTGAAATATCTGCTCTTTCCATTCAGGAGAATCTCAGCTAACTGATCTGCATCCTCCACGTGTTATTCCTGATGGCTGTTATGATTGTGGAGATGGTTTCTATGACCCCAACATGAGAGTTGTCACATCCTACACAGGAAGATTCCTCAGGAATGCAGGTGAGATAAGGAATATCTTGTTATTATCACTGTTGTAACTTTGTGACACCAAATATGATTGGTATGCAGGAGATTTAGTGCACATGTAACCCCATACTTTTATTAATGCTAACAATTATCCCTCCAACCTAAACATAATGTGAACTATTATTATAATTGGGGTCACCTTAGCAATTATAATTTTAAGAAGAAAAAAAAAGGCATTACCTGACCAATACTACAATCTACATATGAAGCCGTCATTTTCATAACATCTCCATCATAATTAAATAAATACCTCTCTTTCTTACATTTCTTCAGTTCATGCACATTTTTCCATTAACCTGATGCCAGATTGGCTCAATCTCTGTGTGATGTACATTAATGTCCAGACATCTTGTGGTGCCAAAGTAAATCAGAACGATTAAAGTCAAGAGCAAAGACAAAATTACTTTTCAAATTAAGCACAGTTTTATATCCAATGAAACATCTTGTCTAGGCTAGATTGCAGTAGTTTAATATATATTGAAACATAATAAATCAGCACCACTTGTTTCTATAACTGGTCAAAACTAAGAATAACATTAATCCAGTAATAAAGTCACTGTTGATTTGGCCTACATTTTCCAATTTGCAATCTACAGTAGTACACACATGCGTCAGCCTGTTCACAAAAGGCATGAGATTAAACATACATAGTTAGTTATTTGCTATATATGCTCTTGCAGTTCCTTTGTGTAGAGGCCTAATGTGATTGGTTCAGTGGTTGGACTATAATTTTGTATTATTCAAGGGAGCAAATACCCACTGGCCTATAGTATACCTCAGGATAATCCCCTGTTAAAAGCCATGCACCCAGCTAAATTATTACTGAGGGAGTCATTGCCTCCTTGTCATACAAGATAGGTGCTCTGTATGTGCTTTTCAACAGCTCAACTTTTTTGAGAGAAGGCAATAGGCTTCACTGAAGCTACTTGTAAACATGGTGAAGTTCTTGAATTGAATTCGCTTCAGGCAAGATCCTCTGTCTATGCCCATTTTTCAATAACTGCAAGTCTGAAAGCGTATATTATGGCCATATGGGAAGGATTTGATAACGATGAACCTACGGAGTGATTTTAAATGGATTATCCCCTGATTCTCTGATGGAAGATTACTGCTACGAGCAATCTGATAAGCATGCCTCTATAGACTATTTTAGTCATTTCAAAAAGTTTTTTGTCGTTTTTCAAAAGTGGAAAATTCAAGACATGTTTTTCCATTGAATGAGTGCCCAGTTTTGGAAATCTTGACTTGAAGTGAACGCGGTTTGTCAGGTGTCCACAAAGCAATTCGCAATTTCTGATATCCTCTGCTCGTCATGTCTTCTTGTCATGCCTGTACATAATGTTGTGAATGATCAGGTTTTCATCATCAGCTTTTGAATCAGATTTTTTGTGTGTACCTGGGAGCGGGGATAATGCAGATCTACATGGCAGCAGCCTTGGAACAGTTTCTAAATGGCTTTTGGCTAAGAATGGGTTCAGTTTCATTGCTGTGTATCAGGGGTGTTTGACATTATTATTTCCAGTCATACTAACAATATGGTTAATGGACAGATTGCCATGAAAGTTTGTACAGGCATCAGAGGATGAATACTACTGCTTTTGGTTAACCCCTAACTTTTCAGGGCTGCCAGCATGGCTGCAGACTCACTTACTGTGGACATGTGCTGTGCAGTATCTTAACAAATTGCATCCAGGGTGTTTTTGCAAGGGGCTCTTGCTTGTAGTCGCATTTCTGGTATTCCTCAGTTGTTTAAGAAATAAGACAAGGTCCAACCTTAATGGCTGGATTTTCATCTTATGATCCCTGAATCTGTTTTATTTTGTGTGTGAATGGATTTGATGGTTTTTTACCTTACAAATGCCGACATGTGTCAAGACATGAGCCCTGGCAGAAGTCGAGGTATGACTCACAGGCTCCCTAAGGTAGAAATGTAATTTTGGGCAGAATATTTGTGTTCAGATGAGCTACTTGCAACATAATACAGATTAGTTCCACCAGCACACACAAATCTCATTTACATATGTGTAGAGACAGAAGGAAACAGAGGAAAGAGTCCACATCCTCACCAGATGTCATCAGCATGTGAGAGAAGACAAAAATATGTTTTGTGATTTTCCTTCCTTGATGCGGGTTGTTCATCATCATCATTATACTTCTGGTATTGATCAGTGGAATGATGGAGGGAGAGCGATAGGGAGGAAAAGAAGAAAAGAGGGGGATGACAGGGGAAGATTTTTGGGGGGAAGTTGAGATGAAAAAGAAGAGGAACCGAGCACTTTCCAACAATGCCCTGACTCTGTTTTGATTTAGATAAATATGGAGTCAAACAGGAACCATTTAATTGATGTGTGCCTTGTTTTTTCCACAGTGTTTATGTGTGTAGAGAAATGTCTGTGTAGCTTGTATATATATCTCATACACTGTGTGCTCTCCTTCTTGCCTTGGTATACAATTCTTGAGAAGAATGCTCCTGTATCCTGTATGAATTTATTTTTCAACCCTGGGAGGTGAAGGCACATTTGTCAGAGTGGGTGTGAAGAAAGAATTTATTGCCTCATGGCTTCCGCCCAGGATGAGGGCTGCAAGTATGATGGGACACAGGGAGGACCCACCCTCCCAGTGGGGACGTTTGCTGCTGCAAGGAAAGAGGAAGGAGCTCCACATGTAATGGTCACGACTGGTGGATGTAGGACAAGGGAGAAGTAAGCCAGTGAGGATGGTGGAGACAAAGCTTCATATCTAGGAAAGTTGCAAGTCAGATGCATATGGAACTGTTTTCAAATGCAGATGATTCAAGTTTCACCCTCTGGAACTAAATATCGTTGCTTGGAAATAACAGGCTAAACTCCACTCACTGGCCAAAGCTGACCTATTGCAAAGTCCTGCCCTCCTTAGTTACTGTTGCTAACTTGGACAAATAACTCTTCTTGGCAATGTGCCAAGCAACGAAACAATAGGATCTGTTGCTAATATTCCCCAAGAGGTATAGAGTATTTTTGGAATTGAACCGATTTCTTGTCATCAAGGAGCTGCTGATATGCCTTGCATGTACTGTATGAAGGGATTTGTTAAGAGAGCTGGAACACCATGTAGAAAATGGGAGGATATATGAAGGGGAGATGGAGAAAAGTGACAGTGTCAGTTTGAATTATGAAGTGGGAACCTCTGGTGTGCAAAAGGTTCAATAGTAAACTGTGACATAACTGGAACACAAACTCTCTCAACAGTAACCCAGAGTGTAGTGACTTTGTTTCTACATTATTTCCTTCAGCTCATTAGGCTAATAACTCATAATTTAAGTAGGGGCAGCTGTAGCTCAGCTGGTTGGACAGTTTGGTCACTGGTAACCTTGAGATAAACACTAAACCCCAAACTGCTCCCCTAGTACAGGTCACCTTGCATAAGAAATGATAATGGGAGGCCTGTTCAATGTACAATATCAGGCTTCTTGTAAGTGGTCCACTCAGCTAATAAAAAAAACATTTCCCCTTGACTCATTGGTTTAGGGAAATGATTTACATGGTTTTAGAAGAGCTGTTAAAGGGCGTTGTAAAGTGACTTTCCAAGCAAAAGGAGCAGCCTGTGGAGAGATGGCAAATCCTTAACTGACACATGAACCCACTCAGCTGACTTTGGTCATAGATTCCTGTCCTCTTGTTTA
This sequence comes from Trachurus japonicus, assembly GCF_045865225.1. Taxonomy (NCBI): domain Eukaryota; kingdom Metazoa; phylum Chordata; class Actinopteri; order Carangiformes; family Carangidae; genus Trachurus; species Trachurus japonicus. The sequence continues at coordinate 18,609,608 of NC_140918.1, forward strand.
AAAGAAAATTGTTTTGAAAAGCTCTTCACTCCTAAATTGCCCATCAAATTGGTTTTCCGATTAAATTTGAGAAAAGAGAATGACATTCACTGACAGAATCGTGCTACAATGTCAATAGGTTTAACAACCCTTAAGATACAGTGTGAGTCACATCATCATTTGACAAAATTTCAGGGATTGATTTGGAGAATGGACTTCTCAGCAGTTATCAGTGGATTTCTGGATGTCTGTTGGAAGTCTTTGTCGGCCAAGAAGCACTGAGATAAGACTTTGGAAAAGCGGCTTTGATACAAAGTCACCACCTGAAATATACAGAAGATTAAAAAGAGAGAGGAATGTGTGAGTGAGTGTGTGTGTGTCTGTCTCTGCGATGGTACAATGAGTGATTACAAGTGGTGAAAGATGAACATTCAAGGCCCATCACAGACTTTGTTCCTTGATGATGTTACTTCACCATCATAGTAATGAGTCATTAACATGAAATACAGCAGTTACTCATCTCTTCAACCTCTCAGTTGGGATTTTAGATGAACTGGCAGACTAATCTATGATCCCAAGGGTTATTTGAATGTTTATGTTTTGTGGCTTACTAAATAGTCTAGCATTGTATAAACACATATTTAATAGGAAAAACGAAAACACATAATTATCATTTCTCCTTGGTGGCAGACAGCAGGTGTTTTCACCTCTGAATTAAGATAAAATTAAGGATGGTTTACAGGTGAGAAATTTGATTTAATTGTCTGTTGGTAATGGAGGGAAAGCTATTTAAAATAAGACAATTGAAATCTTGAGGATCTCTTATAGTATAAACACAAATAATTAATGTTTCATATCGTGTTACGCATTTGACAACACTGCTTGTTAAGCATCTAATGGAGTTTAGGGGTTTAGATTTGAGTCATTTTCAGATTTGAGTCATGATTTGATTTTGTTTTTCTGATTTTTTTTTTTTTATATTAACATTTTTATTGTGACATGGAAGCATTACGGCAAATGTTTCCACTTACTGCCACCTCACTCTGCCATAGTCCTTAAAAAAGAAACAACACAATGAAATGATTAAATGTTAAAGCTGAAACACAAACATTTAATCTGAGACACAAATCACATAATCAAACAACTAAATGCAAACAACTCAAAATGGATTTCCCCCAGACTTCAAGAGACACATAATTTAACTTCAGTTTTTAATTGCTGATGAAGATTGTTTCTTAAGTTTTGAGGTGCAATACAAAACATTTGCATTACTCTGCAAAACTGTAATCAAAGAACAATAAAGGGAAAGGATACATAGGCCACATCTGCACAATCAAATCTCCACCATTGGCTGATTGAGTCTGCTCTGTTATTACAAACAAACACACACACACACACACACACACGGTGAGTTATGTATATTCTTTTCTGGCAACAGGCAGCAGCACTCGGCAGCAGTGCAGGAGACTACAGCAGCTCCAGCAGGGGCCATGTGTTGCCATATTGTTTGTAGCACTTTCCTGTTTCTGGAATAACCGCTTCCCTTTGAAACTCCGCACAGAAAGAGCTCCACACTGAAAACATTCCAGTGCCAAGGAAAACACCTCTGGTGACCAAACCACGGCCCCTCCCTTTGTCCTCATCCAGCCGAGGTGTTTCACAGACAGATAAAAATCAGCCGAGGCCCATGGGGAGTGGAACAAATCCTCACGCTGCCTTTCCTGAAACTTTTTTTTTTTTCATACATTTGAGACTAAAATTCACCATATAACAAGATGGACAAGTCAATCCTGTGAGCTGTGACAGATGGATTAATTATTCGTAAAATCAGAATCTGGCCTTCAAAAGCAAGAAACCCCCCAAATTTGTGCTGTTTTCAGTGAGGTGATCAAGACACAAAACCGAGGGCTGCTCTGTTTGCAGTGAATTGGAGACAGATGACTTGTACTACATGTACGTCCGAGTGTTTGTTTGACTTTTACATTTAGGTAAGTTTGATTCACTGCACTGCCTCCAGTTGGAAACCACAAAATGTGTTTATATTAGCATATAATGACCATGCAGATTGCAACATGAGTATAAGTCCTTTAAGCTGAGCACCTTGTCACTACCAGTGGCTCAGGTCCAGTTTGTCTCTTGGTGACATCACAGTTGTACCTCTACTATTCACATGAACACTATACACTGTAGACCTCACCATCAAATCAGTAGATTGCAGGCATCTCTGATGCAAATCACTGTAGTACAAGAAAGCAGATTTGTGCTTTTGCTAATTAAGTCATGTGTTTCTCTCTTTGTGTGTATGTGTGCCTGTGTGTGAGTGTGTGTGTTAATTCACCACCATTAGGCTGGAAGGAAACACTTTTCCCTCAGAGTGTATTTTAAGGATTAAGATAAATAGACTTTAACAAGGTGCCATTATCGCTTCCCCACACTCTCTCTCCTTACATTGAACAGTCTATGCAGGTCGGTCCAGCCCAGATGAGTATCAACTCTTTTAATAAACAGTGCAGCAACTAATTTTAAAGTGATGATACAGGTAAAATCTTTTCCAAAAATCTGTCCCTGCCTGTCTCATTACTTAACCCAGAGAACCACAGACATAATGTGATTTTATTAATTTACTTGTGTAATATTTAGCATACAATTTACAAAAACTGGTAATTCCAAATCACAAAAAAGTGCTCCTGTCCTCAGATTGCAGGAAATTACCTAAATACACCAGCCACCTGTGCCCTCAAATAACTCAAGGTGCCAATTAAACATGACTTAAATCCTTAGATAAACGCTGCTATACAATCTCAAGAGGGCAGAATTACAGCAAATATGAAAATGCCCCCAATCTAATTATCGTTATGGCAGGTTGTGGTTCGTGTCTAAATGAGGTCAGTCGCATGGCAACATATAGGCCTCCATAATGACCTCTCTTCCACTGACACGTGCAACACAAAGACTGACGGGAATGTTTTCACGGCAGCTGCCCGCGTGTCCGATATGTTCAATTGACCTCCCGATCGGAGCAGGTAGAAAGAGAGTGAGACAGGCAGAGAAAGAGAGGAGGGCTGGTGTGTAGCTCAAGTGGCTGTTAGCGTCGACGCCCATTGCTGGCAATTACACACAATCAGTCCGGGAGCTCCAGACCTGCTCCTCTGTACAATGGAGCCCCGCGCGCAGTGGAACCTGGGGGTGAGGCCCGCGAGCCGCTCAAGTGCGTGCAGCTGCACGCGCTCCAGAGAAAGCTCACTTCCCCTGCAATTAGCTACTCATTTCAGTTTTAACAATGAAAAACTGGTTTATTATCAGCTCCTCTGGCAGTCGTTTCGGTTAAAAAAAAATTGGCGTCCATTTTTGGGGTTATTATTTATTGGTGTCTGAAGTGGCTCTGAGAAGTTATTTTCTCCTAATTGTCAGGGTTATCTTGATTTGACGAATTTACCCGAGACTTGAATGGCACTTCACGGCTGCAGCCTCGCGTGTAAAATGACCTACGGTTTAATTATGCCGGCTACTTGTTATTACAGATTTGATTTGAACGTTTAAAGTGAGTTGAACAGAGTGAATACTGAATGCAGATCCTTGCTGTGCTCTCTTTTCACTCCAGTGTCCAGTCTGTGGCCTCTTTCTGTTTCTTTCTTTAAACGCAGGTCAAACGTTTAGAAAAACAAGTGTGATCATTTGAACTCTGTTTCTAGTATCATTACCAACAAAACTTCTCAACAATTTCAAATTAAATCTTTCCACCAGATGACTCGGAACATGAGTGGATTGTGCGCACTTGTCGGAAAGCGTGGGATGAGCCTGCTGGCACTGATCCTGAAAAATCTACTGCAGTGAGACCTGAAGACACCAGCAATATTGAATAATACTTTTTTTCCTGAGCTCACATAATAACATTTTCTTTTTATTGATATTAAATCTATTGCAAACGTCTTGCCATGATCTTGTCTTTGATTTTGTGTGAGTGAAAATAAGTAATAGGTTCATTTTTATTATAGGTTGTTATTTATTTTCTTTTTCAGTGTGCGTGTTTGAGAGAAAGCAGGAGGATTTGAGAATTTTAGGAAAATGTGTGTATCCAGTTTTTCATCCAGTTTTATAGCTGTACCTCAGTTTGAAATGTGTATAATTGAGTTTATTCGTTTGAAGTAGAACCCATCCATGTCCACAAGCACATTAAAGCTTGTATACAACCGTTCTAAATTGTGTTTAGGTGAATTAAATATTGCTGCAGGGCAAAAGTCTAATAGAATTTGTCCATGAAAAAAGATCATGTTTTAACCTGATCAAAACAACCTGAATTGACTCTGATGGGATCGCAGCAAAAATAGTTATATACAACTCTAAATCAAAACATATTGGTTTGTATAACTAATACTTTTGATTTCTGCATGCATATTCAAAATCCTGACATTGTTCCCTCCTACAAAGATAATATTTAAAATAAAAATTATGAAAGGTATTAAATTATCTGAGTTTTTTAGGTGCATGAAGACACATGCTTGTTGCCCAATATGAAATCAAATTTCTAGGCTATTTGCCAATATGCAGGTTAAGATAAAAACACACAGGTCTGCAGGTGAGGATAAAAACCAAACGACTCTTTGATCAGCATGAACAGTTTTTAGTGGATGATCTGTTGTGTTATGATTAATTTTAAAGGGAGCAGGTCTTTGCACAAAGTGAATCATTCCTATCTTGCACACTGTAGCTTCATCACAAATACACACTACATACACAAATTACACACACTCAAACACACCAGGATGCACACAGTTATCCAGGAAGAAGGGCATTACATACACACATAAATACACATACACCCATAATCAAAGAACTAAACATGCGCCACACCATAATTACGATCACAGCATGTTAAAAAAAAACAAAAAACACAAACACATTGAAGATACATTTACTTTGAGACGTATTGGTTTTATTCATATTTTTGCCATTTAAAAAAATGCTTTTAATCATTGTACCCAACTTTCTGTGTTTTGTGCCATGTGTGTATGGTAAAGTTAAGATGAAATATTGTTTTTACAAATTCGTCTTCAGAAATGATTAAAAAAAAAAAAAACCCACAAAAATATCACATTCTATTTTATTGCAATTTAGTACACAAAACATTTATGATGCACAGTCTATCAAATAAACTTTTTTGTTTCATTTCATGTTTTTTTTTTTAACAAAACAAAAACATTTTCAGAGGAGGGGGAAAAGTGCTTTACAGGGATTTACCATCTCAATAAATACAAGGACATTGAGGTCTTGTTGAATCCTGTTCTTCACACATTGGCCATGGCACTAAAATACAGATGCACACTCTCTACCCCTGCCAATACACAAACATACGTACTCACACACACTCACACACACACATCTTACTATGTACAACCCAGTCTGTTTTATACTGTCCATTTTGTACCAATACTCAGTTTTCCTCTTTGTACAAAAGACTCATGTACACAGAGGCTGAACAAACAAGTTAAAATCATAAATTAGTGACAATGCACCTGTTGTATGACAATACGTAACTTAACGTGTCAGATTTTGTAGGAATGTGTTAGTGTGACTCCTCTCAGACTTCCCTCTGTTTCTGTGTCAGTTTGAAGAAATTTAACAAGACTGTGGCAACAAGCTGTTAGCCCCCCGCTTCTAATGTTACATCCATAATTTAACGTAAACCCAGACATTGTGCTTTGTGGATTTCCTTCATGTTGAGCAGTGAACATGCTACAATACAATGATGATCTTTTACAAATGGAAGATCCCAATGGAAATTCTTATAATTTACTCACTCAAATAGAAAAAAAAAATCCAAATCTTTGTTTAGTGATGAATTATGGGCTAGAATTTCACTGCTGTAAATGACTACTGTTGGTTTAATCATGGAAAAGATAAGGCACACAATATTTTCACCCTTTAACAAAAAAATCTAATTCTACACCCAGAATTTTTTTTTTTTAACCAAAAATGTAGCAGGGACATTTCTGTTGTCTTTCAGATGTCATAAAGTCACAATGCCATTCCTAAAGGAAATATTTCAACATACTTTGTTTACGTTTATGGTTACCTTTCCTTCATGGTTGATTAGAGAGAAAAGAGGGAGGAGTCTTACCTCTGCTGTGGTGTACTGTGTGAGCCTGGCCCATGGGCCACAGCGACAGCTTCTCTTTAAATGTCCCCCTTTTTGTTTATCTTCAGCTTTCTGACAGCACTCGAGAGGCTTCAGCCCTGCTTCCCTGATCAGTCTCATCCCTTTAAGACTCCCTCCACCTTCAGCTCAGAGGGTGGATGAGTAGAGTGGAGTGAGATGCTGTACACTTGAAGCAAAATGGGTCCTTTTGGTGGTGTAAAATATAGTCTGTGAGTTCCTGCTAATGATAATCGCTTTACGATCATTTTGCCAGACTGGATGCAGGTGAGATATTTATGTCCTCGGAGGGAAAAAAAAGAAAGAAAAAGAAACATGGCGTTCAGCTTTCTCCCATATTTTTTTCTGTTGTCCGAGTGGGCAGGGCTCCTGTACGATTAGTCTTTTTCTCCAGGCCGACTCCTGCTGATCTCCGGATCAGGTCGGTAGACATCACTGATGGGAGTTCAAGGGTTAGGGTCCGGAGTTTATGGGGTCATAAGGTTCATAGTGGAGTGCTAGCGGCTGAGGGGGAGCTGGGGCAGCGACATGGCCTGGTGGGGGAGGCTCTGAGAGGTCAGCACAGAGAAGGGGTGACCTGGGGAACACACAAGCAGCACAAAAAAAGATTAAAAAAATAAGCCTGTAATCTTAAAATAAATCCACCTATTCAGCACATAATAGAAAAGTGCGACTCACTGTCAATGTACCCGTGCAGGGCCACCATGCGCGCCCGCTCAGGACTGCCAAAGGGGGAGTAATGCAGCTCATCGGGCAGGGACGAGGGTATCCTGGACTGGGGGTGACCTTGTGGACCCCCACTGTGCTGGGGCGTGTGCTTTTTGTGTCTTGCTCTGCAGTTTTGAAACCACACCTATGAAGACGCAATGTAACCAGACATCATGTAGCTATATGTTTTAATAGAAAATCTTGATGTAGTTTGAGGGCATGTTTTTAATCATAAACAAAAATGACAAGCAAAACTCTGTAAATATATAAATATCATACGATATGTACATACCTGAAGATATTATTGTTGGAATATTGACAACTAACAAAACCTGACATTTTCTCACAGCTGAATTAAGTCGTTGGTCTTTGCATATGGCTGCATGAGTCTATTTCCATACATTCAGCTACATAGTATAACACACAGTGGCTTATGTGTGGGTATGTGAGCACTGACCTGTATAACTCTCCTGCTGAGGCCTGTCATATCGGCTAGTTTCTGTAACGTCTGGGCGTCTGGGTTGTTGTCCTGGGCAAACTGAGCCTGCATGATCTGCACATTGAGACAGAATAGTATAAAAATCAGATGCTGGTAAATGTGGCAAACAAGTTGCTACTTGTATCCGAAACAAGTCTCGTGTCTGACCTGTAGCTGTTCTGCAGTGAAGGACGTTCGTGCCCTTTTGGCCGGTTTGGGTTGACTGTCTTGCTCTGTGGGAACTGCTCCTTCTAACGTGATGCCATTACCTAAAAAAACACACGTGAACTTTAAATTAATTTTGAGCAGCAACAGACATCCTGGTTAACATATTTAAAACACAAGACACTGGATCATAAAGAGCCCTATTTTTTTTGGAATCAGGAATAAACAGACCAGCTATAATAGATACCAATAATATAAATAATATTTGAAGTTAATTCAAGAAATGAGACATTAAAGGCCTAAATAATATATGAATGTGCAAAATAAATTATTTGAAATATACTAAAATGCATAAATCCTGTTTCAGAAGGAGACATTTGAGCAAACATCTGGACAACCACTGAGAAGAATTGCAGTACATTTCTGCCAGAACCACTACCCACCACTCTCCGCCGCTCGTTTGAGGTTCTCCACCATGGTGTCGTAGTGAATCCTGCACAGGACCTTCTCCTCCACCAAGCCAAACTCCTCTCCCGTGGACAGCTGCCTCTTACACGAGTAACACGCAAAACATGCCAAGTGGTATGCGTTTCCCCTCGCGCGCCGCACCCAGTCACTGGCATATATCTGCCGCCCACAGCGGGCACACTTAGTACCAAACCTACTGTGAGAGAGAGAAAAAGACACAAGAGAGGCAACAGGGAGGAACAGAATGAGGAATTATTAGTTTGTGGACGTAGTAAAAGAAACGTTTCAGGGAGAGAAAAGTGCAGCATCTTTTTAATCTTATCTTAGGGCCATTTTCAGGCAGTACACTCACAGATTTAAACATGTGCAGACGTCCTTTTCTTTAAAAGAAAGCTATAGTTTTTAAACTTGACGTTTTGGCAGAACTCAAAGGGTTTAAGGAAGAAACCTTGGAGGAGGATGTGGCCTTCAGAAAAGACTCCTAACTGCGGCTGCAAGCTGAGCCTTGAATGCAAACAAACCAACACCTGCAATTTCCTGGCTGATGCATGAAGACCCTGACATGTACACATGCTCCCACACAAACACAGACAGACACACACGCACGCACACACGCCAGGGAACAAACCAACACACGTAAGCCGGGGTGGTTTTACACACAGTGGAAGATGAAGAAAGACTTGGATGACATCACTCTCGATTGCCTCGCTGTAACTGATAGCAACAGTGAGATCAGGCAGCATATAAACTAAAACCACCTGACCTACTGTTCTGGGTGGGTTGGGGGGTTGGGTGGGTGTAGTGGGTAGGGGGAGCATAGAGGGGGAGAAGATGAGAGATAAATGAACAGAAAAAAAGAGAGAGAGAAAGGCTAGGATATCAACTTGTTGGGTCAGCTGGAAACAAGATATTAATGTCTGAAATAAACATGCTCTGCTGGTTGGAAATATTTGAATAGCTGTAAATGTGACTGAGGACAGAATGAGACAAATACAAGGGTGAAAGAGCAGAAGGGCAGAGTGGAACTGAGGGCTGCCATGGATTTAATTACACTAACATTCACGTTGTGTCATTTTTCTTACTGTCCACTAAATCCATGAAAGGAACAAGCCCAGTAATGCACAGTACACCTCCCCCTATATGTTTTGACTTCTCTCTGCTCTCGTGGCACTCAGCCAAAAATCCTTTTTTTTTTAAAAACAAAACAAAACAAGCCATAAGTACTTTAATTTTTCTTAAAAAGGCTAAATAATTTCCTAAATCAGCAGTGGTTTCCATAGTCCTCAAACATGAAAAAACTCCACATTTGTTATGGACTATTTACAGCTGTGGATTAATACACACTTGGTGTTCCTGGGAAATATTTACATTAGCAGGACAGTGTATGCAGAATTGACTCCTAATAAACTACAGTGCCAATGTTCATCGTAATTAAACAACACATGCAACAGTGTGACTCACTAATGTCTATTGTCTCTATGTCAGAGAGGAATAAGCTATATCAGACTTTGGCTACATACTTTTTTATTTGGCTAGTGGCTACATACTATACTTTTTTATTTGGCTACATACTTTTTTTATTAAAGTTACTAATCACCCAACTAATCAATGTATCCATAAAACCTCCAAAACATCAAACAAATTTCCTGTTTTACATGAAAATCAAAAGTGAACAAAGTCCACTTCATCTAAAGAGCACATCATGAGTGTAATGAGTGTGTAACGTTTTCAGTTTGACGTGGTTACGGTCAGGCTAAGAGCCATTGTTGGGATCAGCAGCTGCCAATTCTGGTGAAAGAGGCAGGATTTGTAAGCAGTCTGAGAAAGTGCTGCCTCAGGGGTAAAACTGGGGGCAAGAAGCATAAACAAGCACATTGTGGCAAATTGTACAGCCAGAATTATATATATTTACATCTGGCTTTAGCTCAAATTGAAAACATTTTCATGAACAGGCACTGACCCAGAAATCAAGGCCTAATGGCTGACTCAATATGTCTGACAATTTTACTAATACACATAACAATTCCCTCTTAAAGCTGCAGAGAAAATAGAGATGAAAACAAACAACGCACACACAAACACACTCTCTCTCACACAAACACGAGCAATATATTCAGATGAGCAGCGGTTGAAAGCTATGGAGGAGGCAAAAGGACTGGTGAGGGCATGGATCAGGATGAGAGGGGGTAGACGAGGAGAGAGGGGGGTAAGTGGCCGAGGCAGAGAGTTGTAGTGCTGAGGGATGTAGCGGAGTAAAGAGCGTCGATGGCGGGGAGAGAGCAAGATGACGGGGGTGCAGGAGAGCACGACGGCTGCCAAGTGAGTGGGTTTGGCAGCGCATCAGTGCACTCAAATCCACTCGATCTGGAATGAAAGCATACTATAGCCCTGACATCTCACTAGCTCGTAGCCCTCCTCGTGTTTGTGGGCTTGTTGGCCAGAGGTTTCATTTTCATATGCGGGAGAGAATATTTTGTTGTTCATTATTAAACGCCAACTGTCTGAGGATCTGCCTTGCATCTTGTTTGATTCTGCATCTGTCTGTTTGCAGGGTTCAGTGAAATATCTTGAATTAGTGCAACAGTTTCCATTTAAAAAAAAACTGATTATCAAATTCAGTAAAACATTAAAGCAGAGGGACAAAAAAGTCTTTGTGGTGACCTTGAAATGAAATTGGCTGAAATGGCACTTACAGAGAGCTTAAGTTGTCACAATTTAACCAACAAAAAAAAAAGCTCCTATAACCCCGTTAAAGCCACTTCGGAGACAAATGGACTCCATGGCTTTCCTGCACTGTATAATGTATGTATCGTTTGAGATTGTTATGGAGAATTCTTCCTCCGTTTCTACAGTAAAGAGGGAAAATATTGTGGAACATTGCGGCTAATCTAGCATGACAGCTTGTCAGTTTTGTGCTCCGAGACACAACCCAGAAAAGCTGCAAATCATCCCTTGTTTTAACCCCCTCCACCTCCATCTTCCTCTCCTCGGCCCGGGCCCCTCCCTCCTCCTCCTACTATGTCTTTTTTTAAATCTCATTTTGTCTTAGTACCAAAAACCTGGTGTTTATTTTGTAGCGCTGTCAATCCTCACGACCCCAGTATCACTCACAAGAGGGAAAATCCTACACCACAAAACTCCCTTTTGCCCCCAGACCTCTCTCTCCTATTTGCTCCCCATCTTTCGTCTAATCTTTACCCTCTTTTTTTTTTTTTAACAGTAATTCACCTGCTGCTGAGAGAGGGGCTTGAGGAGGTACACGTTTTTTGGATTATTCCTGATGTGCTGTGAGAATACACTAATCTCTATTAGATTTGTCCTGAGAGAGTTCTTGTTCGACAGTGCGGTTTAAAGGCACAAGGTTCACGTTAGGCCTATAGTATGGAAATATAAGACGGGAATGTGATCTAAATACTTTACAGACAACTTCTTGTAGCAGATTTAACCTATTATCAGGCTTTAAAATATTAACCCTGACTGAAAGAGACCTTTACATTTCTATTCTCTGCTCCTTGAGCTGGTAAAAATCCACTGCAGTAACTGAGAATACAGGCAATTTCCATTCAAACAAATAATCTATTTAAATACTTTGCCTGAGCTTTTCATTGAAATGTGTAGCATTGTGTGTCAGATGTGTGATTATAACCGTAATCGATTCAGTTCTTGATAAAAACTTAGGCTCTCTCTGCACTCGTCTTTGTTGCTATGGAAACCTAATCAGCTAAGCAGTGGTAGGTTGATGAATAATTACTATTACGATGAACACACACACACTCGCACTCATAAAAAGGTGCACACGTGCACACATCTCACCCACAAGGTTCCCTACATACATGGACTCTGGTTACAGTGTCAGTATCCCATGGTGCCCCTGATTAGTGCAGCAATGCTACTTCCTGTGTGGCCTGCAGCTCACGGCCAAGGATGAGTTTTTCTACGCAGCCGTCTGGGGGGGGGGGGGGGGTCAGGGGAGGAGGCTGATAAAGACATGGTTTGCATGTGTGTGTGTGTGTGTATGAAAGCAAGCCCCTGAGGCCTGACATGGGTTTAAGAGGCACAGCATGGGCTCTGTCCTGTGCCCCCTATCCTGAAATACTCCAACCCCCCACCTCCCAAACACACACACATGCACGCACGCACACACACACACACACACACACACACATATGTATATGGAGGGAAACCCGCTCTGATTTCCTGCTATTACGCCCCATTAAAGCAGCTGTCAGTCCAAAGCCAGATGATAGGCTGACACAGATGAGGAAATATCTCCAGAGGTTTGAAACCAGCCCAGAGGATCTGGACTCGCGCTGGTGTTTAACTTAGTTTGAATCTGGCTCTAAAGCCAGATTACAGTTTATATTTACAGAAGTAACCATTGTACGGGCCTCGGCCCTGCAGCAAAGACTCACCGTTACTGCAACATTTTTTAAATCACTTCTCATTTTCCAGAGTGACTTCCAAGGAGGTCTAATCTAAACCTACAAATATTATTATGCAAATGAGGAGCTTTGTCCACAGATTGGTACCATACTGAGAAGGAGAGGCAATATTTGAATTGAAAAACTGTCTCTATTAGTATCCAGACTGTCAGATCAAATGTATCATCACTTCCTTTGTCGTAGTCATTTTACAAGGCAGTTACAGTTGTTCCACTGAAAGGATGATTAAAGTTTCAGTGTATGAAAATCAACTGAAGTTCATACCATTGATATAATTACTGAATACTGAACAATAAGCAGCTAAGTATGAAGCTATATTGAGAGAGCAGGAACAGCACTCTCTATATCCATTTACACCAGTGACTCCACAGATTTAAATGTCCCATTTAACTGGTGTTATGTTTTGTCCTCCATTATAATTCTGTTTAATAAAAAAACTAATTTACTAAGTAGCTGGGGCATCAAAATTGATGCAACAGATAAAATTACAAAAACACTCACAAGGAACAGGTAAGAAAGTCAGAGTTAAATTAGCTTTAGCTGAGGCTTTCTGTGGCTGGCCAGCTAGCTTTAGTTAGCTGGATTTGTTTTGATTCTGTTTTATAGCAAATATTACATGTAATTTAAAAAAAAAATCGTCATTAAAAAAAACCTCAGTAGAAAGTTTTGCATGAACCTATGAAATCTGTAGTTTGTCTTTCATACAGAGCATTAGTTTAGAATTTGATGGTGAAAGTGCAAATCCTTATACTGATGAGTCAACATGAGCAGACATACATAACGCTTCCATTTTCAGACACGCTTTTAAATCACAATTACTGTATTTCATGTAATTACAGTGTAACTTCCCTGATGAGAATATAATATGTGACCCACTGACAGCTACGGCCTAACCACTCATTACCATTTTTGGAGCCCTAATGCCCTGACATATTTAAAGTGCACTCTGCATGTTAAATAACGGCTCACAGTCCACAGAGCAGAGTGAGTGAGGGCGGAAGGAACTTTGAAATGGAGACGGGTCAGGTAAAATATTATCCTGATCTGGCAGAGCAAAAACAAAAATCTCTTTTTGTGAAGAAATGTACAAAATGATTGACAGCTGCTGGACATAAATAAATAAACACACTTCTCGGTGTATGTGTGTGTGTATATGCAGGTTTTAAAATCTCTAAATGGAGGCAATGTGTACATGATATTTTTGCTAATATGTAAATGCTCCATATTCATGTTTTCATATTTAGGTATGTGCAACCATGTTTGTGCACATATCTGTCATAGTGGGAGTTTTTAAAAAAAAACTTTGGATAGGAGTCACATTCAGATCAGAAACATGCTGACCAGGCACTCGGGGCGATCTAATTGCTGGTCTGGAGGCCTGAGGGTCTGGGGTGGGGGACAACTAATTGCTGGTGATTATAAACCTCAGAGCGACGGCTTGGTGTCAGGTTTCCATCAGAGAAACACCAACGCTTACTCACAGTTAGAAGCACGTACTATACATGCATGCACACACACACACACACACACACACACACACACACACACACAAATAAGCACAAACGGGCATGTGTCCATACAATATTCACACACCAGCTCCAGGCTACTGAACAAAATGTTTAAATGCCGTTGCTGGTGTGTGAACCCCATTTAACCTCAGATACCACACACACACACACACACACACATATATTTTCATATCTTCTATGGACTTCTGTGGATGCAGTATGCACGTAAATGGGTCAAAAAACTGGAAAAAATACTAAAGCTATAACTAAATCTTTTGCAGCATCCAAACACAAGCAAAGTACAAGTGATGGTACATTCATTCTTTTACATAGAGTAATGCAACACAATCTCTCTCTCTCTCTCTCTCTCTCTCTCTCTCTCTCTCTCTCTCTCTCTCTAATGTAACACACCCGGGTATTTCTAAGGAAGACAACAACAGAACATTGCATTCCTCCCTATTGTGTGTGTGTGTGTGTGTGTGTGTATGTGTGTGAGTGCATGTGTGGATCTCTGTCCCCCTTTCTGTCTATACAACATAATATACATTTAGCCCTAAATCTGATGGCCTTTGCAGCAGCCTGTATCATCATTGTTACTGAAAATATTTATAGCCTAGATAGATTTAACTAGAGTATGAAGATAAAATATATATTGTATTGTTATTACTTTGTTTGATTTTGTTTCTTTTGAGTCTCTAAAAATGAACATGGATGCAACATTTTGAGTATTATAGGCTACATTATATTATTGTGAGAGCCCTCTATTGTCAGTGTTAACATGACGTAGGTCCATACTAGCCTATCCATAAAAAAGAGCAGAGTAGGGAGAAGGCATGACTTTGTTCTTGCACTGAACAGTGTGTTTATGTAAATGGTTGGACGCTAAATTGAGACAGCCACACACTCAAACGGGCATTTCCGGTGATTTCCGTTTGTTTCACGTGCCCCTCTGGAGGTGATCAGACGAGCACTGCACGCTTCGTGGCACGTGCGAGTGTGTGACGAGATTGTGAGCGAGCGCACACCGCAGTTTCTTAAGCGCACAGACATTTAGGAAAACTGTGATCATGCAGCGGAGGACAAATAAATAAAAGCCCAGATCACGAACACGAACCCAAGTATTGAAATAACGCTGCTTCAAATCTGATGTAAGGATAGGATAAAACATTCTGTGTGTGTGTGTGTGTGTGTGTGTGTGTGTGTGTGTGTGTGTGTGTGTGTGTGTGTGTGTGTGTGTGTGTGTGTGTGTGTTTTGGCTATAGCCATAATAAAGCTGTGGATCTTTCAGCTTGTTCGCTGTAGGTAGAGGCTTTTATTTTGTTACAGACTTTCAGTTTTTTGAAAAGCTCTTTCAAGAACGCATGAGGCAACCCGCATCCATCTCAAAGGGTGTGTGTTCAGTGTGTGGGAGAGAGAGAGGGAGAGAGAGAGAGAGGGTGGTGTGGAGAGGTGAGAGAGCCCTGTGTGTTGGCAGAGTGGTTGAAAACACGGTCATAAACTTACCCTACCTGAAATAATCCATTTTACAGAAGATCTCTTTGTTTTTGATGTAGCAGCTGCTGTGCTGACGTAGCGACGTCCTGCACACCGAGCACTCCAGACAGCGCACGTGCCAGATCAGGTTGTTCACCTGCGGAGAGACACCGAGCGTGTCAGACACACACAGAGACACACACACACACACACACAGATGAGGACTCACGCCGGTGCTGCTGAGTGACGACTTCTTGTCACTGTGAATCTTTCATATTAAAGTGTTAAGCCAATAAAAAACGCTCTGACGCTCATATTATGACCTCATATTAAATTTCCAGGTGATTCACATTTTTTTTCTCTTTTTATTTGACCTAATCATATTTTTTTAATGTATTATTACAAACAACATATTTTATATATTTATATTTTTTTTATAACGGACGCCCTAGGAGTTAACAATCATTAAGAGCTTCCTCCAATTCAACGTATCATTAATAGCCTATTTAATTTATATTAGAGACTTTGTTGTCTCTCTTCTCATAATTAGCATCTATATCATTAACATCATATTTCTCTAATCTCTCAAAGATATCATTTATTTTGTTTCAGAAGTGATTACTGCGGTTAATTTATCTTAAATAATATATTGTGTTTCTATTGAAAGGCACGTAGCTATTGTTATAGCCTATTGATAAGCTCTTAAACAAAGCATTTCAATTAGGCCTTAACCAACGTTTTCTGGTACCGAGTAAAATAATATTCATTTCTAATATTTTAGCATAAATAATAAAAAATAATAATATCCAACAGTAAATAATTGTGAGCGATGTGTTGGAAAACAGGAGATTCGTGAAGAAATGGCTGACATCAGTGTGGGGTTGTACCCAATATATATTTTTATGAAAACTAAAATAAGGTTAATAATATAAAGCCATGAATAATTGGGTCGTCTTCAAGATCAGTTACACAGTTATAAAAGGTCTAGACAGCGTAAAACAAATTACGTAACACGCATTCTTTTAGTCTTAGAATATGATTTTGTTAAAAATGTAACTTTTGACCATTGTGCTGCTAAATGAGCTGCTGATGGATGCATGCTAATTCATATAATAATAATCATTTCAATTTTTCTACCAAAGCGGAATTCATTGTGACCTCAATGTTTGTTTGTTTTTCAGTTTTGTAAGAAGTGATCACCTGCATATATATATTTAGGACTAGACTAAATTTATTTACAACATTAACCGGCGTGATACATCCACGCAGAAAAATAGGGCTAATTAATTTACCAGTAAGGATAACAAAAATAATAGGTAAGTGTTACACACTAAACATTCCCATGTAGAATATGATGTAAGATTACATGTCGTCAATCGTTTATTTAGTTATTTACAGTTTGTAAAAAAACAAACAAAAAAAAAACAACAACTAATAATTCCTTAGTTGTATCTAAAAAGCTGTAAGGATATATGCAAATAATCCTAATAGATTATATCGAAATACGCCTTTAACCTTTAAAAAACTAATTATTTTCAGTGTTATTAGGGCTAATTTAATCTTAAAAATCATTTTCTATTTACGTAAGATGAATGTTTATTTTACCCACAATTATCTTAAATACTAGAATAAAAACGATCGTCTCGACCATTAACCTCCCTGTTCTCCTCCGTCCTGCAGGCTGAGGGTCTGAGGGTCTGATAATGGACTAATGATCCTCTCACTTCCTGACAAACACACCTTGGCCTATCTGCGCGCGAGCAGAGACTGATAAGCACGCGAGCGCACGCGACAAGACGGGGCAGATTGAAACTGAGGCAGAAACACTAAAAACCCAAACATCCCTGTTGTGTCTGCGGTCTCTGCTGAAGCCTCTCTGCCGCTTTACTGAGTTTCCCTTTTTTTTTTTTTTTTACAACGGCGACAACACCAGCTAAATTTAGACACTGGTTCTCTAAAGGCTCCAGTGTTTTGTTTTTATTCATCTGACAGCCATAAAATAATTATATAACATAAATCGTGGCTGGATTATAAAATATAGAATCTCTTTTTACACTGGCTGCGTTTTGTTGATATTATAGACACTGATATGTTTGGAGAAATTCTCTCCTCTTCAGTTTTGCAGTTTTATTTATTCTCACGGTCCAACAGTCAGATTTTAATGTAGTCCAGGTTTTTCTCTCCAGTCCTGTAAATGAGCGTAAAAGCACAACAGGCCCGTCCAAACCAAAACAGGAGCAGGATCGACCCGGTTCCCTCCCTATCGCCCTATAGCTCGCTCCTGCGCGTCTCACTGTCTGGTCAGATCAGCGCCAACGTTAAAAACACAGTCAACAAAACAGGCTACGCGGAGGAAAATCTTTCTGCCTGATCAGTCTCTCATCGGCCTCTCACCTTCAGCAGGTATCTGTCCAGGATCTCCAGACCGCAGCTGGCGCACATGTTCTTCCCGGTGGACGGCACCGAGCTGGTGGTGGAGGTGGGCGAGCACACGGAGGGGGTGGACGGGGTGCTGGGGGACGAGCGAGTGTCCTCCCGCTCCATGTTGGACCGCTGCGACTCTCCGTCCGAGTGAGACTGCAAGAGGGGGGGGGGGGGACACATCAGCAGTTAACACACACACACACCACACACACACTCAGAGAAACCAGAACCTCATCCACACACAGCACCAGTGTGCACATGTCGCCATTTTTCACCATTTTATTCACACTTGAAATGATATCTTAATAACTCCGTATCCATACGCGCCATGGATGCGCACCGGGGGGTCACACTGCTGGTTCCATGTTGCGCGTAAATAATCCATCAAATATTATAAAGCATAAATAAGCATTAAAAGCTTCTCACCATTGTCGTGTGTTTCGAGTCCACACTGCAGCGCGAGGCTCCCGGTGTGCTCTGATGCTCCGTAGAGATCACCTACAAGACAGCGGTCAGTGAACGGCAAGTCTTCATCACTGCTCCCGTCTCATCTAAATCCTCGGGAGACATTTGAAGACAGGCTCTCGAAGGCTACCCCTATATAAAGTAGTCCTGACAATAAAGCCCCGGCTAAAACTGTTAAATGGGGCCCCCGCAACAAAAGGCACATTTTAATGAAGCTATTTCAATTTGGATTGATTTTTCCCTGCCCTTAACCCATGCCTCTCAGAATAATAGTATTTTCCTCGCAATCCAGGACACGAGAGTGGAGGAGGAGGAGGAGGGGAGGGGGAGAGAGGGGGGAGAGAAAAAACTACCTGTAATTACAAATAGCTTGAAACGCAGTGGATAAGAGGGACGCGGAGTGTCAATTTCAACTGTCAATCAGAAAAAGGCAACGGGTCACCCAAAGAATTGCAAATTTGATTTTTAATGGCTGTAATTAAAATCTAATTCTTCTCGGGGCGAATTGGCAGCGCTCGAGAGGCTCGCGGACCGCAAATCACGCTATTCATAACAGAGAGGCGCGCGTGCCTCTTCACGGCGGCTGGCGCGTGCAGCTGATCCCAGTACACAAGCAAGTGATTCTTGTGACATCACGGGGAGGACAAAAACAAAACTCTCACACACACACACTCACTCCCCCCCACACACACATACACGTACACGTATACACACACAATCACGCTTTAAACTGCAGCAACAGCGAGCTGCGTTGAAAAGAAACAGGACAAACCAAATGTTACTGGATGGAAAAGACACATTGACGCGGCAGCCACTTATTGCATCGTTACAACACAAAATGCTAGAGGATATCACACACACAAGAAAAAGCCAATTCAGTCCTATAACTAAAACAGCAAAGGCCCAAACAGCGCGTAAACACGCTACGTTTCCATTTGGAAGTTTTTACGCACAGAGCTGCAGCAGCTTATGACAAGTGTTTCCAAAGTGTCAGTCAGTACCTGCTTCGTGGGAATTCCGTCGGACAGAATCTTATTTCCCTCTGAGAGAGGGGACAAAACTTCATTTTTCCAGTACATGAACCCCTCTCTGCGGTCTCACAGCAGCGTACAGTGTCTCCAAACTCGGTGCGTGGAATCAGGGGAAGCAGAGTCGGCGATGGGCGTCAGAACTTGTACCATCCGTACCATTCATGGATTCTGGTGCAGCCTGCAAAATGAAAAGCGTACGGGCTCTATGTTTTTTTTGTTGCTTTTTTCGTTTTTTTTTAAAACACACACTGCTCTGTGTGCGCGTGTGTGTGTGTGCGCGCGCGATGCGTCTGACTACTTCCACTCTCACACACAACACTAGAAAAAGTTTGGAAGCTCTGTAGAGACGAGGAGTCGCTCGCTGCTCCTCAGAGAGCCTTATTTAGAACAGAAAGATTTCTTCCTTTCCCCGTTCCTTTCGCCCCCCTCCTCCTCTCCCTCCTCCTCCTCCTCCTCCTCCTCCTCTTCTCTCTCTCCCTCCCTCTCCACTTTTGGGAAGGAGTCTGACTACAGGAAGTGAATCAAATTGAGGGGCTGGCAGCTTTTACTCCGAGGCTTCATAGGTGCAGCGGGAGGCTGCAGGAGGCTGCAAAAGGACGACGAGAGCGCAGCAGAAAGAGAAGCAGGAGCAGCGTGTCCGCGCGGAGCTGCAGTGAAAGTTTGCGCGGCTCTCGGGGGCCTGGCTTCTAAAAAGTTAAAGGAGGAGGGGGAGGGAGGGGGGGCGAGGGAAGAGTTTCATATGCGTGAGAAGGGTGGACATAGTTTGGACAGAAACTTAGCTCAGACTCTTGGCTGGTGTATGTTTGATATCTCAGGCATGTGCAGCGGCTGCCAGAAGGAGGAGGGGGGGGGGGCGATTGGAGTTTATTTGCTACTAGAAATATACAACTGGTGCTGAGTGTGGAAGCAATAATTAACATAGATACTCACGAACAAATAGACCTTCAGTTTCATTACCAAGAGTTAGATTTAGTGCAGCAGCTGGAAGAGAAAATAAAGATCATTGAAAATACAACAGAGAAACAATCATCTTAGATTTATACAAATTTAATTGGGTAAAATAAAATGAAATGAAATAAAATAAGTCAGTTTTCATGGTGTAATCATTTGCTATCTTATTTCAGTTCCATGTAGCCTATCATAATAATTTTGGTTCTATTTTGCAGAATTAAAAAGCTAATTGTTTTTCTTTCGTTTTTAGACTCAAGTCAAATATACTGAAATTCTGCAAACACATCATGTGTAGGCTACATCCGCATATTTACACCGTGCAAGGCAGAGCAACAACAATTATACAAAAATATAGCATATTGTTTTATTATATTATTCGATGTATAAATTCAAATTTCAAATTTTCGATGTATATCTTTTGACACCATTGTGAAATGTTTTTTTTAGTAATGTATGCAAACGGTTAGGCCTGGTGGAGCAAATGCAGATGAAACAGAAAGTCTCGGGGTCGTTTGACCAAAGGGAAGCCGGGTAATTACAGGATGTGTATGAGCCCACACACCGGTTTGGATCGATGTGTCAATCATTAGGGTTTTCCACCAGGATTCCCTGAAAATCTAGAGTTCAGAAAGCATCCTATCAAAAATAAAGCATGACCGACAAAAAACAATAAACGTCATTATTCTAGAGAAATGAGTAAAATATATTTTTTTTTAACGAATAGGCTTTTTATTAAAAAACAGATAAATACATACATGGAGGAGAGACCATTCTGCTGACATGAGGAATATTTGGGGGGTGATTTCACAACAACAAAGAAATAATAATTTAAAAAAGGGTGATGTCGAGAGGTAGGATTTGATTTCTTCAGTGCGATCGAAATTCTGCTTTTTCACCTGATCCAGCGATTCTACTAAACTCTGTCCCTGTTGTGACGTGGTCTGCACTAATATACGAGTTCAATATTCTCTGTAAACACTGGCTCTGCAGAGCTTTGGTTCTTCACGCCAACAAATTCACTCTTCACTTCTCCAAAATATTCTGCCTCTTTTATGCCTTGAAAATGTTGTTGTTGTTTTTTGATACAGCTTCACACAAGTCAGATCGTATTGAAGAGCACTGACAACACAGAAATCAAGAACAACTTTACATTTTAAAAATGTTTTTCCACATTGACCTCATATACAAAAAGCCCGACAGAATATCCAAATTATTCACAAAAAAATAATTAAAAAAATTCAATATTCAATATATTTTGGGGTTAAAAAGTAAAAAGTGGGATTATCAGTTTGTACAGGAAATATTGTGGTGTTTCTCTGTGGTTCTTTACGTCCTTTTTTTTTTTATCCCTGCATTATTGTTATTATCCTAATGAATCATCTGCCATTAATGAAATGCAGCTGTTTTACCTTTCCTAACAACCACTTCCATGTTGTTAACAACTTCTATGAAAGCATTGTATAAAATGTCATAAAACCACACATTGCAGATGAGATATTTAATTACTTTTAATTGAAAAATGAAAATAAAGACAGTGTGGCAAGATAAATAGCACACTCTGCGCACACCACACCAAAGTCAGTCAAAAGAATTTGACCACAGTCGTATAAAAATTGGATCCAGGGGAAAAAAGGAAGCAAACTTCTAGGAAAATAACAAGGAACTTCAAACAAAATCCTGAAGCTTACACTGAGTGTCGCTGAGTGGCTTGTGACTTATCTTTTCAACTCCATTCATACAAACCTGTTATAGATCTTTTTATTTCTCCCTCTTCATTGGCATCTTGAATAAAGACAAATACTGAAAACTAAAGGCCCACAAAAAAAAATTCTCTCTCTCTTTTAAATAGCATGATCTGAAAGTAAAAACACATGTCAAACACAATAAGAACCTCTGCATTTAGACTCTTTAAGAACATTTCTCTGCCCTTATGGCAACCGAACATCACATGACTCACCTCTGTGTGATTCACCTGCATTAAATATCTTGCAGAGGTGAGGGAGCAGACTGACGTGGGACACAACCTGCACAGGAGTTTGGTATGGGCCAGTTTTCAGACTAAACAATACAAAATGATACTGTAGCCCCCCAAAAAAATGACTACACCACTTTCAGTCCTTGTCCATACGTGGTTGATGTGATCAATCCCAAAAGTGTCTTGAAAAGTATCTTTGAATGACTTCAAAAAAATCTTTTACTCCCAGATAAAGTCTGTATAGAATCTAGTATAGAGTCTGTTTGTGTGTAGGTGGGGGCTGAGGTGTGGTAAATGGCAGAGGGGGGTTGTGGGGGATCTCCAGATTGAGCAGGAGGATGGGGTCATCTCCTAAACTTGCGGAAGGGCCTGCTCTGGTTATTGTGGTGTGATTTAGAGTAGGGCTCCCAGCGTTTCCTCTCTGGCGGTTTGTTGTAAACGTAGGCCGACGGACCCGAGTAGTTATCATCTGGATTCTCCTCCATCATCTGGAGCTTGGCCTCGATGGCGCGGATTTTTGCACTCGTACTAGAGGGGGGAAAAATACGGAGAGAGAGGAGATGTGAGGAGGGAAAAATACCAGTGTCTGTGCCGACGGTGAGAGAAGGACCGAGTGATGGACAGATCTCAGCTCGGGCTGAAGGGGAAAAGAAGAGGAGTTAGAAGTGCTCTTAGTATTAGTAGAGATAAATGAAGGGAAAAAAAGAAACGAGTACGAGCAAAAAAGATTACCCGTTGTGCTTCGTGAAAAACAGTGGAAAATCTGTATTTAAATAGTGGAACAGAAGTTGAAGGAGCGAGTGAGAGGAGGCTGCGAGGAAAATGACGGTGCAAGCTGAGAGGAAGAGCGGCGAACGAGGGAGCGAGTGAATGTGTGTGAGTGAGGGGAAAGGGAACATCTAGAGGTGGCATCAGGGAAAAGCAGGAAGCGAGTGTTTATATTTCCTCTCTTGTGCTGTGTGGAGCGAGTGATTTTCAAGTTTACACTAGAATCCAAGTGTGCAGTCTGTTCCTGCAGAAGAACCCCCGTCAGCCCCGCGGTTTGCTCCGCGCACTGGATTGTTACGGCCAGAGTTGACACTGGGAGCACAAGAGGCCCTTTACTGACTGAACAGTGCTCCCATTCGACTGATGCACTTACTGGTGTGCATATGCGAATGTTAGGGGGTTTGCAAAGTGTAGCCACAATAATGGAACGTGTGATCATTTTTTTGCTATGACAGAACTTCAACACTTCCACCCAGACGTCTCCAGGAACGAAGTGTTGGTCAAAGATGAACTCGGCTTGAACTGAGGTTTGTGGTGAAAGCGACAAACCCACAAGCTTCTCCTGTAATAATTCCAGGACCGAGCTTGAGTGGGGACGGAGAAAAGTGTGACAGGTTAATTAAGGTGTCAGGATGCTCAAGAGGAGCTTGTTTGTGCTTCAGTGCCCGTGGCTGGTCAGAGGATACAATAATTGCTCTCATGGGAATAAGGGTACAGGCTTTTAGGCAGTGTTCCCTGAAAGGCATTTATGGCTCATGAAAAATACAAACTTCAGAGGAAAAGTTCAAACCCCCATGAACTTTCTCACATTCGTGCACCTGGTAAAATTGCTGCGTAATCTGAATTTGAATGTTGAATTGTCAGTTTTATAAACTTACAATCATGAAGGTTTTGCGTGAGGGGCTTTCAGATGCTGTTTGACGATCAAACACAGCTTTATTTTCTTTAACGCCTCTGACCACATCTGTGAGCGTCAGTGGCACAGGCGGTAGAGCGGGTCGACCAATAGTCAGAGAGTTGGCGGTTCTAATCCCGCTCTGTCCCAGTCTCCTTGGGCAAGACACCTTACCCACCTTGCCTCATTTTAATGCGTATGACCACCACCGGTGTGAATGTTTATGAACGAATAATGGTTTCCTAAAAGTGCTTTGGGTGTTGGGAAAAAGCGCTATATAAATGTAAGCCATTATTATTATTATTATTATTACATCTGAGCAATCTTAGCTGACAGTTTTAAGTTCCCACTACAATGTGATGCTGTCATATTCAGATTTACTCACTGTGAAGATTGTTTTACAGTAGGTTTTGGGTGTAAAAGCTACAGGCTCAAATGTGGCTGTTTTAAGGTGGAGAGGAGGGAAAATACTGAAGGTGCAACACGTAGTTTAATGCTTCATTGGAGGTATGATGCTGTGTGTGTGTTTTGTACCAACCTGAGGTGATTGGCTGTTACGGGTCCTTCCTCTGCTGCACCGCTGCACGACGGCTCCAGGCTCGGAGGCATCGTCTTGTCGTTTCGGAAACCTTCAAACCTCTACAGGTGATACACATGGGCCAAAACCAAAAAATAAAAACAATGATCCACACAAAGAGTGGTGGACAGACAGATGACACAGAGAGAGACAGACAAAGGGGTAAAATAAGAGATACAACAGAGACAAGTGGATAGTAACAGGGTAAACAGAAGCAGAGAGCCACTGGGACATCGACCTCTGACTTATTCACATCTAGTATCTTGTATCCAGATATTATAGAACAAAAACATGGGCATCGCTTATATTTCTGAGCCAGGGCTTGTGTCTGTCGTAAATACACTGTCAAGAAGGTTCTGTGTGACATCTGTATTTAGTTGCAACTAAACACAGGTTTAGCGCCAAGTTTAAATAAGACCAATCGCAGCAGAGAAAGAAGCAGACAAAGTATACGAAAGCATCAAGAACATCAGGCCTCATAATAAATACTGACAGCAGCTCTCTGGAGAGCCAACTCCAGCTTCTTCCCACAAAGTTGAACATTATTAAACTGTAGCATTGATTTTGTTTGTGTCTGGTCAAACAGACAGAAACCAAACAGGGCCGTGCCTCCAGCTCACGTTCACACCCTAAGGCATGAGGGAGGATAAAAGTGGGAGCAGCTGAAGAGCAACAACCAGCGTCTGCACTCATTCTTTTCACAACCACCTTCCAAACATCTCCACCAGCCAACACTGAATTCTTGAAACCTGTGGAGAAAGAAAAAACAAAGACAAAAAACAAAAAAAACGGTCACATGATGGGTATGAGAGAGAGAGAGAAAGAGAGAGGGAGAGACCCCAGCGTCTGGTGCAGCAGCAGCCATTGGCAGGAGTGTGATGCTAAGAAACCATCTGACAGTGTTGCAGCTGGTGGACGTGACACTGAACCAAATGAAGTTGCATAGAGTTACGTACATATATGTACAGAAGCACACACACCATCTTGCATTGTGTACCAAGAAATAAATAACATGTATAGCCATTAGCCAAGAATAGGTTGAAAACAATGACCATTCCACCAGCCAGGACCCTTCCCTTCCACCTATTTCTACAGGCATGTAGCTGGAATGTAGAAAAATGACCCAACTGCTGCACTTCAGATTTTAAATAGCCTGCACTACAAAACTATACGTCTTTAACATGAAAGAGGGTTGTGGGCTAAATTATGAATACTGCCACAGGAATGTTTGGCTTAAAGCCCAATGTGACTAGCACTGCAAAAAAAAGATTGACTATTCTGCTCATTATTTATTCCAATGAATCAATTCATCTTTTGTTCTTTGGAGTGTCAGAAAATTGTGAGAATTTTCCCAAATCCAATTTTGGCTGATTTAGATTACTTGGTTTATCTGATCAAAAATGTACAATTACTATACTTATTTACTTTACTTTTGTAGTACTTCTACTTAAATCATAGTTTTTGTCTAATTATCTTAAAAAATGCTTAAACTATTAATGGATTAACAAAAATAATGAATGTTCTGTCAAATGACTAATCAAGCGATCAACTATTTACTTCATCTCTAATTGTGACATACACAATTGGTTAAACTCCGTAATGATAAATATAAAACAATACTGTAATGAGTTGAGACACAATTGTTAAAGTGTTGAAATGGTAGATTTGGAAATCTATGGATGTTTGTAAAAAGTTGGACCAAACACTTCAATATTTAAACGTTCATCAGTGCGATTTCCTCCCTTTCAAAGCGATGTAATAAAGTCAAGATGTACGCCTGGAAATCCGACAACCAGCTCCGCGCCAACTGTCTCTGACTCACTTATCCCGACATGTCACTTCTCTCTCACTGAGAGTCAGTGAGGACAGGCGCGCTGAGAATTAAAATATCACATTCAGCTGAACATGGGCTGGCCCCACTGGTGGAAAATTGTTCAGATCTTACTGGTATAATAATAATACAGATTACACTGTAAAAAAAAAAACTACTACATAGTATCTCCATCATCAGGAGCATCAGGACAGCAGCACATCCAGCTACAAGGCTCTGTTGTAATAGTAACCCTATTTCATTGGGTACCTTCTACAGGAAGAGGTTTTGGAAAATACAGCAAGTTGTTTAACTGTCAGTCTAAGCTTTACATCCTTTGATACTTAACAATGACACAATAGATTCTGATGCATCTCGCCCTTCATCTCTGTCCAAGAAACGACACCTGACTGATGCACTTCTGTCACATCAGCCTGTGCATGATGCTGTTGTGCCCCAGTAGACAGCAGCTCTTACAAGTGAGTCACTTTGCCTAAGACTGAGATGTTGATAGGCTGCTACAAATGTTATGCATACTTGCCTTATGTCACACACTTGGAAAGATGCATTTTTTAATAAAACATGCAAGATGCATCAAAAGAAAGCCTAGGAAAACTGAATTCATACTAGAAATGAGATGAGGTCATTGGCAAGTGTGAGGGAACAACATGAGGAAGGTGCTGACACTGAATTAACAAGTGAAAACTCATTTTTTGTATTTAAGCCACGGAGTGATGTAGAGAGACTGGTATTAATGGAACATTTGGGGATATAAACAGCTAAGATTGAAGTTTATAACAGCATCAGTAACCAGAGAAACTATTTTTGGTCGGGCTGATTGACTGAATCCAGCTCCAATGAATCTGCTAGCAGATTTATCCTACAACGTGTTGCCTGAGAGGCGGCAGCATTGACCTTGACCTCACTCTACTATGTGTTTGTGTGTATGTGTGTGTGTAGGGCGTGATTCGTCTCTATACAGGATATCCCTTCACCCATTGCCAGTAGGCTGTCCATTGTTAAGAGACAGGCATAAGCTGTGCTGGGATCCCACTGCCCTGCGTGTACTGACTACTGCAGTAGTAATGTGAAAATGAAAACCAACAGATGCTTTTCATAGTTTACCAGTGGGACCAGTGCCAGCACGGTTTATCTCAAGAATATTGATTATTTTTATCTACAAGTTTTATTCGAGTTTCTTCCAGTGACTACAGAGACTACTACTTGACTTTTCTTTTTAAATCTCTCAAAGTCAATTTCATTATTTTTCTTATGCACAGATATAATATATATATTTAGTTAGATAGCGGACACACCATACACTGCAGCTGCAATCAGTGTCATTAACACATTTCTATGTTCTTTAATCCACTGAACAATGAGGATTATTAAATACAATATAATTATTATTATATAATGGAACAGGCTTTTGATACTCACCCTCACCTGTGCATGCGCCCAGCGCACGACCAGCTTCTTGGACAGAGCTAGTTTCCCATTTAAACACTGGATTGCCCTTTCTGCCTCCTGCCGACATTCACAGAGAGGAAAAGACAAACAGATTTTTTTTTTTTACAGTTATGATTAAAATCAGGCTTGGTGATTACACTCCAGTCATTAAATCATTAGTCTTCACAACAGAGCGGTGGCAGAAACAATAATAGATGATGATGGACCTCACTCAGCCTGACGTGCATGCATGTGCGTCGTTTTATCTCATCAAATGAGCAAGTGGCTTTGATGCTAAATTACATTAATGAAGTACTTCTATCTGTGTGTGTGAGAGTCTAAGTGTGTGCGAGTGTGTAAGATAAACACACACTTCCTCTGTAAAGTCCTTTTGGGAGGGCTTCATATCCCACTGATGGACACTAGCTGTGAAACTAGATGTTTATCATGATCCCCAGGCTCACTCCAAAACAAATACTGCCCGCTGAACCTGTGCAGCTCAGCGGACTCCTTTGAAGTCCTATTTTTTTTTTTAAATATAGTTCACTTCAAAAAGACAAACAATCCAGTCCTGACTGCTGCATGACTTCTCATAAAGTTTGTAGGGCCAGTGTAGTACAGGAGGCAGTACTTCTTCTCAATGAAGCTACAGTACTTGATTTGATAGAATCAATGTCGTCATACAACAGTGCATGAATGCAAAATTTGTATTGGTCTTATATTAATAATAATATTCCCAACAATGCTTGACAGTTTGTAGAATTTGAATTTTTTTATTAAAATTACAATTATTGTTGACAAAAGTTAAACTTTTTTTATTTGTACTAAATGTGTTGTTTTGTATTTAAAAAGTGCGTCATCTTGCATGTACCTCTCTGGTGCAGAAGTTGACAAAGCAGTAGCCGCGCGGCTGTCCCTCTAAAGGCCCAGACTTATGGAACAGGAAGTCAAACTGTTTCACTTTGCCAAACTTCTCCAACAACTTCACCAGGTGATATCTGCAGAGGGAGAAGTCATGTGACAGAAAGCAAAAAGTAATCTAAGATTAGGACAGAAAACAGACAAATAATGAGACAAATGTAGGCTGAGCTTTTTAATATAATGTATAGCTCCATTATTATGATAAACAACATATACTCGGCCGCATAGATCTGTTCCACACTGTATTTGCTGCCCAACGGTCTGCGAATGTGTCAAGTGGGGCTAATGAGAATGACAGCCTTTTCTCCCTGACACCTTTTTAGCAGCAGGCCAGCTGGTGAGGCAGGCCAGTGATAGTAAATCTCTTATTGAGACAATGCTGAGGATACAGTAGCAGGACAATGAGGGAATAAAACAGAGGAAGCCTCAAATCCCCCCTGAGTGTCGAGCTCTGCACAAACAACCTCCACTGGCTGTGTGGACCTGCCTGGGACTGTTAGAGTGCAAATGAACATAGATATGTGGTCACCCAACAGATATGCAGTGTGTGTGTTCGTGTGAGTCTGTGTGTGCGTGCGCGTGTGTGTGTACGCGTAACTGACCGTTAGCTGCCATGGGAAAAAAAACATTTCTTGTGATGGTGTGAGTTGAGCAATGAGTTCAGATCAGAGTCGTGTGTGCAGACTATATTTGCTGTATTACTATGTTGCTGCTGGTTTATGTAAATAACCAGGTGCTGGTGGCATGTTTCCAACACATGTGGAGCAGCAGGTGCTTCACTCTCAAAGTTATTGTGCATGAAATGATAACAATATGCAATGTATGTATGTATAAATATTCAACTTTAACTGTGTGTGTGTGTGTGTGTGTGTGTGTGTGTGTGTGTGTGTAACCAGGACACTGAACCTGAAGCAGCTAAATCAGTGTTTTTCAACCTTGGGGTCGGGACCCCATGTGGAGTCGCCTGGAATTCAAATGGGGTCGCCTGAAATCTTGAGTAATTGATAAAAATTACTGATAAAAATATATTTTTTAACCAATTACTATTCTTTTTAAAATTATGATTAAAAACATCATACCCAATCTTAAACAACTGTATTCTATACTTTCACTTACTCGAATATAAATCAAGTTCAAATAAAATGCAGCATATACAAATATCTGATATTATATCCGACGCACACAGGAGGTTGGAGCCATGTATGGCATTCATGCAATTGTGTCTACTAGTTCTTTGGCATTTTCAGTTGTTTTGTTTTTTCTCACTACAGCCATTTTTTTTTTTTAAACTCGGTAACACTTTACTTGAATACGGGTTCATAAAATTGACATAACACTGTCATAACCATGACATAACACCTGTCATAAACATCACTGAATACTTATGACAGTTGTTGTTAAGTGTCATTCGGTAAGTTATGTCACTTTTGATGCAAAGTTGACATTGTTTGCGATGTACTTGTTATGAGAACTTGACATGATTAAAACATTTTGGCAATTAGGTCTGCTATGATAGGTTATGTCGTCTTTATGTCAAGTTGTCAGAACAAAAACATCTCAAACAATGTCAACTTTGCATCAAAAGTGACATAACTTACCGAATGACACTTAACGACAGCTGTCATAAGTATTCAATGATGTTTATGACAGGTGTTATGTCATGGTTATGACAGTATTATGTCCATCTTATGAACCCGTATTCAAGTAAAGTGTTACCAAAAACTCAATAAATAACTATTTGAAATAAAAATATCTCAGCTGGCGCACCTTGATTGACAAGTCTATGGCAACCTCGCGATCACATGACTGCACGTGATTGCGGGGTCGCCAGAAATTTGTGATGTCAAAATGGGGTCACGAGCCAAAAAAGGTTGGGAACCACTGAGCTAAATGTAATATTTTGGAATTTATTTATTTACACCTGTGCCTTTCCTGCAGTGAAATATCAAAATATCATGTTGAAAATTGAAACTGCACCAAAAAAACAAACAAAACAAACAAGCATTTTCCTGTGTTGTTGTTTGTGTGACTGTTCAGGCCCCAGAATGACGCCAGGTGTTTTGTATAACTGTCCAAGAGGAATTAATAATTGTGCCCTTATATTGTTCAGCTGATTGTTATTTAGAATCCTGTAGTGGTGTGTGTGTGTCTCGCCACAAAGTAAAGTGAATGACGTTAATGTGCAAGCGTGCACTCCTATGTGTGAATGGGACGCTGAGGGTGACGTGTGGGTTTAAGCTACAGGTTGTACTAATGTCTTCCACCCCTCTACGACTCCCTGGAGGATTTTAGGCCGAGGAGAATTTCTGCTTTTCCCAGACAACACCCTAAAGTCCCCTATGTGAAGGTGGTCTTTTCCTGCACTGAGCTGATTTCAAACAGGAAAGCTTGTGCTAAAATAAAGTTTACCATATTACTTATAGAAACTCTCTGCACTACTGTACTCAAATAATTTGCCTTTACATTTTGTGCACCCATGAACTTTCAAAAGGCATTCATCTAAGCCAAATACAACTAAGATGCTTTTTTAAAAGAATTAACCCTTTTAATACTATGATATATGCAAATAAATATATACATATATAAATGGAAGAGCGATTCGGTGCCAAACGCTCTAAGAACATTTTTGGACGCCGGTGGACTGGGCTACAATGGGCCGCTCCTCCTGGGGGCTGTAAAATCCACCGGAGGAAGAGGAGGAGAAGGGGGGGGGGGGGGTAAGGAAAGGGAGGGAAAGGTTGGGGAGAGGGAGGGTAAAGTTCAGAGAGGGGATGTTGACGGCAAGGTGAAAGGTGGAGGAAGGGGGGGGTGCAAAAGAAGAGAGGAGGTGAGAAGCCAGGTAGGAGAGATACATGAGCTAGGAAGCACAGAAGAGGAAGGAAGGAAAAGGGAGAAGGGCCAAAAGATTTGGTCCAGAAAAGTGCAGGTCAGAGGGGAAGAAGAGACAGAAGGAAGGGACGTGGTCGTGGGTGGGGGGTGCTCTAACTAACTGAACCTTTACATCTTCTATGTAAAGCAAAGCCTCCGCTCTGAGTCTGATGACGGTTACAAGTGCTTTCATAAAAAATTCTGACAACTTCCAGATACAACACAAGTTAAAATGTAGCAAGAGGGCCGGAGAGAGAGAGAACAAAGAGGAAGGAGGTGATGGATCACCACTAATGAGAAATTCCCTCTTTGAGCAGCCAAAGGCACAAAAGCATGAATAAGTGGTGAAAACTGGGGTTTCACCTGCTCTGTGAGAACAGGGATGTCTGTCTCAGCTGTGTGAGGAGATGGAGAGAAGAGTTACAAACTAGTGACTGATCTCTGGTCCTTTGACAGCTTTACATCAGTTGCTGAAGGGGATGAAAAGTCTTCTCAGGAGAGAGTTGCACAGAGAAAACAAAAGGAAGATGAAGGAACAAAGATTTTTTTCCAAAATCAAGGGCTTGGAATACATTTTCTCCAGGTCGAACCCAGCCTGTCATCTGGAACCAGGATGCTCCGTGGATGGAGATCTGATACTGCTAGTGACTGGCTGAAAACAAATGTAATGTACTGTAATGTGAGCTGCAATTCTCTCTTTGTTAAACAGGATATTATGAAAATGTGTATTGGATTTTTGTTAAATTAATGATCAGTATCAAAGTGAAGTCTGACCAGAGAACAGCAAAAATGAAAATGAAAGTGCTGCCTCTTTATCGCATCACATCCTAATTGATCTAATGCTTCACCAATTGCTTGACCAACCTCCTTTGCTAACACTGCCTTATACTACTGCTACCACCACTATGTTATTCCAAATAACTGCATATATAAAAGCAATATCAATATTTCTCTTAGGAAAAAACTCACTGTTGACACACGTAAAAATCCATCAGTCATATTAATCAACTCTTCATACTAATTTGTTTTGCACAAAATCTATCTTGCACAATAAACAATATTTACTATTCACTTAATATATTTATTTTGAAAGCAGTGTGTGTTGTGCAACGTATTTGCGTCATGTATTCATAATGTCCTCCTTGACTTTAAGGTCCACATTCCTCCGTTGCACTGAGCTTTGGTTTGGTGTACCGGGACAAACAGAGGGAGTACTGCGTATGCTATCCAGGAGCTAATTAATCTTCCCAATCAGCATCAGGGGCCACGGGCATTTCTCTTGTTTTCCCTCCATACTGTGCAGCAGCGGCCTATTTAAGGAGAGGTAGAGCAGAGCTGGGAAAGGGGAAGGAAACGCCTGTCTAGACTCCCACCTTAGCTCCAGTCCATACATTCTCCAGCAGCCCCCACAGGCACACAAACACACCCCTCACCCCGAAAAAAAAACTACCTCCTCCACCTCACATTGTGCATAACGGTGCCCTCCACTCTGTGTGCGAGTTTGACACACAAATGTAACAACTGGAGGACGTTTGCTTGTATATACGATGTCGTGTCTAGCGAGAGTCACTAATGATCAACACAGACACCTCAGTGTGTTGAAGCCTGCACCTCTACCAGCTGCCACCCAAACATCAACTGTGTACTTAAACATGCTTACATACACACACACACTCTCAGACACACACACAATCAGCCCCAGACTGACACAGAGAGAGTAAACAGGGCAGGTGAGTGAGGAATGATGGCTGCTCCTTAGCACAGCAGGTCTCCACGCCTCGCTGCCTCTCTTTCACACACCCAGCCCTGTCTGCTCAGTCTCAGTCTCAACACACACACACACACACTATGCATACAGTTAATCAATCATATGTGCACACACAATGTGTTGCCTCTCCAGGGCAGGTTAAAAAGCACTGCTTCAGGTTCATGCCATGGACGGCCTACCAGTCTCTTCAGATCGAACACTTGTAGCTGCTAAAATCAAACACTAACTTTGTTGTTCATTCAGCTGCCTGGATGTTTAATTTGTATAATAATTAAAATATAGCAATATTTACAGTTATTTATGCATTACTTATTTATTCTCCTTATAACCATGTTCCCCTGCTAGGCCCATGCATGGGACCTGTATGTATCCACTGTTTGCACTTTTTCAGTGAATTGATTGATTGTGATGATCTAAATAACTAAATAATAAATTAACTAAATAACAGTGGATTTACTTACTCTGTGATTTTGGGATCAATGTTGCCTATCCACAAGCGATTTCCATCATGAGCCACACTCTCTGAAATGATGGAGGCATTCTCCACCGAATCTGCTGCTGCAGACGACATGAGTACTCTGTTGGACACAGAAATATGTGTTTATAGAGAGAAAGCATATGTTTGTATTTATGTCAGTGTGTAACTGTAACTATTAGGATTGATAAGAGCATGATGGAAGTAACACTGCAATAAGCAGAAAAAAAAGAAACAATAAGAAAGGGAAAGTGTAAGCAGGCAACTCATGAAGCTAGGAAGGTGAAATACTGACTTAAAGAGGATTTAGCTCTATAGATCATATAGTCAAACATACAAACAATGGTAGATTTATAAATCAGGTGAAAGTGAATAGTGCTGGCATCAGTGGTGAGACAAAATCATGGAACCTGTTTACACACACAAAAAAGTGAGACTATTTCTACCCTGTTCTAACTCAACACAATACATTTTAAAGGTTTAAGACGTGGTACCATCAATGGGCTTCTCTCCACCATTACAGTTATTTACAGTGGGCGCGTTGTTTGTAATGTTTAACATAAATGTCAAAGAGCACATGTGTTTCATGCATGTTTAAATCAATATTGGGGCTGTCAAAAAGAGGTTTAGACGTTAAACGAGTATGGGCGGAAGTGGGAAAGTTATTGTTACTAACAGCTTCATGAGAAGCAATTCATTTCTGCAAAGATAAAAAATAAAAACAAGTTATTCTCAACAAGTTATCTGATTGACTGGCCACCAGCTAATGTTAGCTTAGCCAAACGTAAGCTACTAAACCGACCACTGTCCGCTCCTTGTTGTTGTTAGCTGGCTGAGACGGACCCGGGTGTGTGCGGTGACACTAATCTCAATCTTCCAGGGAGTGAAATGTTTAGTTGTGATCATCTAAAACGATCCACTAAACAGTTAACAGACCGTTTTAGATTAACAGTGCTAGCAGCGAGCTAGCTTAGACGCTGTTAGCTTTACCTGCTCGTTCTTCAAACTTTACTACAGCGACTGACTTCTTCGACTCAATCTACTACTGATCCCACTTTCGGGATGATTCTGCCGCGTCAAAACGTAGTACTAGTCATTTCGATAATGTTTCTCCTTTACGTTTTCCTCATGTAAAAAACGAGCCAGTTTAGCTTTAGCACGAATGATGAACAGTCGCAGTCTGACAACAAAGGCGCGGACTGATGACGTAGTTTGTTTAGCCGTATGTAACGTCTAGAGGGGGCGCTCGGTTTATGGTTTGGATTTTCCCGGTCCCGTTGTGTCTCCACGGTGGCCGGGTCTCTCCCTTCACACAGGAACCCCGCCCCCTCGGTGTAAGCCCCTGTATGATTCAAACACCAACCCGGACGAAACCAAACGCCGTCGCGTAACGATGACAGCAGATACGTCAAATGTGGCTTTACCCTGATGTCTCTGCAGCTAACACGCCTTTTTAAAGACTTTAAACCTTAAAGTAAGTGCACCTTTGTGATTATTTACAGTTTAATGACAGAAATGAACGGAATTACTATGTTTAGCGGCCACGTGTAAGTGATTTATGTCCGTTTTTGCCCACGACATGTGCTCACCGACCTTCACACTCACATTAGCTAACTAACTTACTTACATAAAATGTAAGGACCAGCTAGTTAACTAGAGTCATGTCTGTCAACCTTGCCACTTACAGGATATTATCTGTCTGTTTCCATGGATATGTCTAACTCTTACGCTTTGAATCAGCCTGGTGCCACATAAGGGACAGAAGAACATAAAAAAGACCAATAATGATAAACCAAACACTTTCCCTAATGGATATAGCCTGTCTCTACATATCTGTTTACTGAGCTATATCCTACAGTCTATGGCTATATCGCATGTGATATTTTCCAATTAACATCCCTCAGTGGCTATATCATGATACCAACATTAAACTGAGGTGTCGTTATCAGTTTTCACTGAGGTGTTTTTTTTTTTTTTTTTTTTTTTGTAAAAGTCAGAACCATTTCATCCTTATTGGTCACTCAAACCAGTTTCCTATTACTCAAATAGAGCACTGTTTTTATAGTGGCAGAAAATATTAGTCTTTGAGCAAGAAGATGTCAGATGTTAGTGCAAGCCTCCCAAGGATTTTTTTTAGTAGCACTGTCATGATTGTATGTAAACTGGCCACTATATTGAGCACAGAGGCCTAAAATGCAATCAGAAGGTGTCACCTTGCACCCTAGGAAGCATTTCTTACATCTCATAGTTTAAACAATTAATTGATTAATTAATTAATTAAAAAGACAGAGGTTGAGACACTGTTAGATATTTGTAATGATCAATAATTGCTGCCCCAGGAGTGAACAGTTCATTTGATGAGGCAGAGCATTGTCCGATACGCTGCTGCATTATATTCTGCTCCAGCTGTGAAGTGTACAGAGGAGAAATCATGCGGGCTCACCAGCTGGCTTCTTCCACTGGAAGAAGCAGAGGTGTGTCTGCAGCTGCTGCTGTGTGTGAAATCTACAGGATATGAGGCTACAGTATCCCACTGAACACCTGTGCTTCACTTTTTCTGCTTGACTTCCCCTCTAAAGAGATCTGTCACTGTCCCACATCTCGGCATATCTGCTCAGCCGTAGTGCACTGTATCATATCAGCATGACAGGAAACCTGCCAGCCGTGGATGCCTGTTAGTGTTATGGGTTTGTGTTGTAGGTGGTGGTCCGCGCCGCGGACTCGCCTAAATATTGCCATTGGAATATGTTCAGATGTCGGTGAATTATCTTGAACTAACATCAGGGACTGGAGCTGCTGTTGAGGACACCCAGATCAGTTTAGTACTGTTTACAATCCACACATGACGCATGATGGGTTTTTTGAGGCTAATTCTGAACCTTGTAATATAAAGTGATGCAATACTACATAGATTTTCTTTATTTTTTAGTTAGGTTTCATAGGGAGAGTTTGAACCTATGATTGAGATGAGAATTATTTACAAAGCAATAAAACTAGTCATATTGCGTCAATTGAACATGAAAACATTGATAACTTGAACTGCAGAAAAAAAACAAAATGGTCAGATCCAAAAAAAAAAAAGTTTTGCTATTTTTTGGGCTGCGTGTTGAAAATGACTCATAATCTTCATCATTTCCCTGGAAGAGAAAGTGTGTCAGAAATATGATGCATTCAGGAAAACTCCTCTCATGTGTGACCAAATAGTTTTTACTGCAGCAGTATGGTTTGTTTCCCCTCACAGCTTTGAGTTTACAGTTACAAATACACACCAGACAATGGGAGATGTCAGTCAGGCTGCAGTGCACCGCGAGCTGTTCACAGCCACTGACTGTGAAAGACCGGCTTTAGTGTGTGTTTGTGTCTGTGGGCTTCGATATCTCAGAGTTTGCCTGTGCATGTGTGTGTCGCTGAGGTTCAGTGACACAGTTCACACCCGAGAGCCAGTTTTCGAGGTGGGAGGTGGTTGGTCCATAGAAAAAGATGTGGCTGGTCTCATGGTGTTGTGTGTGTGTGTTTTTGAATGGGAGGTTCCCCTGCAGGAATGCCCAAACAACTGAGTGTGGACTTAGTTTTTATCCCACAGATTTGTCTGTGTGTAAGAGGAAGATGAAGAGAAAAAAGCATGGTGACTTTAATGCAGCTGCATGCAGTGTAGCCTGTGGAGTTGAGTGCAGAAAGTTCAACATTGGATATATACCGTCAGCAATCATCTGTGCTCTGTATCGTCAAATTCTGCAGTTTTGTGAAAAATCCTAATTTTTTTCATTCATCCATCTGTTCTTTTTTGTTCTAAAATGCCAAGCGTTTCTCAATTGCTATTTTTGTTCATCTAATATAGGCTAATATCTAACATTTTTAAGTGTTGGAGTTCTTCACCATTTATAGGCTAAATGATTGATTGATTCATTAAGAAAGTTACAGGTTTTTTCATGGCAGACATGTTGGATTATTATAGCAGTACACGCACCACACCATCTGCAAAGATATTGTGATAAATTACTGGAAAATTACACTAATAATAGGACATTTGATAAATTCCATAAATAGCATTAATGGATTTTTATTCACATTCACAAATGCAAGAAATACTCAATTTAATCTGTAGGTCATCTTTGAGTAATTGTATGTTTTATGTGGTCAAAAAAATCGATCATACATCCCTTAAGTGAGAAGTTACTCCTTATTGATTCTGATCAGAAAGCAGTGTTGTAAAGTATTATCCTCAGATAGTTGTGAAGGGAAAAGAGATTATTTCTGTGTACAAGATGTAGGCCTACCTCCTACTGGCTGATGTGAGTTATTGCCTCATTTGGCTTCATAAACGGTACAGCTGATTTGCAGTGATCTGTGAATAACCTGTGTTTCTATGACATTTTTAAGTACTTTAAGTCACGCCAACTTCAGTAGCACTGTGCGTCTGTTTTTCCTCTAACAACATCTTTATTGTGTGTTCTCACTTAGTTATGGCTCTGAATCATCTGAGCCTGCTGCGACCTCTGCTGTGTCGGTCCCTGGTGCGACAGGTCCGCTCTCCCCTCGTGGCCTCATCCAGAGTCAGTGCACCAGCCCTGTGTCCCAGCGCCACCCATTACCCCGCTGCGTGCACCAGGCTCTATGCCACCAAGAAGGCCAAAGGTCAGCGC
This sequence comes from Trachurus japonicus, assembly GCF_045865225.1. Classification (NCBI taxonomy): domain Eukaryota; kingdom Metazoa; phylum Chordata; class Actinopteri; order Carangiformes; family Carangidae; genus Trachurus; species Trachurus japonicus. Next base: position 18,648,003 of record NC_140918.1, read on the forward strand.
TGTGATTACAAACACTGCAGTTCACATTTGATCTAAATCTGGATGTGGGTTACTTGATTGGACATAATTTGTCTTACATATGAGTCTCCGTTGCTCAATCCTTCTTTCCCTCTCTTCATCTTCCAAGCTAAGGCAAAAGGCCAGTCGGCGAAGGTGAATATCAATTCAGCTCTGGTGGAGGACATCATCAGTCTGGATGAAGTGAAGGAGGACATGACGGCTATTTTCAATGCGCTCAAAGATGACTTCACACGCAACCTCAGCATCCGAACCTCAGCAGGTATTCTGCTTAACCTTCCCTCCTACGTTTTCTCTCTTCTCTCTTTTGCTTCTAGACTCTGAAGTACTCAACTGAGCTGTTACCAAAATGGCAAAACCTGCACAAACACATTGACTAACACACGTAAAATTGAAATCGCCTTATAGAAGTTAACTGAAATAGCTGTGCTTTGTAGTCCTTTCCTGTGACACTAAGTGAAAATAACTGGCAGAACAATAAAAGCGGTGACTCTACTTAAATATATACGTAGGTTCATATAAATGTAAAGCCCTCACCTTGTTGCTCGGCTAATCAGTCCCTATTGTTAATACATTGTTAAAGAAGAAAAACATCCAAGAGCAATAAACAGATCCAGTAGGTGCCTGAGGTTATGTCCTCACTGATATGTTTTCATTTTTAAAAGCAATCTCCGTCCAGACAACATTTTTGGCTCTGTGTCAGAAACAATATCCTACCATAGTAACACACCTGTATACACATATAACATGACAATTCATATAGACTGCTGGTGTAAACAGGAAGCAGATTGTCCTCTCTACCGTTAGAAAAGACCATAAACGCAAAAGAGCAAAGGCACTCATTGCATTCAAGTACAGATTTGAACATTGTAAAGACAATAAGATTGGAAATGCTATTAATTTATTATCCATGTTGTATTTACCCTGTTGTAGACCTAATCAGAACAGACCGTGTGTCCGTGTTACAGTTTTCTAAATCTCCCTCTTCCTGCCCCTTCCAGTGTAACCCTGGAGTCTTTTAATTAAAACTGTATCAGTGTTTCCAAACGTTTCAGTTTAAGGATTAAGTGGATGCCAAATCTGAATGTAAACTGAATGAAAACTTTAACAAATTAATCTTGAATTAATTTGAATATCATACCACATTCAAGTGCATACTGTCGGTGCGATGGCACCTTCATCTTCGCCTCAGCCCACACAGCTCACTTGTGCCAGCCTTATAAATAAATCAGTCACAATCATTATTTTCTATATATTCTCCATCCTCATCTTAATAGGTATATACCTGCTCTCCTGGGTGTCTGCAATTCCAGTGTTTCCCAGTATTGTTTTTTTCTATTGCGTTCCTACAGACACCCCCCTTTACTTCTATCGTTACAGGCATTTATTGTATCCTTTGCCTAACATTTCATCATTGTATGAAAAATAAAATCAGACACCACAAGGTTTACATTCATGAATTATGCATTGACTCAATTTCCCGTGTAGTGAAGTGTAGCTTGGAAAGTGCAGTTGTATTTGACATGTGCATATGTGTACTACTGTACATGAGCCTTTGCTTATTAACACCACACCACATTTACCTGACAAATCGCCCCTGGGCTGAGAGCAAGGAGAGCCTCATATGACCTCACCTTGACCCCAGTTTGACCTCTGTTTCCCCAACTACATCCAGGTCATGACCCCTTGCCTCTGGGTTCTAACAAATGGGGGCCCGGCTCGGGGGTGTTAGAGGTGGGGTGTATAATAGAAGCTCCCGTGGGAGGAGGCAGCGGCTGGAGTCAGACTTCAAACCTGAAAGTGTCTTGAGTTTCTCCTGCTTTCCTTCCTCTGCTGAGGTTCGGACTCTCTCGCATCTGATTTTCTTGCTGTGCAGTTGTTTTTTTTCTTTTACACAACATGTGCATGCAGTCCAAAGGAGCACAAACGCTGAGTTTTATGATTAAACTCTCGCTGTCTTCGCTTGTAGTCGTGATCCAACTGCTTCCTTGTTATTTATCTGACCGGTTTTCATTTTATTCTCAGTCCACTATTCATCCTTCAACAGTTTTTTGCTCTGAGTCATTTTCTATCTTCAGCCCCTCCCTTTAACCTTCTCTTACTTACTCTCCTCTTGTTTTTTCCAATAATTCCCAGCTTTATATTTTGGCTTCTGCTCCTGATACTTTCAAACTCTGCCTCATACCTCTTCATTAAGGTTTTGTCATTGATCCGTACGGAAACTTTTGCCCTGTGAACACAAGTTCAAGAATTTTAAGAGTTCCCTGCTTTGCTCCTTCCGTATCTTCTCTGCCTCTCGCCATTCTTGCCCGTATCCCTCCATCCTGTCATCCTCCCTGTCTTCTCCCTCCATCTGCGTATCCCTCGCTGCTCTCCTCCACTCCGTCCATCCCCCTCTCTTCTGTCCAGCTGCACAGTAATCCAGGGAGGCAGCAGGACTTAGAGTTGACAGGAGAGATGAGATGGTGGAATGAAATGACGTCAGTTGTCTGAATGTGTGTGTGTGTGTGTGCTTCTGGTCCGAGTGTGTGTGTTTGTTTCATGAGCTTCTCATCTGGGTCTCATTAAGCTTATGAGTGTGTGTGTGTGTGAGTGAGTATGGGGGTATGACTGTATGCACTGTTGTGCGTTGCCATGAATGCATACTGTACGTGTGCATGTGCTTGTTTGCGTGTGGCATGAAGCAGAAAGTCACAGATAGATGCAGAGAGAGAGGATCAGTGTTGTGACCGCCATATTGTTCTTGGTCACATATGGGTAATCTGGCCTGAAAACTAGCAGTTCAAGTGGCTTGAGACTTTGAGCAGCAACAACAGCACAGGAAAAAAAAGTTTTTAAATACGTCTAAACTGCACCTACAGATCTCCACAGTTGCGATAAGAGCTTTTGGAGCCTCTTATTCATCACGTTATTTATAGCTCTGGCAGAAAAGACCGGAAAATCAGCGGTCAAGTTAAGTGGAAGAATAACAGCAGCATAGCACCCCAGTGTGGATAAGACGTCCAACCTCAGGATGCAAACAAGCTGAACCTCACACCGTTTACATGCCGGTGTTGAGGAGCTAGTTAGCGTGCTAAATCCCTAAAATAAAACACCTTAGTGTCATCACAAAGCACCGAGCCGCTGCAAAGACTGTCTCCCCTCAGTTCTGATATACTGCAACTGTCACAAAGCCTTACGGGTTCATCACAGCACGTTAAGGTCGTGTTCACACTTAATCCGGTTGGCACAGTTTAACCGGTACCGGACATGCTCGCTCATTCATCCAGTTGAGCACGGTGTCATTCGAGCTGCAGTGCGAACAGACCAAACAGCTGCACGGAGAGCACCTGATACGAATGGTCTATATTTTATAGTAAACCTTGGCAGGTTCCCGTGTGTGTGTTTTTTGGGCATTTTGCCTGTAATCCAAGGTGGACAAGTAAGAAGTGACAGGAAATGAGGGGAGAGACGAGGGGGGAGCTGAGGAGGAATTGAACCAAGGATGTTTTAACAACAGTACAGGATCCATCCTTAGAAATATGTAGTTTAGAAATATTAATGTTTAAAAGTAGACAAATGTAATATTTGGATAAGTAACATTTGTTTCATATATCTGATCCGACGCTACAACCATCCTCTGGCAATCTCTCAACCCCCCGTTCCCCCTCCTCAACCTCCATCTTTGCAGTCAAAGAACCGACTGACTGTCCGTCTGCCCTCCTAAAGTGCTTACAGATGTGTAGGTGCTCATTGTCAAGGCACAGGTAACAAACATGGACAGGCAGAAGGTCACAGATATGGACATGAGCGGGCTGCATTTACACTGTAAGGTGGACAATTTGTACAGGAGGGATTAAACCCACACAAGGGAGGGGGAGGCAGAATATTTGGCAGGTAGATAGACAGTGTGTCAGTGAGTCAGCCGGGGTGGGGTCTTTATATAATGGGGATTCATTTCATCAGATCATAGCAGCCTTTTATTTTTCTATTTCTTCTCCCGCATCTAATCCCTGACCACTACATCTATGTTATTTTTAACCCCATATGATAAATTGATCATAGAGAGAAAATTACACCATTGGCCCACTCCCCCCCCCCCCCTTCTTGACACACGAGTGCACACCACCACCACCACCAGCACAACCCCCACTGGGTAAGCAGGGAGCGAGTGATGTAAGGCAGAGTTGGAGAAGAAGGAAACAACTGCGTCTGAGGTTAGCCAGATGGAGGAGGGGGAAACGGGCGGATGGGTGGAGTGAGGGAGGAAGAGAAGAGACGAAGCGAGTGATGGAGGGAGGGGGCTCATGCTCAAACTTACCTTTGCTTCTCCCGGTGTTGACAGCGCAGAGAGACAATAGATCATGGAAACTCTGAACAGTTTGACACTGGTCTTTTTTACGCACTCAGGGGATATATGCAGTTTGTGGCTCCTGCCGCACATTCATCTGTTTCTGTCAATTTATTTTTTTAATATATAAGTCAGCCTGAATGATTGACTGTACATTTTCCTGTATGTTATTATTTACACAATATTAAATAAATAATAATAATAAAACAAGCAAAATAATTTAAAAAAAACAATAAACATGTAGTGCAGGTGAGATTTTAAAAATCCCGAAAGGTTTATAAAGGGAATCTCACCTCAGTAGGTATGAAGAACAACGGTCCACAGCACACATAGAAACATAAAATCAAAATGTAAGATAATTTAAAAAATCATACATAGAGCACAACTAAACTTGTGAGCGAGAGCACAAGCGTACGTGTGTGCGATTGTTCCAAAGCAGACTTCTGTTGTGTTTACTTTGCATGGAAACCGTGTCATCAAATGAGAAAACCAAAAACCACATTTCCCAGTGCCTGAGTGATACTGAATCTTTATGGTCGAGAGTAAAACAAATTTGATAACAATATATTAATTTCATTTTTCACCACATAAACAGATACAATTAATGAGAATTTGGTTATGAAATACATCTGAATAAAGAAAGAAAGTATAAAGCAAAAAACCTTTTTTCAATGATGTTAGAAACTGGTAATAAAAAAGTAGAAGTTATTTGAAAAAAAATAAAAATAAACATATCTACAAAACTATATTATACTTGAATGTAGAAAAATAAAATAAATATAGATGCAGCCTATAAAATTCTATTGCTACCCTTTACAAATGCTGATATGTTCAATATTGGAGGGTAAAACTAAAATGTATACATGCACACTGTGCCTTTAATTGTCAATGTGGATAAATAAAGTAAATAAACAATTCCATTTATCTGTATTTGTTTAGGAGCTCTGGATCACATTGTGGTGACGACTCAAGATGGAAAGTTTCCTCTCAAGCAGCTGGGTCAGATCTCCATGAAATCACCTCAGCTCATTATGGTCAACATGAGCAGCTTCCCCGAGGTAAGACGATCACACACACACACATTCACACACACAAAGAGCCAACGAGCACAAAAACCTACAACGGTGCAGATTCTCTCTAACAGTATTTGTTTGCCCCATACAGACAAGAACACAGTAACTAAAAGCTTTATAAAAATAATCCAAAGCACAGACAGATAGACGGTCCTCACTGAAGGAAAAGTGAGCCAGACCAGAATCCCACATCAGTCTGTGGAAATGAAACCTGACCTGCCTCTCTCCCTCCCACTGTGTCTCAGATGCTAATTGATTGATGACTCGAGGAGCTCTTTGTTCTGGGGTGAAAGATAGCAACAAGAGCCTCAACTCTGTGTGCACGCACTGAGATGTGGTTATGCCTGTGTGTGAGTTGTCACAGAATAGGAAATGACCTCATTTTACCCCCAGGTTAGGAAGGAATAGATTATTTTTCTTTTTTTTTCACTCCTTCTTTCCCTCTTTTGCTTTGTAGATGATACAACGCTGTACTAATCAAAGTTCCAGAAACAAATTTTGCACATGGGGACGAAGCAATGTTTTTGTGACAAGACTTTCTGGTGGTCTGGAAAATCTAAACGTCCTTTTTAAGCAGTTAACACAACATTATGCAATCATGTATCGGCAGACTGTCAGGACCCGTGATTTGGTTCTCTTTAGGTACTCTCTAGGTGTTTTGTGTAAATGACAAAAAAGGAGTTGCAGTAGTATGTAAAATTAATATAAAACGCAGAGTTGATAGATATGTTCCACCCAGTAAACATACATTAGGTTTATATGCACAGTATGGTAAAAGGGTGGCAGATTCTGGCAAACGCAGGCTTAGTTAGTACATAGTAATGTTTACATTTTATTTTCCGTATGTATTTGCATGCTAACATATATAAATAATTACCAATAAGCATAATGCACAACTGAGGTTGATGGGGTTTGTTTGGTATCTGTTCATAAATTACAGTGTCGGACAAATTCATATTTTGTGGTAGCTGAAAAGTCGGGAGATTGCCAACGTTGCAAATCTCGTGGCTATCCATCCAATAGCTGTTGACATTTCAGCCAGAACCACACATTTAAAGCTCATAGTGGTGCTAGTGGGATTGTCAAGATCACTGGAATTCATATTTTGGAGACCATGAATTTTTTTTCTTGCCAAACCATCCTGTCGATGTTGACACGATGAATGTCTGAATAGAATTTAATGGCAGTCCGTCACGCAGTTAAAGGCATGTCTTGGTTGACCAATGGGCCGACAGTGCCATCCCCAGAGTCACATCATGAAAACTGACCAAAAATAGGCTCAATAAAGAGGAGGGAATAAAAAAAACACATTAAGATCTTATGGACAAGCAATCAGCCGCTCTATTTCACAACTCTGCAGTCATTTTTCAAGAATTCAAACATATTAACCAGTGTTTTCAAGCCTAAATGACACTGAAAGGCAGTTTGTTCATGTGGAGAACCACCTGCCCGTTACAATAAAGAAAACCGCTTCTGCAAATATCTTCCTCCACCCTCTGTTTCTCTACCAGTCACTGATATTGACACTGAGAGCTGTGGTTTCACCGCTTTGTTCCCTTTTGTACCAATATCACAAAACAAGTATTTATCAGCATCTCAAATCTGGAAACCAGCCTTCAACCTGAATCGGGCTGAATGGTCCACTGGTGAGTCTGTTTCCTTCCCCGAAGCTCCGACCACAGACCCCACACATGGCAACAGACACACTCATGTACACACACGCTACCTTGCCGTGCCCTACGTTGCCCAATGTCCCACGCAGGGGTGAGTCCTCAGTACCCAGACCTAATAGGCTTATAATGATGTCTATCCATTACCCAGCACTCCAGAGGCCCTACCATTGTTTTCCATTCATTCATTAGGGGCAGGCTGGGAAGACACAGTGGAACTAACAACGGCTTAAATCAGGAGGCAATTTGGTGCATGTGCGTGTATTCTAGGATATGTGTGTGTGTTTAAGTAACCCATCACTTTGTTCGTAAAGCAAAACTTTGTTTTCTTCAAAAATCCCTTTTTATACACGCACATACACACACGCACACACAAACTCTCACACACATTCCCCTGCACTCGCCTCTTTGCTTTGAACCAGGTCGTCAGCGTTTGATGTGAAACTTCAGTGTAATTTCTCTTCCTCTCCAACATATTAACCAGAACCTGCCCGGCCTTTCCAGAGAAATTCCGCTCGGTTTTCCGTAACCACCGGAGTGAACGTTTGAGAGGGGGAAACGGTGATGAATTTGATGCTGAGAACAATCAAACATAGGTATGGGCTGAATCTATCACCCCACACTCAAAGAGAGCGACCAGAGGCCTGCACTCCGGATGATTTTAAGAAACTTCATGAATTAATTTAATGCACACAAATAAATTCCTTTAATCTCTCTGCCATTTCTTTTCCCCTCGGCGGAAGAGGCCAGAGGGAGCTGTCGAGAAAGGGGAGTAGGGTAGAAAGGGGTTAAAAAAAAAAAAAACGAGGAGGAAATGATACACTCTTATCCTTGCATTGCTCATTTGCACACTTTGTAAAGCTCAGCTAAGGGAATTGTCATGTGGTTGCAGAATTGGTTTGAGGAGTGCGACTTTGTTTTCAGCGATTCAAAGGATTTGGCTTCCTCTCCCTTGTGTGTGTGTGTGTGTGTGTGTGCGTGTGTGTGCTGTTGAATTGCAGCTCCCTGGTTCTAATGTAGTGTTTGCTTGTGTAGTATATGATGGATAATGTCTTTATATTTCACATATGTGAAAGCTGTTTTGATATTTACCACCGAGTTTCATGCAGGCTTCTTTTTCTGCCTGCCTGCTCAGTCTCCCAAACAAATAGAAATACGCTTTTTAAATAAAATGACAAAAAGCTCAACGTTTACTAATGTTATCAAAGTGTTTTCTGACTGTAACAAAAACTCAATGTCTTTGTCCGAGCATTTACAGCACAGCTGCCTCTCCAGCCAGTGTCCACACTTGTTTCCTCACAAAACACACTATGCTCTTCTTTTCATTCCCCTCTGATTATCTCCATTCTTTATTAAGATGACAGATGGTGTTTTGGAAATATTGGCTTTATTCTTTTTTATAAGAATTTCATGAAGACTACAGCTGACAAGAATGCAATTTTGTGCAGATGTTTTCATCTCTTGTAATAGCTCAGACCAAATTGACAGAAGGCTGCAGTTATTCTTGATTAGAGCGACGCTGACATCGGCTCATATGCATACAGTGAGCTGCATATGATGCATATGAAGAACAGAATTGCAAAAGTAGGTTTGATACTGTAATTTTGATTCATTTTAATGAAGAGACACTTTGTTTGTCCACCAGAGAGCAGGTTGATATTTTAACTGTAAAATGTCCTTCTCTATATGTCCTCATCACAATTATTTAAAAATACAGCCACATACATACATATGGTATCCGTATCAAGATTGCTTAAGTTATGTGTTTATGTTAAAAATTAACTACCATCTATCAATCAATATCAGTATCTGTCCGAAAAATCCTGTTTTGGTTGATTCTTGCTCCAATTACAGTGGAACTCATGTGTAACTAATCATGGAAATCACTTTTGGTGATCGGTCCATTACTGTGACAAGACACAAAGATACACACAAAGATTTTTGTGCAGTGACACCACAAACAATGTTGGACATGTTGATTCCAGATTTGATGTTGTCTTTGGCCGGTACGAGTCTGATCGTGACCGAATCACCTTTTTTAGTAAAAACATCGGATTTGCAGACTTTGTAGTGTTTGATCAATCTGTGTCAACATCGGATCCACATAACACACCCCGGAGCACAGACGGAGTGTATGTGTTTGTGTGTGCATGTGTGAGTATCCATGTATCATACACAAGCACAAGCAGACTCTCCTGTGAGGTCACCAGGGGTCAGTGCCCTGCCCTGCAACCCCTCAGTCCTGTCCCACAGGGCTGAACGCTGACAGTGGCCCCAGGCACTTCCACACTGCATGGGCTTTCCCTGAGACACACACACACACACACACACACACACACACACACACACACACACACACCACACACACACACAGAGAGACTACATGCACAATATAACACCTTAATTACTGCCAGCTGGAGCTGGGCCACTACCTGCAGTTGTACAGCTTTTCAGTTCACTTCAGTGCTTATAGCGATGTACATATTCAAGCGTATGTGTCTGTCTCTGTCTGTGTGTGTGTGTGTGTGTGTGTGTGTGTGTGTGTGTGTGTCTCTGTCTGTCTGTATGTGTATGTGTGTGTGTGTGTGTGTGTGTGTGTGTGTGTGTGTCTGTGTCTCCAGGCTACAGCGGCTGCCACCCGTGCCCTAAGAGAGAGTAGCATGAACCTAAACCCAGAGGTGGACGGGACAATCATCAAGGTGCCCGTTCCCAAGTGAGTCACTCACTCACGCACGCACGCACGCACACACACACACACACATATTTTTCTTCTTTTTGATGTTTCTCTTTCACTTAAGTTTATCCTATATCATCCCTCTATTTTCAACTGCCTCTATTTGATGTTAAACACGTATTTTAGCTAACTAACTTGTTGTGAAACATGGATTATCAGTTGCAGATTTCTCAGTTGTTGAATTGACAAATATTAATTGCATTTTTTTTAATGTTTCCTAGTAAATATAATTAATGTTTTTCTTTTTTACTGTTATCAAAGCAAAACTGAAAATGACATGAATACATCTCCTAACCCGTGGCAGACGTTTCTCATTATTTGTTGAATTACATCAAATGATTGAGACAAAAGTCAATGAAATAATTACAAGTACATCATGTAAATTGTCACAGCTAATCCTCCACAGTAAGACTCACCAATGTTTTTGTATTTCACTCAATTAATAAAACATTTGGTCGCTAACACTGAACTGTAACTGACCGATTTATTGACTTTTGCTTGTAGAGGTATGGAGACCCTCAGTGTCTCTTCCCTTTTTACTTTCTCTATATAGTCAAACAACTTCACACAAAACAATCCATCACTCACTCACTAAACTACAATATGTTTTTTACATACACACATGTGCAAGTAAGTCAGCATGTATAAATGCTGCCCTGCATTTATGTGTATGTATGTTTTTGTGCACGCGCCTTGAGCAGCAGGTGTTAGTCTGGCAGAGGAGGGACACAAGAGTCAGACTGCTTTCCCCCTGCAATCAGTCTCGGCACGCTCTGAGCCTCCATTTGCATTTCCAAAGAGAAGGCGCTTCTTGATTGGCCCTGGAATCAGTAATTAGGCTGTATTGTTTGCGGTAAATAGACGCTGCACTTGGATTGTTTGCAAATAGTGCCCAAGGCAAAAAACAACGAAAAAAAAAAGCCAATTAAGGACAAAGAGTCAGAGTGAAATGGAAAGTATGTTTTTTTTTGAGTGATTAACAAATGCAAAGTTGTTGGGGATGACGGATGTTTCAGCTCTCGTCGAAGACCTCGGGAAGTGATTGTTGTTACATGGCTGCTACGAATCAAACTGAAATGATTAGACTTCATGCCTACGAGCACTTAGCGTACCCTTTTGTATAAGCGAGAACATTATTTCTTCATCAATTTCTTTTGCCACATTTATGTGTTTTGATATTTTCTGTACATACCGGCACACAGGGACATGAAAAGAGAATGGATGTGTGTGAATATGTGTGTGTATATACAATCTATTTGCTCGTCTCACAGCGATGGTTACCGTCTGTTTTCTCTGTCTTGCAGAATAACACGGGAACACAGAGAGAACTTGGCCAAAATGGCCAAACAGTTGAGCAACAAGGCTAAAGACTCTTTGAGGAGAACGCGATCAAACTCTGTCGCACAGGTCAAAAAGGCGAAGGAGGGACACTCCGAAGACACCATACGCCTCGTAGAGAAACAGGTGCGAGTGCCATTACACGGTGATTGTTGAGGCTGTTACAGGGAAGTTAGCAGGAAGGTGGCCAAGTGTGAGGGCTGAGTCACTAAACTGATGAGACTTAAGGAGGTGAATGACAATTAGAGCTGAGACAGTCGAAGCATCAGCACAAACCACCTAATGGTGCAGCTTTTCCTCAAGTGACATGATAGCTGGAGCAAAAAGTCAGGGTGCAATAATGAATTTATTATAATAATGAATTCATCATCAGTCCGGTCACATTCTGTCACATCGCAGCTACGTAATGTCGAGCTCTGCCAGACGGAGGTGAAAAAAAAAGGGCAACCACAAGGTGCATTCACGATGGTTTAATAATTTTTTCATCCTCGTCTTCACAGATTCAGCAGATGGCCGACAACATTGCTGCGGACATTGACAAACAGCTTGCAGCCAAGACCAAGGAGCTGTTAGGATGATGGTGACGGTAACAAAACAACAACACACAGACTATTATTTTTGATTTGAACCCTACAAATGGACACACACAAACAACAAGTCAGCAACACGTCAGCGGTAGGACCCTGACAATAGACAGCGACCGGATCAGACCGAGGAGGTAACTTTCGAAACCCGCAGACAAACAAGTCGTGGATCCTGTAGAACGTGTTTGGGTTCTCCCTGGCAGACACTGGGCTTCGGTTCCTGCCCACATCACTGGCAAAAGATCCTCTTTTTGCTGCTGGATGATATCAGTGTTTAAACCGTCAGCACATAAACAGAAATTGGCACGGAAACAACAACAACGACAGACTGCCAGTCACCTCCCTCCTCCCTTGTTACTCTTCCTGTCTTCAAACAAACTCCCACCGAGGGACGAATGGACTTTTAATGGGATTTGCGGGCCTCCTCCTAATCAAACCCTTTGCCACAAGGGCTGTCTGTTTATATAAAACAAGCGCACCCGTCTGAATGTAAACTGGCTGCGGGTTTGTCTTGGTGGCAAAGAGCGGGAGAGAAGGGGAGAGAGGGTTTGTTCCAGAGACGCAGGAGCCAACTGAACAGATATCATTAGCGTGTTGCCAAACATTTGTTTCACATTGATTCGAAGTCTGTTAAAAAATGCACTCGAGAAAAAAAAAAAGAAAGCTCTTTAATTTCTGCCCATGTCTAGGATTGATAATATGGCTACTCGCGTTTAAACACAATAAAGTCGGGAAAGTAACATTATTGATGGACTCCATTAAAGAAACACTGCTTTGTACCATGTGCGTCATCTTTCTCTCCCTTGTTTTCTTTTCTTTTTTCCCCACTTTTGGTTTGAAGTTGCTCCCTCCTCCATTAGTTAGAGTGATAATGGAGTTTTCCTGTGTACAGACCTCGAGGCCCTGGCGCTGGCACCACAATTGTCCATTAGGAAAAGAGGCTTTTAATGTTCTGCACTTGGCCCTTCTTTGTCTTTAAATAGCTGCGCTTTTAAAGCCACAGTCAGGAATTGTGGTGCGAGCAGTTGTTCAAACCAGATCAGTCACAAGAAACGTTAGAACGAGAACACACACACTCAGGCACACACACGCACGGCTCCGCTTTCATGTATCCTCTGTTTACACCCGCTACAGGCTCTCCGTACTATTATGTGGTTGATGTCATCATCTTTATCATGATTTGTTTTGCTTCCTCCGCTACTGGTCGCAGGCAGCCAACGTTTGCCCACACACTTTGTCTTATAGCCACCCAGTGATTTAATGATCACACTCCTAATTATATCTTTATCAGAAAACCTCCCGACTCCTTCGAAATAGAGAAATTGCACCGAGGAGTAGCGACGATGCAGATTTCATGGTGGTTTTTTGTCATCTTCCGTGCTACATGGTAGCAGTGCTAAATTGCACACTACAGATTGTGGCTTTATTACATTTGCCTTGGCCCTCTCTCGCTCCCTCAATGGCTTCGCTTTAATGGCCTAAACAGACCAGAGTCGTTGGATAAACAAGAGTTTAGCAGAAGAGTGGCTGGGTCGGGACAGGGGAGAGGCGGGGTGGAAATGGCAGGTTTTTGTGGTGATTCTAGGTCCATATGTCAGCAATTTGAGGGCATTGTGTACCTTGGCCTAAAACAGAGGCTTCATGATCGATGGAGGGGTGAAAATCTCCCAAGTCCCTGGCGCAGAACACAGACAAGCACAAGGAAATTGCTTTCAGCTGATAGCTTCATTTTGGTTGACATTTATCAAGTGAATTACCCGTTCCTTTCAAATGTTTACTACTACTAGCACCGCCTTTTGACGTACGTGTGTGTGCATGCGTGCATCAGTGTGTGCGCGTGTGTGACTACGTTTGTGTGCAAGTGAGAGAGCAATAAAGGTTTGTCTATGGAAGTTCTGGTGTGTCCTTTGGTGATTCCTCACAAAAATATACAAGTGTAAATTAGTTCAGTAAACGTTTGATTTGATAGTGCAGCCTTTCATCCGCTCCTGCTGCCTTTAGGGAAAGATTTAAAGTGCCGCTTTGAACTCACAACAAGCTGTTTTTAAAACTGCATTTTTTTTAATTTTTTTTTTTACTCCAAAGCATCAATGTCTGGTGCTTGCACAATAGATTTTCAAATGTACCGTTTAAATCAAAACAGTTTCTTTTTCTAATTAGCTATGAAGGTGGAGTTTTGAAACAGTGAATGTAATCATAAGTATGAAAATGTAATGTTTCAGTTGTGCAAGTAGAAAAGAGCCAGTGAAGTGCATGTGTAGTGGTCATTACACAAGTCGTCATTGGAGTCATTTGATTGGACTAGAGGCGTTCAGCAAATTTTACTACACCTAAAGCGGAGGGATATGTTTATGTGTTGATCTAACTGTTAATTAGCGTTACATTAATAGTTATTATGGTATCTATCTTAGGTTGTAACAACATCATACATATACAGAAATAGCATTTGAATAAAATGATGTGTGTAGGGTCATTTAGCTCCGTGGGTAGAGCAGAGGCTATTAGTCCCAGTTTGATTCCACCGGTGGCCCTTTGCTGCATGTCATTCCCCCTCTCTGTCCCCCCATTTCCTGTCTATCTACAACCCCCAAAAGATTATGTGTTATTTTTTATTGTGAGAGGAGGAAGAAAGGAAGGACAGAAGCCTGGATAGTTCAGGGCACACCTGAGCTAACGTGTAGACAAAGTAGCATCATGCTAGTGTGCAGCTTAGCAACATGTCTGTGTGTCGTGGTGGTAACAGCCCAGAGCCAGTCCGGACTGGTTGCAAACTATTTGCGTTGTTGTAAATAATAACCTGTTGTTATGGATGGTCGTCACTGTGCTGCTACATCACTGTGGTATTGTTTGAAATATCTAGCTAAAGTTGGCTAACATACCAGACCAAGTGAGGTGATGCAGCAAAACCGCTGAGTGTATTAAACTGACGAGTGCCATTCAGTGTTTATGGACTCAAGCTTTCATTTGTAATAGGAATTTTCTATTTCTCCTTTGGAAACTTACATAGTCTCGCTTTTGATACTTGAAGTGGGATTTGTTGTAGGCTAAGTGTGCTTGTTGCAGCGTGCTTACTGAATGTAATTGAATCCAAATATCCAATACAGCCGTGGAAAGAGCACAACTCACACTTGTACCACAGAAGAAAAATCTTGAGTGTTGTTCTCTATCTTCTTCTTCATTCTGCCTCATATTTCTACTTTTCATGTTGAGTTGTGTATTACATTATTCATAACTGTTGAGAGAAGCTTGTGACAATGGTCTAATACTAGTTTGGCGAGAGGAAGAAAAAAAAAAAGACCCACATTATATTGTATGGCCACTGTGTCTGAAAGAAGAGAGAGAATTTATAAATGATGCCGCTCTGCTCGCACTCTTCCCTTTGTGATTACACCCTGAACATCAAGCCGCTCCGCTGCTGCTGCAGGAGGCCTGGTAGCCGGGCAGTGTCAGAGCAGGCCACTTCAGTGCAGACAGAATTGGATTGATCTCACACACACGCACACACACACACTTCTCATTCCCTCCACTCTCCCCCTCTCTCTCCCTCTCCTCATCACCTCTGGAGTGTAAAGAGCGTCAGAGTGCGAGAAGCCACCCTGAAGATCTCATCAAGGATCCAATCAGCGCGTGAATACGAAATGCACTCTCCTCTTGCGATGTGATGATGGGGTGGGGGGGAAAAGACATATTGAGAGAGCCTGTCTGGAGCGAGAATCTCTACATATGCAAAGTGAACTTAAATTTTAAATGGATTTGATGTTCACAAGAGTATCTCTGACCCTTTTGGGGCGTCGTAGTAACCGGTCTTGGAGGAAAAGAATATGTGCAGATTAGCCTATTAATATTTATAGATGTAATTGGTGGCGTTGTGTGGCACGGTGCTTTGTTGCGCCTGGTGTAATGCAGGCCACGTTTGGGCCTAATCCAGGTGGGCGCTCTTACCGCCTCTAACAGGGAAATGGCCGGCCATTTCAGGAGGAAGCTGGATATCCTAATAATCAGGTAAACTAATACCGGGCGGTGAGAGTGTTTCCTTCCGGAGCTCTTGGCACGTCAGTCATTCACAGAATTGCTCCTGTCTGGTCTGTGAGCCATTTTAACTCAATGGAACGTGTGCCTCCACCCCACCCCACCCCACCACCCCCATCCCCACACGTGCATTTAAGGAGGACCACACGGGCCCCTTTGGATATCCACGAGGAGGCTACCAACCATCATAAAGGTCCGACCAGACGCTCCAACACACACACACACACACCTCCTGCTTCTCAAATCCGAACAAAGCGTTCCTCAGTCTAAAGTGGTTAAACTGTCATTTCAAATCGTCTGGACATCATGATTACCGGCATGGGAGGAATTATATATTTAGCTTTATGTCCGTCGCCATTTCCTCCCCCCGCCCTGATCTGAAGTGACTAGCCAGTAGTGCCCTCGATATTACTATCTCTGAGGAGTTTAAACCTTCCCCCAGGAGACAAGTGTAATCAAGGGCTGCCAGCAGGAGAGAGGGAGAAGGAGGGAGGGAGGGAGGAGGATGAGAGGTGTGGGGTGGGTGGTGTTGGAGACCTGCAGTGATGGGATCCTGGAGGGAATGACAATGGACCCAATTTTACGTCTTGGCGTATAAATCCTTGAAAAGCACAAAAGCGCTAGGCCTAAAATAATAAAAACATGGAGAGAAGAAAGAAACTCACTCTGCTTTTTGGGATATTTAACATGTTTTAATAGATTTTATCAATATCTGCACAGTATTTTTAGAAAACAATATCCTGCCCTCAAAATATAATGGACATTTGTCTGTGAACAAACACTAACCAGTATCATTGTTTCAACAGTTTTCTATGTTAAATTTCTACCATTGCTGAAGGATTACTCAACATCACATCTGAATTAGTTTATTGAAACAAAAGGCAGATGGCTGCACTATTATGAGGAAAAATGATGCCATTCTTGCATCAAATTAATTTTTACTCCCCACGCTGGCAACAGTTTTACAGTTGCTTTAAGAAAATCTGATTTCAGGGCTCAGTGACAGATTAGGAGATTTGCAGTGCAGTGCCACCGACAGGAAAACTAAGCCCCCGTGTGCCGTAGTTGTTGAACGTAAGGAAAAGCATGTATTTACAAATAGACATAACACTCTTGTGGACTGAGTCATTGTTCAGAGCCCCACCACCACACCCTGAGGAGCTTCCAGCCTGCAGCATCTCATCCATCCTGAAGAGAGTCATTCATCCCCAATAACGTCACCACTTGCTCATAAATAAAAGTGACCGTTAGGAAAGCAGATGAACGCAGCCAACGGATTGGACAGGAAGCCTGTTAATCTGCAATCCAATCCGGTCCGAGTCTAGTGAAACCCAGCTCAGCTTGGCTGACCCAGGCCTGGGAGGAAGGAAGTGAAGGACTCAGGAAACAGTGTTCAGAGCTTTCACCAGTCATATCCATCACGGTGCATGGTGATGGAAGCATGTGTGCATTTGTGCGTGTGTGTGTATGTGTGAGTCCCTGTTTCACCAGTCATATCCATCACAGGGCTCTGCCTCCACGCCTGGGCAAAAGAACTGGAGAGTCATTAGAGGGGCTGGGCTGCAGGCTGCAGCTCTGCACTTTAACTAAACATCTTTTCTATAAAATAAATGCTTCCAGGTTACTGTGGGTCCCAGAGAACCCAGGTCGCCTCGCTTTTGCTGCCACTCATCTGATCCCAATTACCAAACAGACTGGGTCAGAGCCAGAGGAGAGTACAGATACAGATTGGAGATGTGCCTTAAAACACTGGTGTGGAGCAGAATGGACCCCACAAGCCAAGTGTGCCATCATTTTGGTTTAAATCAACACATCGTCACCCAACGTTACCCACCTCACACCACCCTCTCTCCATGCTCATGCAGTAAAGAAATAGTCTCTAATTAGATACGAGCCTAAGATGCATATTTTTAGCTTCACCCAAAGTCTAATGGTTTCGTATGAATGAGTGTGGGCAGTTATGTGAAGGTTGTGCTGATCAAACCTGTGATAGATCTGCATCGGCAATGTAACCGCAGAGCCACTTTGCAATTTATTTAGCTCCCAAGTGGGAGAATAGACAAATGACCTTGGGGTCTATGGGCTTGTTTAACCCATTTCGCTGTGTTTCTGCACACACTACAACTTTTGTCACGCTGCCAACATACAACCTAGTTAAGGGAAGTTTATTTGTAAAGCACCTTTCAACAACAAGGCAATTCAAACTGAATCAGTATAAATCACTTGATTTTATTTCATTTTCTTATTGATCATCGCTCCAAAAACTCTAGAGGGCTCTCAGTAGCTGTGTAAGTGGCTTGTTGTTGATGAAACAAAATCACACCATACTGGGTCTTTACATCCTCATTTGTGTTTCATTCCCACCATGGCAGTAGATTGTGTGTGTGTGTGTGTGTGTGCGTGTGTGCGTGTGTGCGTGTGTGCGTGTGTGCGTGCGTGCGTGCGTGCGTGCGTGTGTGTACATATCCGTTACCCCTTCTGTTGGCTGGATACATGGTTTTAGCATCAGCTTCTTAATTCCCTTTGTTTAATGAAGTCTAATACAGAAACACATTGACATATCAGACTATTATCTCCTACTATTATCAGCCATGGTGCATCAGTCTGTGGTAAAGTGGCCCCATGATTAACCTTTACCACTGAATTAGAACATAAGTTATACTACACAAAAACAGTTAAGTTCAGTAGTTTCATAACATGTTATAGTATGAAATGTAGGGAAAAATATTGTGTGTGTGCATGTGTGTGTGGACTTAGTGTGCATCTACATTCATGCCTTATTGAATAATTGTTTCCTGATGCTTCCCTCTTCCCTGGAATATTAATTACCAAATGATGAAACCGCCTCTTTGGTCTGGGAGGTTGAGGTTGAGGCTGAGGCCGTGCGCATGCCGGAGGTCATCCTTTTTGATGGGGGTTAACTCTCATTTTGGGTGTTGTGTGTGTGTGTGTGTGTGTATTAGCTATGTTAGGGAGTTTGGTTTCAGGGGAAGCCTTTTCTCTTATAGAATGGATGATGAGGATGTTTATGGGAAGCTGGATGAAGTCGTCATTAATAAGTGGAATAATATATTTTTTGATTTTTTTTTTCATTCTCAAAGAAAATGATCTTCAAGGAGAAGAAAAAGCCATACTCTAATGTGCCTTGTCAAACTTTACTGGGAGTAAGAAATCACTGTTGCTCAAATCACAGAGCTGACAAATTTTGGAGATAAGACGTAAGAAGCAATGAAATATACATCTTAGATTACCATAATAAGATCACATAGCATACACAGTGGAGAAAAGGAGATATATAGAACAGTTTCCTCATAGGAGGCTTCCCATTCAACAAACAGAAACTGACGAGAAAAATGACTTTTGCATGTTGTTACGTCTAAATCATTTTACCCATGACCCTTTGATTCCAAGATTACCTTTATATGTAAACATCATGTCATGGATTTTGTCTTCCAGCTACTATCAGAAGCCTTGTGCAGCGCTCACACTGAGCCTGCATGAGAAGGAGGATGGCACCATCTAGTGAAACTGTGGTGTAGTCAGGGAGAGAAAACACACCATTCCCTTTGTGAGTGATATGATAGATGAAGGACAATACTGATAGATTTACATAGTTTCATGGTGGGGGAAGTGTGGATACTTGTCAGACTGGTCTTGCATTATAAACCACTTCTTCTTTGTCGATCAGTGTTCTCCAGGATGTCGTCTTTTCCAAAATATCGCAACGCATTTGGTATTTCCATTGTTTCTCATTTCTTACAGTAATCCTCAATTCACTTCTAATTCTCTCAGAGTTGTGGTCAATATATTTTCTGTGAATGAAACCAGCCCAAGGATTTACAATAATATTACGGTTGCTATGATTGTAGTGTGTGCAACATGTTGGTGTAATAATGAGAAGTTAGGGTTTTTAGGTGACATTTAGATGACGTAGGTGAAATTTGATGAAACATATTGTATGCGTTAGTCGTGACTCGTTAAACACTGCTGCAGTTCACCAGAATATTAATCACAAAAGACACTCTGTTGTTCCTCTCTATATAATGCTTACTGATAAAAGTCTTTCTAAGGTAGACAGTGATACAGTAAAACTTCCCACCACAACCACCAAACCAGAATGACAGATGGTTTGCTCACCACAGCTGTGACTGCAGACCAAAACACACATTCATCATCTTGCTGAGCAAAGCAGAAAATCCCAGTGATGGAGGTGAGAGAGTATTAGAGATCAGGTATAAGGAGGAGGAAGTCATTCAATATTTATTTCCAAGAAACAGTGGATGATTGAGCAAAGCAATAAAACATGTTCATCTATGACTGCGATATGATATCAGTGGGTGGTTTTGATCATTGTCCTTAAACAGTAACAGCACAGGAGCTCTGCACAATCCTTCTTGAATATGTAGTCTTTCATTTACTATCTGAACAATATGCCTGTATAAATGAATAATATTTATTCTTATAATGATGATCGTGTATAATCCAGGCCTGTCACTTGGTCTCTTAACTCTTATCAGGGACGTTATTGGAATACTAGAATACTAAAATGTTATTAAATACCACATAATACTCTTATATGAAACAGACAAATATTTTAAAAGAAACTGGAGTATATTAGCAGCTAAGGCTGTCACCTTCTAATAGCACATGGTTTAACTACAGTAAAGTTAAGCTGCACTATGATAATGGGGTAAAATAACTGACCAGGGGGCAGAACATAGCTCGATATAAAGGTGTTATGGTGAACATGCATTCACTAGGAATAGGACAGAGGATGTTGCTACGATGCCATGTAAAGCCCTTTGAGACAAACTGTTTGTAAAAACGGGCTATACAAATAAAATTGCCTTGCCTTGCCTTGCCACTAGCAAGCATGTGCCTATTTGAGCATCTCACGGAACGGAGCAACAATGCTCAGCAGCTAATGGTTAAGTGAGGTGAAGGACGCTAAAATGCTCAGGACCAAGAGGAAGTGATAGATGACTATTCTCTGTGGATTCATCACTGCAAAACAAACTTTAACAATACACATAATACTTTTATGCAGCTCCATCAAAAAGTTTATTAGTGCAGCTTTTAATTATCCAGTTAAAGTTGGTATTGTGCTTATTGTTGTTATTGTGCCTCTTGTTATCCTGCATCATCATCATCTTCTTCTTTCTTCTTCCGAGGAAATTCTACTTCCCATGCGCAAAAAATCACCAAACTTTGCAAGGTCCAGTCCTATGCCAGATTTACTCAACTCCAAGGACATGTCAACATGTCAACTGGAAACACAAGACAGTCGTCCTGATGGTGGCACTACAGCAAGCCTCTAAATTTCAAAACTTTGAAAATTCATAACAAATCAACCACGTTCAAATTGCCAAATTTTGCCTAAAATTGCCCGGCCCGACCATTGCTGTGCAGCAGCTACTGTATGGTTAAGTTAATTTCTTAACTGGTATGCCCACACTCAGTTACTGGCAGCTGCTCTCGCACCTAAAGGTCTAATGTGGTACTTTGTCACCACTCAGTGCACAGTTAACCTTCTGAGAAGTCAATAAGATTATTTTTAAACACATTCTTGTTAAAGCGTAGCAACAGAAGTTCCTGTAGCCCGGAACTGTTAATGTAACAACATGAAAATCACATGTTTCAATGCTGCACCCAGACCCCATGACTTTTTCAGCAGACATTTTACCAACTGGTCTATACTCAATAATCCATAAGGAAAAAGTGAAAACTTTTTTGTAGATTTATTAAAAAACAATAAATGAAATATATCTTATTTACATGTCATATTTTACATGACAAAACCGAGGTCCAGGCAAGAACCCAGGAAATCTAAATCCAACTTTTCAGTTGGAGGTCCTTGAAGTAAACCTGCTCCAGAGAGCATGCAGCCTGAGACTGGGGTGATGCTTCCCTTTTTGGCAATACAATGACTTCAAGTATACAGGCAAGACAACAATGGAGTGGTTTTGGCAGAAGTCTCTGACTGTCAAAAGCCCTGTTTTAAACAATATCTGTGGAGAGATCTTAATGCAATATGAATGGAGGATCTGTCAGGAGGAATGGACTAAACTATGCAAAGTTTGTAGACATTCTCATTTATGCGTCTGAATACTTAATTGATTTTTGATAAACTTGCAAAACTTTCTGAAAATGTATTTCAACTTTGTCACCATATCTATGGGTTACCCATTTACAATTTAATAACACAATGGAGCATGCAAAGAGTTTAGGGATCTAAACTACTTTCTGAACCCACTGTGCATCAACCACAGTACAGATCTGCATGCCAGTCTCTCCTCATTTAGTATTCACCTTTTCAATTTAGATGGTCAGTTCAATTCCTTTATGAGAGATTTTGAAGAGAAAGAAAATGGACTTAACAACATGCTGACCATAAACAGACTGCAGTGTATTTGAGCTCACACACCGTCAGCAGCTGCAGTGCACAAGCAAACAGTCAGGCATTTAGTTACAGTTCCCTTCTGACCTATCTGAAGGTTCACGTTGCAGTTGTTGGAATTCTGCAGAATAGACAAAAATATGCTCAGTGAGTAAGGATGCTGACGGAACAAAAAGCTGAATTACTCACAAATCCAGTAAGATATAAGATGTAGTTACCAGGGAATAAAAACTATATTGTAAAAAAACAAGAAGTTTTTTTTTAAAACTAAATATTACTGGAATCAGCGAGGTCTCTTGCCAGGAATACTGATAGTTAGTTCCGTTTTCAACTAATAGCAATACTAGAACTTTGAGATAGTAGTTTCTGCTTTGCTTGCAGTCTAGCAAGTAACCCTAATAATGAGCTTTCTTTTTTTCCTGAACTGACTCAGAACAGAAACAGAAACAAATGTGTCCACAGTATTTGAACTACCATATCTAATGAAAACAGAGTTTGTGGTGCAGCTGAAATCGGGGGTTTAGTGAAGCGTGCAAAAAGAGTTAATGCAGATTACTGATCTGACTGCAGAGGTTCACAGTGAGGGTACATCAAAAAGGAACAGGCCAAATGATGGACGTTCCTTTTTTTAAGACGCGTGTAAGGACATAACTGTTCAATTAAAGAAAATATTCAAATTTATTTTATCACATATGCAAACTGTACATTACTTTGGATTCATCACATTTTGCAGCATATTTGGGCAGATAAAAAGTTGACAATCAGTCCTACAAAACATTTAAAAAAAAGTCTGTGCAATATAAGTAGCTGTGAAATATGCAAGTGCTTAATGTATTCATTGATCACAAACATTTGCACCTCTAACACTTTGCAGTTTGTGTTTGGAGCTTCATCACCCCTCGTCTCCCAACTGTCTCCTGAAGCATGGGGCAGTGTCCTGGGCAGGCCGTGACCAGCACCCTGCATCCCCTTCGTTCATTGACGAAGCTCTTTAGGGATTCATCCAAATATTGGTTCCCTTCTCTGTACCCGTCCAACACCAGCAGAGCCTCTCTAGACCCAGTTAAGAAAGTCCTCAACTGCTGTGTTGATATATTTTCCGTAAGAGAGAGTTGAGTCACTATTTCCTGAAACAAGTCACCCTTGACTTCGCTGCAGTCAACATAGAACAGAAGTCGAAGGTTGCCGAGATCAACGAGGTTGGTGAGGGCGTGTGAGGACCCTTCAGCCCAAGAGGAGACCAGGACGTAGGCTGCAGTTGTCTTCCCGCTTCCTGGGAGTCCCTCAAGAAGAACTGTATCTCCAGCCTCTGGGAGTAAAGCTTGAAGGTTCATGGCCTGGCCCTCACTGAAAAAGAAATAAGCAGAGATTGTAATCTTTACAGGCCCATGCAAAATACAAAAGAAAATGTAGATGTCAGCTGTCCACATACAAAGTTTCAGTTCCTTTAATCCTGTATTCAATGGTAAATCTAAAGAAATCACCTAACTGTAAAAACTGACCGATATGAGGAAAACGCTGACTTTTTAATTCCAAATTAGAGGAAGTTACAGTCCATTAGCTGTGCTGCACCGTCCACCGTTTGACATACAGGTACAAGATAATCCATGAAAAAGCAATGCTTTGTACACAGCTGTGATGTTTACAACACAGTGAACAAGCTTGCTAACTGAGTTGAATCAGCACAGTGCAGAGAACAACCATTGTGGTTGAGCATGCCAGTCGTCACCTTGCAGTCCCTCACAAACTAGCTCATGTAACACCACTTATTTTGCACAGATGCATTTTGCTCGCTATGCAAATGTCTGGGGTGACTAAGTCATTACACATGCCTCTGTGATAGATGTAGTTTCTGTGAACACTGTTTTACTACAGCTTTTCAATAAAACTCCAACGCAACAATTATTCAGCTCACTTTTAGTGCAGTTCACTTTTAGTGAGCTGAATAATGAGTGAGTGTAAGTAGCGTATTGTGGGTGTTTCTGTCAACCAGCTCACAATATGTGCACCACAGTACAGCAGTACAGTCACAGAAAGGTATCTTCTGTATACAAATGGAATACATCAGTATTTAATGCCATTAAGGAGTTGTAGGCAACTGTAGATTAAAAAAAAAACCCTAAAAAGACAGGGCTAAGTATTGATCCCTGAGTCACCCTCCACAGAATTAGACAAGAGCAAACATGTATCTTTCTTCTTTGAATTCTTTTATTTTGAACCCCATCATAACTTTTATCTATCACTCCTACAATCGTTGTGCCTGCTGTTTATACTGGAATTTCACTGTGACAGATTTAGCAAGAGACATAGGCTAAGCGATAAGTTCAAAATGGATCAAGATGAACAGGAATTTAACAAAAAGGAGTCTGGCATCCAAAGTGAAGTGGGGATGTCTAATGTTCTCAAACGTTTTAAATTAAAAAGTAAAGATTTTTCTTTAAATTAGATGAAAGAAACAGGCAAGTCTGGCATGCTTACAATCAGTTTTGGAAAAAATTGCTATCTACGACTCACTTGTTTTGGAGCCTATGAGGCAGCTCGTCCACATTGCAAGCTTCCAGGACGCGTCTCACCTCTGTGCTGAAGTTGACGTCAGAATAGTAGGTTTTCAGAACCGCCCCCAGATTTTCCTCCGTGCAAGCTGAAAACAACAAAAAGCGTGAAAAAAAAATCATGATCATAAATGAGTGCAACTCTGCAGTTTATTGCTCTTGAAAAAAACCCACAGATTTCTGGAAGAAGTAACTGAAAAACAGAAATCATGTAAACAATAGTCCCTTACCATCATTAAAACCAGATCTCTCTTCCTCATTTGCTTCATCTGGGCCTTAAAAGAAAAGAAAGCAACATTATAAAACACAGTGGATGTTTATACAAACACTAATCAGTCACCATTGCTGTTGTAATTTGCTGTACATTGAATAACTGATCACATGAAAATGCTGAGGATGGGAATGATATCCACAACATGATGAGTCAATTTTGCTAAAGAGAATCGCACACAGCCAGGCCACCGAGGAATATATGAGATACGTGAAATAGTGAAATGGATGATCATCATGGAAGAGAAAATTGTGTCCCGAGATGCCCCTAAGTGTATGAACGCAACCTTTTAAAGTCTTTCATGAGGTGTAGCTTTGGTTGTTCTGTTGCCATCATCGCGGCTGTAGTAAACTGTGAAAATGTTGTTTTTAATAGCGGTAACATTAAGTATATAAAAAGGTTGTGTATGTGCAGAAAAAAAATGTTTGTAGGCTGAGTGTGAAAGCAGAGCTATTCTTGATCTGTTGGGGTGTGTTGTTAACGCATGTATCATCAGCAGCACCACGTTCAAACCCTGAGTGTCTTATGTAACGGTGTTGTCGCTACATATGTTCATTTGCCGTAAAGAACAGACATGATACAGCAGATTCATTGTATTGAATAGCAAATTTTTAGTTGATAAAGTCATTTGCATCTCATCCTTTAGAAAAGAGCATTGAACAGTGAATTCACAATCCCCTAATACATCGTCGCTCCTTTCTTTCTATCAAAGACTGAGGGATACCTAACATACAAATGAGGAATGCGAGAAAGTATCATAATTTGAGGTTATGCAAGAATTATTGTGAGTTAAGTACCACAAAATTGTTATGGTAATAGTGACATTTCAAGGGCCTTGAAAGACTCACAAGACTGACACTTATGAGTAAAAAAAAAAGTACAAGGAAAAGCTCTGTTTAGACTCACGGATAGTAATGAGAACAGGTTTATCCCGGCTATCGACCAGAGTGTTGAATCCTATCAAGAGAAACAATGCCATTAATCAAGTGTGTGTGTGTGTGTGTGTGTGCGTGTGTGCGCGTGTGTGTGTGTGTGTGTGTGTGTGTGTGTGTGTGTGTGTGTGTCTGTCTGTCTGTCTGTCTGTCTGTCTGTCTGTCTGTCTGTCTGTCTGTCTGTCTGTCTGTCTGTCTGTCTGTCTGTCTGTCTGTAAGCAAGGGTAATGCAAAAGTGAAAGTCTTGCTGTGTTTGTGTGTGTTTGACACTACACAGTGTACAGATCCTAATTTTGAAATTAAAAATCTATTTTACAAGAGTTTTACATTAATTTATCTTTTTTCTTCTCTATTTTTGATATTAGATTATTACTTCTGCTTCTGATTATTATTCACGTTTTTGTTTATTCAGTTTTGCTTGTTATAATGCTTTCTCTTTCAATCTTATATTTAACATGATATGCTCGGTTTAGTACAATGGTTGTTTTATCGTTTTCTTTATCGAAAAGGTTACTGTTTTGCTCACTTTTCCAAGCAACTTTCCCCTATTCATTCTTTCCTGAGGGCACCCACAGATTTTGTGACTAAGGCTGTGAGGTCAGACTTCTTATAATGTTGATACATTCATTTGTAGAGAAACGTGCGATAAACCTTCTATTGAAATGATGTAGGTGTCCGGGGATTAAACATGTGCTATACTGAAAAACCACCCATGCATTCACAAATAGCATCAAATTCCCCTGTCACACAAACCAAGATTGACTGGGTGTTTCCAGTTGTTGTGGTTATGTCGTTGTTAGTACATGTAAGTTCCAGGGGAGCTATGTCATGCTCTCATGAAAACAGACAGGGAGTCACATGCTGATAAAATTCCCTCAAAAGCCAAATGACAAACAAATCTAACGGTGCCAAATTGGGAAATAAAAATATCATACCGTTTCAGTGATACTTCCTCTTTTCATTGGCAAATGAAATGACTTTAGTCAACATGTATTAAGACTATTCGGGAGCTGGCGTTGTCTTTCCTGTTAAAGTGACTCATATCTGTTCACTGAGAGGATACAAAATTTCTCAGCACACTTGCCAAATATTTAAAAAAAAGTTCATGACCGCCACCGTTTTGATATGAAAGATGCAGTTTCAATGCTGACTAATGAATTCAGCCCTACAATAAGTTGTTTGAGGGTGAAACTTGAGACAACTTTTCAGTTTTGGTTGTGGTTTTATTTTATTCAGAGCTCTACTCTCTCCTAACTCACTGCAGTATCTTGTATGTCTTTTTTTTAATGGTTTGTGTGTTTGACAGTGAACAGAGTGTGAATACTTACAATGAGGAAATAACACGCTTAAAACCTTTGCACTTGGCCTGCCACCAAACAACTGACTTGACTCTTATTTCCTCCAAATATTCTCTCACTGTAGGCTAAACACTTGAGGGAATTCCAGCTCCGTGAGATCCCAAACCACAATCTGCCTTCAGCTCCTATCAGATCCTGCATTCAAATGTCCCAGTGGCCAAAATGATTGTCATATAATTTTGATAATTTGTTGCATATGTATGTGTTGCTGTGAAATACCTACAGTTTATTGCTACCATTAGTCACTGTGTCACTTTAATGTTCCACCGTAACTGTTTGTGGAATTATGATGCATTATCATGTTTGTTTTTTTATCTGATTGCTTTTTTTAATTTTGTTGGATGTCAGAGTATCTGATTTTCACATGTTTCTGCGCTGTACACGTACCTTTTCTTCGACGAAAAATGAGGACTGCAATGGTAATGACAACCATTACCACTCCTATGCACAATACACTGATGACAGCATCGTTCTTTTCTGGTGGTACAGGTATTTCATCTGTGAAAAGAATGTGTAAGTATTAAAATGTGCCTCAGAGCTTTCAGTATCACATTTATACTGTGATTGTGCAATGAGAGCTCCAGGACAAGTATCAGCATGTCACAATTCACACTAACGCTTTTAATATCATCTGTCAAGTCTGGCCATTCTGGAAATATCCAGTAGTGGTACAAGTGCTCAGATCCTCAACTGAAGTGAAAGTACCAATACAGCGGTGTAGAAATATGACACCACAAGTAAAAGTCCAGCATGAAACCTCCTAATTCAGCGAAAAGTACAAGTAATATGTGTATCAGCAGCAGAATATGGTTAACATATTAAAGTTAGAAGCAGTGCCTTAGTCTCTCTAAATGATAAATGACCATAAATGACGCACTGAAGATTCATTCAGAGGAGCTCAGATCTGAAACACAGTCAACACACTGATTTGTGTCAGACAGGTTGGGAACCACTGGGTTAATGTTTATAGATGTGATGTATTGTACTTCAAAAGTTTGTTATATCAGCCATCGTTATTGCAGAAGTAACCTTTGACTAAAGCTGTCAAATTATTGTTGTGAAGTAGAAAGTACACCATGTCCTTCTGATATGTAGAGGAGTGCAAGTTTAAAATACATTATGAAATGTGTGGACTTGTATTTAAGTACAGTACTTAAGTAAAAGTACTTTGTTACTTCCCACCACTGGAAATAACCAAATATACCAAAGACAACCATCCCAGACTTCCCCTCCCTGGTTAAGTGTTATTAAATGTAGCGGTTAAAGTGACTTATGCTTGTGTAATAGCATTTTTAACGAGCCATGCAAACTCACTGGTCTTCTTTTAGTTTTGTACTTTTTGTTGTTGTATTTACAGTTCATTTCCCTCCATTCAGCATCAAAATAAAAAACTATGCTTTCAGGTGCAGTAATTCCCTGAAATGCAATGTTAGTACTTCAACCGTACCAGTCAAACCCAGATATCCAAATCAGCAAATCCTCTTTGAGACACCTACGTGCGAAAACAGCCCACATGTTTTCAACTATGATAAAACATCCTATAACAACACACCTACATGTTGCTACATCCGTCAGAGTTCAAACACCACCTACATCTTAACACATCTATCAAATGAAAATCTGGAGTTAACAGGAAACAGTGGTACGGTGTGATAAGTAGGTTGAGCTATTTCCTGTAAAATTTCGCATAACTTTTTACTGACAGTCGCTCTTTTTGTGTCAGCCTACGGGTTCACATCAGGATAATGCTGTTTCAGTTTTACTTTTATTCAAAGAAAACAGCAAGGAGTTTAATGTCTGTTCCCTACAGGAAACTGGAAATATCAACATAGCAGCACAAAGGAAGAGGGGTGTGTAGGTAGTTTTGGGCAGAAGAGAGCAGACAGGAAGCAAGAGACAGCTGATAACAACATGCAACAAAATTTCCACATTGGACTGACTTGATCTGAAGATGTTGCAGTTACATGGTCATAGAGCCATGGAGGAAATAGATTTTTTTTATGTACCTGGGACAAGAAATGTTGCAGAGTGGCCACGTTTTGTGAAGTCACATGTGTAGTTATTTTTGCCCGAAGAGCTGACACGAATCTGACTGGTGATTCTGAGGAGTTGGTCTGGTGTTGAAACAGCAGTGGTGTTGGATGTGAGTTTTTGTTGGTGTCCATCCTGCCACACGACAGGCGACTCCGGGTATCCCTCCGACTGGCACGTCAGCAACACTTCATCCCCCTCTGCAGCCTTCTCAATGCGCTTAGTCACTGCTTTGTAAGGTGCTAGAGATAAGAATATACATATATAACTGTCTTTACGTGAACTGTGATAGAATTTTAAGTTGTGGTCATGACATCTTGCACAATATCCATAAGGGGAAGTTCATCTGCCAGTAAACTAATGGCATTCTTAACCAAAATGAGTAGTGCTGGTGTTAGTTTCATTTTCACGATGACTGTTGGTCTAACTACCCAGAAATGACCAGTAGCGGTGGTCATTATGCAACAGCATTCCTTAAACAAAGCCCCTGAGATCCTCTCCTAAAATCTGTTACACTCTCATAGACTCAGTGCTTACCTACAACAGACAATGATATTGTTTTATAATCAGCTTCTTCTATTGTCTGCACCATACACTGATAGGTCCCGGAGTCACTGATCCTGAGGCGGGAAACCTGAAAAGTGAAAAAAGAAGAAGGGTCCCTCAGTGCATGGACGAATGACAGTATGCTCTCATTAATGAAACAAACATTTTTCTCTTTTCTCCTCTTCTCCCTTTCCCCTCTTTCTTTGCTATATCTTATACAGTAGCTTGCTTATCAATTAAACTCTCATGAAGTGCAGTTATTTTTTGCACCATCTCAAACTCCAAAGGTATGATGGGGGTGCAGATGTTGAATGGTGACTACTTGATACTTACATGAGCAAGGAGTCAGATAATGTTTCTAGGGGTTCACTATAGAGGATTTTTTGGGGCCAGAGATGCTGACTGATATTACTTCTGATTCTACTTCCAATTCGTTGAGGCTTATCTCCATTACAGCAGAAGATAGGGAGGAAACAACAATTAGTTGGTTATGAGGATACTCACTAACCACTATGACCAACTCAACATTTGAAAACCTTCAGACCTGCCTTTAAGCCTATAGTCTGTTCTGTCCTAGAGTTGCAAGTGAATAAAAAACTAATTCCAGATGAAGGCTGTGAGCTGAGGGTGAGACAAAATAAAAGATATAGCCCCTATAGCTCACTTCACACAGCTTCATCACAGCCATCAAGGTTATAAAAGCAACATATCGTTGTAGGTGGTCCAGCTACTAGGATGTGACCTCGTCTTGTTTTACAAGAAATAACCCCCCACTTTCCAACAAATGTCTGAACACATCACTGCCAGTACTAACCTCTAACTTGGCCCAGCCGTCCTGTAGTTCCTCAGTGAGAAGCCTCACCCGTCCTTGATACTCTGGAGATGCCGAATGGCCTTTCCCGTTAACCATCTGGTAGACTTCCTGAGCAGCACCAGAGGTCATCCGGTGCCAGGTCACCTTCAAGTCAGCAGCAGGATTTGCTGGTTTAGGCTGAAAACTGCAGCCCATCACGACATCTCCCCCAAAGTCTGATACATACGAGGTTTGCTCAGCCTCAACAGTGAATAAGACTGCAGGGAAATGATACAAATATATTATTATGGTCATGAGATGATTTTACACAGCAGCTTTACAGTAATAGGTTTCACAGCAGTTGTTGTCCTGTTTGTGATCTAGTCTACTCTACTCAATGTTGTACATACCTGCTAATGATGGCTGTAATATGACTTGCAAAATTACAAAAATGGTCCAGTCCATTGAGACCTGTGGAGGAAACAAAGGGGAGTTTAACAGATGTTGAAATCTCTTCATCATGTCTGACTCCATGTTATATGTTACTAATTCCATGAGTCATTGTACTGCAGAAGGCTGGATGTGGCTTCTCTTCACTCTGCTAAAAACTAAAATGTCAACACCATGTGATGGTGATGGTTAACACAACATCATGTGATGCTGAGCCTACCCACTGTTATTTAAAATCAAGCATGACTCTGCAATTAGTGTTACTTCCCTGTTGATTCTAGATAAAGCCACAAATATAGCACAAGCTCTGTTTGTTTGTGACTGCGCGCACACACACACACACACACACACACACACACACACACACACACACACACACACACACACACACACACACACACAAACAGCTGTATCAGCTGTAACAGTGTCTTCTCCCCAGCAGTCTGTCTGACTTCAGCTTAGTCAGGCAGACTAAAGGATGCATCACATCAACAAAACAGCAGACAGCCAGTCCATGTCCTGTCCTGCAGACTTTCAGTTTGACACCCCTGAATCACATGTTTACTCATTTTCTGTGCTATTTTCCTGTGAAATCAGGGCCATTGTGGGAGAAAGGTGATGATAATTCTAGGGGCCCAGAGCCCGGTACCCCAGTAGTCTAATCTTTGAATGACTGAATTATTCTGCATAAGACCCTGAACTAGTAATGTTGCATTAGCATCAAAACAAAGTAGGATAAATTACAATGGTAATACATACAGAGTCTAAGAAAAAAAGTGTAAAAGTCAGGGGGTAGGGGCCCACTTTAGTATTCTTTCAGGGGGCCCAGAATTCCTAGCAACGGCCCTGTGTGAAATATATAAACATTTCTCCAGAACATTTCATCCCTTTGCACAAGCTGTCACTGACAATTTAGCTCTGACCAATGTCACTATAAAAACAAACAATACAGTAGTAGTATTTGGTGCATAAGTTGTTAGAAAAAGTTGGTTGTGAACATGTTAACAAAGCTGAATGAGATAACTGTATTTCTCTTCAGGATAGTGAGCAAGACTCAAATAGCCTACTGATAAATTAGTGATGATGATGATTTAAATTGACATGCCCGAAATAAACAAATAAATAAATGGCAAAGCTGATAAACTGTATTTATGTCTTCTCAGAAATATAGTTGATTTACTAATACAGGTGTAAAAAATTATTATAATAATGATGATGATAACAATAATATATTATAATAATGATGATGATAATAAACACTAATAATAACCTACTACTGCTAATAATAATAATCATAATAAACGTTGCGTTTATCATTTTCATGTATTGTATTCTGTCTTACCTGGTTATGAAACAGCAGTTAGTATTGTCATGTGTTGTTGCTGTATTTCCTTCAACTGAGAGTGACGCCGGGGAGTCCGGGGAGGTTTTTATAAGGGAGGTTCCGCTGACGGATCAGTGAGGCCCCGCCCACCACCGCTCACCACTTCTCATCACCGAATTGCCCCGGCCAGCCGAAACCCCGAGGTCAACATACGGGCATAAAATTCAACAGTTTACATCACGAGAACCGGCGTTTTGTCTGAGGAACAACCTGAGTAGCTACAGTTACGTCACTGACACAGACCCAGCACAAAGCCCGACAGGGAGAAGACTGAAGCAGATCTGATCTCAAGTCAGTTAGTTACAGAGTCATGACTAATAGCTTGTTGTTTCCACGGAGAAGGAAGTCGACTTCCTTTTACTGTAAGGAAAAGAAAGGTGAGGATATCTAATGTTGGTTGCTGTCCATAAAACATGTCATAAAGCTGATAGGACGGGCAGTCATTACAATCCCTTATCTTTCCCAGATTCCCCGTGTCCTGAAAACTTTTACTGGCATATAGGTTTGTTTGTTCTGTTGCTGTCCAACCAGCTCAAGAACATATTATTATTATTATTATTATTATTATAACATATAGACATGGAGGCACATGGTGGTCAGATCCAGTCGAATAACTCAGTCCACGAAACTGTAGCTGGTTTTCCCCCCTTCTCTGTTTCTGTCTCAAAATATTTACTATGACATCAGGTAGGTGGCTAGAGTAAAGTTTTACCGCAGCCATTCATGACTCACTGTTTACCGCTTCACGAGACCTATTGTTGCGGTACATTTGACCTACATTTGATGGTAGGTATTACTTGCATTAACAACAACAATAGCAATGATGAAAATGATAACGATATAAGAACAGTGTAGAGAGTAGGTATTCATAAGTAGCTAATACTGATGGAACAACAATTCAAAATGCTTCCTCTGTCACAATTTAAAGTTCCTTTGTTGAAATTCTTACTTGGGAGGAATTACACATGTATTGTCATCAAAATGTACCAAGGAATCAGAACTGAAAGTAGGCTAGACCTACTCATTATGGAGCAGAATGGCCCAATATAAGGGGGTTATTGGGAAATTGTGGAAGTATTTAACTGTAGCTCATTTTAACCACTATACTATGGCAGTTTAATTTGTGTGAAATTGTTTCATATTTCATCAACTTTTAACGCACTTTGTAATGAATTTTAATCCGCAAAGTAATGTAAGTAGCAAAAAATGGTGTTACTCAATTATCCAAGCTTTAAAATATACTTTCCAATTTAGGGTCTTCATCTCCTTTATGGGCTCTTTCAATCACATTTCACCATCTTCATCACTTCATCAACAGATGAGGAGCTGCAGTTTTAAGAGCCAAGAAGGAACATTTATGCTTTAAAATATCATCAGTAAATCATGATCATGAAATAGCCTACAGTGCCAACCAAAACAACAACAATATTTCCAAACCTTCCGCACAGGTATTTACACCTGTACAAGTCAACACACGTCATTTGGGAGAGATGGAAATTTGAATGGAAGAGATTCCGACAGTTTCCGCCATAAAGTTACATGTCAGGTGGAAATACCACATTCAAGGGACACATTTATCCAATAATTCCACGAGCTGTGCCGGCTGTGTCTCATCTACGGTGTATGACTCTATGAAACCTTTTATGGGTTTTCCACCTTTTCACTATCTGGCACTCAAGTTCTGTGCATGATTAAACATGACTTTATTTTTGTGAAATGGGAATACAAGAGCAGTACATGTTTGATCTTATCGCAGATATGTTTGCCAAGCTTAGAAATGGATAACCTCCACTTTATCCTTTGGAAACCCCTCAGAAAGCCTCTTGTATAGACTACTTTACAATCCAAATCACGCAAAGTTTAAATCTGATTGAACCTAGATAAAGTTTATGACGCAGATCATAGGTAAACACGTTGTTGTGTTCAGTCCATAGTGTTTAGTGCTAAAACTGTCAGTAGGCCTTTGTGCTTGCTGACCAGGATGTAAAAACATTACCAAAAATGTAAATCAAGTATCATATCCCTATCTCTATGTTTTAGCTCTATTCTCTTTTATTGTCTGTGTTGTGTGTCTGTTGTTGTGTTATGTCTTACTATGGACCCTGAGTCCGAAATAAAGATAGCCTATTTGAAATCAAAAAAGACATGAACACACTGGATGACATGTGTTCTTAGTGACAGTTATTAACACAAATAGGCTACTCAATATGATATTGTGTGATATGTTGAAGGTGTAGCCTACTTGGCGTTTGATAAATGTTAGAAAACGCTGTTGTGATGATTTGATGAAAAAAGATAGCGTGCCTTGATATAGTTCACTGAAGCATGAAGATATCAAATGAGTCCAAAGCATTTTCACTTTAACTAGGCTAATTGAGCAGAACTTAAATAAATTGAATGTTTACTTTCCCACAAAGGTACAATAGCCTATAGCCCCACCTGCACGTTAAGGTGCAAAGTTCATTCAGCTATACCTACAATATAAGTAGGCTACTGCTCGTCTACAAAGCCAACAACATTTCTTCATCTCTACATGTAGGTGTAGACTTTTCACTCGGTTCCACTTAATATTTCATAAAAAATATACTTTCTGCTTGAATTAATGTAAGTTACAATAAAGATAATGGAAATTGATAATATTGTTGTCACTTGAACAAGGTAGCACTTCAGTCTGTAGCATTACAGATCAGCTAGATCAGCAGATAAACCTATGTTTGTATAGCCTAGAAAAAATCTATACTGAAAATGGTTCTTATAATTTCATATCCAGTTTCACACAAATGCAAAACAATTAACTAGTCTATTTTCTCAGTCCTCTGAGGTCTGAGACCCACACTGACCAACAGAGAGCGCCATTTCTCAACCAACCAGCCTGGGATCATGGTGTGTAAGTCACTCTACCTCTGTATCACCACCACTGCACTGAGAAGACGTGTGTTTCTTAATTCTCACTTTGAACATAGGCCAGCCTACCTGTTCATAATTTGGTGACTTCTGTTAATTTGTGATTTCCTGTTAATCACATGTGATTTCGCAAATGGTACCCATTTGTTTTACAATGAGTTTACAATGAATTATAGCCTACAATTTTACTAACTCTACTATCAATGCCTCTGCCATTAGTTTTGGACATTTGTAAAGAATCATCTCTTAATGATTGCTATGGTAGCCTATATTTTCCGTTTTATTTTGAAAGTCTGACCGGATGTGAGGTGTTTTATTTGTTCCGGTCCGGGCCACATGATACTTGACAGAGTGGAGGGGAAGTTAGCTGCTGTTCCGTACACAAGTTTTGACAGAGCCATGCCCTTGAATCCACAGTAGCGCTGCTTTTGTTGCCACCACTACAATATTACACAGCTTAACCTTCTCTAAAGTGTGTTGTTAGGTATGTCAAGTTTTTTTCATTTTCATTGAGGGAAGCGACCTGTCACGACGAAAAACCACCGAAGCTTAATATATCATGTGAAATATTAGGAAGCTACTTCATTAATGAATATTAGCACATATTGTTAGCCAAAGCACAGAGCCGTGTATGAGGTTTAGCCTCAGTGCTGTTAGCACCTATCTAGCTAAACGTGCATTAGCAGTGGAGCACAGACACATGCTGTATAGTGACTGTGTTGTGTTACACTACAGTGACACATTGGCAGTGTATAAACGCATTGTTAAACCTCTCTTGCCTTTAAATGCATATACTCACGTGTGTGTATGTTTGGTGTGTCACCTCATGTTGTTGTGGCTGCAGTGTGATTTTGTGTGTTTTGTGTCCTCAGGTGAGCACCAACCCCCACCATGGGGTTTCTACTGTCTAAATCCATGGATGCAAACTTGAAAAAGCAGCAGGAATTCATGCTCCACAATGCACGGCTGCAGGTGAGTGAAAAGTCTTTTTTCTTTTTGCAATTTACCTGTGTCTCATTGTGATACCTGCACATGCTTGAAGGCTTTTTTTTTTTAAAGAAAGACTTATCTTTGTAATTTAACAGTTTTTAAAGTGACATAATTCTTTTAAAATTGTAATATCTTATGTCATTATCATTCTTATTGTTCAGTTTATGGTATGTGTCCCTCTGTCATATTTTTTTTTCATTCATCATTGTTATTTTTCCACCTTATTTAATTTGCATTTGATTTTAGTTGTGTGTTTGTACCTCAGGACACTGTCTTTCAGGGTTTTAAATGAATTATAAATGAACTAATGAATAAGGTAATATTCCTAAAATGATCTGTTTAATTAAATGACCAGACAATGTGTCGGGCTATGTAATATTCCAGAGTAAGCCAACTCAGGCCACATGTACTAGGGGAATTTTTTATTGTATTTTTTATTTTTTATTTGAAAACAGGCCATCATATTGTTCTGTTCTCTTTCTGTCTTTTTCAACCCTTTCTTTTCTTTTCCTGAATCACATGGCGTCAAAACCAGCCATACATGTTCTAGTTTGAATGTCAGCATTTCCATTTAGAGACCACAGGTTTTATTGCACTCATATTATTATTTTTTCCTCTAAATGAGAGATTGTGTTTTTTCCTCTCCTTTTGGGGGCCAATTTGTTGTGATTTATTTGTGCCTGCAAGCTGCTGAGCAGCAGGTGGGATGTGTGACTGTCATAACACCAATGACATTATATCCGACTTACACCCAGGAGGATTGTTGTGTTGTCTGCTCCTTAATTTTCTGATGCCCTCGCCGCCGTAAATGTGGTAGATGATGACGAATATTATTCAGTGATGGCAAATGTTTGGCAATTGAGTTTCAGAGCACCCTCATTTGGGTCGTGGCAATGACTCACAGGTGAATATTAGGTACATGTTTAAACATTGCCATTGTATGTCCACATTGTTTCATTGGCTCAACTTCATACAGATACTTTCATATTTGTTATTCACAGCTGTGAATATTCTTTCTGTGCAGATTAATAAGACATTTCTCATTTAAAAATGGTCAGTCTCTTTCCTTAAATTATATTGGTAATTTGATTTATTAAACTTCATCTTTCATCTTGAATAATACAAATATATATTCATAGATTAATTATTAAGAATAAAAAAAAATCCTCAGTGTCATTAAGGGTGGAGTGCTGCTTATAGCAGAAAATAAATTCTCAGCTTTTTCACATTCAACATTGTTGAAAATTGTATTTTGACATCACCAAATCTAAAAAGGAAGATTGACCCCAGCAATTTAAGAATATCTACGAAACATCACTGTTGCCTCCCACTGCATTAAAATGTCAAAGATGATTGCTTGCCAGTGTTTTCAATGCACATCAGTCATAGCTAATTGATCCTTGCCACGTTCTCGCCTTGTGGACCTTTAAGTAAAAGTCACTGGGCATTGTCTCTGAATCACAGACCTATCTTAAACATTTCTTGAAAATCCACTGGATATGGTTTTTTTCTTGTATGACTCATGTCTTGAGGATAAGTGGCAGCTCTAAAATGACATGAATGATGTTTTTCTTCTTGATTGATAATCACAGGGTTGTGCTTTTTATTCACAGTCTCTTTGCTTAAGTGGGTTTGAGTGTAAGGCAGGTGAGCTCCTTTTCACAAGGTTTTTCAGCAGATTTAATGTCATTTATTGGTTTTTCAGTACTGTGATCACCTCTACAACTAACACAAACACTAGATTACACAATAAATGAAAGTTGTATTTATGGCAGTTTGGCACAAAAACTAACTCATCAAAAAAAAGCTTAAAAATAATGATGACGAAAATGCCAGTTCAAAACGTCATCATCATATTTTCTGATATTTGGTAATATTTCCTGTTGTTTTGTACAGTTGGGACAAAAAAAAAAGTTCTAGGGAAAACACTGTCACCCTGAGGAACCCCCACAATTAATCGAATGTTGGGAAATGATTTTTCTTTTTTCATTTTTCAACTTAAAAACATCCAGTATTATTTAAATTGGTGATTCAAAATACAACATGCCCTCTCTTTCCCTCTCTCCTTTCGGTAAAAGATTTGTGTACAGCAGTCTTCCAAATAACGTACCGCTCCGTGTAGCTCGCAGCCTTTAGAAAATGTCAGTGCATTTCCCGCTCGTGTGTCAGCTCTGTTCTTACCTCGTCACCTTCGGAGCGGACTCATCGTGGCTCATTTCTTTCTTTCACTTTTTCTTCACCGCTTTTTCAAGTCACTGTCTCGCAGTCATCCGCTGCTTGGTCATCCCTCGTGATTTCACCAGGAGACATGATGTTGTCCACTTATGAATCGCACATGGTTAAAGGTCAACAGATTGTTGCCATGTCACCTTGGTGAATAAAACTGTCAGTCATACAGAACCTCATAAAAACAAACCTGGATGGAATATAAAAATGTGATTTTGATACCAATGGCAATGTGTTCACAGGATCAAGTATATAGGAGACAATGGATTAATAGCCCCAATTACTTAATATTTTATCAGATAATTCCAGGTTAAATTCAATTAAATCAAGATTTTTGCCATTTTTAGACAATTTTATATTGGCAATTTTCTTATATGGCTGCTTTTTTGACAACATTTAGTTGTTATTTGGCTTCCCCTTGAATGAATAAAAAGGGATTTTATGTAGAAATATGGTTCATATCGTTTTACTATTTATATCATGTGTGTTAGAGCTAGGGAGAGGAAATTCTGAAATACCCAAATTTCAGTCATGCTGAATCTGTGATTCTGTCCAAATGAGCAGCATTCATGTTCACATCTGTGGGGTTGGAAGTGGATTAGTAAATGTGTGTGTTTGTGGTTTTGATGAGTTTGTTCCTGTTGGTAACAACTGTGTGTGGTGAAGTAGCAGATGGAGCAAATAGATGAGGACCGGCTCTTTGATGCTTTGATAGTAGGAGAGCGTAGGTGGGGCCCACCAGAGAGGGTGTTGAGTTTCCGGATGGAGAGGAGATTCTGCTGGCACAGCTTATGATAAGAAAATAAAACAGTCTTCAGTCTTTTATCAGTCAATTCAATGCTCATGTTTATAGATACATTTGTAATTTAACCCAGGAAATATGAAGAATATTGGTTTATAGCTGTCACAAGCTAACCAGAGACCAGCCTCACCACGTGTTGGTAGAAGCCTCTGACATGTAAGTCAGCGTTACAGTTTTGTGTGCTGTTCACTTACAATGGGGAAAATAAATATTTGATCCACTGCTGATATTTATTAACTAATTTATAACCTATATGATTATATTTCTATTACCATCCATTTCTTTGTGGGGGAGCAAACTCACAAAATCAGCGAATACTTATTTTCCCCACTGTATGTGCAGTTTAAAGCACCTGCACTGGAGTCAGTTTTTACCTAGTTGCCATCTGCAGTTAGAAGTACAGATAAGCATTGAAGGACAATTCCAGGCAAATTCAACCTGGAGCCATAGTTTCCGAATATTTTAGGTCTAAAAGAATGAATCTGAAAATGTTTCTTTTTAATGTCTCCTGTTTTGCAGTAGTTCTGTCTGTCCCCGCATCACAGTGAGGGTGACTTTGTGGTCCTCTCACTTGTCGAGTAATAAAAAAGAGAAAAAGAAATGTCCATCCAATCCTGAGAGGACATCAAGAGCAAAGAGAGCTGCCACACACACACACACACACACACACACACACACACACACAGGCAGGCAGCTTAGCGAGGCCTAACAGTCTTGAAACAAAGATGTGATTGGTCAGAAAGCATTTTCTCGGATGCGAAAAACACAGAAAATCAAACCTGTTCCGGAAAAATTAATGACGGATGAAAGTTTCGGAGTTGGTGTATAAACATGATCGACACAACATTAGGTTGAATTTATTTTTTAATGTGTGGAAATTTCGGACCAAAAAAATCCTTTGTTGATAAAACAAACGGGAGAGCTTCAGAAGACCTGTAAACATAGTTAGCCGTCAACTTGACTCTCGCGACACTTCGCGTGACTTTGTATTACAGCTCCGTTTACAAACATGTCTGCTTAAAGGACAATTCCAGGCGAATTCAACTCGGGGGTGTATATTCATATCATTTTAGGTCTAAAAGAAGGAATCTGAAGATTTTCAGTTTAATTGCTCCTGTTTTGTGGTAGTTGTGTCTGTCCCCGCATCGCCACGGCAGCAATGAATGGGAGTGGATGTAAGTTCCGCTGCTTAGGCTGTTTCCAGCCCTCAAAGCCGCAATTTTTTTCCACAGACAGCGTCAGATGGAGACTCAAACATGCACCGAGAAGTTTATTTACTTCAAGCAAGCCGGCATGTTTGTAAAACTAGATCTAATTCAAAGTCTCCCGGAGTCTCGTGCGAGCCCGAAGTTGCAGTGCTGGTGTATTCAGGCGCAGTAGGAGCTACCGCTTGTGTCGTAAACACAGGAATATCAACTCTTTACTTGCTTCAAGTGTACATTTTTTTCCACAGACAGCGTCAGGTGGCTACTCAAACATGCGGCGAGAATTTTTTTTTACTTGAAGGAAGTAAAGAGTTGATATTCCTGTGTTTATGACACAAACGGTAGCTTTTCCCACTGCATGTGAACACACCGAGCACGGCAACTGGGTCTCGTGCGAGACTCCGGGAGACTTTGAATTAGATCTAGTTTTACAAACATGTCGGCTTGCTTGAAGTAAATAAACTTCTCGGTGCATGTTTGAGTAGCCATCTGACGCTGTCTGTGGAAAAAAATTGCGGCTTTGAGGGCTATAAACAGCCTAAACAGCGGAACTTACATCCACTCCCATTCATTGCTGCCATGGCGATGCGGGGACAGACACAGCTACCGCAAAACAGGAGCGATTAAACAGAAAATCTTCAGATTCCTTCTTTTAGACCTAAAATGATAGGAAAATACACCCCCGAGTTGAATTCGCCTGGAATTGTCCTTTAATTGAAGTAAACAAACCCCTCGGTGTATGTTTGAATAGCCATCTGATTTCGAGAGATGTACAGCAAAGAGCCTAAACGGTGTAAGATCTGTCCGCTCCCATTCATTCCTGCTGTGTCGATGCGGGGACAGGCAGAACTACTGCAAAACAGGAGACATTAAAAAGAAAATCTTCAGATTCCTTCTTTTAGACCTAAAATATTAGAGAGCTATAGCCCCAGGTTGAATTTGAGTTGTCCTTTAACTAGCTAAGCCGGAGACAGTAGAGAAAGGAGACTTTTTTGGTTAATAATATTGTTATTGTTTAAATGTTTTTGGTTAAAAGTAGCAGCAAAATTCATACTGCATCCACTGTTTTGTTTTCACATGAATTAGCAATAATGACAATTATATGCCATTTCTTTATACTGCAAGACAGAAGCAAATTTCTGAATGGCTAAGGGTTTTGTTTTTTCTTTTGTTTTCCAATCGCAGTTTATCTAAATATCTTATTATAACTTATTATACAAAATAGTTCCTGGGATCTCCACTGGGATGTTTTATCCCCTCTTTATAAGAAATTTTATTAGCAGGGGACTCAAAAAGATGAGATAATGGCACTGGCAGGAACTGGGTAGTTTCCAGATAGTTTGTTAAGTTTGAACGTCCAGTATCTCTTCACTGTTTCCTTTTTTCTGACCTAGATGAGGCAGAGAAGAGATGACTTCACAAAAGGTGAGGTCTCTGTCACTGTCACCAGAAACCCTTTCTTACACATTTCTCTCTCGTCAGGACCATAGTAGCCCTGGGAATAGACCTGTAAGTTCCCCTTGCTGCCTATGGGAAACAGTCCAAATCGAAACATAATTAATCTTGTCACTCACCTCACTGCTGCTGCATTTGGTTTCCCTTTCAGTTTAGTGTAACTTAAAGGAGGCATCATTATGTCAAGGAGGATGAACTCTGTTATTTTAACATCTTGTCCTTTCAAACTCTACTCCCCTCAGACTTATCTATATTGAATAATGAACATGTCTCCCCGTTGATAGCACCCTGCTTCCTGGAGATTGAGAGTTACAGCAGTGGTTTCCAAGTAGCAGCACATTTCACGATGATCAAAAGCATCAAAAATGTTAATAGAAACTTCTTCACAAAGATTTTTGTTGCTGGGCCATGATGGGATGTCCATGAAAATTTGATATTTAATTCTAAAAGTGTTATTACTCTTATTGTAAGTTATAAGTAGGGGTGTAACTAAAGATTTTAATTTCCCCATAATGTGACAGTTATATTTTTATGTTACCTGCTACCCTCAGATTTTAGCCACCTGTATGAAATGCAGTGGATAAATTGAGGTTTTGCTTTATTGTTCACATTTGAGCCCTCGTACACCAGGCTTATCTATCTACAGCAACTGGAAATAAACATACTGTGCCAACTGCTGGGCTCAGCAAGTATTACACAACTGTCTCAGTGCTGACATTTGTAACAGATGAACAGCGGGTTAACAGATAAAGACGGGAGTATCACAACTCATCATCCAACTGCAAAGCTGATGTGTAGACGGTCAGGAAGTTGTGACATTTATCTCACTCGGTAAACGGAGAAGTATCAGTTCTGCTAAATAACCAGTTTCAGGAGAAAGTTTGTGAACGTGTCATTCTGCAGCAACAGCTGCCGTAGATACACTGTGTGTTATGTGTTACTCATTGTATTTGAATAATGTTGATTGACCTCTCCATAATCAGTCTAACAGGATACTTAAAAATTGCACTGGATTTAAGCGTTGATTGTGTATCATTATCACAACTGGCTTTTACTGTACCTTGACCTGCCTGTGACGTCTCGGCCTCATTACAGCTCAACCCTCCTGAGCTGTTTCCCTCATTTTAGGCCTTTCCTACTCGTGTGACTGACATTTATTAGAGGCCAAGTACTTAAAGTCAGCAAATTACCCAACGTGATATTCTTCATATGGTCACAACAGGGGTACAAATTACACCATGTATTAATCACTGAAGGTATTTGATTAGTTAATTAGATTTGCCCAATGATAGTGGTAGAAAATACTGTATGTAAAACTAATATATCCCAAGTATTATATTTTTCTTCAGTCTGAGAGACGGGACTCAACATTTGCCTGTGTTGACACAGTATGAGTCTGTTTCTAAGTGGATAAATCAAACAATGACATACTGTGGCTGTTGCCTTTGGCTGTTCATAGTTGCATGAAGTCAAATAAAGTCTGTAACTTAAAAGACTGACACCAATACTAGGACAACAATGAAAGAACAGTGAAAAGCTCAAACATGGAGGTCAAGAAGTGTCAGCAAAAAAGACAGCAACTCCAAAAGCAGTGAAATGGATGAAATACAGTACTATATCAAACTAGACTAAATATTTGAACAGTCTTGAGGGCAATGAAAAATATGTTTTATATGGAATACGGTATGTTGCGTCATTCTTTATCTTTTTTTTTTTAAATCCCAGAACTGGGAACCATTACCCCTCCGGCTGTGTAACTGATCAGCCTTTTACTGTCAACACTCACTGTAGCTCCCCATGGTAATACTCACCATTATTCATCCTGCCTGACAAGTTAAACACATTTGGTGCTGGGTGTTGGTCAGTGTGAGGCCAACTCCCTTATAAAACCTGCTAAATGATCTCTGTTGTTCTTCATCTTCATCCATCATCTTCCACTTTGTTCATTTCGCTTTTCTCTTAAAACTTTACAGTAACTTTATCATTATCGTAATGCTCCATGAACATATTTACTTATGTCAGTTGCTTGCTATAATGTAAGTGGCATATTAAATGTGAAAGTGTTTTTTTTTTTAATTTATTCATTTACTGGACTTTTTCATCAGTTTCTTTTCTATAGAAACCTCAAACCCAGACACTTGAAGAGGGTCCATTAGTCTCTGTTTAACAGGCTCCACCTATTTAATTTCATTCACTTTGGCTTCAGTGCCAAGTCATGTTCTGCCATTAACACAAATATCCAGAACTGATCATGAACGTGGGCAAAAAAAAAAAAAAAAGTCAGAAATCAAAATGCGGAATCTCTGACATGCTGTAATTTACGTCATTATCTTATGTCATCAACTCATTTGAATGGCTTTTTTTTGTCTCTTTTCTTTTTCAACCTTCAGCATCATCAGTCAGTTGCTGGTGTCACTGTCTCCTCAAGTGAAAACAAAGGCTCATCTTTGACACGTTCACTTTTTGAGAAGAAAGGCTTTTTAAATGAGAATGTCACTCAGTCGGCTCAATAGCAGTTGCTACGCAGGAAGCTGAGACTTGTGTGCACGTACATGTGAGTTTGTGTTAAACAGGAAACGGCAGACAAAAGACTCATCTGACTGAAGTGCTGCAGCATGGACACAATGTGTCTGAGCCCATTTCTTTGTCTCTGATACCTCCTGTGTCTCTACCAATGACCTCGCATCTTTTCTG
The DNA here is from genome assembly GCF_045865225.1 of Trachurus japonicus. Taxonomy (NCBI): domain Eukaryota; kingdom Metazoa; phylum Chordata; class Actinopteri; order Carangiformes; family Carangidae; genus Trachurus; species Trachurus japonicus. Next base: position 18,692,769 of record NC_140918.1, read on the forward strand.
GGGTTTTGTTTGTTTGTTTTAATTTGATGTATTGCAAGTTCTAATCTCTAGACTTCTGCATTGTCCTCTCTATTAACATAAATGAAAAATATTAGTATTTTGAAGATTGCATAATGTGAAAATGATGCATCAGTCACTATTCTTTCTTTGTAAAGAAACACATGCATGATTTAAATGAATGCATTAAAGAAATGTGACCATGATGTACTGAGTAACAGTTTGCACTCTTCATCTCTGTCGGACAAACTATGTATAGAAGATACTGGTTCTTAAACATGTTGGCATTGCTGCTGGCAGTAAATGCCAATTAGTACCAGAAATGCCAATTACTGTTTGGGGAATTTAATTTATTAATTTGTTTGTGGAATCAAATTTTTTTTTTTCTCTGATCATAAATATTTCATGTTATAAAGCTCCACATTGAGAGTCACAAGGTCTTCTCTGTCCTCTATCCTGTGTGTGTGTGTCTGTGTGTGTGCAGATGGAGCGCCAGATCCTGATGCAGAACCAGATGAGGGAGAGACAGATGGCAATGCAGATCGCCTGGTCCAGAGAGTTTCTCAAATACTTTGGTACCTTCTTCTCAGTGGCTGCGGTGGGACTCACCGTCGGGTGAGTTTAGTAACGGCTCCTCTTTTGTCACGTCTTTTGTTTTCAGATAAGATTCACTCGCCGTGACCTGGTTCTAGTGTTTAGTCATAACACACAGTGAGAGAACAACCCTGTGCCGGCCCATGTGCGACAGCTGCGAAGTGCGATCCTCACTCAACTGACTCTTCACAGCTCCGATACTTAAGCAATCACACGTTGTAGCCCAGTGGCCTTTTCTGCTGTGGCCCTGTGTGTGACGTCTGTTAGACACAGGAGTCACATCAAGTTAAGCTACATTGAACTTCAGTGGCGCTATAATAGTCCAGTCATTTTATGAAAAAAAGGTTGAACAAATTGCAACAGAAGCAAACTCAACTGATTTTGTATCCTCAACATGTCCTGAGTGAGGGAAAAAAAAGCCCTGAAGAATCCCATTAGAGGAAAGTTTCGAAAAAAGACCAAAATATAGCCCATTCATACACCTATTAATTTTTTTTCTCACATGAATAGGGTAAAATGTTTAACCTTTAGATATCTCCATAAAAATTACAGAGTTGATTACTTACATTAAAGCAGAAGTAAGCGGAATGTTTGTGTTAATATAAGTCTTAAATAGTTATATCTTCCGACGGCAATCACTTACTATTGGTCTGAAACACGGGTCTGTCAGTCACTCTGCTCTGCTGTAAGCCGAGGAGAAAACTTTCCTTGTATCTACAACCTTTATCCAATGAGGAGAGAGAACGGCATAAAGGGGCGGTCCTCTCTGTGTGTGCAGCCAAGGGATACGCGTGAATGTGGTGACGTAGGGACGAGGGCGGGGACTGCTAACTCCATCGGCTGACAAGAAGTTAGCCAAAACCACCGGATCGCTTACTTCTGCTTTAAGACAAACAAAAAGGTTTTTTGAAATACTTTGTTAACGTGAGCGAATTTGCAGAAATTTGCAGAAATTCCACCATTTTAACGGCACATGTGTATATATAAAGGTGCTGTGGTGGTACCAGCATGGAAATTGGAATGAGTTGACTCCATCGGTCAACCGACAAGAAACCATTTTAAATTTCAAGAAAACTGCAATTTTTCAAGACAGCCACATCCTTAGTAGAGCAGGTATGACATGCTCCGCCTCCTATCTTAAGGAGAAGGACTCTTATCTTTTGATGGTTGTTTTGATTGAACAGTTCTTTAAAAAAAATACTTGGCATTTTCACTTTTAATGATAGATAGAGAGATATATGTGAAAGGGGGGTGGAGAGATGGCAGCAAAGGACGTGGACTGGATTTGAATCCGTCGCTGCGGAAGCACTCGTTTTACATGGTAGCCTAAGCGCCCTAGCTCATTAAAGCTACAGTTGGTAAGTTGACAAAAGTGAAAGTAAACTCTGTGACTTGGTCCGAAATTTCAAGACAATACACAGGTCCCTTTATGAACCTCTGGAGTCAACTCATTCCAATTTTCAGGCTGCCGTCAAAACGGTGGAATTTATGCAAATTTGCTCATGTTAACAAAGAATTTCAAAAAACTTGTAATACATTTTTTGTTTGTCTTAATGTAAGTAATCAACTCAGTAATTTTCATGGAGATATCTAAAGGTTTAAAATGTTACCTTATTCAGGTGAGAAAAATAATGAATGGGTCTTTTTTGAAACTTTCCCCTAATGGGATTCTCTGGGACTTTTTTTCCCCTCACTCAGGACATGTTGAGGATACAAAATCAGTTGAGTTTGCTTCTGTTGCAATTTGTTCAGTGTTACCCCTTTTTTGTATTACTGTACTATACTATAAGCCAAAAGCAACCCATAGGTGGTGCTATGGCAACATAACACATATTAGTGGCTGTTTTATGAGTTTGGCTTCAAATATTTGTGTCTTTTTGCCAATTTCAAAGTGTTTTTATGTGTTACTGTGCACATTTTAATACGGAACACAGGTTGACTCTTCTGACATCACATGTTGACAGTGGAAAATGATTGATGTTTACTCGTCTTTGTGTCTTCAGGGCTGTTAAAAGAAAGAAACCAGCCATGTTGGCTCCCATCATTCCTCTTGGCTTCATATTTGCCTACCAGATGGACAGCGCCTACGGGACACTTATTTATCGTATGAGAGGTAAACCACACGGTCACCATTGGTACCCGCAAACAAACTGCTGACTAGAAATCTTGTCTGCTTGTGTCAGATTTTCTATGCATGTTTATGTGTAACATCACTTAGTTTTGGTGACCCACACTTTGAAATCCTGTTTCTGAGCAATACAACATCTTTTTAAAACATGACAGGCGTTGCACTGATATCCACAATTATGAAAAAAAGATTATCAAACAGAAATATCCTTATTATAAAAGCTAGTTCTGCTGTAGATTTCGACTAACATTGGTCATGCACTTAGAGTGCATATGTAACATTTAAATCTCTGTGTGTTCACACAATGGACACATACAAGCTGAAAATAGTAGTTTGACAAACATCTGTTTGCCACATCACAACACACTGTATTTGTTCTTCTGTTCGTCCTTCAGGGGAGGCTGAGACTATCATGGCCTCTGAACATGACCGTCTGGACTTGCCACTGGGGACTCCAACCTTTGACAGCATAGAGAAGGCCCGCCGGGCTAAAAGCAGCCTTGCCTCCTTCTTGGAGAAGTGACATGTTTGTTATTTGAGAGGAAATCAGAAAAAAAAGTCCGGTCAGTGCATTCACCCATACTGCTTTCACAAAGAAACAGTCACATACCATCTGCCTTTACTTTATACAACTACTGAGTCCATGGTTTGCACTAATTCTCTCTCATGGATCTCACATCAAATTAGCCTCAGTGTCAATAATTATAGAAATAATGTGGGTTGCTGTTTTTGTGCATGTTTTTGTTGTTGAAAGTGCATCAGCAGCCAAACTACTGTATGACTGAGATAGATTCAGCAGATGAGCTGATCAGAGCACCAGTCCAAACCATGAAACACATCTGTTCGATGAATATTTGTATCTGTCACTGTGTGCTCCAACATTTTGATACGATTCCCTCAGATAACATTGTACACGTCATTATTCTTATATTTGTTCTTCTGAAGCTGCATCAAGTAATTTATGACAACTAGAGGGCACAGGAGTATCACACTCAAAACATCTGATACAGCTCATAGTCATCATGCCTGTCCGATGTGAGCAGATGATTATTATAACCTTTTTTGAGTACACACTAGCATTAGTTAAGCATGAATTAATACTGAATTTCTTATTTATAAGGCATGAGTATTAATGTGTTATAAATTATGAATTCCATATTTAATGCTTAACTAATGCTTAATATACCCCCTTTTTCCCTTTCATTTATTTATCTCACAAATTACAATCTAATCATGGTTTATATGTTTATCATGTGAATATAAAGTAAGCAAACTATTGCCATTGCCAATTCCATTTCCTATTGAAGTAACATAAACTGTGCTGTGGCGCTCTCCTGCTCCAAACCTGATCTGAATGGTCAGTACGCTCCATTCATGACAATAATTAGACAGTAAAAGTCCTAAAACGTGAGCAGAGCAGGAAGGGGAGGGTGGGAGAACTCGCTGACGCATACACACAGGAAACGTATATATATATTTTTCATGTTCTGATGTATGAAGACCCAAAATGAAAATGTTAGCAAATAATTTAAACAGCATTTGCAGAAGAAGAAGCAGCTAATCACCGTGTTATATTATGGTTAATATTTCCAGGGCTATTAACTGATTCACTCAGTGATCAAAATGATTTTTTAAAATACAAAATATTACGTAATGGAGCTTAAATTGCAAAGATTCTCAAGGCAGCAGAGATACACCAAACTACATTTCGAAAACGTTTGGTCATAATACCTAAAAACAAACGCTTTAACTTGCCAATATTGAGCCTCATGACAAAGCTCCAGGTAGCACCTGTATGTAACGTTAATCTGTATCATCATGTTGGTATTAAATGGATGTAAAATATTCCAAGGTGCTGATATTTATGCAATGTGTATTCAGAAATGATTTTACTCATGTTTGACCTCATTGAAACTTTATTTGTGAATTCAATAAAAAAAAAAGAAATATTACAAAGAAAAATCATCCTGTCACATTGGTGTTGCTTTGATGCCAAACCAAACCCAAACTTTTGCCTTTACAGAGCTTCACGCTGTGTTAATAGAAGCTTATGATTCTTCACAGTTGTTTCTGAGTTGAGATAAGTTAGTATGTGTAAATTGATATAAAACTATTCCCCTAATGTTACCTCAGCAAAGAAATAACCCCAAGTACGTCACTCTCATCAATCTGAATGACGTGTGTGTGAGGACGAAGGAAGGAGGGAGGCAGAGAGAGAGGGGTGGTGGGGGTGAGAGTATAGGTGAGTGAACTAGTGACTTGGACTATAAAAGCCTGTGTCCACTGACCAAGAAGAGGAAACCAAAGTCGGCTCTGCAGCACCAGACGAGACAAACTGAAGCATCTTTTACAAGTGGAGCAGAGTCAACAGGCTGTAGCAGAAACAACACAGCTGAAGAAAACCATCAAGGAAAGAGAAGGAAGGATTTGAAAATCAGATCTGAGGTCGGAGAGAGAGCAGCTGACCCACCGGTGCAGCTCAAGACACGAGACGCAGCTCCTCCTGTTGAGTTTCAGGACGAGTGAGGAGAAAAACACAAAGATGCTGTGGAGATTGACTCTTGCCGTGGCTGTGGTGTGCGTCGGTGGCATATGCAACTGTGTGAAGGCTGATGTAATGAGCAGACTGATCGTACCGAGGGACTACGGGGTGAAACTGTGCGGGAGAGAGTTCATCAGAGCGGTCATTTTTACCTGCGGAGGCTCCAGGTGGAGACGATCCACGGACGGGGACTCAGGTGGGTCGAGATCACTGCAAGTTCCTTTAATTGTTTAATATGTGCACACTTACACCCAAAAGTCTGATGTAGCTCAGAAATATTGTGAGGAAATACATTTTTGAGTGACACTAAAGTGGATTGAATAGTAGAAGAACTATAATGAATCATTTTCATATTTTTTTTTTTATATTTGTGTGATTGAAAAGTACATGGTGTGTTATTACACATCAGAAGGTTACACGTTTCCGTTTGACAGCTGATGAGCAGAGCCTCATATTTCAGCACCATGGTCAGCTCATGTAATTGAATATGACCATTATATTTCCATTTGTCCCGTTTGTCCTTGTCGTAATCATTCATCATTTTTCCTTCCTCCAGACCCTTTCCACTGGAGTCCTCGCAGCGACGTCACAGTTGAGGACAACCAGCACACCTGGCAAAGCGGGGCAGAGCTCACGGAGAGTCGCTCTCCTCTCCACGTCGCCCCCTCCTCCTACTCCCTGGCGGACCTCCTGGCTCTTTACGGGGCCATAGGAGAGAGGCCGGCCCTGCTGGAGAAGCCGCAGCCGGCCTTAGTTTTAGGTGACCAAGACAGCAGTGCGGCGGCGGCGGTGGCGGCGGCCGAGTGGCCCATAGCAAGTAAGAAGAAGAGGAACTTTTCTCTGGGTGTGGCGGGGATGTGCTGCAACCAGGGCTGTACCAAGAATGATATTGGACGATTGTGCTGAGGAGGAGGAGGAGGAGGAGGAGGAGGAGGAGGGTGGGTGGGTGATGGCAGTGGGGTCGTGACATGAAGGTGGTTTGATGGACAGTAATAGACAGCTGAGGAAAGGATGTAGGTGGTAAAGAGGAAGGAGAGCGAGTTCCCGTCTGCTGGTTAATAGGCTGTAGTCAGCTCTTCATGTCTAATTGCACACATCACTCAAACTTAATGTCTCATGTCTTATTTATTCTTCTTTCATATTTTGTTTTAAAAAAAAGAAGAAAAAGATCCTGTTCTGTGTGTACGTTGTCCCCCTTCAGCATCCTTGACAATAAATTTTAAATACTGTGTTAATATGAAAAGTTGAGCCTATCATTTATTATCTAAAACACGTGTTTACATACTGTACTGTAGGTGGGAAGGATTTGGAGCAATTTCCATATTCTTGCCTGCAGAAAGTCTGACTAAAGTACGTTCATACTAATGTTGCACATAAATGTCATTTAGGCTGTGGTGAAAACATTGTTGCCCTCTGTTCACAACATTACACTTGCCTGATCATTTTCTGTCAACACCCTGGAGGCAGCACTGCAAACGAGTTTCTCTCTTCTCTTACCCACTCACACATATCTGACCCATAACCAAACCCACAATACTTAATGTGACTTAAATGTAAATGGGCACAATGTGATGAAGCCAAAAGTGCAATTTAAACAGTCGATAGTACTGCAGAATGTTTAGTTTAATAAAAAGTAAATATATACACATATAAATGTATCAAAGGCAGCTGCATGTTGCCACCACATGAGAAAACCAGGTTTCATTTCATTTCGTTCACACAGCAACAATCTAAATTTGAAATAAATGAAAAATGACCAGTTTTATCTCATTTGGATGACTTTGACTTTGGATAAAAACTATTTACACATTTCACAAATACTCATATTTGATGTTGCACAGCAATGCACATACTGTATATCACTTTAATAGATGTATGAGTAAAAAATGATTAAACAAAAAAATAAACAAACTTGGAATCTTAGTCAAAGCAAACACAAAATTGTATTCACAACAGACTGAAACAAACAAATGAGACATTTTGTGTGTGTGTGTGTGTGTGTGTGTGTGTGTGTGTGTGTGAATTGCCTTTTATGGCATGAAAAAACCTCTGATGTTTTTCTTCCTTCATTCTTTTTTCTCTTTTCTTTCTTTAAGTCAGGAAAAAAAACAAAGATGCCCCTCCACAACTTTGAGTTTCCTCTCACCAGTTGGTCTCAACACAGGTCACAGTCACACACAATAACATTTGGCTTGTAAAGTTGTAAACATTAAAAAAAATAAAACGCCAAAAAAAGAGAGAAGAAAATCCCTCTTATTAGCACTGACAAATTTACGATAAAGAATATAATGCAAATCGTAACACAAACTCTTTGACATTTTAAAATTGATAAGAAAATAATGACTTGAACAAAAAGTATGTTTTAAATAAAACCTTGAGTTTCCCACCTCGCTTCATTACTTTCATCTGGCGCTTTTTTTACATTAGCTATCTACAGACAGATAGTAAAGCCTTTTAACGTTAAAAACATCAAACTGTATTTATAAAATATATATTTACCCATTTGTAATTAATCACGTGGGCAATATCATCATTTCCCAACACAGCCTGTATCCTTCAAAAACTAGAAGGGCACTGTGTGAGTCTGCGATATGACACTGTACTGTCCACTCAGCTCTTGAAGAGCTTCATGAGTAGTTATTGCTATCTCTCTGATATATTGTATTGTTTCCATGTTGTAAACAAAGAACACACAGTTTGTGTAAAGTATCACCTCGTTGTAGATGGATGGTGTATTTGTAGCAAACCACTGAAAGGCTCTTTGTCCTGTTTCATCGACTCCGAAAAATACAGAATCCTGTTTAATGTGCAATGAATATCTATAAAACACACGTCCACTGTAACAGCAAACATCTGACTCCACCACACGTAAAGATCTTCATAGTGAGTCTCCTCCTGATAGAAGTACAGCTGCCTTTCATCTTTAAAAAGTATCAAGCATGAGTCTGTCTGGGCGTCGGAAGGAGGAAACCTGTGCAGTCCCACTCCGGGTTCAGATACAGTCAGATGGTAAACAGTCTGTTTAGAATCCCATGGTCTCTTTGGTTTAAGAAAATAAGTTGGTGCTCATAAAAGTACAAAACATGAAGAAAATGCTGCTTGTTGTTTTATCTCTACATTTGTGGCACTGACATTAAGGCTTCAACATTAAACGCAAGAACTTTAAGATACAGAAAATCTTGAATTACTCCTTTCTCCAGTCAATGACTGAAGAAATACCAATATGTAGAACACAGCATGCCCCATATGACACAGAGATGATGATGATTAATCCCATCATGAAATGTTCTTGAAGGCATCAGTCAGGTGTAGTGTAGTAATCAGTCTGATCTTTTGTATACTTCGTGGCCACAGAAAGCAGTGAGTCATCTGTGCCAAGTAAGTGGATATTGCCGCCACTCCAGTGTCTTAATTTACGCAAACGTTAATTAGGCTGGCAGGCAGGGCTGAGCACCGAGAGGGGAAAAAAACACACAAGTACACCTCAGGCCGGGGACTGCGTTGCTGCCGTAAACCCACGACATCGCAGAGACGGCGGTTGTTCCGTTCAGATCTGTGAGGACGGACTCGCCTGGAGTCGACACCTACGGTTCAAAGGTTCAGGTTCGTGAAGGCCGCTCATCCGTCCTTGATGTCTCGTACTGTCTCCACACTGTGGATTAATGTCTTGAAAGTAGGCCTCAGTTTCGGGTCACCGCTCCAGCACTCAGTCATCATCTTGTGAATCTGAGGGGAAACGTCAGAGGAGCAAAGAATAGAAAATGACGACAGGTAGAATTAATGCACAAAGGCAGGTTTGCAGTTTCTGAAGGGGACAGAGTCTTTTTTTAGGCTCGGATGAATTGCCATGAGATTTGATGAATGCTATCGACTTCAGTTGATCCCCTGACTTTTCCTCTAGCACCACCATGAGGTTCAAATGGTGGTGTGAAATGTGAATAAATCACTCTGGTGATCCCTTAAACCTCCCCATCTCTTTTGACTTTTCCCATCAACCGGTCAAAATTTTGATTTGTCCGGACATTTGGTTACAAAATACCAGCAAAAATGAATTCCCATCAGCCTCAGCTGTACTTTGTGTTTAGTGGTAATTAGCAAATATTAGCAAACATGATCAACTTTACACCTGCTTAGCTTTGCTGTATTAGTAATGTCACTGTGAGTATGTTAGCATACTGACAATCACTTTCCTGCTGGACCTGATTTGGTGCAATTTCTGAAACAACAATTTTAACTTCACATACAAGCTGGGTGTTTAGATTTGCCTTGAATTTATTTGTGAATAATGGACATTTCATTTTAACATTAATTGAGGCACTCAATAACTGATGTCACTAACCTCCTTTGGGCAATTATCAGGAGCCGGTAACCTGTATCCTTGTTTGAGCAGGTCAATCAAATGATAGACGATCATCTGACCCTGCTTCTCGTTTCCCATCTTGTCCATAAACACCTGGAACAGAATTTTAAATCAAAGCACCTTTAGTGAAACTATTGAAAAATTAAAACTGAAATCCTTAAGTACATCACTGTGCAACAAAGAAGAGTGCTCAATCAAGTGATTTCCTCAACACTGTAGTACAAACTAATTACAGGTCCATTGTTTCATAGCTTAATTACATTCGTCAGTCAGGTGAAAAGTTGAATTGTAAAAGTAAACTGATAAAGTGTGGTACCGCTGGTGGGCTGCAGTTCTTGTCACTGTAGGTGAAGAGTTCGTAGAGGACAACGCCGAAACTCCAAACATCTGATGCCACAGAGAACTTGCTCTCCGTCAGTGACTCTGGAGCATACCTGGATTCAATATTACAGTAATTAAATATATATATATAAACAAGCAGGCAGATATGAATGCATGAAATGAAAAGATGCTCAAAAAACAGTAAGATTTTCTGCATTTTTAAATCATCAAATCTTGTCTGGTTAGATAGGTAAGGTATGTAAAAACAGCAACTAAGAGACAAATCTTCATGCTCATAAATTTCAACCAACAAGAATATGATTTTGAATTGCTAACACATTGCTTCATATTTATTCTAGATTGGTATTTTAGATTTGCAGATTGTTTTATTGTTTTTTAAATGTTTACTGTCTTCCTGTCTATTTACTGTCTGCGAGAAACACAATTTTGATTCTCTTATTTCCCGTACACTGTACATATTGTGGAATTGACAATAAAGCTGACTTTGACTTTGACTTTGACTAACAGACGTGTGCATGTGTCATCCTCACCAAAAGATGGGACTTTCTCCAGGCTCTCTGACAGTGTAGTATTCTTTATCTTGTGGCAGAACCTTGGTCAGGCCGAAATCACCGATCTTCACCCGCATCTCACTCTCCACCAGAATGTTCCTGGTGGCCAGGTCTCTGTGGATGTACCGCTTCATGGCAAGGTAGTCCATACCCTGGATAAGGATAGTTAATCCATGTCATTATTGTGTATTTAGGATTTATGAATATAAAGCACATTTTGTTAGTTCTAGACTAGTTTGAACATCAGACACTTTGTTTTTACAGGCTGGTTAGAGTGGAGTCCAGCTCCAGGAACACTGTTTCAAATGCTCAGTGAACCAGTATGTATGCATTACTGTACAGGGTGGGATGATGAAGAGGTACGTAACATTATGCGCTGAGTCACCTTGCAAATCTGTGATGCATAGTGCAGCAGTTTCATGGAATCAAAGTGGTCTTTGTGTTTCATGAGATAATCTCTCAAGCTGCCATAGGGCAGGTACTCCATGATCAGCCGTAGGTTCCTTCGTCCTGTAGAGAGAAAAAAAGCGTGAGACTTGAGAGAAAAAAACACATTTAAGGGAAAATCGAGATTTATTTGTTTCTTGGACAAATTCACAGAAGCCTGAGGCGGCGAATGTGGAAACTATTATGTATTACAAAACATGCAAGCGTGGTAATATTAAATCAAGACTAGGCTAAAGGAGCTGGTCAGTAAAGATTGCTCTTTCACTTGCTCTACCTGTGTTACTGCATGTCAACCGATCGGGTGAGGAGGTCAAGATTCGTGCTGCTTAAATTACAGTGTTTCGTCATATTGTGCCACAACTTCAAGTTTCCTTATAGGTCATGTATTGAGTCAGTTTTTACAGGTGCAGCAGTAGTTGACTGACAACTGACAAGACGACAGGACAGGACTTATAATCACACCCTTGATTTTTCTGACCAATTGACCCTTTGTTGGCCTTCTGATTGGTTGCTGATCCACCAATCAGAGCGCTTCTCCCCATGTCACATGTTGCACAACATTCTAAGGTTGGACGACCCTGGAATGAAACCCTATGAAACAAGATAGGTAGACAGCAAGTTTTTCGGCAAAAACTACTTTATAATTTTTCAATATAGTTAAAATGTGCCTGGGGTTCCTGCAGTAGCAACTCACGATATCTGGAACGTATTCATGGAGTCATTTTTATCCCATTCCCCAAACCTAAGACATCAATAAACATGTAGGCTACTGTATACATATTACTTTAACCTTCTGTTATGTATTTAGTTGAGCTTAATAATAGGGTTTGGGGTGGTCTACTAGGGGGAGCTGTAGACATAGGTCAGGGGTTAACTGCAAAGTTTTGTTTGTTGTTGTGTGCAGTCCTCATGAGAAGTGAGCCTGTTTTTCCCTGGCTGTATTACTGAAGTGCTATTGAAGCTCATTCATTCTCCAGTCCACTCTCTGGTCGTGTTCATAAACAGAGAAGATCTAATACCTTCAAAGTTATCTAGCAAACGTAACATTACCGCTACTAATGTCTTTTGAACTTTGTGAAGTTTTCATACCTGTCAAGTTTTGGATTTGAAAATAAGGGAAATTTTCCGGCACCCGCCGCAAACAGTGCTGCCACCCCAACCAAGCTCCAGTAGGCTATCTCTTACATTTTAAGACAAGAAAGCTAAAATCACTGGCTTTATGCACAGCTGCACTACTTCCTGATCTTCAGCCAGCCCGTCTGCCATTATTGGACAAACTGATTAATCCAGGTGTGCCTGACCTCAATAGTCACAACAACAATAATGTTTTTTTTTGTTATTTTTCTAACACATAAATGAGGCATTCTGGTGTACTCTGAGGAGAAACAGAGGGAAAAGACAACATTGCTTCATTTTTTTTTCTCTTTTAAAGCAGATTCAGTACTGACTGAGGTTCCTATCATTGTAACTGCAAGAATGGCTTAAGTGTATTAAAGTGAACTCAGAACTGGTTTAGTGTGGAGCTGTGGCTGGTGGGCAAAAACAAAACTCATTTTTAAAAATTGGCCTGGACCAGCCTTTCAAGGCCCCTTTTCCTCTGCTTCACCATGAAGCTCTTTCAGGCCACACTGTCTTCTTCCACAACTTCTGCCCTATTCTCATCTGTATTTTGATAGCTGGAGCTACTGTCAGATCTATATGACAGAAGGCCCACACATGCTTTAGCTTTACTGCTGAATAATTTGAGCAGATATGTCCAGGGATTTTCAGCCTTCTATGATTATAGAATTACCCTGTCTTTTACAGCAGGTAGGCTACAGACACAGACACACACACCTGTTACTCTGCTGTCCCTCTCTGTTGCTCTCTGGACTGGGCTGCCTAGCTGTTCTTTTGGGCATGGACGACACAACTCGACCGGTTTTTTTTACAGTCTATGGTGTGGACGCGCTGGTTCGAGGAGAATACGAGTCTTTTTTTTTTTTTTTTTTTCAACAACCGCGGGTCGACCCGTTACAAGCTTGATGAGCAGGACCTCAGTCAGTGCCGCGGTGATGTAGCCTAGGCTTTGGGCTGTGTGCTCGCACATAGTGACGACGAGCACGCTCATCGTCGCTAACCAAGATAGGATTAGGCTAATAGAGAGTTGGCCACTCCGAGGTAAAAAACAAAACCCAAACGAAATAGCAGCGTCCAGTCCGGGATGCCGCCGGGACTGGCCCGGGGTATTATTATTTTTTAATAACGCGGGTTAAAATACGGGAGATTTACGGGAAAATACTAATACGGGAGGACGGCGGGAAAGAGGGGTAAAATACGGGACTTTCCCGGCCAAAACGGGATACTTGACAGGTATGGAAGTTTTACGAGGAAAAACGGGAGATCGGCGGAGATTAGCTTGTAGCTAACGTTAGCTAGCGTCGTTAGCTACTAGCTAGTGAGTGACCAAAACAATGATTTTACCCCATTTTTCGGAAAAGTCAGGTAATGCCCGTTCAATCGCTATTGAGCCACGTCTGTCCTCTATCATGGACACAATTTTTCTGATGTATAAGTTAATTCAAATTTTCCTTACAAGCAATTTAAATCTGCCTAATTTTCAATGGTTTCCAATGGGAGTTAACCCTTCCGTGACCATTGTTTGTCCAACCTAGCAACAGTAACCGTGGGGGGCGGGGCCTTGACAAAGGGTCAATTCATAGAAGATGTACAGACTTGTCATGAGACGTGTGCGCATACCTGCACTGTAGCAGACGCCTTTGTATTTGACGATGTTTTCATGCTGGAGAGATTTGAGGATTTCAATTTCCCGCTCAAAGTCCCTGAGGTGCTCGGCCGTGCTGTGCTGTAGTTTCTTCACAGCCACCACCTCCCCCGTGCTGTCCTGCAGAGGGTCATACCTGCACATCTCCACACTGCCAAAGTTTCCCTGCAGCAGGGGGGTCAGAGGGAGAAGACACTGTCACATACACAACGATTATGACCTCACCTAGTAGGTAACAATAACAAATTCCTTTTGCAAAACACAAAATATGATGGATTCACAGGTAGAACAATAAATACTGGGAACATTTTTTGTGAATTTATACCTCAGCCAAGAAGTTTTTAGTTTAATCTTTGTGTGTCTTTATCAGGACGGTTACGCAAAAGCACAGAACCAATTTGCGCCAAACTTATAAGAGCGATAGGACATGAGCCAGAAGTACATGATAAAGTCATTTATTATGAATTTCATTCCCTGCTCTTAATTCTGGTGTGTTGTTTGAAAATGGCCTGATGACTCAAGTGTTGTACGTCCACGGTGTGTGTAGCACAGTATCCATGGCTCACTTTGCCCAGCTGCTTGAGAAAGATGAGGTGTCTCTCTTCAAACTGGGCGGGTTCCTGGTTTTCAGAGGCCCACGGGAACCCAAAGCCTCTGGTCCTATTGGGCACCATGTCGCTCTCCACCAGCAGCTCGTAGTCTGCAACACAAAAAGATGCATGAGGCCATTTCCTACATGATCTGTCTGCCAGATGTGAAGAGGATGTCTTGACCTGTATAAGGAGAAAGTCCTGTTTTCTTTTTTTTTCTCCCTCAAACTATCTCTTACCTGGTGTGAAGAGGCTGTTGAGATCTCTGATAACTGCTCTGAAGGACGGCCGGTGCGACGGCTCGTAGTCCATACAGCTGTTTATCAGATTCGCCAGCTCTGTCCATTTGGGAGCTGGGAGCTGGTGCCTGTCCTCGTAGAACAGGTTCTTCTGCAGAGGAAATGTAGCAAAAGTCTTTACGTACATAACCAAGAACATTTTTTTAAAGAACCACCTGCAAAAAGATATGAAGCAACAGCCAGTTTGCTTAACTTAGCACAGTCAGCACATCAGATAAAGCTTTATAATTAAAATGCCACATGTTATTTTTTATATTGGCACAAAAATCCAACGAGTAAATCTGTATTTAATGGTTTTACTCTGGATTATTGGTTTGAGCCATTTCTCAGCTGAGAGCAGTGCCCTTGGCAAACTCCTTTTTCCGCGTACTTTCTTATTTCCTTAAAATGTTGAACTAGTCCCAGTAAAATAATGCTTTCAATACATCCTTTGTATTTAAGACCTTGGAACAATCCAGCGTGCTGAGTGGCTTATCTCCTCCACTGCAGATCTCCCAAAGCGTGGTCCCGAAGCCCCACTTGTCCGTGGCTAAACTCAGGTTTTGGGGGTTTTCAATGCACTCGGGGGGCACCCATGGGATACGCTCCACCAGCACTGATGAACGAACATGTGAAGAAAAAGGAAGAGAAACATGAATGACTGAGTCTGACTGAACAGTTCACATCACTGTTGTTATGTTTGGCCTATGTGCTGCTAACTTCTCTTTTAACCTTTGTCTGTTGCCTGAGAGGTCAGTTTTGTGTGGCTTGGATGGATGCATGGAATAGTTGCTTATATTTTATATATGTCTATATGTCTTTTAGCAAGATCAATATACTGATTATGACATTTTATTTATTCAGTATTGTTTATTCTCTCATATTTGTAAATTGTCGAAATCGGTGTGTTGCGTCTTCATGCTGCTTGCATGGTGATATGTATTTAGGCTACTGTTGTTACAGTATTACTGTCCAAATGTGCTCCTGCTTCTATCTGCTTTGTCTGGCCCGTGTTCATGTTTTGATAATTTTCATTATTGTTGTTGCCTCCTTCTGTGGCGCCGGGTTGATGGCTCTTAAAGGGTCTGGCCTGTGGACTGCAGTTGAAAACCAGCCAGTGGGATAAATACGAGATTAACAGGGGAATTGTTGAACAAAGACTGGCTGGGTGGTTTACATCATAGAGCTGATAGCACTGTGCCTCAGTTCTTAAAAAGTACTTATGGGGGATTTTATTCTTTTATTTTGATAGGACAGCTGGAGAGAGACAGGAAAAGGGGAGAGAGAGGGGGGAAATGAGACTCAGCAAAGGGTCGCCAGGCCGCTGCAGCGAGGACTACAGCCTCTTTATGGGGCACCATAAAAACCAAAGTGACGCCCCAAAAAATAACTTAACAAAAAAATAAATAAAGGAAGGCTGACTGAACCATGTCCCTATCAGCAACTGATACAGGAAAGGAAGGAAAACAAAGGACCAAAAGAACAATATTGGTGAACACTATTCCAACACATTTCTTTTAGGCCAGTACATGACGTTATAGTATATCTCACCTTCTCTGGGCAGGACAGTGATGCTGATACCAGGGTCACTCAGCTTGATAAAGGGCAGGCTGCCTGTCTTCCGATCCTCCTCTCTGATCAATAGAACATTTTTGGCGCAGACATTTCCATGAATGAGGTTCTTGTCCTCCTGTGTGCAGATATGACAGAGACAAAAAATGCATACATTTCATTTCCTGTTTGACATGTGATTCAGCATGTTTGTTGTGTGTCAGTAGTCTTACCAGGTAGTGCATAGCCCAGGCCAGCTGCTTGGCCACCTCTAACTTCCACGTAATGTTGACACAGCCTTTATTCTTTTTCAGGTAGGTGTCCAGAGAACCAAATTTACCATACTCCTGCACCATCATGTCTGTCAGGCAGATGAGTGAGACAGTTTTATTACTCAAACCACTGTATTCAAGATCACAGTTCTTCTATCATCCAGCATAATTTGTGGATGATCTTTTTCTGCTCGTTGTCTGACTTTTTAACCTTGAACCGATCGGTCTTCTCATTCGTTGTGTGTGCTGAACTTTCAGCCATTTCTTCATTTCCAGACAGAGCAGCGTATGCTCATATATTTTCCAGACATTTCACAGGCGAAGCATCTTTTATTCTCTTTTCTGGCACACTTGCCAAGGTTTAGTGCATTGGCATTGCTGACTCCCACTGGTATACTCAAATCATGGGCACTTCTCGGGCAAGGTTTAGTCAAAGTCCAAATCATGGTGTAAATTCAGACATGCATACTCGTTCAGTTTATACCATCCACTGTAATGAGGGCTAAACAAAAACTAGGCCCTATCGATTTGTGTCTTCCATCTTTTATTTCCTTCCTGCTACTTCCCTGACTTCAGTCATGTGGATAGTAAAGGTGTCCTTTGAGGCAGAGGCCCACTAATGAATTATGTTGAACATAAGGGTTTAAAGCCAGTCTGAGTGGAAGGTCAGGGCAGAGTGCAAAGCAAGTCCGCAGGTCAGACACCTTATTTCCTCTCTGTTTGATTCTTTTTATTGATTCCTCAGCGGTGTTTGACTGCCCACACATTGTGCTTTGTCTTGTTCTCTGCACTTCCACACAATTTAAAACATTCGTTTTTAACAGCCACAGGTTGGGATAACCTAAACAGTGTGTGCACATGTGCATAGTGTATGTGTGAACTTACTTTCATCGCCACAAACACACACTCCATAGTTGAGCAGTAAGTGCTTGTAGGAGAGCTGGCTCATCATGCTGGCAGCTTCAAAGAATGACTGATGGAGAAAATCAGAAACAAGAAGAGAAGAGAATTTGATTTGAAATCTTTAGTTGATCAGATCCACTCACCCACTCATTCCCCTGGTTGACAAACCAACCTCTGAAAAATTGCGGTGCGACTTCTCCAGGATCTTGATCACGACGTCTATCTGATGCACCTCTCCGTAGTCTCCCAGCTCTTTTCTCACACCACAGAAGATCTTGGTGAAAGTTCCTTGTCCAAGGCTCTCATTCTAAAAGACAGTTTTAACAGAAGGTTAAAAATCTGCTTTGGAAATGGGGTTGAGTGCATTTTCCAAGTCATAGAGGTTCCTCCCTAATCACTGCTTTCAACCCAAGAGCTTTATACAATGATGGATTACAAAGCAAAGGCAGTGGCCTTGATGACCGCATTTCTTAGTTTAGGATTTCAAAATGAAAATAAAAACTGACAGTCAAGTGCTGCGGCTTGGAGACATATGTCTCGGAAGTGAAACACCCCCTGACATGTGTAAGGAATAACTTACTCATCCATTAACACTTCCTTGTCAGACCAGAAACCAAACTCAATAACGCCTACTTGTGATTCTTCTGAGTCAGAATCTGCCAGAAGCAATTTACAGAGAGCCAACAAAATAAATTAAATAGTAAATTTAATGCCCCAAGCTCTGAAATAATTACAGGATACAACTGAACCCAATCAGGAAGAATCTGCAAAGAAATGAGTGAGGTGACAATATGGCAACAAAGGAAATACCCCCGACTTTAATTGAATGTGTGGTTTTCCTGTGACAAACCTGTCGCAAAAACCTAAAGTGCTCGAACAACAGAAAATATAGTAAGACGGAAATGGACCCAGTTACTGAAGTGAAAACACAACTGACACACTTTCATATGCACACATAATGCACACTGAACTCACAGCCATACACAGGGCCCTCCTATTAATTATGCTGTGCTATAGTCAGGCCATGAACTGAAGAAGTCTCTTTGTTAACATCAACCTCATTAACCCTGCAGGCGTTAGGCTGTTTCCTGTTACTTTTCTACAAAAACAACACATTTGTATATCTTGGCTTTACATTTGATGTTCTTTCACGCCATCATTTCACTAAATATATGTACTACTTAACTATGTGTACATATTATATTTACTTTGTAACTATCCTATAAATCCTAGCCTAGTAACAAGCCGGTGCATATTCTCATTTGCCCAGGTCATAGTATTTCAAAGGAGGTTAAATCGAAAGCAACTGGACTTAGTTATTTGTCTAGGAAAAGCCTAGCAACGTGTTTTTTTGCTGACAGAAAAAGCAAAGTAAGAAGTCAAAGAGGTTTATCTTACGATGACGAGGTCCTCTTTTCGTATCTTGTGGAAGACCATCTGGCTGATGTGTTTGTGGAGGGAAGGGGACAAAGGAACCTCGGTCCCTTGGTTATTTCTACACACCAGCAGGTTGGATTTATCTGCAGAGGTTAACAGTGGACAGGGATTAGGACCCATTACTCACACACACCACATCTGATTAACACTGCAGCAGGTTTACTGCTTTTCCATCTAGCACTTTAAAGATTTGATTAAACATGCAACAGCTGCCAATTCTAAACTTAGGTTGCTTAGGAGTCTTGCCAGTTGGAAACCTTGTGAAGTAACCATTAAATCATTAGTAGTCATTAGCAATCTATGAACACCCCACAGAGACATAATAGTCAGGCTGTGCTTTGCAGTAAAAACCTGCCTTTCTGGCTGTTAAAGGATAAGACTGGTCCTGCTGCAGCATATCATGCAGAGACGTTAACAACAGACTCATCCGTGATTAAACATTTCTCCTAGTCTAGATTTCTCAGGAAGTGGCTTCACCTAAATTCATATGGTGGCAAGATATGAAGATATGTATGCCTTTGGGCGAAAAGGAGATAATGGGAGCATGTGAACGGTAAATAATAAGAGTGAGCTCTGAAAGACCCTTCTTACAGAAGTCAGAGAGCAGCGTGTTAAAGATTAAGAGCTAATGTGCTGAATAAATGTAGTGCTGCGCCCTGTTTCTCAGATTATAACTGTATGCTCTATGCTGTCAGAAGTTGTACTGTAATGTAATCCAGTTTATCAATTACCATGCTGCATCAGTTGGCTTGGTTTGGTTCAATGAACCCCTCTTGTGAATATATATGAACACATCAGCGTTCATGTATATGGTATCGGTCTGTGTACATGACAATAAGCTTAACTAACAGGTGTGGCTGTGAGCTCTGACCTTTGGAGCCGGGTGGGCAACACTTGGTCAGTTGAAATGTGTATCCATCTGTGCGCAGCGCTTCCTTTTGATAGCAGTGCAGAAGTTCCCTCAGCGAGCCGAAGCTCCTCTTCGCTCCACTCAGAATGTACTCTCCTGACTCCGTCTTCATGATCTGACAGTGCTTGTAATCCACCATAGTTTCATACTAAAAATTAGGGGGAAAATGATAAATCATAAGAAAATGATTAGAGACAAGTTATGTTAAAATGGTCTTGAATAACAACAATATTTTAATAACAGAAGGAAAGAGACAATCCTTGTATGAGTCAGTTAGTGTATTCTAAACCTCTTAAAGTATCTTGAGGTCAAACTTGTTTCATTTGTAGTGTAATTTTGTTTTTATAAAAGGAAGACCTGTTTTATATCAGCTCCATAATCAAATTTTATTTCTCCCTCCAGTGCCTAAAAATATGGGCAATAGTTTAGAGTTTCTAGTGTGCACTAAGACAACCTGTGTTTTAGCAAATCAGTAGACAGACATTCTACGGTAATTATATTCTAATTTAATGGCCCTTGTTGTTGTATTGTGTGTTGTATTAGCCAATAAGGGGATAATCTGGTCCGACAATCTAGTCTGCTGTGCAACATGTGGTCATGACTGAAGAAATGAGTCCATAACAAGTCAATTGGCAAAGACTGTGATCAAAGAGCCCATCAATTTGTGCAGTCACATGATAAATACGGAGCTCCATGCTGATGATGACCCAATATGAACTGCTTACCCCCACAACAAAGGACATGAAGTATTTGTCGTAGTCCCTTGGGCTGCAGCGAAGGATGTATAGGCCTTGGTGGTTACCACAGCGACGCAGCTTACCAATAGTGAACTCCATCCTGTGATCAAAGAGTCAGAATGTGTGTTTATGTGTGCGTTTGGTCATGGGTGCACAAGAACATGTGTGATGTATGTGACACTCACGACACAGGGCCATGGTAGTAGTTCTGAATGCACTCCAGAAGTCTTGGTGGTGCCACCTCTTTACACAGGTAATGATGGGCGTCAGCGACCAGTCTGTAATACCCATCAACTAATGATACGAATGACAGAGCCTCTGCTAGGGAATGAAACTCCAGTTCCTTTGTGGTCAGACACAGACACAGGAAGACAGAAAAAAAATTGGTCAATATCTTAGATTTGAATATGTATATCTATACATCTGTGATAGTGATGCTCAACAAACAGAAATGCATTTCTTTATATACTGAAACTTGCTGGTCAAGACTGTCTTTTTGTTTTGGCATTTGACATTTGACATTTTCCTAATGCTTAGGTTAGAATAAAATAAAACAAAGTTAACGAATTAGAATGTAAAGTAGAGTGTGTTATACCAGGATCTGGCTGTCCTGTCTGTTGAGGGTAACGATGCGACATTCTGCAGAGCCTTCCTTATTGCCCTGCTTGATGCTGATGTCGATCACGTCTGTGAAGTCACAGTAGGTCTTTAGCTCCTGGAGACACAAAAAGAATAGTTATGGTAGTTTGCATTTCTATAAGATGAAGAAGCACACACACACACACACACACACACACACACACACACACACACACACACACACACACACACACACACACACACACACACACACACACACACACACACACACACACACAAAAGCACTCTCGTTGTTTCTGGCGTCTTAACCAATGCCTGTAGCTCCATCTATTGGTAACAAAGCCATCACAGCATCCTACTGTGGCTGACTGGCAAAATGCATTACCATGGCAACATGAACCCATCCTCTGGTCCTTACCTCCTCTGCGCCTTCCTCCTCTTTCCCTTCTGACCACTGGATGCCCTTGTTGCCCATGACGACGATGGTAACCTCGCGTGCCGAGAGGTCGGTGACTTGGAAGCGCTCGGAGTAGAGGGAGGGAAGCAGCATCTCCAGGCTCATCAGGTATTTGAGTTTGAGGTTACACACTGTGGCCTTGCATTCGCTGAACTGCTGGATGAACCTCCTGAAGCGATAGCGGATCCTTTTCCGGGTCAAGATGTTATATTCCTGGATGCGGCTCTGCACGCATTTTGGCAGGAAGGATTTGTAGCTGATAGGGAGGGAGGGGTTGGGTGCAGATAGAGTTGATAGTAATAGAGAAAAATACAAAGAAAGATATAGAGAGAAGGGAAGGACAAGTGAAACAGGAAACATATTGTTGATACTTTCTATGAGTCAGCTTGCGATACTGAGTCCACCTCAGGAGAATCAGTAAATAGTCGTCACACAACATCATGTTAGTGTTGTGTCGAATAGTGATGAAATTGGATTAGAAAGGAATTATGGGGGAAAAAAAATCACATTTCAAGAGTGTACACAGTGTATCGGTGTAGTGTATAAATCACATGTTACAGCATCATTTCCAACTTAAATATCATCTCACATAGAGATAATTCATTCAACTGCATGCACATACATAATGAAACTATCTTGATGCTCCATGTGTCCTGAGGAGCCTGTCACACGGCTTTGAAACCATTATTCATAAACTGTACCATATGTACTCCAGCATAACAGTGGACTTTTGATATTATTTAGCTTGTAAAGAGTTAAATGTTTTACTTTACTTGACTTAAAGTCTGTTTTGTGTTTTTTTTTTTAACTTGTTGGACTTCATATCCACATTTCTTTTTCTCTGAGATCCTTTTACCCTCTTTTAGTTTAGATGAAATACTATATAAAAGGATCAAACAATGTCACATTGTTTTAGCGTCTGGAGCTAGTGCAACTCACCTGGTGTCATTGTAGATGTCAACAGGTGATTGGCCTTTCTCTTTAGCAAGCCTCATCATGTCCAACACTGCCATGCCCAGACACTCCTCCTGGGACTCGTGGTTCACGGGGATTTGAACCCAGCCATTGAGAAAGTCACTGCGCCACTGAGCCAGGGGGGGAAAAAAACAACACAACATGAGAAAAAATAGATGAATAAATCAAATCATTAGAGTCATTAAAGATGAGCACAGAATAAAGTAAGAGAAGTGATTGTATGAAAAGGGGGAGCAGAGTAAATAGATACCAATGGTCTTAGCAAGGAGTAACTCATTTTGAGTTTGTTTTGTGATGTGGTTTTCAGACTGGGGACATCCATCTTCAAATTTAATTAATCCAATATTTATTTTTACAGTCATATCAACATCAACAGATTATGAATATGAACTTTTTACAGCACATTAAAAATCGTGTCATCATCAACAATGATCAACAGTCTCTTTAATGGTTAAGTTATTGGGACTATACAACGAACGGTGAAACTAACAGTTGTAGCAGACATTCTGTAGGTCAGTGTCAGTGCAGATCAAAATAAAACTGAGCAGAAATACCTAAATTGCACAAGCTCCAAGGAAAGATAAAAAAAAGCAGAAACTATTTACACATGCACACACATACAGTATGTGTAAATTGTTCCTTGTTCCCCATTTGTACTTCTCAAACATTCTTACTATTCCAGGTCCTGTTTTCAAATGATGGGAGTTGACACGACAGACAGAAGACAGACAGAAGACAGACAGACTGACTGGCAATAAGTCAGAGAAACAGGGAAGCAAGCAAACCAACATCTCTTTTTTTTTTTTTTTTAATGGTGAGATGGAGATTTACTAGGGGTGGATTAGTCATGACAACACAGTCCTTTGTGTTACACCCAAAAACAGACTTAGAACATGAAGCACAAGAACAAAAGCTGCACAATATGCAGGGGAAAAAAACAAATCTGTTCTGCAGATACAGATCATATTGGCTCGATGCGTGATTACAGTTGGAGTAGTAGTTTCACATCATTTATACTGAAATAAATTAAGAAATTATGATGTGATTTTTTGTTGGCGCCTGTACCGAACAACATGTTAAAGAATTCTGATACAACAGGATTTGTAGGTCATCGTGTCTCTGTAGCACCACAATGTTTACAAAAAAGTCCAACTCGTGATTCATTTTGGTTAATCATGCAGCCCTAACAAAGACACAGTGCAAATATAAAATGCCAACATGTTCAGTAACCTATACGGAAGAAAATAACTGACCTAATGTTGAGGTCTATGTGATGAAAACTCACCTGAAAAAACTGGTATGCCATTACACAGTCATCCATCACAGGGGTCTCCATCCCCTTAGACACACCATAGCGATGGGCATAGAATGAGCTGCTGTTGTTATACCAGCCAGGAAAATAATACCTGGACAGTGGAGGAGACATGAGAAGTAAGAAAAAAGAAGCCAAGCAAAAAACAACAAAAAAAGATTCAGCAAATTAAAAAACGTCACTGCCTACCTGATCCTGAAGTGCAGGTTCTCACTCTTTGACTGGCTGAGTTTAAAGATGTGATTGGGAGGGAACCAAATCCGGTCACTTTCTCTCATCAGGCCAAACAAGTTGCAATACACTGGAGCAATCCCTGAAGACAAAGAAAAAAAAATTGTTTGTCTTTACTCACTTTCTCATTGCACTTATTAATGGACCGCTTACACTAATAGCATAAGGTTTTCCTACTATACTGAAGCTTTAATGATGTCCCTCACAAGTAAATGGATTTGGATAAAAGCTTCAGCCAAATGAGCTAATGTAAATCTAAATGTATACACACAGAGACACATCATGTGGTAGTACCAAGGGGGCAGTTGTCGGTCTGAGAAGTGAAGCTCACTTCCGCGTTCAAAAAACTGCAATCCCCTCGGATTCCTCTGGGGGCTGGTGTCAGAAGGGAGCATTCCCCATAGACCCCCATGTTAAAATCGCCGACTTTACATCCTCAGTAAACATGTTAAAAGCCTGGTGTCAGAACGTTTTTTCGTCTCAATCGATAGTTTCTACCCCCGCACACACTCTGAGGGGGGTGAATTTTTTTTTAACTCTACAGTTTTACTGTTATTAGGTTAAAACTCTGGCCAATCAGGGCGCGGAAACGTTGAGTGACAGGTCCGAGCAGCTCCGTGGACAGCTGCTTCGAGGCCAGTGGGCGGGTTCTCGGCCGGCCAATCCAACATGGCGCTGTCCAGGCCGCCATATTTGAGTCACAAAAACGACTCCCCAAAACCAATGGGTGACGTCACGGACGCTACGTCCATTCTTTTTACAGTCTATGGGTAGTACTTAAGACTGCAAACAACAGTGATTTGACACTGACACAAACAGTAGCTGTCAGCTACTTTAGTTGTGTTGACACAAAGTACTTATTGCTAACAACAGAAAATAAATGTAAGTGAAAACCCAGTAGATAACTGGACTGTTGATGATTTGAGGTTGTAGTTGAAAACTGTTGTGGAGCTCCTGGAAACAACTGCTTCCAATGGAGAGAAGCTAAAGCCTGCTTGGAAAAGTCACTATATCTCATTAGATAATATGCTAATTAGCATAATAACGTAAATTTGTCTTATTTGCATTCTGTCTAGTGTCAGTCAGTTTCAGCCCTTTATCTGCTTGCTTCTACTCTGTACTCACATACAGTTTTAATTTCAATACATAGCTACATCTTAATTCCCACTAAATATGTTCTGAATTTACATGTTTTTCTGTTCCCTGTCATACAATAGAACCATTATTAAAAAGTCTCTGAAACACAGCCCATTAAAACTACATGTCACCAACAGTCACTTCCAAGCCACTGCTAAAGTCTGGACAGTGTCGTCATCTGACAAAGCAAATATCAACAGTTACTCAGCTGGAATTTCAGCTGCAGGCTTTTGTAGGATTGACCACTCATACAGAATATATTTCTCTTATTTTGTCCCTCACACAGAGCGGAGCCTCCGTCTGGTTAACAAACTGCTGCTTCACCTCGCTGCCTCTCACTGAGCAGAGTATATTCAGAGAGTTGTGGGCCTCTCACTCACTGGGTAGAACTGGCGGCTCTCTTCTGTGGAAAGTACCTCAGTTTGTTAACAAGCTTTTGGGGGGGGGGGAATGTTGCTAAAGGGGTCTTAAAATGAAAGCTAATCCATTCTAAACGCCCCCTGACAATGTAACAGAATTCATTTTGAAACAGAAACAGCCAATGGTTTAACTTCATCACTCAGTCACTCACTTGGCGGATATTCAGGAAAATATAAATGATACATTCCCTGATCCCACTTGTTTTGATAAAATTAGCCATCTTAGTGCTCAAACAAACATGAAGCAATCTTGGAACACATACGTCTGTGTTCTTGCCTCAGACCCTCCCCACAACTCCTCATTTTACCTTCACAACCATAGGACAGCTAGTTGTACTGTAAGGTGTTTAATCAGCTGAGCCAAGTGGTTCACTCACAGACAGAAAATGTCATGATACAACAGGAAGCACTCACAAGAGTGAAGCAATGGTAAGGGGATGGAAGCCCTGCGTAAGAGGATGTATGCTCAACCACAAGAGGGGAAGTCATGTCAAAGAATTAACATGGTTGATCTGTAAGCTATCCCTACCTTGTATTAATAATAATAAAGAAAGAGGTGCGCCACGACATGAAAGACTATTTCCACAATTTTGGAGCTGAGATTCATTGTATTTTTGTTACACAGCTTAACAACATGCTTTAATTTATTGTAATTAGTTCATTCTGCTGATGTCGCAACATCTAACTATCCTCCTTATTCACCAAATGTGATCTCAATTATTCAATTGGTTTGGTTCGTCTGTTGACCTGTATCCTAATCCCAAACCACATGAAAAAAGTGTCAGAGACAGTCATGTAGATAGAATAATAGAATAATAGAAATGCCTTGTGATTATTATTTAACAGTGGTTCAACCATTAAAGGGAGTATGGGAGAGTAAGACAGGTGGAAAGTTGTTAGATATAAAGAAAAATAGACAAAGAACAGAGAGGCAAAATATAGAAAATGGCAAAAAAAAAGAAAGAAAAACAAGAGGATATAGAAAATGCGGAAGATAAAAAGGAGAGAGGGGTTTGTTTCTTATCAGTTGAAGAGGCAATGGAGCAAGACTGCGTGGCATAAACAGATAGAGTTAAGGCGGAGAGGAAAACAGACACAACAGTCGACGACTTCCTGATTTGGGTTTGCTAGAAAACTGAAGACTAAAAAGCTTGGCTGAGCGGTTCTGTTTACACAAAATAAACACTGGATTCGCTTTGATATTCAAAACAACTTTCTTTCCTGTCCTTACCACATTCAGTTAATAAATACATTTTTGACCTAAAAAAAAAATAAAAATAAAGTTTTTCCTATATGATTTGTGATGGGACGTTGGTCCTCATTTACATCACAAAAATTCACATGAAACTGACTCATCCAAGGGATTAGCATGACAGGGATTAATATTTATCATCCCACCTTTGTTATAACAGAACAGGGCATGTAAATAATCTTAACAACAACCAGTCTCTTTGTTTATTTACTTTCTCACTAGACCCACGGCTACAGGTTTTCTCTAGTTATATGGGTGGGAAGCAAAAAAAAAAGCATATAATTTCCTAATAAGGTATAGTGCAAGCTGCCAAACAAGTTTAATACTACAATGAAAGAATAAACAACATTCTTACAAAAATAAATGTCCTTATTTGGTATGGGAGGACTGTACACAATCGAGACATTTTTCAATAAGAAGTTAAAAGGTCAGAAAAGCTCATATCTTCTCATGTGGGTCTTGGGCATGAAATGTGGTGTGGGATTGCTTGATTGAAAGGTATTTCAGATTGTCACAGCTTGGTATGGTGCTCGATGCTTGCCTGCACATGAAACTCAAACACAAGTTTCAGCAGCTACAGGCAGTGTGTCCATTTATGACCCACTCTATGATCTTCACAGACAAAGACATCAGTGCAAGAAGCAACATTGTGTGCCGTCTCACATGGTGCATGATGCCTTTCTCGCTGCCTTTGTGTGAAGGATTCGGTTTAATAACTTACACTAGCGTCATCACATCGATACAGCAGAAAAGTCTGTGTCTGTGAATGTGTCCTCCATTTCCAATTTCTGTAACAAAAACTAAACTGTTTATAGGTGTAATATTTGACACTTTTCAATCAAACAATATATTTGACTTAACATATTTAGAGTTCTCACATACACCACAACAAATTATAGCTGCTGCGCAGCGATGGGTCGGGTCCGGGCTACTTTTGGGCAAATTTTGGCAATTCTGAGCAACAAACAGGAGAATAGGAAGACAAGACAGTTGTCCTTATAATGTCCAATTTGGACCAGTTGAGGGTTGAACCCACAACCTCGGGAACCAAAGACCGTTGCCTATCGCACTGAGCTAATTGACAAGTGGGAGTGCAATAGTGGCTTCACAAATTGAGTAAGCCATTCACTGTCGTGTAGGCAGATTTGAAACCACAGTAAAAAGAAAAATCAGTTTTTGAGGTAATGATATGTATTTGTTAAACATCTACTGTGACTCTAAGATGTTAGGAGCCTTCGCACATGGTCCAGTCCAAGCTATTTGGATTTTTAAAATTAGAAGCTTGCTGTGATGCCACCATTAGGACAATTGTCTTG
Source organism: Trachurus japonicus (assembly GCF_045865225.1). Taxonomy (NCBI): domain Eukaryota; kingdom Metazoa; phylum Chordata; class Actinopteri; order Carangiformes; family Carangidae; genus Trachurus; species Trachurus japonicus. The sequence continues at coordinate 18,720,871 of NC_140918.1, forward strand.
TGTTTCATGTTGAGGACAACTGACATTTTGATCTGTCATCATCATCATCATCATCACCCTTGCTGGGACTCGAACCCACAGCCTCTGACACCAAGAACCAGCTCCTAACTCACTGAGCTAATTGGCTGGTAGTGAGACCTGCTGTGTAGCTTCATTTATCCACTCAGGTGGGCCAGTGCCCGGGCAGCTGTTGTAAAGGCAGATTTCAAAAATGGTCATAAAGTCAGAAATTATGTTATCTAAACAAAAATCTGTTAACACATAAATTGCATTTAGACAGCAAAACAGCTTGAGGACATGTGACATTTTGATCTGTCATCATCATCATCATCATCATCATCATCACCCTTGCTGGGTCTCGAACCCACAACCTCTGACACCAAGAACCAGCTCCTAACTCGCTGAGCTAATTGGCTGGTAGTGAGACCTGCTGTGTAGCTTCATTTATCCACTCAGGTGAGCCAGTGCCCGGGCAGCTGTTGTGATGAAATGGTCAAAATTTCAGAAATTCAGTCATCTAAACAAAAATCTGATAATACATAAATTGCATCTTGACAGCATGGAAATGTTGGTGATTTGTTTTTAATGATAAGTGTTTTGCTTCATAAGAGAAAATCTGATGTTTAAAAATTCCACACTCACATTGATTGCAGTTGTTCCCATGAGAGCAGAATTCAAAATGTTCTCAAAAATTCAGTTTTTGAATTAAAATTCTGATATTTGCCAAACTTCATTAACCATGACTCCAGAATATTCTCATTTTTTTTCAGGAAGTTTGAAAATGTATTTAGCAAGAATTTGATGGTATATGTTTACAGTAGTGTTTACAGTCAAACGTTTTCATGCACTGTAGGCTCAATTTTTGCTTAATCAAAAATCCGAGAAACAAGTTTTGTGGAGGACAGTCTGGAGATGCTCTGTAGCAAGTTTGGTGACAATTGAGCAAAAATTGTGGGAGGAGATACATTTTAAAAGTTTTACAGTTATTGAAAAAAAACAGAGTGATGGACTTCATAATTTGTAATAAGTTTAAGTGGACAAAAGTTTCAGCAGTATTGAGGCGACATTGTGGTGAAGTTTCAACACTGTAGCATCTACCGTTGGTTTGGTAGGAATTTTTAAAGTTTTTAAATTTAAACGCTTATTGTGCCCCCCCTAGGAGGGGGGGGCACATGTCCTTGGAGTTGAGTGAATCTGGCATGGGGTCGGATGTTTCTGTGAAGTTTGGTGAGTTTTCGCCCATGGGAAGTATGACTTCCTTGGAAGAAGAAAGAAAGAAAGAAAGAAAGAAGAAGAATTCCTAGGAATACAATAGTGTCCCGGCAGCTTAGCTGCCCGGACCCTAACTAGGGGTTGCATGACTTCAGATTTTTTAAAGTGGACTCTAATGTTATGAAAGTTGAGTCAACTTGTCTGTGCAACCCCTACAACGTGTGATGATAAAAACAATGAGATCATTCATTCAATGGGCTCTCCATTGTCATAAATACACTCGATATATACTACAGACTATAGTCTTTGATTTCCGGTTTGTCTGTAACCTGTTTGATGCATCCTCTAAAGCCAACATTTAACAGATGTTGCTCAACAATGACACAACTATATTTTGTTTGTGTGTGTGGGCAGACATCAGAACTGAAATCCTCTTGTGACTCACCACAAGCTTTTGCTGCAGCGATGCACAGTTCCTCCACCACATACTCCCCAGGTGGAAACGTGAGTGCGCTTTCTGAACCTTTGGCCCTTCCCTCTCCTCTGTCCTTCCCCAGGTAGTAAAGGTGGACAGTGAGGCAGGTGACGTCAATGTCCTGTTTGGGGTTGCATCCCGAAACTGCATCAAGGTCCGGGCAGATGCCATTGGGATGCGGTGTAGGACCAGAGGCAGGTGGGTTCATGTCTGTCAGCAGAATACAGGCCATGTGTTGCTTAAAACATTCACCTGTCAGGACAGGACAGAGAAAAACAGAAAGGTTGGAAATTAGTTTGAGCACTTTATTTTCGACTAACTCTAGCACTGTTTTGCACCAACATCCTGACAGACCATTTCATAAAGCTCCTGGGTCACATGGCAATTACATTTTTGATATTTTATTATGTTGTTAATTTAGATACTGTCAAACAGGAAACCTTCAATGTTACAGAGCTTGGAAGTAGAGAAATGAGTTACATGACTGAAACTGAGGTTACATGACACATCTGGAATACATAGGAGACTTGCCAGGAGATGTAATGGGTGATGGTGAGCAGCCAATAATTCCTTATGCTCAAATTAAGTCAATATTTCCAGCTATAGGAGCAAAAATAATTTGTTATATAGTAATAACTACTTTGTATTGAAATTAGAAAAGAATCCAGAGTCAAACTTGAAGACGGCACAGAACAGCGCAGTTATGCCTGGTCTTAATTTGCATTTGATCAAATTCCTGTCTGTTATCATCATGTAAACAGCAAAGCTCCACATCAGCACAGTGATGGAGAGTACAGCCCATTGGAGCAGTGGCTGATCAGATGCCTGAGATTGTTTCTCTCTATGTAACCATAATGATATTACTTATCATCAATTATGATTATGGTTACTCATCAGTGCACATAATTCCTTATCACAAGACTGCAGTGAATCAGGTTTACTGGACTTCACTGGGCTACCGTCAGGGATTCTGGTCTTCAAGCTATGCAAATTGAAAATGTAAATTCTTTGCACATGGAGCGTTTGGTACTGTCTCAAATTCAAATGACCCTGTCGACAGTTAAACGTACCAAGCACACCAACATGCAGCCCTTGTTGTGTCCTATTTCAAAACAGCTGATGTTTGTAATGATTTTGTAGTTTCCCCTGCAATATCCAAATTACTACTGGATGGAGATCATGAGGTTTTATACACAGTCAAGTACCTCTCAGGACGAGATTTGCTGCAAGATGTTCTTCCGTGTTTACATCATACTGTACATCCAATGGTTTACAACATGCGCACAAACATCAACAGAGCCACTGGGGGTTACGACTACAACAAGGCTAAAAACAGAGATCAGATTAATTTTTTCCGAACAACTTATTCATGTCGTGGCTTCAGGACACTTTGGTCAGTACGGACAAGCAGTATGGAGGTATTTGGATGTCTTTTGGACGATTCAAAAGTGAGCACTATCTGCCGCCATTATATGAAAATCCGTTGCCAGCCGGACCCCCCCTGGAACTCCAAAAGCGTTTTGATGACTCAGAAAGTTCTCCAAACCCTTCCTTCTTGGCATGACGGTGAGTAGAAAATTGGTGAATTATTGATTTTGGGTGAAGTATCCCTTTAAGTTCTGTCAGCAGGACATTCTTTTACATTGTTCTGCTAGGAATGTGTGTGTGCTTTGTTTATGTTATGTTTGTGTTCATACTGTTGCATTTCCTCTTTATGGTTTTTAACACTTATCAGCTGCCTGTAACACTTTTATCTGGTTGTGCTACATCATCAAGAGGGTGTGATGCTCTGAGCTTTACATTGTTTCGTTTTACTGTGCTATTGCTCTGCATGGTAGTCAAGACTGTGGCATGACTGTCAATACCACACCACTGTGGTACCACTATGTAGGCCAATTACATATTGTTCAATAACCGACTTCAAAAACAGACAGAACAGATGGCATGTTTTCCAGTCTCAATGTAATCAAAAGCAGATGCACAGTGCAGAGAAGGAGTGAGTCTGCTTCAGTGCAAGAATTCAAAACAGTATTGTTCTTATTTGGGCAGCGGAACTTCAGTAAGGTTTGTCAGATGTGAGCTGACTGGTCACAGCAGGATTGCTGCTGAAACACTGATGGCATGTGCAAAGCCAAAACCACCACCAACAACAACCAAAAACAGCTACGGTATGTGGCAATTGACACTTTCTCTCATCACAGCAGACAAGTGATTTCAGCATTACCCTTAAAAAACTCTGTTACGGCTCTGAAACCATGTGGATCTTGGATCCTCTTCGAAAAATTGCTCAAGTCCAGTCATGTTCTCTCAAGTAACATGGAAAGGTGTTTCCCACAGCACGATGCCGCCACTGGCTCTATGTTTGGGATGGTTTTCTGTCACGTTAACAAACTTACTGCTTCCCGTTGCAGTAACATTCACATGCATACTGTACCTTCTTAGATACTGTCTTTTAGTTTCATGTAATGATTATTTTCTGAATTACTAAAAACCACTCAACTAAAACATAGAAAATAATGAAATTTCAAGAGCCAAAACCAGGCATCACTCAAATCAATAAATAACTTCAATTCGTTGCAGATTCAGGTCTAATAGACTGAGCATGGTGTTGTAATTTCAGCATCCATTTTCTCTACACTTATCATGTTTACACTAAGCAGTTTGTGATGTAACAGCCAAGTGTGGAAAAAAAAGTTTTTTTTTTTTTTTTTAGAAACACAGGACATCTGGATTTACAGATGGATTTCCATCCCTGTATTCTTTTGCAGATGGACAGTTGGGATTTAACAATCAAGCAAATTTCCTGTTTGAAGAGGGTCCATTGTTTGATCATACGTTTGTGGTCTAACCAAGGCCACTCTGCTCTGGAGCACATGGCTGTTTGACTGTTCATTGTCCATTACAGCTCCATAATAATTTCAACAACAACAAGACTAATAACTAGTAATAATTAAAGTGATACAGTAAATGTAGTAATGGCTGAAGGATACTGCGCTGATGTGTTTCAACTTTAATTTTAATTTTAGGGTTGGTCATTTATAACATTGTAGTATTTGGCCTTGCTTCAAATGTTTTAGTAGAATTTAGTGTTTTTGATATGTTTTAGCATGTTTACTCCGTGCAAATATAAGATCATTTATCAAAGTCAAATTTTCTTTGATTCAACTGACTGAGGCCCTTAAGTATTTTGCAATGAACAGTACGGTAGATGAGTCAGGACTACCAGGATATTTGCAGGTTACAGAAACCACAAATGCTTAAACCTGAGATGAAACAACAAACACTCAAAACACGCAACCACAGATCCTGAAGAAGGCTCACAACCAGCTTCTGCACGTCAGGCGACGCTGTAGGGAAGTTATGCCGCCGTCGACCTGATGCAGGAGCATAAATCAGGCAGCAACTGAAACTCTTTCATGCCAATGGCAACAGGAGACAGACATGGAAACTCCAAACCTCACCGACACACGCCTCCAACACCAGGAGAACAAACAAGGAGCTAGGTCTGGGGAAACACCTGAAACTCATTCTAGGCTCGGTGTACAGCTGCAGATGACTGCCTCCAGGTGCTTAGTTAAGTTTGGGGTCTTTCCTCTTTTCATTAGAAATGATCTTGGACACCATTTGCATACTGGCCTTTAGTCATCTGGACAGACATCAAATACAAATGATATAGCAGTCTTAGTGTGTAGCTAGCAGCATGATAGACCTGTAGTTGGCATTCATACCTCCTCCTGCCATTCCATGTGTTGCTGTCTTCTCTTCAAGTTTGTTGTTAGATTTGGACACAGGGTTACTGAACTGCCACCATTAGACAAAGAAGAATCAATCTCCAGTACCTATTAGTTCTTGTGACAGTCCTAAAAAAGGATAAGAATTACTCCCCAAAGGAAAATTAATTCCTAGAATTGAATATAAGAGACAAGAGGATCTTCAACAAGGTCTGCGTTCCCATGTTTTTTTTAAATGCAACAACACATTGAGAAAGAAACTCTATCTGATATATTCAATACACCAAAGCACAGGTTTAGTCTAGTGTATTCAGGCCCAAGCAGTGAGGAACGAACAAAACTTAACAACCTCTAACAAACAGCAGGAAAAACTCTTCACTTGAATACTTAACAGTTTAGATTCACCTAAAGAATATGCGGCACTGCTTCCAGGACGAGTTTCATACATCAAATAGGAAACCCATCCTTTAACAGGGGAGAACTAGACCTTCTCCCCCGATAAACTATTTTACCCACTCACAATGCTGCCCTTTAAACCTTTTCAAGGAGATGTGAGAACCATTAACATCAACATATGACTCCAGCAACTCTGACAAATGTCTTTACAACAGCAAGGAGCAGTAGCTAATATAGAGATTAGAATAACAAAGTCAATAAAATGGCTGAATTACTGAAAAGTGATGTTCCCAGACATGACAGTCCAGTTAGTGAGTAAATAGTTGTGCTCCCAGCAGGACATTTTTACTGCAGACTTGTCTTGGAGTAGATTTAAAACTTGCTTTAACTGTGACCATTGGGATTTTCCGGATCTACTTAAGCAGATGAAAAGTATTCATCTGTCAGGAGAGAGACTTAAAGTTTTTTATGATGGACTGTTGTTAGTTCAACTGTAGTAACCCAATAAATGCAAAGTCAGCAATATTCTACAGTGGGGTTTATTTCAGGACCATATTCTGCCTAAACATCATCACCATAGAAACAAAAACACACAATCAGCGAAATAAGAATAAAGGGCAACACTGCTCTCTGTCACCAGTTTCTCAGTGTGTTTACACACCCAAAACGTTTATCATGAAGCAGGCAGTCAGAGAGTTAGACCAGTTCCTTGCTGGGTCTTATCAGGGCCTTGGTGCTAGTTGAGGTCAGAGCTATCAGCTCAGCCACATTTTGCCCTCTATGGCTGCTGTGCTCCACTGCTGGGTGCTCTTTAATTGGTCCCTTAACATTTTTCACTTATCTATCAACTGCTGGGCTTCCTCCCTAAGTTTGATGTAGGGCAAAGAATAATCAACGGCCCTTAAATAATTTTGCAGAAGCTGAAATCTACTGTTACTGACTGTTGAAAAATTCCATATCATGTCGAGTATGATCTGAAAAATCATTTCACAGTGCATTAATGGTTGCAAACTTCTCACTCAGCTCCAGCTCACTGACAGACTTTGTTTTGCGATCAATGAAACACTGTATTAGAGTGACACCAATTTTGGAGAAATTCCCACTGAATCAAACACAAAATCAACTTAGTTGCAGTTAAAAAAAAAGGCCTGTCCACACAATTCTTTCAACTAACTAGACTTTAATAAATGTTATTAGGGGCGGTGCGTGGCGCAGTGGTTAAAGCGGCCACCCCATGTAGAGGCTACAGGGGCGCCGAAAAGGGGGGGTAAAGGAGACGGATTCTAGGGGCCCATGATGGAGGGGGGCCCAAAGAGGCCCCTAATGATGATGACATGATAATACAGAAAAAATAATATGACGCTAAGTTATTAACTAACATATAATCACAAATATTTTATTTTTAATGTCCTGGTAACAATAACTTTATTTGTTTTGGAAACATCAACGCCTGCAGGGCCCCCCCTTTCCCCCCTCTATTTCTGTAAAATGGTTCAGTCCGCCTGGATCAGCTGCAGGTAGCGCACCGGCGCTTTGTCACAGACAGCGCCACAGCAGCAAGGAGGCAGAGAGGCAGTAGGCCTATGCCTCAAAAATCAGGCAGCCAAAAACTAAAAGAAAAGAAATTAAGAGAGAAGGAGTTGAAGGGTCAACAATATGTCACCCAGTATTCCCCCCAAAAAATGTGGGTTTGTTAGTTGTTGTGGATAGTTATGGAATATTAACTGTGTCCCTGTCTGTGGTCTATAAGCTAGCTCACTTTTCTCACCATGTTAGCTCAAGAAAACTCTGGATTTTTACATTTCACTGTTATTTTAGTTAAATAATCAATCCAGTCAAACATTTATCAAGCTGTTCTTATTCAATTAGTTGACCTCCCCTCTGTCAAAATGATGCCTCATTCTGAACAGAGTCAAGTGCACCAGCAGCTGCTGTCTGTCAGCCCACAACTTCCCCTGCCCCAGAACCAGCCCCAGTGCCCCCACATGAGAAAGGAGGTTAGCAGCTGTGTGTGTTGAAATAATAATAATAATAATAATAATAATAATAATAATAATAATACATTTTACTACAGTCTGTAAACAATACAAAGCTGAATCTGTTATGGGAAAGATTAATTAAAATGAATGAAATAAAAATAATTTTGAACAATTTTAATGGTTCAAAAAGCATAAGCCCTTCTAAAAAATTAAATAGAACACGTGCAGTAAGAACAGAGGAGAAAATCTGTGGTGTGTGCAGCAGACTGGGGTGACTGCTCAGTCCAATCTGAGAAGTTCACATGTTGGTGACTATGCTATTAATTATATTATAGGAAATACTATATAATTGTATGTAATGTATGTCATGTACACTCTACAGAGCCAGGTCCAGGACCCTCTTCTGGTTTGTCAGGGAGGAATGTGGAGGAAGAGATGGAAGAGGGTACAGATGAAAGAGAGAGCGCAGAAACACAGACGACAGAGAGTGAGGACGAAGATGTTGAAAGTAATTCAGAGGAGGATGGACTGAATGAGTGTACAGAAAGAGTCAGGAAGACAACAGAGAGGCAGGAAGAAAAACAAACTGATGTTGAGGTATTTGAAAGGGAAGAAGATAATCTGACTGGTGACCCTGATTTCTGGCCAGCAGATTTTACTGATCCTTGTTTATTTCCTATTTAAGAATCAGTGTTGCAGCAAATAAATTAATCAAAAATGAATTCTATACATGTCAACTGTCATGTTGTTCTTCTTTCACAAATATGGTAATGATAAAAATACCATTAAAATGCATAATTGTATGTAAAATAGCATCAAAAAATGTTGTTGCTGTGTTGGGGGCCCTGTAAAGATTCTTTTCATGGGGCCCCAAATCCCTAGTGGCGCCCCTGAGAGGCTACAGTCCTCAATGCAGGCGTCCCCGGTTTCGAATCCCGCGTCGGGCAGACCTTTCCTGCGTGTCATTCCCCCTCTCTCTGCCTCCCCCTTTCCTGTCTATCTCACTGTGCTATCAAAATAAAAGGCAAAAAGCTAAAAAAAAATAAAAAATAAAAATAAATGTTATCAGATTTAGTGGCAAATGTGGCACTGTACTGTATAAACATACTATGCAACATAACGCTCAAAAAAGTTCTTTATTTTCTACTGTGTAGTCTCAACTGAGGTAATTTAAGATAAGTGAAATCAGGTTAAGAAGCACTGCCAAATATTATGACTGCCAAATATTATGACCCACGCTTGAAATTATCAAAGCTACTGACAGAAAACTCCCCTCATATCATAGGTAGATTTATCACTGAGGCAAAGGGAGCAGGGGGTCTACGCAGGATGTACAATGAATAAATTAAGAATATACAACCACATTCTGTTTTTGCTTCAGAAGATCTAGAGTCAGACCTCAAGAAATCATCAATCAACCACTTCAAAAAGGAGTAAAATGCTTGAATATTTTATCCCACTGAAATCAACACAAATAATGAACAGATAACGCTGTTGCACTCCCTTGCAGCACAGCACCAGAAGGAAGGAGTGGAAATATAACTCTAATGTCCCATATACAAAGATGTATCTGTATCTACTTAGCAGTCACAGAATAAAAGCTTTGACTGCTACACAAAGGAGAACCTTTGGAAACCTGGCACATCGGCAGAAACGCAACATCTCAAACACAGAGCATTTCCTGTCCAACAGTCAGGACAGGTCAGATTCTGTCCCCTATGGTTTTCGAGGGGTGCAGCTGTAACAACAGGAGAGCTGCTCGTGCTCTCTTCAGGAATAGCTCCGCTGCCATCAGGGCAGAGCTGCTGACATTGATGCTAATGTCACCAGATTGCATGCATTTAAAAAAAACACTTGACATTCCGCTGTTTTTGATCGATATCACTGGATTTCACAGGATTTATAACTAAAGCAGAAATAAGCGGAATGTTTGTGTTAATATAAGTCTTAAATAGTTCTATCTTCCGACAGCAATCACTTACATAGAGTGTTTGGTCCGAAACACGGGTCTGTCGTGTCTGAGGAGAAATCTTTCCTTGTATCCTACAACCTTTATCCAATGAGGAGAGAGAACGGCATAAAGGGGCGGTCCTCTCTGTGTGTGCAGCCAAGGGATGCGCGTGAATGTGGTGACGTAGGGACGAGGACAGGGACTGCTAACTCCATCGGCTGACAGGAAGTTAGCCAAAACGCTTACTTCTGCTTTAACTTGTATACTTTATTATTAATAATTATTCATATTTATATTTTATTATTTCTAACAGAAAGGCTAGTCCCATCACTAATCAGCAATTACATATGTTGGACAGGAAATCCAAGGTGTGTGTCCTTATGTATTGAGCATAGCCATTCAATCGAACATTTAAAAGATGTGGCCTAAATAAACAAGCGCTGTTAGGCTTGAGCCTAAACTACCTCATTTATGCCTATTTGTAAATGTCTGTCTTCTGCGTAATGTGTTGGTGTTTTGCAGAAAGTAAATAGAGTTAAATAAATGTCATAAATTAGCTCGAAATTTTCTCTTTTTAATCTGCCAAGTTTGCCAACATCATCCCATTTTTTGTACCTCCGACTACGGTCAGCTCTCCGTGCCTATATGGTGTGCAGACGAACTCTTAAGCTACAGACACATCCTGTTGTAGACTGGCTATCCACAACGAACACTAGAGGACTCGTATCAGTTGTGTATTCACGACTTCAAACACATACACAGAAAGAGCTACCCTTGGCCAAGGCTTGGTCCAGAGACTTGGCTGTTGTAGAGGAGGACATAAACTGGGAAAGTGTCTGGAAGAACACACTTCACTCGTCCAAGAACCCTATAATCACCAGCTGATTCATTATAAGCTGTGTCAGAAAGCCTATCTGACGCCACTTGTGAGAGTTCATATGAAGCTGTCAACCAGCCCAAACTGTGGCCTGTGCTCCTTGAACACACCAGGAACATTTAAACATATGGTATGGGACTGCCCAGAGGTCTATGGCTTTTGGAGGAAGGCAACAGTGACTTTAATATGATTGATAAACCTCCACCTCTGGAGCCGACTATCCTTTTGCTCAATGATGATTCATAGTTGGGGCTGAATGAGAAATAACGCAAAGTTTGGTTGGCTGGCTTGACGGCTGCCAAAAAGCTAATAGTACAACGTTGGCTACCCCCTCACAACCTACACGCTAGGAAATGGCTGGAATACTTTCAGGATATGGTCATGTTAGAACTTTCTACAGCACGGGTGAACAAAGCTAAAAGCTCTACACTGGACTCATGGAAGAGAGCTGCTTCGGCTGTAACGGACCTGCTCAGGTCAGATTAAAGTAGAAGGGGAGGGTTATGTTAAAATGTTTGTACTGTTGATAATATTTGACCTTGATATATGAAAATTATGCCAATAAAAACAGTTGTTAAAAAAAAAAAAATTAGCTCGAAATTTATATTTTAGCTCAAAAGTCATTTTAATCTGTGTCATGTCCAGTCAGGGTTGGTCAGAGTTAACCACAACCTCCTCTATTTAAAGGAGAATTCCAGTCATTTTTTACCCCTAAATCGTTGTCCTGATGGTCACCCAGTGTTGGGGGGAGCAAAAAACGCAGCTAAAATTGATGCAGGCAAATCGGGGTTACACCATGGCTAGACGGCGCTAAACTATGAGGGCAAAAATAAACGGTCGAGCAGTGCAGTGGTAATGTCCAAAATATCTCTGACCGTTTATTTTTGCAAAAAAATCATCACAACAAGGAAAAAGTGTTTGTTTCTGTGGCGGGGAGAAGGCGCTCTGCGATCGGTTAGTTATGTCTTTCCAGGATGTTTCAGAGTTAGACTGTCTGAGGTGATGCAAAAACACAAAGTTTATACTGTTTATGCTGTACACTATATGAGTTCAGTGGTGTGTCATAGGGATTCAAGTCATGTACCATAGATATTTGATTGTTTTTTGAGTGTTTGTTGTGGTTGAAAAAATTGCCCCCATACTTTAGTGTTGGTGCTATCGCTAGCGCCGTCTAGCCATGGTGTAACTCCGGTTTGCCTGCATCAATTTTTGTCACATTTTTTGCTCCCCCCAACACTGGGTGACCATCAGGACAACGATTTAGGGGTCAAAAATAACCGGAATTCTCCTTTAAGTAAACTACATAGTTTACATGCTAAAAATGAAATCAATTAAAACCGGCCAGAAGCAGTCTGGAAAAGCTCATCAAAAGCATTGCTTTGCTGTGGGATGTAATCTTTAGTCACTGAGCAAACACTGTGTGTGTCTAAAGTTCATACCCCTTAGTGTTACTGCTCATCCACTTCCCACTACACTGATGCAACGCTGTGGTTGTTTCAGTGTGTTTAGACTTCCCAAAAAGTGTGTACAAAACTAAGCCAAGCAATACACATTCTTTGTGTAGTGGGGATTTGAACATTATAATGAACATTTCATTGTCTTTTGGCCTGACTGAGGAAGGGTAATCACTCATTTCTTATCCTGTATGCTGAGTGTGCTCTGTGGTCTTTAAAGAGACAACACACGACTCTTTCACAGTGTTCGTTCATGAAACTTCCTTTGACAAAACCACTTTTTTACAAAGAGGGGACATTGTTCCCACAAGACAAAAAAAATTGAGGTGTGACATCACATTACAGGCAGCTTTGTCTGAGGAGCTTCCTATAAAGAGGCCACAGACAGTACAGTGACGAGTTATTCACACCTGGGATGCCAGTAGTTAACAATATGTTATGCAAGAGGGGCATGAGCACTATTTTACATTGTAGCAGCCTTGTGTTGAAAATAAATCTTCACACCATGTTAGTCACATAAATGTACAGACCACAGATAAATGTGATTCAAGTGAGATGCTGAACACAGAGGTATTTCCTTTCCCTCATACAAAGTATTATGTGTGTACATGGACACAGAGACGCTGTGTTTAAAAGCCATCTGAAAAAGCTTCACCACGGAAAACATTTTCATTAAAGGGATTCTCTTCTGAAATCCCACTGAAACCATGCACAGTGGCTACAGTAATGGGAAAATGCTCGAGGTAAACACTCGTCTCAAGATTTTCAGTCACCGATGACAAAGTCAGTGAAGATGCCTACAGCAGCATGCTTCAAAAGATAAATCAATAAAGTCTCCAGGAAACACACGGCTATTTCCCATTTTTACCTTAGTGTGGGATGTTTTCATTCTCTTGAGTTACAAATTTCTCTCAAGGACCCATTATTCTGAAAACTAAACCAGATTTTATTCTTGCAAAAACATGACATGGAAAAATGAGTAGCTGTAGTTTTGCTGTTACATCTTGTTCCAATTTAAACAAAACAACTCTTTTTCCCCCCATTAAAGGTGACAGTGCTGTTATTTTTTTCTGTGACCTGAATAAAACTCACAGAAAGCTACACATGACTCTTGATGCAAGAATAATGTACTTTCCCCATAACTGTCTGCACATCTGTGTCATGCATTATGTTCTTCCAGTAAAGACCATACAACTCCTCAATGTGCTTTGACAACTAACTTAACAAATCCACACTACCTACATTTAATTAAAACACCCAAAAATTGATCCTTCTCAGTAGCCTGTGTACTGTCAATTTAAGAATCCACAGTAGTATCATTGGTTAGGGATGACTAAAATATGCTCCCTTTCTCAACACTAGAAAACAGGGGCTACAGCTCAGCAATAAGTCCTACACAAAGTCCATGATGTCCACACTTTGTTTTACAAAATGGAAATCAACTCCTCTACAAATACAAAGCTTCAACTATTAGGCTACAAGGTCACCCAGACCTCATCACCTTTCTCAGTGGTGTAGTCTAATTTGGTGTAGTAGTGGGTATAGGCTACTGCCCTACATTATCTGTTCACCTGTTGAACCTGATAGTTTTGTTGTAGTTGGTACTGAAATAGCATTTTCACTACTGTACCTGAGTATTACACTAGCCTACTGACCTTTCTATCAGTGGTATACAACAGCTTTCAGGATAATAATGCTCACATAACAAAACATTAAAGCTCATACATTTAGGGATGTAGCCTACAGTAGGCCTAACCATGCAACTCATCCTGTTGTCAATAAAAAGTCATGAACTGCTGGGAAAACCCAATCTTTACTTTGTCATCACATTTGTCACAGAAAAGCATCAGATCCTGACATTTAAGAAGCTGAATAGACTATACTTGACTGATTAACTGATTAGCAAGGGAAAAAAAGGTTATAATCGATATGAGAACCTCTTGGACAAAAGGGAAATATCATCACACATGTCACTGCAGCAATGACAGGCTGTAGCCTATTCAACTTAGTCATTTAGGCTGTCATTAGTAATTATGTAATTTTCCAACATTGATTAAATTGCCAACCACACAAACCAAAAGCACCACGTAACTTGTGACGCTGACTGACAAACTAATGTTTTTGGGGTTTTTTTTAATTTTTTATTCGCCCTGTCTGTGGGTGCTGCTATGCTAACTGTAACCGCTGTCAGTTGGTATCAGCAGGCATGCTCACTGCTCAGGACGAGACACACACAGACACTGACGGTTCCCATTCCCACCGTCAACACGCACACACACACAAAGAAACACACGCACACACACACACAAAGAGAGAGAAACACACGCACACAACTTACTCTAGTCTGTGTTATCCTTTGCTGTGCCGCGGCTTCACTTCTCGGTTGTTGTGGGTCCACGCAGTCCACCGCCCGGGGGTCAGGGCTCACCGTAAGCTGTCAACAGAAGTAGGTACTAGTCCCTGGTGGTGGTGTGTTTGCCATTCCGTCGGTCTAAACATCTTTTTCTTTTAACTGTTTTCCAGTTGACGTCTCACCTCGACCGCCGTGGAACTAGTTAAACGAGGTCACCGGTTTGTGCTCGACATGTTTGTCACTTTAGGTTCACCGTTACCCGACCGCCGCTCGCCTGTCTGTCGCCCTTCTCACCTCCCTGTTGACTCCACGTATGCGAGCAGCACTAACCCGCTGTCGGATGATGATGATGATGATAGTGGTGGTGGTGGTGGTGGGGTGGTGAGGGCGGAGCAGGATGCCTAACTAACTGTTCAGCTCAGCCGACTCTCTGTTCACACGGACTCGAGGGTTTTGCTTCTTCCGTGTTTGTGACACGGAAGGAAGAGTGTTTTCTTGTTGTGCAGAGGAATCCGACTCCGCTGCTCCCGCACGTTCTCCACAGTAATCGAGTAGTCTGCAGATACTCGAGTAGGCCTACTACTGTGCGATCTAAAGGTGTTTGCACTTTGTTTCAGTAGACCTGCCTCCGTGTCGTGCTACATCATGGGTTGCGTCGTGTGCACAGAGTGCGAAATCATCCCCCTGATAGAGAGAGAAGAGGGGTCAGTCACTGAATGACTTCAGTGCTAACACATTGGTCCATTTATTTTTAGTGACACTTGTAGCTTGTAGAAACAAACAAAACTGCAGAGGGAGTTCATATTTTTTACTGAAGGAAATAAATAAACACACTGCTGAGATCTGAATTTAACAAAAATAAGCTTTCCATACTCTAATATTTCTAGGCTATTTCAAACAATGTTATTTTCAATTTCCATCAAACCACCGTTTTGACTTATGAATCATGACTATAATCAGCAACAATGTAGGCTACTGGGCATCTAAAGAGAGCCACTTTAAATCAGAGTGGATACAGTTTTAAATAAACCTAGATATCTGAATGGATATTTCTGCAGCATGTGCTCTGATGCATGATAGGTTTCAGTAGCCTACTAATGTAAATTTCCCACTCAACCATAAAGTTACACAAAGGCGGTCATGAGCATGTCGAACTACAACAATTTCAGCATCAGTGGACCTACGTACTAATAATGTAAAGTAAAAAGGCCTATTTGATAGTTATTGGCCAGTGTTCTTGGCTCTTTTTTTTCTTTTTTACAGTGGAAGGCTCACTTTTTAAGGTGAGTTGAACCACCTGCAAATAGTGAATTAGTCATTTTTCAGTTGTGAAATCCAAGTCCTCATTTCTGTAAACTGAAAGGAAAAGCTTAGAATGGGAGAAACTGAACCAATTGACAGTGCCAGTTTATTGCCTTTTTTGAGGTCACTGCTTATATTTTGGACACTGAGTTACAGCTCTTCTGTATTAAAATCATTTTTATTACTTTTTCAAAGAGTCACATCACCAGCTGCAATATTTCTGGTTCTGAAACTGGGGATTCATTGCAAAGAAATCTTTGGCTAGAAAAACAAAACTTAGTTCACTCAGTTATTTGCAAAGTGGGGTTATTGACACAGTATGGAGTCTATAAAAGAAACACAATGTGTTAAGCATGAAAACTGACCCCCCCCCCCCCCCCCAAAAAAAAAGAAAAAAAAAAACTGGATTATTTTTCACCTTTACATCTGAACACCATATTGTGCTGTACCATCTCCTTTTGAAAATGACTGACAGCTACTCACAATTATTGACTGATGCGATTATGGAGGTGGTGTGACTGGCAATGATTTAACCTCATGATATGACTCATCTTTCATAAGACTGGCTGGACTGAAAGAATTGGAAAATGGTTTATTCCAGAATACTCACATGCTCTTCTTTTTTTCCCTTTTTGGTCTGGACTTCTGCTCTCACTCACTTTCTCAATAACTACTATCACATTCTATCTTGGAATCTGATGGATGGCTAAAAAGATTGCCGATAAGACAAAAACAAAAACAAATGTAGAGACATCACTCACTGAAACTGACAAATCTGGCCCACTGCCTGTGTTGGACATGGTTCTTCTGCTTTTCACCTGTAAAAACATTTCTAAAAAAGTTCAGACTCCACATCCCCTGAAACAGTATGCTACATATAACATAATCAAAACAGCATGCCAGTTGCATACTGGCTTTTCAAACCCATCCACTCACTGACTGCCCTCACATGCTTTCTCTTTTGGATTAATTCAATAAATACTTCTTTTGTGTGAAGGCTTGCGTGTGTGCAAGAGATGTGGCATTTGGAGTTCTGCTTTTTTCTTGCAAAACAAAATATATTAAAATTATTGTAGCCTCACCTGCAACTTCTGTTTCTCTTTAAGCGGTTCCTGTGTTCCACTGGCCTCAGTCGCATCTCCACTGCAGAGTCTAGTGTCTGCTTCTTGACTGAGGAAGTGAAATATATTTCACAATAAGCCACAAAAGCTGCATATTTTCCACAACACACAGAGGTAAAGTAATATACTGTGGGAAATCAGACCTTCCAAAAGGCCTCAACGAATGAATGTCTCTAAAACTTGGCAGATTTCTGCACATCAAAGGTTTCAACAAGAGTTCATCATTGTCTAAATTGTCTGTTATAGAACAGGCTATCACACCCATGAATAAAAACATAAATCATCAAGATTGATCATTCAAGAACTGCACTTCCAGGTTCCTGTTTAGTTTCTAGCCAAGTGCAATGTGAGTATCAGCCTAACATGTTTGATCTTGTGTAACATGCAGTAACACCCTGACCATGTGCAATATTATCTATGTAGATAATTCTCCTATGTGCAATAACAGTATGGACTCACTCTGCTTCTACTTATTTTTTTCTGTTTGTAGTGTCTATGTCGGCGAGCTGTTATAATTTAGTTCACTGTAGCCTACATAGCCTACTACTGCATGTACCACGTAATAATCAATAACTGTATTGAAATGAATCACTAAATTCACTCCATTGCATTGCTCATGTACGCTAATCCGTTGTAGATGAGGCACCAAACTGTGCAGATGGAGTCACTGCAAATTGTGTGAGCATTATCACCACCAAGTGGTTGGTTTGAACCATTACAACTTCTTGTGGCCTGCTGAATGATAACGCTGCCTGCTTGTGTAAAGGAAACCCTGGAGAAGAGGCTGCAGTGAAGGGGTGAATCGGGTCATGCGCACCAAAGCACTCGGGTCATCCGAAGAAAGACACGGGAAGTCCATCTGACCGTCGGAGGTTAGCCTATTTGATCCTCTTGCATGTGTAGAGCTCATCAACCATATGAATCTTTCAATAACGTGGTTGGTTGAACTGTGAATCATCAGGCGAGTAGGGACCCGTTGTTCTCTACAAGTTCACTGTGGCTCTGGACCAAGAAAAGCTGAACCCCACCCCTCCATCCCACCCCCACCAGTTGGACGGAGGCAGCATGACGGTATGAACCTGTTGTGAAAGGTGGGGCTGGATAATCATCTCATCCTCTGTGTGTAACTTTATTAACTATGCTGCAAAGCGTTAGCTAAGTGCAGACCAAAACCAGCTTATGGTGATTATGGTGGTGATGATGAATATAATGGTGGTGGTAGGATGTGGGAGCTATGATGTCACCTTTCCTTATCCAAAATGTGCTCACACTGTTCAACTACAGATGCAGGGCCGTTGCTAGGAATTCTGGGCCCCCTGAAAGAATACTAAAGTGGGCCCCTACCCCCTGACTTTTCCACTTTTTTTTCTTACGCTACGTATGTATTATCATTTTTTATTTAGTCTACTTTGTTTTGATGCTAATGCAGCATTACTATGAGTATTAGTCAGGGTCTTATGCAGAATTAATCAGTCATACAAACATTAGACTACTGGGGTTTTTTGTGGGCCCCACTGGGCTCTGGGCCCCTAGAATTATCATCACCTTTCTCCCCCGGCCCTGACAAGATGCAACAAAAGGCCCAAAAAGCCATTTGTCTATTTCTGTGCTCACTTTCTAACAAAACTGTACACTGACTCTCTTTTTATTTACAGACCATAATGTTGGGCTCCTCTGACATTTTAAAGTTTCATCTCCCCACCTATGGTGACTCCATCCTCAGCAAAATGAATGCTTTGCGGGAGGATCGCCGCTTCTGTGATGTCACACTGCTCCTCGGTGGTCCTCCCCAGGACGCCGCCGTCCAGCCTCTGCGCTTCCACGCTCACAGAGTGGTGCTTGCGGCGTCCTCAGATTTCCTCCGTGACCAGTTCCTGCTCCACGAGGGCCGAAATGAACTGAGCTTGGGTGTAGTGTCCAGCGTGGAGGTTGGCAAGAGACTGCTCTTGTCCTGCTACACTGGAGTCTTGGAGGTACAATACAATCTACAGCTATAACCAGATCTCCAGGTCTATTCACTGCCATGAATTAGTCCCGAGCAGGCCTCCTGTTTTACTGTGCAATCAAGATAAAATAAAAAACACACCAGGAAACAGACAAGATAAAAGAACAGAATAAAGAGTTGTATAATCAAAACAAACATGCTGTAACAACAAGAAGTTATGGATGACTAATATGACTTTAAACAAGGTTGTAATTCTGTTTTTGGACACATCTTTAAAGGTTGCAAAGTGGATGTTTGGTTTGAGTAATTTCTGTGATATATCTACACTGCTACAGGTCCCTCTGAGACAGCTGATGGGCTATCTCATTGCAGCCAGTGCGCTTCAGATGAGCCAGGTTGTGGAAAACTGTTCCCAGGCCGTGTCCCAGTACTTCAGTCCAACTCTGGCTTTCTCAAAACTGGAGAGGCCATCAGAGGAGAAGGAAATCCTGCTGCCAGACAGTGGCTGGCCAGGCCCCAGTTCCAAAAATCAGGAGGAAGGGGATGCAGCCCAACCCAGCACCAGTATCCAGGAAACCAGTACCGAGGGAGGGGGAGTTATTGTGAGTCAGGCAGCCAAAGTGGATAATCATGGAGTGAGAGAGGTTAGAGAGGACAGGAGGACGGTTAAAGCTAAAATAGAATCACCTGAGGACGCAGCATGTTTCACCACACTTCAGCCAGAAGAAGGTGGAGGCATCCTGGCTGTTCACACAAACAAGCCTTACTGTCCAGCCAGTAAGCAACACCCTCGTACAGCTGCCCAAGGACACGCATCATCATTCACAATCATAGGAAGTTCTGCTCAACATGAAGAGTTGGTCAGCAGCAGCTCCCAAAAAACAGATGAAATTCTTCTAGTCGGAGCTCAAGAGCAAAAATGTGGAGGAGGGTTGATAGACTCCGGTGTATCTGAGCTTTCTAGAGCACGTCTGTCAAAGAGGCCTTGTTCTGGAGATGAGCCTACAGAACAGTCAGGCAGTGCTTCGATCCAGAGGCCGTACTTGTGCAGGAGGTGTGACAGAGTCTTCCAGCACCTGGAGAGCTACATGGGACACTTGAAGGAACACAGGCAGTATCTGTGTTTGGTCTGTGGGGAAGGCTTTTCAGAGAAGAGCCACCTGTGTCGCCACGTACACATCCACACCGGTGTCAAGCCTTACAGATGCCCGTTGTGCCACAAGACGTTTTCCCACAGAGCCCCGCTGCAGGACCATCTCAACCTGCACACAGGGGACAGGCCCCATAAGTGCAATTACTGTGCTGTACGCTTTGCACATAAGCCAGGCCTCAGACGCCACCTGACGCATATTCATGGTAAGAGTAGCCTTGAAAACAAGCTGGAGGAGGCAGTGGACTGACAATGAAGGAGCAGTTGTAGTTTATTTTTAAAGTTACAATGCAGTCGGTCCCAGTAATTGTTTAAAGGTCCCAGAACACACAGGCAACATAACACAACTTATCCTGTTGAGGGTAATAAAGAAAAGGAGATGACAATTAAGAAATACATTTTGTGTTATATTGATTTTGAAAAAAAAATGCTGAGTACAGAAGATCTTACCTTCTGCTACCCCAGTGTCTTCCATTATACTGAGTGAGAATCATTGAGTTAATGCGTCTGCTCTGTAACATCTGGTCAATGTAAAGTAGCAGGTTAAGGCTCCCTCTGTCCATTGTTGTGCATTGTGCAGTGTTTTCCTGATCTCCATCCGGTTGCATGCATTGAACAAATTCCATTATGGTACAGTATATCATCTGCCTTGTGAAACAGTGAATGTGTCGTCAAGGGTTGAGACAGACATTGTTTCCAACACCTTTAAGCAAACGGCTGCATTTTATAGACAAGGAAAAAAAGGAGATAGATACTGTAGATAGATAGATAGATAGATAGATAGATAGATAGATAGATAGATAGATAGATATATAGATAGATAGATAGATAGATAGATAGATAGATAGATAGATAGATAGATAGATAGATAAGCACTGCTTCACCATTTGACCTCGCTGAAATTGAATTGTGTGCAGCTCACTGAGCATTACGTTCTAAGTAAATGGGTTGTCCCACATGGCTGAGAGGGTTTCCATGCTCTCTCTCACTCCATTCCTTCCCTTCACATGTCTCCTTCTCTCCTTCTTTTATCCTTACGGCCCAGTAATGTCATCGTCACTCATCTCAGTGAATGAAGCACTAGCTGTCGCCCTCCTCAGGGCATCCACGACGCCACAGGCAGGAAATTTGTGAGTGGAATGTGCATATCTCCACTGCAGAAATTACAGCGACTATGTGAGTGAACAAGGGAGACAGAGAATAACTAGACATCTAAGATACACCGAAGAATATGAACTGAATCCACCACATTTAGTGTGTTTTCAAAGATACCAGACTCCCTGAACGATATGCAGCAAATTTGTGAACACAAGTGAAACTCTATTTGTAATAGAAAGAGTTGGATAAAGTAATAACTTTGACATGGTTAGGTCATGTGATCATTCCATGAATGTCAGTATTGTATCTGCCTGAAGCCCATGCACACAGAATTTTATACAAAGAGACAAACAGAAATGCGCCATTCAGAGCACCTCCATTATGAATGAGAGACAGAGGTATAAAATATTAGGATGATTTAGAAATATGGAGGAGATGTGAATGTGAATGAATAACAGAGTAAAAAGAAAACAAAAAGACACTAGGATATTGAGAAAAAAACTACCTAAAACCTAAATTTCACATGAATGTGTATGACCATCAGTTCATACACATCAGATCATATCATAGTAGAAAGTATGGTTTCATGCACCATGTGCCCACAGTTCGACAAGAGGTCACATTGAACCGCAAGTAAGGAGCATGAAGGTGAAACAGCAGTACTTATCCCTCCTCCTATCCCACAGCTGAAGTGCCCTTGAGCAGGGCCTGCAATCCCCCAGCTGCTCCTGTAGAGTTGAGTGGAGCAGTTCATTGGCCAACAGATCAAACAGTGGTAGTTCAGGTGTGAGTGTGTGTTTGTGTGTGTGTGTAGGGAAGGCAATTCTCGAAAAAGATGCTCTCAGCAAGGCTACCTCTGAGTAATAAAACCATAAACATCACAGTGAAAAGTGCTTTTGTCTGATGTTTATCTGATCTCTTTCAACAAATGGGAATTCAAACTAATATTCAGACATCAAACACTACTGATGATAGATATTTGGACAATAATTCTTTAACATGATTTTGTATTGATTTTTATGTTTTGTTCAACTTTTTGGTCATACATGACACAGATAATGTGAGGTGTTTGATTTAGTTGCGTTTTCTGTACCTGCCACTGACTGGACCACTGGTGACCATCTTTCATCGTCTAAAACAAGATTTTGTACGGACAACAGAAAATTAAAAACAGTGTTTTTTAAGAATTCCATGTCATTTTGAAAACAACAACTCACTATTAGGGCCAGGCTTTCTTGAAAACCCCATAGTGCTGTGAGTTTTCTCACCATCTAGTTTAAAGGTGAGGTGTTAAACATTAATTTGTGCTTTTACTGCGGGTTAATATTACAGTGGGACAGTGGGACCTCCTCATCCTATCTCTGCAGGACTGACTAGATACATAAATAATAATCAGCTGCTCGATTACACAGCTCACTCCAGCCGGTGAGTCACACATGAGTGAAGCACCCAAATAAAACATCCAGATAGTTAGGTCCAATTATTATTTAACATATCCAGACTCAGTGATAGGCTCACACGAGTTTGAGTTCCTTCCAGTCCCAGATGCTCCACTTGTTCAAAACAAAGTGACTTTCAAAGCAGCAGCCAAGTTACATGTACAATACCGGTGCCTTGTTACAGCAGGAATGAGGGACATTTATGGTGCAAAAAATGACAGATCTTACATGTTGCAGCGACAGTAGCAACCTTTTATAGCCTCAGTCTTCTCAGTTTTGAATAGAATAGAGATGTATTGTCATTGCACAGTAGATACAACGCTGCAAGAATGATGCATCGTACTATATAGCACATGTTCTGTGCTTTTGACAACATTGACAGTTGTCAGTTTTAGCCTAGAGAGAGCGGTGCAGAAACAATTTTCTGCCCTGATAAGCAGACGAGTCCCTTAATCCTGAAGTTCTTGGTCCCTGCATATAGGAGGCATTATCATTATTACACCTGAAAAATATAATACAGCACAAATTTTGCCATAGAGCAAAGTGAAATCACATTATAGGCTTTCGTCTGCTTAAGTGAACAGCAGGTCATTGTAGTATGTCACACCAGAGATAAAGACAGATGGCCAAGGAGCCTGTTAAATGCTACGGAGATGCCAGGTTAAATCCATTCAAATGTGCAGGATGAAGCCATTTAACTAACAGGATTACAACCTTATAGGCTAGGCTGGAGTCAAGTTAGTTATTGTTTTATTGACCAACACAAGGTCCCCATAGTGTGAGTTAGGACAGCTTTAACAATTATAATATAATAATGAGACAATTGAATACACTTTAAAACTTTACCAGCCTAATAATGATAACTGTAATGGAAGTCATATAAAAAATAAAAAATAAAAAAAAATCAACGCGACCAAGTGTGTATTTAAACCTTTACCAGACACATGGTCAGGCTGTGGGAGAGTAAGTATAGATGGGGAGGACGCACTGAGCTGTTTTTCTTCTACTTCTCTAAACGCAGAGCTGCAATACAGCGAGCGGGAACTACATTTGTTTGTGTGTGAACTTCCTCTCTACAGACGCACTTGTCGAAGCGCATCATCTACTGCTGCTGCTGCTGCTGCTGCCTCTTGGTATGTTCCTTTAAAACCAGACAGCCCACGCCTCGAAAAGCGGCTTGTTCCGGCTTTGCCTCTTTACATCTTTTTTATCCTTGCTCACGACATTAAAATAGTGCCTCGCGCTGCTCCTCCGACAGTTGTTGTTTTTGTTCTGTTATTGCTATACTGTCGGGATGAAAACAAACATAAATGCGTCTCCGAGACTCTCGAGTATGGATGATGCGTAACAGTGCAGCAGCTCTGTGGTCGTGCAGCAGCCCGGTGGTGGTGGTGGTGAGATGCAGTGAGGCGCAGTTCAGGCACCA
This sequence comes from Trachurus japonicus, assembly GCF_045865225.1. NCBI lineage: Eukaryota > Metazoa > Chordata > Actinopteri > Carangiformes > Carangidae > Trachurus > Trachurus japonicus. The sequence goes on from NC_140918.1 coordinate 18,744,780, forward strand.
TCACCGGCGGAGCGATACTTCCATCTCCTCTCAGCTCCGGTTCGTCAAGCGGAGGGTGTGTGGCTCGCTGTACCTGAACTGAACGTGTCCATCACGTACTTAAGGGGGGCAGAGGATCAAAACCGGACCGAGGGACCTGTGTCTAAATGCTCTGAGATGCAGTGCCAAACCGCCCTCGCATCGAGAACCGTCTCCCTGGGCTGGCTGCTGCAGCTTTTTTGCATCTGATGAAGATTGTTTTTTAATTATCAAATTTTTTTTGATGCGCTCCTGTGGATGTCTATGAATATGTTTATCCTGGTGCCCTGGTGTAGTGCGTGAGGTAAGTGACTTTATCCAGAGGTGCGCGCTATACTTTCTATTGCTCCTCTAATTGAGATTTTTGTTTGTCGGGTGCACTTGTTTTTTTTTTAATAATTTGCCTCCACTGAAGATGAGTGATCATTTAGCAGCTACATATCTCCGGAATTACATAATTAAATCTTGAACTGCTCATCATCCAATTTCTGCAACTGGTGCTGATGAGGGAATATCACAAGAAGCAGGTTGTATTGAAATGATGGGCCCGTTGCTTACAGTCAGTTTCCATTGGGGTTTATTTTAGAAAGAGTTGAGGCACTCATTGCAAGCTCTCCAGTAAATGCAGCATGAAACTGTAGATATGCTGCTGTAATGGGGGAGACTGGTTGGTGCTACAGTGTTTGTCTCAAGCATGGGGATGGGACTTTGTGCAAATTCATATATAACACCACTTAAAGTGACTCCTGAGCTCATGTGTTGCATATTATATATACTCTATAGCCTTCAGCTTGAAATGCAGCACTGTCATCATAAAGTTGAAGTATGCAGCAGCCTGTCATGACGGAGGCTCCTCTCTATAACCTGCTGATTTGCAATTGGAAGCAACCTGATATCCTGACAATATCACCAGCTGATGTTGGCCAAAGATGGCTTATAGCTCAGGTGTAATGAGGAAGGCCTCTACTATATCTGTATGTTGTGTAATACAGCAGCATGTGAGCTATATGTTTGCCCTGCCTCCCATCCAGACACAACCCCCACACTCTGGGATGATAGGCATTATGAATAAATAATCTCACAGACCCACATACCCCTACTGTACACTCAAAAACAAGTGAGCAGACATGTTGAACCCACTGTATTAATCCTGTAATAAATTATAGAACAGCACAAAGAAAATATCAAAGGAGAACTTCCTCACTTTGGCGCCATGGAAACTCATGTTTCTGTGCAAAACAGAACTATAAATGGTGTGATCAATGACAATGCCAGTGTGTGATATGATTTCTCATTTGCCAGCTGCTTGTTGTGTGTTTGTTCGCCCACACTGCCCATCCTGCTGTTAAGCGGTCTTTGTGTGCCTGTTAAGAGTCTGTCAAGAGAATAACAAGCTTCGTCAGTTCTCTGTGTTAAAGTTTAACTTTCTCTTCATCGTTTACATGCACGCTGGTGTGACAGCCATTGCTTTCACTTTACAGCCGAGTAGTGCAACAGAAAATAGGAAGTTCAGAGTTTTTGTTCACACAGGCACAATCTGATTATTTTTTTCCACTTTGTTGTCAACATTGTAGGAGCCATGCTCGATTTACTGTATGTTCTTCGTAGTTTGCATGACTATAAGTGATGATACAGATGGTATTTGAGGGTTTTTTGTTTTTTTTCAGCAAGGCGGTGGGTGTGAAGTTTCAGTGTTGTGCGAAAACCCTCCACACTCTTCCCAGAAGGCTGTGCAGTTGGGTATGTTAAAATTCTGCCTGTAGTATACATGCTGCTGAGGGGCTGCGTGGGTCATGCAGATGTACTGTATTTGGGGGAGAAATTTAAAAGGGCATTAGCACATTTATGAAAGTGGAGCAGAGTGAGTTGTAAAAACCAAAGCTGGCTCATTAAAACAGTGTGTGTGTGTGTGTGTGTGTGTGTGTGTACAGGTTGCATATATTTCATAAAGTGAGTGTACAATAGTAGCCTTGTGATCAGGATATTTGCCTTGTTTGTTGTTTTGTGTTGATATGCTCCTTCAGTCATAGTAATTACACTGACATCACATAGTTACATGCTCTCTTTCTCTCTCTCACACACACACTTGTTATGGAATGTTCTAATTCGGGGGTCTTGGTGACGTGAGAAGGAGTAGAGGGTACTCATATTACTTCAACTCATAGTCTATGGTGGTGTGTGTGTGTGTGTGTAGTTTGTATATCCATGCATCCATTTATTATCCTCTTTTTCCGTGTGCATCTCTATGCATCCATTTGTAGGAGAACACCTTCTAATATGAGCATGAGTGCTGATCCATCAGATGACGCAGGGTTAATTCACCAACTAGACAGCTCCTACCTTATCTCCACTACTGGTTGTTGTCGCTCTACAAACTGGCCTACAAACTTTTTTTTTTTACTTGTACATGACTCCATTCTTGTCCATTTGTGTCAAAATTGGCAGGAAACATGAAGCAAGAAATATAGAGGATGAAAGGGAAAAAAGCTTCTGAAGATTTTTCCAATAACTTATACAGCAATTGCCATTGTTTGACTTAAAATCCTAACACTTCACTTCCACCTTAACACAGCAGTAGTCAGTGGCGCTGCTGTCCCTGATGTGTCTCTGCAGATACTGGGGTACAATAGAGATAACTGTGCCACCTCACTCCACTGGACCAACAGAAATGCTTGAGTAGGAGTTGCAAAGTGACAGTTAAATGTCAAAGCAGAGAACAATCAGAGACTAATGCCCTCAAGGATGCACAGAGAAGACAACGCTCACATGATGTCATAACGACCACATCCCTCCTACATGCATTGTCATAGCGCTTACTCTAGTTGTTATCCCCCGATCCTTCATGTAAAGTGGGCGTGTACAGCTTTGATAGGCCTCTCATTAGCCCACTGCTGCATTCTGCTTCCTTCCAGTTGCAGTTTTTATGGGAATAACTGAATACAGTGGTAAAAACATGGATCGCACTGAAAGATTACAAACATGCAATTGTAGACTGATATTCTATAAGAGCTCTGATAGGCTGAGCCCAGTTATATCTTTGTGCTTCCTGTAAAGCATCATGTGAAACAACACTTTTTTTTCTTTTAAGCTTCATACCAGAATAACTCTACTGTACCTGTTTTTTTCTACCAGGCCTTTTTCCTTCACTGGCACTGCTCAGACATGGTGAGAAGATCTGGCAATGTGAGAACATCAACCTTTACCCTTATGTTAACCTAATTTTAACTCAATCATAAACCTAAACCTAAGCCCGAAATATAAAGACTGCAAAGTGCAGATGTCCTGAGATGGTAAAAAAACATTTCATACATCAGAGGAGTGAAAAACAAACTCAAAACAACCTCCAATCTCTTTCTTTCTCTTTCTGTCTGAGACATGCCAAAGGAAACTCCAGATGCCCTTCCCCACTCAGACGGGGGCCAAGTGAGGACTCACTGTCCTGAGCCAGATGATAGCTCGCCAACTGTTGGCTGTTAAGACACAATGTACTTCTCATCCTCCGCTCAGTGAAGTGGGCGGCTCAAAGGGCCAGTACAGTAAATCACTGCTTAGGTCCACAAAGCCTTCTTTCAACAATTCCAGGGATATTTTGCTCTTTAAAAGTGGACGTGTAACATGATGTGTCCGTCTTAATGAGGTAGGCGTTTGAAATGGCACACCCTCAAGTTTCACTTCACCCCAAAGATGACAGTAATATGCTCCGTAGGTACCACGCTGCTGCAGGCACAAACAAGTCGGAGAGAATGAAAACAGAGCTCATAGGTCAGTTTCCTCATTCTAAGATCATCGGCGAGGGAAAAGAACCTGATGAGGAAGTTGAGGTCTGCTGTAATAATACAACACACCCACCCACCCACCTCTCACTGTCACAAGACTGCACTTACTCACACTGTGGGGGCTTCATGTTGCATGTTTGCTCACATGAGTGGTGACCCATTCATGCAATTATTGGGAGTTTTCAGCGCATCATATTCTGTACTCCCCTCTCCTCATGTCATGTGAGGCATTAATGCAATGCAATGTAATTAACCTAACTGGTCCATGTGCGTTTGTGCGTGGGGATAATTCCTGCATAGAGACAGTGGCAGGGAACGAGTGGTATCCTGCTGGGGAGTCACTGTTGAACAGGATGTAGCAGTTGCTCAGAGCGGGAACAGGTGGCCGTCAACGTGACTCCAGCCAGAGAGTCGCTGTCAACAGTTGCCCCTGGAGTTTGCACAACTTGTAAGCTCGCAGAGAAAAAAGGGGGCGAGTTTTTCCTCCATGGCTCTCACGCGCCAAGATGGAAAAATCCCCACCATCTTCGCCTCCAAACTTCCCCCCTCCCTCCATCCCCCCCTCCCTTGCGCACTCCCTCCCCTCACTCCTCCTCACACGGTGCTCCAGCACTTTGTGGGCTACAATAGCGGTAATTGCGTGTTATATTTGGGCTCCTCGCGGAAGGAAATATGACCCACCGGGATAGACCGGAGCTGTCCACGCGGCCGACGAGGCAACGCGGGCGCCGCGTACTGCTGGCAGTTTGGAAGGTGCGTAAAACTGCTGTAATAATTGGCAGATCGCCTCAGATTTGCTGTATAGATATCTGTTACATATTTATAGGTATGATGTAGACATAAAAAAAAAATTCTCTGATGAAACCATGGGTATATTTCTAGTTTAATGTGCTGTAGCTTGCAGCTTGTGCGTAATGGCACAGTTCTTCTTTCTCTCTCTTTCACCTTCTCTTTTAAAGCGTTCACCAGAGACTCTGAAGTAAGTTCATTTTTCATAAAAAGTTTGTTTTTCAGGATTGATTCTTACAAAAGGTTCTATTATTATGTAATTATGTTGGCTTGATGTTGTTCCAGACATTTTATAGACAAATAAATAGGCCACACAGGTTTTTGTAAACAGGTCCTGTTCTGTGCACATGGAGTGTGAACATGGCTGCACTGGCTCTCACACTGCCTGCAGTTTGGTTTCAAAACTGGTGTAAACTGAGGCGCTTTGTCCTCCCTAATCTCAGTTTTTTTTAAACTTATCTCGGGTGTGTGGGTGCATTATTTTACTGTATCCCCAGCCCTATTTGAATAGATAATTCTCAAGCTTTTTTGTGTGGCACCTGCTCCCTGAGGGCTACAGCTGTTATTTCTGGTGAGCAGTTTAAACAGATGCAACAGGCTCTGAAAGCAACAGGTGCTGGCTGTCTGCACGCTGTGTCCAAACCGCTTCGACTCAAAAGGATAGTGGTGTTTTTGTGTGGTTGCATGTACTCGTATAAGACTCTACTTTTGGTAAATGGGATTAAAAAAAATCAAATAAGATACAGGAGGGTCACAGAAAGAGTTACAAAATACCCTATTGTACTGTAGTGTTATGTAAGAGCAGACACATTTCCTGGTATGGCCTGTTTTCAAAATCTGTACACAGTGGAATATTTGAGTAAGAGACAAGAGTTTGATAGAAGTGAGAATGTGTAGAATCAAACGAAAGCATGAAGTATGAATCAACACAAAACTCTACAGTATGGTGGTGGTGGTGACGTTATTGTGGGTTCATCACACATACAGTAAGCAGGTGGATTTTAAGGCCGTAGATCTCAACAAAGGAAATGCTGGTGGATGTGCATGTGATCAGACTCTGCTGTTCTTTGTATTTCTGAGGCTTAAAGACACGTTAATACATAACACCATTGATATAACTACCAAAATATGAATCCTGTGTCCATGTGGAGGTGTGGGCCTGCTGAAGCTGAAGTGTTTATAGACTAAACTGTGAGCCATAATATAAAAATACTGTGCAGGCTTCATGCATACAGTGCAGTACATATCAGTTCAAAAACAGTTAGTGATGCTATTTATCTATTTATTTATTTTCATTTATCTGTCTTATGTGTTGTGGCATTGTACTTGGGTCGACACAGTCTTGTGGCGTCTCCACCTAATGTGCTGAATGGGAGTCAGTTGTAAATGATCTTTGGAAACATTTGACATGAACAAAGACTTTGACCATAACAAAAAAAAAAGGTATTATTATTTAGCCACATTCTGTCTGTGTTTATCAACAGTCTGCATCATGATTAACCCTGATTCATGCACTGCTATTATGATTCAACATGAGATATGTTGGGAGGAGATATGTTCTAAAGAGCAAAAGTGAAAGCTGAGATGATTCTGTGTGACTGATCTTGCTCTCAAATTATTGTTCAGTCATGGAGTTTTATTTTTAGACTCTACGGAAGTTAATTTGTCTCCACCCCTAGGTCTTAAATGATCTAGTACCTTTTGCACACCTACAATATGTTACTGATATGTTTTTTTTGTGTATATTTTTTTGGCATTTTTGCCTTTATTTGATAGTACATAGTGAGATAGACAGGAAAGGGGGAGGCAGAGAGAGGGGGGATGACATGCAGGAAAGGTCTGCCCGACGCGGGATTCGAACCGGGGACGCCTGCATTGAGGACTAGCCTCTACATGGGGCGGCCGCCTTAACCACTGCGCCACGCACCGCCCCATGTTTTTTTTTTTAATTAGAAAAAGCAGCTGTGCTCAAACAGTTATGCAATTTATTTGTATGAATGTAGCTATTAAATGAATTTTGTCATTTAATTAATTCTGTTTTTGTCTTGCTTTTTATTGTTACATTTTAGTTCACTGGCTTGATTTTAAAATCAGCTCTTATCCATGTTTGTAATGAGATGAGTGCAGTGTACTTGACTTGGACTTGAAACAGTGCAAATTGTGTTCAAAGTGAGGTCTTTGTAGCTACTGCCTGTTATGGGCTGAGATTTTGGCTACCTTTTTTTTAAGAGAGAGAGAGAGCACTTTTATTGCTCACATTAGATGAAATACATTTATGACTTTTACAATGGAAGGCACGGAAGACTGCCAGTGTGTTCACAGAGTAATTATATAAATGCTGGTCCTTAATCGGCAGGACCCTGGAAATCAACAGATTAATGACCTTATCGAATGCAATATTCAGCTATTTGTTAATTTCCTTAAGCAATTAAACTGACTGTTGTTGAGCTATTGTACAGAGGTGTAAGTGCAGTGGACAAAATCATAAAAATGCATCCCTCGGTTGGACCCTGCATGCCATACTGTATCTTTATCTGTCAGTTCTGTCAAGGTATTGCTGTACAATTAATTGAAATGGTACCAAAATTGCTATTTTTTCATTGAAAATGAATCATTTTGCATATGAATTAGCCCTGTTATAGAGAACAACACAAGTAAACACTTTTCATTTATACTGTTCTAGCTATTGTGGAGATTATGTTGTTGTAATTGTATGCACAATAGGATTATATTGAGTTAGGATTATGTTCTTATGGTGATGAGTTATTCCATATGGTGGTTTGTCTACAGTCATTTTTGTGCTGGTCAGTGCACAAAAACGACGAATTAACTCTAATCCCAAGTAAGAGTTATATTGTAAGCAACTATAAAGAGTTAATGAATGTACAGCAATTTTAAAAATAACACGTTACAATATTTGTGTTATTACAGCTGTGTTTAACCATATTCGCTTTCCACACCAACATGAAGATATGGGTGTTCCACAGGAAGACAACTATTGACAAGTTAAATACTAAATATCATTATGTCCTCTCCCCCACAGTCACCGTCGCCAAGCAGGCGCTGTTGTCGGGGCTGGTTGACATGCATTCCCCCTGATCTTGGCGACGCCTCCCTCAGTGGTGTGGTGGCAGGATGCCAGTGCAGGCAGCCCAGTGGACAGAGTTCCTGTCCTGTCCCATCTGCTACAATGAGTTTGACAGCAGCGGCCACCAGCCCATCAGCCTGGGCTGCTCCCACACGGTGTGTAAGACCTGCCTACACAAACTGCACCGCAAAGCCTGCCCCTTTGATCAGACGCCAATCAGCACGGATATCGACATGCTGCCGGTCAACTGCGCCCTGCTACAGCTGGTTGGAGCTCAGGTGGGTCAGAGTGGACCATGTGTGTTTATACAGGTGTCAAATGAGACAGTCACAGTAGGGATGTCACGATTATAAATTGTCTTGGTACGATTATTGTCAGAGAAATAATCACGGTGTTACGATTATCACGATTATTACGCATTAATTAATTTCACAACACTATGAATGTGTAAAATCAAATATAGTCAAAATATAATTACATTACTCATTGTTTACACAAAATATTTCAAGTATCTATTAATATATGACCAATTCTTAATCCCCCAGGGGAAGTGTTTGAATTATTCAGGTCATAAATTGTCATCTATACCAAATGTTTGTGTCTATTTTAATCGTTTTTTGTTTTGTTTTGCTTTTTTTTTTTTATTAAAAATGACACGCTAACATTTAAATTCCTACCAATTCAATGTTACGTTAGTTAAATGGACCAGTTATCTGTGCATTTACCTTTATTTTTGCGCACATCTGCCGATAAGGTTCCAACATCATCTTTTTGGGAAAGTAACGGTATTTAGGAATCTTTACGATTAATTAATTGTGGCGTTTAATACCACGATTAATTGTGAAAACAAGTAATCGTGACATCCCTAAGTCACAGTAAGACGAACTCTAACTACCGTCCTCTTTGTGTGTTGTGATGTTTGCTTCTTAGGTTCCAGATGTGCAGCCGGTGAGCCTGAGTAGTGCAGCAGAGGTGGAGCACTACGAGGTCTGCAGGGTGTGCGTAGAAGAGCTGGCTCTCTACTTAAAACCAATCAGCGGAGCAAAAGGTAGTGTGTGCAGTGTGTTTGCATGCAATGTAATAAAAAAAATCTGAGTTCAGTGGACATTTGCAAAAGCGAATCAAGCTCTTCATATATATTGTGCGGGGGATGCAGCTGAGGTTGCCTGTGGAACTTGGTATTCATGCTTTTCACACTTGCCATGACGCCTGAAAGCTTCTGTACTTTTACACTACCGAAGGAAAATTCAGCTCTCTGCATAACCAGATAAGAAATATTAACTACAAATTGACCAGCGGTTCCGTTTTTTTTGTGCAGCCAATTCTGGGTGACGCTGCGATGGTAGCATTTATCATTCTTGGCTAATAACATCATTTGGACAGTTGAAACGCATTAATGCCAAAAAAGGAGAATTTGGTGGGAGGATTTAAGTAAGATGAAGCTTTAAACTTCATCCCTTCCAAGAAGAGGCCTTTAAATGCACCAACAAAGCTGCAGGCTAAGCTGCTCCACACTTCTTTTTGGGGGTGAGGAACAGGTTTCTTTGCTTTATTTTAGACAAGAGCAGATAAGTGCCATTTTGGAAAAAATGAGCTGAGGCTTTGTAATTATTCTTTGCATAGTGTTGTTTTCAATAAAACTTTATTCTTTTGAGATATGTCTGTTTTGTTACATCTCAAAGTCACTCAACTTTGGTTTGACTGATATCACCTTATGGAAATAAAAAATAAAAAATGAAGATTCTAGAATTTTTTAAAAACGGAGTTATCTGCTTTTAGAGTTAAACTGATACAAAACCAATCAATTTGAATATAGCCAACAGCACTGTGACGGAGCTCCACAGATGCACTGTTTTACCACTGAGTTATCACCCACTATAGGTGTGGCGACCCTGAGTCCGAGCGTGCTCAGTCGGCCCATGCAGAGGAAGCTGGTGACCTTGGTGAACTGCCAGCTGGTGGAGGAGGAGGGCCGTGTGCGGGCAGTGCGGGCGGGCCGGTCACTGGGTGAGCGAACGGTGACGGAGCTCATCCTGCAGCATCAGAACCCCCAGCAGCTCTCCGCCAACCTCTGGGCAGCGGTGAGGGCGCGGGGATGCCAGTTCCTGGGACCTGGTAAGTGTGTGGAAAAGAGTGGAGGACATAAATGTGTGGTGCGGGGTAATACATGTGATCTGGAACAAGTGGCATTGTGGGTGAGATTTGCATAAGAACTAAGCTTTTGGATCTTGTCTTGTAAACATCATCAACAATCCTTTAAGTTTAAAAATAATGGAGGCTGCATAAAAATAATTTGTTTCAATCTATTTTTTAATAAATAACTCACCCTTTTTCATCTCAGTTAATCTCGACTATGTAGCTTTCTCTGAGATATTATCAGTCAATATAAAAAGTAATTACAGAGAGAGTGGTACTTGACTACTAAACATCCAAACTGTGAGTTTAATAAATTGCTAGTCTCTCACTCGACTGGACTCGTGTCAAAAAAATTGCTATTTTCGATTGCCTCATCAAAGTGACGGCTGGTGCCGGTGCCTGGTGTTCTGTGATGATTACTCATAGGGCAGATTCTGAATGGGAAACTGTTTCTCATCATGATAAGAGAATGAGTTCATTTAAAAGTCTGAGGACACCTGGTTCTGAGTGCTGAAAATCAATGGAGAGAAAATTCGAATATGCAGCCATTGTCTGTAGTAAATGTGTTTGTGCTGAATATTGTTCCCTGATTCTTCTTCTCACGCTCTTTGTCTCTGTCTCGCTTCTCCCCATCACTATCTCAACCACTTGCTGCTCTTCTCTCTGTTCCCACACCGCCAACCCCCCCTCTAATTCTCCCTCGTCAGCTATGCAAGAAGATGCGCTGAAGCTGGTTTTACTGGCTCTGGAGGACGGCTCAGCTCTTTCCAGGAAGGTGTTGGTTTTGTTTGTGGTGCAGAAGCTCGAGGCTCGGTTCCCGCAGGCCTCCAAAACCAGTATAGGCCACGTGGTGCAGCTGCTCTACAGAGCGTCCTGCTTCAAGGTACTGCACAAGCAACACGAATGAGCACGATCTACATACACACTAAAAGTGTGCACATACAAGAACATGTGAGCAAGCTGCACTATTAACAGCTCCATTTATAGAGAATAAGCCGCTGGCTCTTCGAATGTAGTCTGCGTCAAAGTGAACAAAAGATCCTCAGTTTGCTGCTGTCCCAAGAACCCACGTCATAATAAATGACCTGATTAAATGAAGGGTATTTAAATAGATCCTCATTTACCACCACATATTTTTTTTACCCCATAGACAGAGTTTCAGGTTGATACTATTTTATGTAATCAGTTGTAAAGGTGTTTTCCAGAGCTGCTATTCTTGTCAGCTAAGACTGATATTTTCCATGGAATAATGCAAAGAATTTATACAAAAAACTTCAAGCCAAATGTTTCCTGAGTGAGTTTTGGAAACCCCCTCTCAACTGCAGATTGTGGTCCAAATTAATATGACCCAGTCTGACATTTAAGATATGTATTATCCCTCCCTAAATACTGATACCAACATCTAATATTGCATAAAAGTCACACCTGCAGTAAGGATACATGCTCTGCTGATGCATTCTGTGTGTGTGGGTGTATTTCTGTGCCTGTTATCTGATGACAGACATCGCTGGTAGGGCAGAAATGCCAGCTATCTGCTTGTGATGTAACAGCAGTCTATATTTGCCCTTGTTGCCCCGCCTCGCAGGACAGGGACAGACAGCACAGAGATGCAATGAAAGATAGGTGCAAGTGAAGGAACAGAGTGTTTTTTTCTTCTAAAGAGTGGAGAGCAGCGAGAGCTCTGAGAATAATGAAATCTGACTCGGTTCAATTGTTATTTTGACTGCGGAACCTGTTTGATTTGCCGGAGGTAGCTGGTGGTGAGTGTGCTGGTGTCTCGTGATGATTACTCATAGGGCAGATTCTGAGAGAGGGGTAATCCCTTTGTCTGATCTGAATTTGAGTTTATTAGTCTGAAGACACCTCACACAGATACACTGACGGGAAGGTAAATCCTGTTACAGTTAATATGAAAGTCACAGGTATCGCTCTTAGTACCTGGGACCTCCCAAACCAAAGTACTATTTATTATTGGTGGATAAGTCACCCTAACAACAGGTGTCACAGGTGAAAACTCTACTGTAATAAAAATATGATATAATAATAATTTTGGTGAATCAATAACTCAGATTTGACCTACTAATACAACTCATACAATATATACTATATATATATATATATATATATATATACAGTATATACAGTGTATATATATATATATATTAGAAATGCTAATAGATTAAGACTTGCTTTAAAAAAATAAAATTATTATTGCTAGGTGAGAAGCTTGATCTTGGTATTCTTCCTCTGTATAAAGAACAGCAAAATATAATTTCATATATCCATACTTTCCTTTTTTTTCCCTCATCTCTTTTCTCACTCTCCTGCCTCTAATTTCACCCTCGTTTCACTCCCTATCCCTCCGCCATCCGTCCTCTCCTCTCCTCCCTCTCAGGTCACTAAGCGGGATGAAGACTCCTCGCTGATGCAGCTGAAGGAAGAGTTTCGTACGTACGAGGCTCTCAGGAGAGAACACGATGCCCAGATTGTCCACATCGCCATGGAGGCCGGCCTACGGATCTCACCCGAGCAGTGGTCCTCTCTGCTGTACGGGGACCTGGTCCACAAGTCACATATGCAGTCCATCATCGACAAGGTACCGTTGCTTCGCTCGCCGTATTAGTTTCAGCATCGACAAAATCGTCAATCAAAAAAGCACAGGGGAAATTAATGCTCGTCTCCCGCTACAGTTGCAGTCTCCAGAGTCATTTGCAAAGAGCGTTCAAGAGCTGACAATCGTTCTGCAGAGGACAGGAGACCCGGCCAACCTCACAAGCCTTAGACCACACCTGGAGCTACTTGCCAACATAGACCACAATCCAGGTATTTTGTGTAACAGCGGTCGTTCTGAATGAATACTAACTAAGGAGTCTGACTGATTAACATTTACTCTGAGCAAACGGTTTGTCCAGTTCCACAAAGATGAATGAGAATGAGATGTGAAGAAAATAGGCATGCTGTGGCACTCGCATATCAAAATGCAATTAGCAAGCACAAAACAGAGGATTAAGCACTGATTTATCTTGTGTGTGTCACATTGATTTAAGCGAAGCGCGGTGACTCAGCAGGGTGTGTGATGCCTTTGACACTCAGAAGTGTGTTCTGTATTGTGGTTCCCTGCTAAACTTGGCCATTATATTGTCATGAAACAACAGTGTGCCTCAGGCATCATGACAAAGCTTCACACACAGTGTATCACTCTGCCTCCGGCGCATGGTGTTTAGTGCATTAACATAAACATTTCATTTGTCAGTCACAGATTTTGTCTCTATTGTACACCACACCTCTGCAGTGCTGCTCAACACAAATAGAGATGACGCTGCTTTGCATTAAAGTGAAGCTAGTTGTGTGGCTCTCAGACAGCAGTGTTATCGTTGAAAGAGCTTTTTGTACAGACATCAGTGCTCCACCTAGGATGAATTGTAACCAACCTCCCTGACTTTTCATGTAGCCCTCTTATCAGGTTGAGTGTTTTCATTTGGTTTGGTTTATGACCCTATACCTACTAAACTTAACACAGTGTCAAGTGCTAATCATCAAATGTAAGCATGCTAAAGAAAGATGCTAAACTAATATGGTGAACAAGGTAAACATTTTCCTTGTTGAACATCATTGTTTTAGCATTGTCATTGTTAGCATATTAGTATGCAGGTTGTAGCGTTGAGCCTCACAAAGTAGAATCATTGTAACCTTGTTATTCTGGCCTTTCTTGATACAGACATGTGTTTCACTTCTTTTGTTGTAACCTGTCGTGGAGACAGATGAATGTTTAATCTCAATAATCTCTGTTCTTCTAGTATTTCTTCAAATACGTGCCAAATTCTTTCAAGGTTCACAGACTTGATAAGATCCTCCACTTAAAGGGATAGTTCAACATTTTGGCAAATTGGCCCATTGCCATAATCACTATAGTCACAGCAGTAGGTTTGTTACCTTTAATTGTCGGTGTAAGCTGTTTTTAGAACGGAGGTGTGGAGCGGCAGGCTGCTCAGGGCTACGCTATGGAGGCTAAGGGAATTTCTTGGTTTCCCTCATCAAACTCATCAAATACACAACCCAACAACTCCAAAAGGCTGTCGTGGACAAGTTGTGACCTGCACATTCACCACGCTATGAGATAATAATGGAACGTTACGAGACGGAGCTGTTTTAGAGGTAAATTCATGCAAAACCGCTGATGCGCGTTGCGTTCAGGGACAGTTTTTCAGCAAGCAGTCTCTGTATTTACCCTGTATTTACCTTGAAAACGGCTCAGTTTCGTAACGTTCCATTATTATCTCATAGCGTGATGATTGTGCAGGTCACAACTTGTCCACGAAAGCGTTTTGGAGTTTTGGGATTGTGTATCTGATGAGTTTGATGAGAGAAACCAAGAAATTCCCTTAGCCTCCGTAGCGTAGCTCCGAGCAGCCTGACGCTCCGCTCCTCCGTTCTAAAAATAGCTTACACTGACAAATAAAGGTAACGAACCTACTGCTATGACTATAGTGATTATGGCAATGGGCCAATTTGCCAAAATGTTGAACTATCCCTTTAACAGACAGTTATTGTTGATCTGTGTGCAGACGCCCCAGCGCCATCATGGGAGGAGCTGGAAAGTGTCATGCTGGCTGTGAAGTTGGTGGTTCACGGACTGGTGGAATTCATCCAGAACTTCAGCAAGAAGAGCCACGACACTCCTCAGGTATACTGACGCGCCATTGTATTGTACACCAGGTTAAAGGGATAGTTCAACATTCAAATTCGCCTATTGCCATAATCCATAATCCAGTAGGTCTATAGTAAATACAGGCAGTTCTCAGGATACTGGTGCTGCAGCTCCATCCAAACATAGCCGAAGGCCGTCAGCATGTTCAAGTTCAGGGTCCTGCAGCACACTTTGTTCCTCCTGCCTGTGGCATTTAAGATAAAAGACATGAAAGTGTCTCTAGCCACTAACAGTCAATGGTTAAAGATTGTGCTATTAAAGCTCTTAACTAATTAACCATCAGTTATATAGCTGACACAAGAGAGTGAACAAATTCTAGATAATGTGTATGTATGTGAATCAGACACTGGACTCTAACAGTGTACATTGTGTAGAGTAGTGGAGTGAATAGAGACTGAAGTTGACCTGTATGTTAGTATAACCTACAGTATATTCACATTCTTGCCCACTAAAACAAAATGACAGAAAAATGGTTAAACAACTGTAGTACATTTCTGTTGAAGCTCAAAAGATTCTTCATTCCTGGGAAACAAAAATATAATATCATTACAAATACATTGTGGAAAAAATCCATTATGGAGAAAGTCACTGAGATTTTTTCTTTTACTTTTTTTTATTCTCTCAGAAATGAAAATCACAAGCTGAAAATAAGGTTTTTCACTCTGTAAACCAGGAAATAATTACCATGTAAGTCTACTTTGGAGGCAAATTGTTTGGAAAGGGAGCTGGGCCATAAACACTTAAATTATTTTCCACTGAGAATGAATGATAAGGGAGATTATTAAGTCTGTGATCATATTCTTTTTAGTTTTATGACGCTTGTCAGCTTTTCTTAATAGTCTGTCCCTCCATGTGTGTGGACTCTGACTTATGACATGACTCCTTTTTACTGTTTGTTTGACATCACAGTCCATCCATAAATTGTGAGATGTCCCCCTCTCAACATTTACTTTAATGAGCTGTAACAGTCTGCAGATAAATAACAGAATCACCTTGGATACATTTTACAAGACCATTAAAACTACAAAGAGTGAACATTAACTAACATCTGGACATGAACTTCACACCTTTAACTTATCATTACTGCTGTAATGATAGGTAAGCATATTAACCATGTAAACAAAAATCACATGACACTAATGTGCTGGAAAAATCAATAAAATGCTTGTGTACTTTGGAGGAACAAAAGGTTTGACGTGTCAGTTTAATTTCACACTTGATGTACATAGTATCTGTGTGTCGTTCAGCCTCAGGCCAACAGCAAATATAAGACCAGCATGTGCCGGGACCTTCGTCAGCAGGGTGGCTGTCCCCGAGGAGCCAACTGTACATTCGCACACACACAGGATGAGCTGGAGAAGTGAGTGAGCAGTACACACACAGTAACGCACTCTGATCATCCAATTTTACATTTCCAGCTGTGTTATTTTATGTTGTTATTATTGTATGTTTATTGGCACTACGAAGCCTCTCCCAACCTCCTATTCAATTAGATTTTAATCTTTTTATCTAATCGTATACTCTCTGACACAACGTCCTCTGTGACAGTAATATTGCATGCACACACATTGACACACACAAACACACACACCTAATCCCTCCCTGTTGAATCGAATTTGCTCATTATCCGCGATTGTCTTCCTCGCAGATTTCGACTGAGGAACAAGAAGAGCAGCAGCGTGGGCCGCGCATTTCCTCTAGCGCCCGGGGTCATGGGCAAAACCTTCACCATGGAGGGCAGCATCCACGCAGATGTGTCTGCGGGGATGGGACAGGGGCTCAAAGGCACGGGGGAGAACACAGCCTCCCTGACAGAGGGAGTCCCTGGCCTCAGCCACCCACAGCTTATCTCCAGAGGGGCTGACATGATGGAGGAAATGAAGAGAGCGGTGCCGAACGGATCCAGTGGGGCGAATGGGTCCAATGGGCTATCTGGTGCCGGCAGAGCCACGTCAGGGTCAACGGAACAGTAAGATTATTCATCCGCACCTTCTATTGTTGACATTTAACCACATGACCAGTCTAATATTACTTACAGTTTAGCACTCCTGTTAAAGCAGAAGTAAGCGATTTTAAGACTTATATTAACACAAAAATATCGCTTACTTCTGCTTTAAGTTAATGCACACAAATTTACATTTAAGTTTCCAAACTCTCAATTTACTGTAGTCATTTCTCAGTGTAGGGTGAATTGCGTTCAAATGTACATGATTGTCAAAATTTTTTGGTTTCCTTCATTTACATTTGAATAGCTCCATTCAAATCCACATTGTCAAGTCACCTCATGTGTGGGCTTGAGCACACTGGCTATTTGCATATGATTTGGGCTGAGAACTAATCCCTCAGGAACATTTATGTGCTGTAGGGAAGGTTTGACCTTTTCGTGTCTCCGAGTCAGCCCTGTGCTCTTTTCTTTTCTCTTTCTATTGTCATTCCGTCCATTAGGAAGCCCATCTCTCCCCCCAGGACTCCAGTCAGCCACTCGTCAGCGTCGTCTCCCCTGACCACGGTTGGACGGGGCGATGGCGGTGGCGCCGCTATGCCCAAACACGGCGGCTTCATGCTGCGCGCGCCGCATCCCTCGCAGGCGTCGGAGATGTACTATCAGGAGCCGCACTCTGCTTATGACACAGGCCACTATCCGCCAACCTGTGAGTCAAGTTTCTGGATAAAAAAATTTGAATTTAAACGACGTTTGAAAAGTCATAAAATGTAAATGAATCCTCTCTGCTCTTCTCTCCTCCTGCCTTTCCTCCCCTCACTTCTCCTCTCCAGCAGGTTCTTACTACCCATCCTCTCTCCATCCTCCCCACAAACCCTGCATGGCTCGCTTCCTCCGGTCGTCCAACGTCCCAGAATCCTCGCTGCCGCCCTCCATCGGCCCTCCGCCGACTTCCTACCCCAGCGATCCTCAGACGCCTCACCCGCCCTCCTCCTCCTCCTCCTCCGGGTACCCGCCGCACCCACCTAGAGACCGGATGGGTCCTGCCTTCCACCCTCACCCGGGGCAGCCTCAGTATGGGCCCTTGGCTCCTGCACACGGGGTTTATGCTCCTCTGTATGACAGCAGGAGAGTATGGAGGCCTCAGGTGAGCCTCCTTGTGCATTCCTATCTCCCTGTATAATTTGGTCTTTTTTTGCAACTTTATTGATAGCGATCACAACTGTTATTACAGCTGTACCACAGAGAGGATGCCAGGAGTAACTCACTGCCTCCGGAGGTGCTGCATTCCTCCGTCTACCAGCCGCCACTCAGGGAGAGATTCAACTCTCTAGACAGCAACTACTGCTCTGGAGCTGAACATCGTGCAGGGCTACACAGGGTCAGTGAAATAACACTTACCATTTTCACATAACAACACATGTCTGAAACACTTTTTGAGTCATATATTAGAATAATAACCGTGCTAACTGGCTTTTACCAGACCACAGCCTCCCCCATTTGCTTAAGTGATGTTTATTCATACTGTAGGTTGGTAGCAGTGCCAACGCAGTCTATTTAAAACGAGCGGAAGGCTTTAAAGAAAGACAATTTATTTTAATTATTGGTAAGCTACTGTATATAGGAGATAATCCACTCTATGTAATAATTACAAAACGTTGCTCTCTGCTGAGGCTAATATTAGAAATATGTGCTTCTTTTCTTGATATCATGAAACATCTCATGAGTAATACCCAGTATATCCCCACTGAAGCTATCTGTATGAGTTGAGGTTGGTGCGTCTTACACTAAACAGATTTATCGCGGCTTTCTTTTCTGCAGCGTTTCCTTTCCTTCGCTTTCTCTTCTTACACCCACATGTCATCTCACCTCTACCTTCCCTGCCAGCCACAGAGCTGCAGTATGTAGCTTCAGCCTCCTCTGTAGTCCTCCCACTTCTCAGCCAAATATGTCTCTGCCTCCCCCACTCTCTTCTCTGCTTCTCACATCATTATATACCATTACCACTATAGCTGATGCTATAGGAGAGACACAATCAATACATTTCAAATACAGGAAATAATTGTGATAAGATAAGATAAGATAAGAAAAGAGTGGGTGCAAAAAAGTGAGCAAATATTAACACATAGATACGTATGCAATTCCATGGAATATTCCACCACTTGCATGTACACTATATGCACTGCACCTGCATATTTTACAGCTGCTATTGATGTTTCCACCCTAATATCATCAGAGGACCTCCTCTGTCTCCATTTATGTCACACCTCGACCAAACGTGAAATCAGGGCAAGATTGGATACATGTCTGGAAACAGTATTTCTTTGAGGCACAGCTGAAAACTGAAATTGTAATGTGCAGTATTGTTGTTGTCCAATTTGATTCTGGATGATAATAATGAGTTTATGATTTCACTCATTGTGTTAGATAGTACTGGATGGCATTGAGGCTAAAACGTTAATAAACATGTTATAAATATATAATGAAGATGATGGTGTTCGTATCGTGGTCTGTTCTCTCTTCTCTCCCTCACACTTCGTCTCTTTTCCGACGCTCCCTCGGCAGGATTACGGTCGTGTTCCTCTGGGCTACGAGGATCTGTTCAGAAGGAAGCAGGAGCAGTGGGCGCATCACCACCACCATCACAACACCAACAGACCCTCCCAGTCCTCCCCCATTTTCACCATCGATTTTGGAACCGAGGTAAAAGGCAAACAAGCGATAGGCTACAACACGTGTAGGCTGCATGCACCAGTCATTAAGAGATTTTATAGACCACCATGACCGTTTTATCCATGCTGTCACTGCAGCCAGATGAAACTGTGAGTGATAAATTGCTTATGTATTTTACCCTTTTTTTTCTTTCTTAAATTTGGTGGATTTAATGCCCATCCCAAAAGCTAGGGTTTCCACTGTGTCCAATACAATTTAAGTGGGAGATAGTTGCTTAGCAACAGTGGAGGAAGATATCATAGCAATGCACAGTTGTGGCATGTGTGCGTGTGTGGGTGTGTATATGTGTGTGCGTGTGAGAGAGAGAGAGGGAGAGGATCAGAGAAAGCAAGAGGAGAGACTTTAACAAGCGGTGACTCAGGCTTTCAGCTGGGTAAAGCTTTGTTTAACAGCACGTCAGATGTTTTTCTGACGATATCCACTCTAAAACGGAGCTCTTATTAAAGAAACCACAAGGAGTTCGTAAGTGTTTGTTTACTAGACTCAATTGAATTTGGATGCTTCTGCATAACAAGCATAAGCAAACAGGACCACGGGCGAAAAAGACTGGCTATTTCTATTTAATGATGTCTGGTGCTTGCCACGGGGATGACAGCAAAATGGCAGCATGTCAGCACGGGGCAGCAACAACATAAATCCAAATTAGTGAGCAACCACCAGGCCTTGTGTATGAGGTGTATGAAGCCTCCTTACAGTAAACTCACATCCCCTGTTTAACATATTTGTCTGACTTGTGACGATGTCCATCTACCTACCCAGTGTCTACTGTATACGTACCTGCTTATTTTATGCTTATATGCAATTTAGAGTGTCCAATTCAACTGTCTCATCTATTAATCTGCTAATGTACTAATGTAGGCATGATGGAGAGAACATGCAAACCACCAGCCAGTGGATTCAAACCCAACACAAAATGCTAACCACTGAGTTGTTGTGCTACACCAACTGTAACTGTTATGTACCAGCTGTAACTGTTATGAATATGATATGCATAGATAATTAAGAGAGAACTCTTTCTCTTTCTGTCTCTTCCAAACAAATGCTCAGCTGACAGATAATGGTGGCAGACGTTGTAGCTATTGTCCTCAGAGGCCCCTAAAGTCATGAAAAAACCCCACAAATCCTCGTAATCCCCATGACCTCTGGGCAGATCAATCTAGATTTAGCATCAGGAGCATGTCTCTCTCACACAGTGGAAGCAGAGGAATATGTTCCTATTGTCATTTTTGAATCGTCTCTCTCTCTCTCTCCCTCCCTCTCCTTCAGCATGTGGAGAGCAGCGGTGGTCAGTGCGTGGGGTGCAGGTTCAGAGGCGAGGAAAGTTTGGCGCACTACTCCCCGTGGTCTTGCGGTACCATCGGCCCCTGCCTCAGCCCCTTTGAGCCCGAAACGCTCAGCCACACCTCAGCTCACTCCTGCTCAGATCACTCGGTGAGACTCATTTCCCACACCCAGAGACCCAGTTGTTCACTCTCCAGCATCACTGTCTGCTCCTGTGTATTTAAGTGTTTGCCTCCCTTGTTTTTACTCGTGCAGGAGTTAGACAGTAACGGAGGCGGAGGTGGTGGCGGCGGCGGTGTCAGTAGTGGCAGTAGCGTGGGGAAACGGTGGCTGCATTCGCTGGATCACTACCGGCGCCTTAAAGACGAGGACCCGATCATTCCCTTCAGCGAGGGGCCCATTATCTCCAAGTGGGGCGCCATATCCAGGGCGTCACGCACGGGCTACCACACCACTGACCCCGTCCAAGCTACAGCCTGCCAGAGCAGCTCCAGCACCACGCCCATCAACTTTAAAGGTAACAAGGGACGGACCAAAGCACAGGGAGAGAGAAGAGGATTTATTTATTGTATTTAATCAGAAATTTTAAATTTTTAAATTATTATTATTTCTATTATTATTTCTATTCTATTTCTATATATTATTTCTCTTTCATTCTTTGTGTAATACTTATACATTTCATCCTGTGAATATGTGCATACATACACTATATTTCTCAATGCTTACTATTTTAATGGTAAAATTGCTTTGAATTTTCTTTTTCTTTTTTTTCTTTTTGGAATGTTTTTCTGTCATAGATTACAACCCTCACTTGGATCATGGTGACTACAGGTGGAGCTCCAGAGGATCAGACTCCTCCAGCCACTCCAGCTTCCTAGAGAGGTACAACTAGTTTGTTACATCACTTTATTTCTATACAGGTCGTCTGACATGCTAAACTGGTAAATCATACAAAGAGCTGAGTAGTGAATATAATTGGACCATATGTGTTGTACAGTATTGAATGTTGTCATAGCAGTTCATTTCTGACTGTTCCCTAACACGTTTGCTCTCATTCCTGCTCTCTCATCCCTCGCCTCTCTCATTGTGTAGCAGTCACTTCCTCTCTGAGGTCAGACTAAAAATAGAGCTGCTAGCTGGTTGGTAAAAACCCACTGGGCTGCCAGGAAAAGGAGTCAGGAAAGCCCTCTGCATTGATGTCTCTAATGCACTTTCCACATATTTTCCAAGATAGTGACATGGCTTTTTTAATCACTGTTTGTGTTGTTAGTTTGTAGTATTATAATACCACATTTTGTCTATCAATACCAGGTGAATAATTCACAATGTAATGCATTTTAACAACATTAGCTTCATTTTATATTATTTTGCCCTCACTATTGTCTTTCTGTTGAAATCAATGGAGTGTATCTACAGTACCTTTTGAAAGCTAGAGAGCAACTCTGTGTTTGTTTGTGTCTCTGTGTGTTTCCAGTGAGCAGCTGTGTGCATCAGATCTGCGTGGCCGTCGACCTTCAATAAGCAGCGGAGAGAAAATAGTCTCTGATCTGAAGGCCCATCAGACCGCCTACAGCCAGGACCGGGAGGGGGCCGAGAGCGAACCAGACCCAGACCGAGACATTGAGCTGGAGCTGTGCGCTCTGGACATGGAGGATTCAGACCACCAGGAGATCAAGTCTCAGGTTGGTCTGATGATCTGTGTATCACTCAAGTGTAAATGTCATACTTCAAAGAACAACCAAACCTCCTGCCACTTTCTTATCTTTCTTTCTTTCTTTTTTTTTTATTATTTATCATCTTTTCCTCCCAGGAGTCTTTAGACCTGGCTACCCCACAGTCTCAGGATGCTTCCCACCTCCTCCCACCTCCCTGCTCCTCTCCCCTCCTCTCATCCCCTGTAGAGGATCACCCGCAAACAGAGGGTCCTTCGACAGAAAAGATGGATGCTCACCTGCTGAAAAAGATGGCCTTCAGGTGAATTACCACGGCAATCACTGTCAAACAGGATGGCCAACAATCTGCGTTGCTTTTTGACCTGATTTGTTTTCCTCTGTCTTCATCCTTCCCTCCTTTGCTTTCTTCTTTTTCCTACTCTCTTTCTGTTCTCCAGGAAGTCTCTGTCTCCTGGGGGGTTGGTCTCAGGAGGTCTTAGCGTAAGGAAGCTGGTGCTGCGGACCGGTCCTTCTCGACTTGGGGACGCTTCCACCCGGGCTTGTCAAGAAACGCCGGGGACAGAGATGCTGCTCAATGGAAGCTAAGAGGACTCAAAGTCAGACAGTGACCTGTATCATGCTAGTGCTGAGCTGCTAGCCCACAACCAGAGCCTGGTTAAAGGGAATACCATTTAATTCCAGCCTTCATATTTGTAAATCATCTGCCTAAATAAAACCTGACAGATATGGGTCACCGGTCTGTGCTGCGCCACACCACAAGGGGAAAGAGAAAACACCCTGTCCTGCCTCCTAAGTAGTCATTCACAAATATAATAGCTCCACAGAGAATATAGTGAAATCGCTGTTAATGCCTAGATGCTGAACCCGTCCCTGTTGGAAGTTTAAATCACAGTTAGGAGAAAGGCTGGAGATCCCACAGCATCGTCACCACATAATCACTCTCTCTATAAACTCCCGAGGTTTATACCGTACATCATCCAGTTTGTTGTCGTTCCTCTTGTCCAGACAAATGCCGCATACAGCACTTGTTTATTTCTGTGTTTAACTACCCAAACAAAACTTAACAAGCCAGGCATTCTCCATCCCCTTCGGAAACTTTAAGCCTTTTATGGATATCTGCCAATTATTTTTCACGCCCCTCTATCTCTGCACTTATTTTGGCCATTGGTTTATTTTCTAGCCTCTGTGTTTCATAAGTATTTCCCAAAACATCAAAGAGAAAAATGGGAAGGGAACTCCATCCCTCCAATACAATCAAAAAGAAACAGAGGGCCTCACTATACTGACAGTGAAACAAGCCTCTTGTCTTTTATGAGTCATATGATTAAAAATGTTGACCTTCAAATTCCCTTAACTGTCACAAGATCACAGAGCACAATGACACACTCATAAACTGAATCTGATAATGATCATTGGTGATTGAAAGTCACGAGGGGTGAACAAAGTGAACTACTATACTAGCTATACTAACATATTTTCTCAGCTGACTCATTCTGCATAACTAATGAAGACAGAGCAATTCTCTCTAAGAGGGGATTGTGCTTTGAGCTGCAGATTTGAGATAATTTAGTAGATTTCTCCTCAAGCCATGTTCACTACACAGTCAGCCCTCGAATACTGCTGTTCCATCCTTGTGTGCGTTAGCGGCACGTATCCCTGCCTCTGACACACGTGACACACACGTGCGCAAACGGTCGTTCACACACAATAGACAAACATGCAATACAGTGGCCTTTCTCTCCTTGGTGTCCTATAAATCTTGGGCTCTACAATGACGTTGGTCCACCACGCTCACTGACTGACTGACTGACTCCCGTCTCATATCAGAGCTGTGATCTTACACGCAAACGCGATCTCAGAAGCTGAACACTGGAAGTCACATCTTTTTGTAATCCCGTGGCTTTTTCCGCGCTTTCCAGCCCAGTCACACATACATGTACTGTTTAATATTCAGAGGTCATGCATGATTTTTCAAGCTGAAGCCTACAAAAAAAAAAAAAAAGTGAGGGACACCTATTTCCTGTGTTTCTTCATGCTGTGTCTTTGTTTAACGTTTTTTTTTTTCTTTAAAGTTTTGGTTTGTTTATTTTCCGCATTCGCTAACTTCCGTGAAGTTGTTCGTCGGGGTATTTTGTATCAGGATCTTTGTTACCCTTGTTGTGTTTCTTTATGTTTTAATTCACAATGAAACTGATCATCTTGTCTGATGTTTCTCTGTGTTCGCTGGCCATCAGATGTGCTGCTGTCAGAACGCTGTAATCCACCAAAGTCGAGTTCACTGTTATTTTGTACACTATGGGTTGATTTCCATACAGAACGGCCTCGCCTCAGTCCCTTTGATAGATGCGAGGCGTCTCGTCGTGTGTGGTTTAGTCTTAAAGACCTTAGCATGAAACATTCAACCCATCTTATATACACAGGATTTAAAGTTGTGGAGACTCCACTGAGTTTGTTTACGCCCGCTCTAAATCTTATGAGATTTGTGTAGAAAGAGAAAATGAGTCTTTCAAGTTCCCTCTTTGCTTTCCTCTCACCTAAGCCACTGTAGCGTCTCAAAAAACTTTACAGGAGACAAGTGGCAACATCCTTCCCCTCAAGTTATATCTTAAATCCCATTTTAGAGGATGGCAGAATGGCTACACAAATGAGGAAAGGTTTTTTGAGTCCAATTTAACAAGAATGAACACTGAAATGAAGGACTGGTGACCTTTTTGGGTGGTTTCTGTCTTATCTTCCACCATACTGCTAAGAGAAGCAGGTACAGAAAATGAAGCACTGGACTGAACAATTCAGCGCGACTTGGATGTGATAATACTGCTTTGGTAAAAAAAAAATTAAATAAAAAAAATAAAAATTTAAAACTTTTATAGTGTTGATTTCTGACCTGTAAAAGGCCAAGAGCTGGCGCAGGGATTTAGCTGCTCCAAGTCATGAAATTAGCCTCAGCTACCCACTGTCGCTCTGCATCTGTTTACAACTTCAGCTTTGAAGTAATGTAACGATAAGTGCCATGTCGTGTACAGTACAGTACAGTACAATCAATCCCTGCAACGTTCCTATAGCTTTTCATATTCCTCAGCTGTACACTTATGTGAGGAGGGAAAGGCTCAGTCAAGTTGAGGAGTGAGATACTTCTCTTGTAGTTCTACTTTGTTCCATTAGAGGAGGCTAGATCCTTGTCTGTCTGAATCGCTCAGGGAAGACTTAAGTTGCTCAGCTAGTACTTTGGCTTTTTCTATAGTCATCACTTTAAATATTCTGTGGATGTATTTACCCGAGTTTCACTTGTTGATAACCGATCCTTTCGCCCAAACCAAAATGGGTCAAAGTTTTAACGTTGATTATATTGTTTGCCAGTGTTTACTTTTGCCAGTGTTTTCTTTTGCCTCTCAGTATCAATATTGACTTTGCTATTTTTTTTGTTGCTCTCATGGGAAAGGGCTGGGCACTACTGTATGTAAAAACAGTATTGTGAGTATTGAACTTATGTCAAAGTGATACTCCCTGTTTCCTTCTAAAGTGTCTATTATTGAGCACTGCTGTAGTGGCTAATTGCACTGCACTAATTTCCACCCCTGTCACTGCCAGCAGGTGCACTCCAAGTGGGGTGTGCCCTCCCACCCACCCACTCCCACCCCTTCCGTCCTTCCCACCCCACTTTCTTTCACCCTCTATCACCGCCTCTGTCCTCCCTGCATCCTGCCTCATGCATGTGATATAGTCCCTCTTGTGATGGCGGAGGAGTACTGATGATTCTGTAGTTGTGATACAACACACCCAGCGCTGTAAGAGTTCTGCACATGCCCACTGTGTGGCCACGTCAAGTGCTGAAGTTTGCTTGCAGCATTTTACTTGTTTGCTCATGAAAATTAATTATTGTTTAATAGAGATTATATTGTTATTACTATTATTGTTATGACCAGATTTGGTTGTTGTCGTGGTATTTTTTTCCTTCTTAGTATATTCTAAGTCTGCTTCTCTGTTTTGAATTTGAGAGTTTGCTGAAACTGTTGAAATTTTTTATTAGACAAGAAAGTGTCTCATCATTCTATATTCTATGGGAAAAAGCCTGTTTGTTGGTTGTGAAACATATGATGAACTGATGTTTTCTGACTATTCATGTCTGTATTAGACATTTTATTTGCGAATCTATTGTTCGATTGAAATGTAAATGAACTATTAAGAGATGGTACACATCCGTCATTGTATACAGTCTGGCACCATCATTAGATGGACTTATAGTATAGATGCTCATTTATACAACCTGTGATAATCAGCGATATTTAAATGTTTAAATCATTGGGGCAGTTGTGTAATGTTTCAGAATGAGGAAACTAAAATCCTTAAGAGACAGCATATCTAAAATGTCCCCATAATGAATAATACTGTTACGTATTCCATTTATTTCCTTGGAAATATCACATTGTGAAAGGTTTCCCTTTTACTTAACTGTTTGGTAATGCAGGAATGGAGTAGGTCTAACCTATGGTGATGATGATTTATGTGCTATTAATGATTGATGGAACTGTTTGAGTATTGTTTGACTGACTGATTCTTCTGTGCATTTTCTGGCTTGTTTACCTGTGTTACACTGATTTACAGACAGCTTGGCCGAGCAGCATACTGCTTCTGTGTTTTGCACTGAGAGATGGAATTATGAAAAGGAAGATTTTAGCACTTGAAATTGCATGCTACAATAAAAACCGACAACTGATAGTGTCTGCTTGGCTCTTGTCGTCCTTTGTGAATTTCAGTTTCCTCTTCCTGCTCCTCTCAGAGCCTTTGAGAAGTCCCTGTGAGGACTCAACCCTTGACACAGTGATGAACTCCATCTAAGACTGGCTCAGTTATGTAAACAAAAGTGGCTGTTGCATCACTCCTACACTTTATTCTTCCTGAGCACGTTTCCTCAAGGCATTTTCAGTTCCTGATCAGGAAGATGGTGGCTGTGTAAGGCCTCTGTCACTGCACCATGTTGTAGAATTAAAACCGAATCACAATGGGGTAAGCAAAACACAAGGGGGTGCTAAAATTCTCTGAATCTCATTGGGAAAACAAGTGCATATTGCACGATGTATCTCTACGGCCAGTGTTACTGTAAATTGTGTCTTTTCAATTGTTTAATTGTATTACCTGATGAAACAACAAGCCCTGACAGGCTTTACAGGAAGGGCTACTGACACTACAGCAGAATGAGGACACTGGGTGTGTTTGTCACAGCTGACCCCTGTGGTTTAGTGGCTGATTATGAAGCATAGTTGGAAGATTTAGTAGAGCCACCCTCGCTTTCAAGTCATAATCTGTGAATGTGGATAGCATTCCCATCAAACTGTTGCCAAAAATAGTGAATTATACTGTATGTGTTACATTACATTAACTTGAGTTAGAACTGCTGGTTTGTGCAATATGTTAAAGTAATAATAGTGATTTTTATGCATCTAAGTCAACATGCAAACTGCTACTTTTTCTTCTAAAGACACAATTACCCCCCCCCCCAAATAAACTTTAATAAAGCATCCTATATGCAAAACACTTTGTTATAAAACATCTGTACGCAAAACACTTCAGGATCAGGAATAACCTTGTAAAATAAAACAAGATCCAATGTCTATTTTGAGTCAGTTTTGGTTGTCTTTGAGGAGAAAAAGTTTGAGGATCAGGACCCAAACATCATGAGGGGGCATCATGTCATGAAGCCTCCCCTCCTCCCCAGCACAGGCGAGAGGGGGCAGTGACAGGCGCATGCGCAGTGCGGATGTCAGCGGGTTGGTCGGGCTTGTGTTTACAGCTCGGCTGGATGCTGTTGGGCTGCTGATGTTACTGGGACAGTGCAATGTTGTGCCCACCGCCATTGGAATAAATACAACAGTGGGATTAAAGGTAAGCTGTTTTTACACTTGCACTCGCGTTTCACTGACACAGTTAAATGCGACTGTCCCTTCAGGTGTGGAGAAATAAACCTTTTTCTGGGTTGTAACTCTCAGGGTAGCAGGGCTAGCACACGTTAGCCTGCCCTGCTATACACAGTGATATGGCCTGTATCAAGGCTCTCTCCAAGCGAGGGCCAGTCAACGGGGTTTATTCACTACATTATTGGCAACACTTTTCACACAGCAGGTTGAAATAATTGCTTCGTGGTGCCGGAATAGTTTCGCTAATTGGTCACTGTGTAGTTTTAACATTTTTGTCGGACGGTGAATCGATGACTGATGAATAGCTACCTTAGCTAACGTTGGTGGCAGGTTGGTCAAGGCTAAGTGAGGCAGTAAGTTATCAGCAGAGCTAGCTACATTAACCTCCTCTACATTTATCGAGCAAACACGATTTAACCCGGGATAACTTGTCTATCTATCTATCCAAATGTGGCGTTTAAAACACACCATGGCCCTGTGAGGCTGGACATTGGACATGTAGCAGCTTGTAACCCGATTAAGTGGTGTCTCCATAAAGCCAATTAATGTATACCATCATATCAGTGCTGTGCCTCAAATATTAGTGACTTGGTGTGAAACCACTCTAGTGTCGTTGTGACTAGTGTGACACATTTTGTGTGTCTATAGTGTTTTGTGTGTCACTGTTCATACCTAAAGCTGAGGGCGGAGTGACAGCTGGGTGTGCTCTGTTTTCGTTTTCAACACGCGCTGTCTGCACGGGCTCATGCTAACGTTAGTGATTATGGTCACTGCAAGTTGTTGTCATTTATCTATGGTGTATTGATTCATACAGAAATACCCCACAATGCACAGTTAACCATTCTGTTTCCTGTGTCGTGCAGTGACACTTCCTGATAGCAACACATGTGCATTTTTATTAGGCTATAGGCTAGGTAATAAAGACAGATTAGGATTGGATGAAGTAAGTTACTGTAGGTCAGTATGATTTTTAGATTGGTTTAGGTAACATTTATGCTGTTTGGATTGTCATAGCAAGATGGCAAGATGAAAGCCTTTAGTTGTGTATCCAGGTGTTGACACTAGTGAATATTTGTTTAAGATAGTAGCAATTAGTACAAACTGCCTTACAGATGTTTACTGGTGGACTTACCTTCTGCCTCGTTTTCTTCCTAAAGTCAAGTCCTCAGACACAATGAACATTTAATCCATTCATTTTTTTGTCAGTGGAAGTTTTGTTATTGTCACATGATAAAGGGAGGGACCAACAGCCACTGTTTTGAATAATCCTAACAACAGTAGGCTACAAACACACATGTCTTGACAATCAGGGTTTGTGAGTCCTCTTGTGTCAGACATTGCCTGGAGGTGCTTAATTATTGTGTTAAATGAAACCTGTTCATTGACTTTACCTGTGCCTCTAGTTCACATGACAATAACGAAGTCACGTAACACATGCAAACAAGATATACAACTGTATGAAAAACTGCTTTTTGCTAATACCTTATAATCTTCAATCTAACCCCGCTGACCCTGACCCTGCCAGACAGCATCCTCTCCCTTCTGTTATTAGCAAGGAGACATAATAAGTAGTAGCAGCAAACTAGCTGTTGTCAGGTTGTTATTGCCGCAGGGAATAGCCAGAACCAGTAGCTTTTGTATTGTTGTGAATTTGAATAGTTATCAACAGTGGACAACATGTATGGTAACTTTGGGCCAGATGTGCCAACTGCCACTTCACTCGGCTCTTTGTTCTTGGTCTGTTTCTTGAAGCACAGGTCTTGCAGTTGAACCTCATCAGGTGATGCACGCATAAAAACAACACTCGGATTTGGCAAATATTTACAATAAAAAAATAGGTTGGCACAAAGTTAGTACAAAGGTCAATGGTTCTTCAAATATATTCTTTATTGTGTGTTTTTAAAGCAGTATGAGTATTTTCAATCATTATCATTGATTCATATGTTACTCTAAGATGCATTCTTGAAAACTGGCCTCAGTAGATGTAACAACTTACACGTTTTTAATTTTTTTTATGTTCAGATCAACATCTCAGCCTCTACTTATAGTACAACTGCCAAATGATCCATAATAAAATACAGGACTTATGAACCAATACAGTACTATAAATCCTTGGTCCAGCCCAAAGATGCCAGCACTAATTGATCCATTTTGCTGTTGAGCTGTTGCACATTTTCTCCTAGTGTGTCCTCCCTGGTATCACTCCTATTATAACTTGGTCTGTAACTGATTTTAGACTGAGCCCCAAATGGTCTGAAATGCACCTGTTACTTGGGGAGCTGGTGGAGACTGAATGGCGGCAGCGGTGGGTGTGGGTGTGGGTGGGGGGCTGGCTTCAACTGTAGTGGATTAGTAGTTCCTTCATCCAGCTGCTGTGGATGGGATGAAAGGAGACCATGTGGGGTCGAAACGCATGGAAATTCATTTCATAGCTAAGAGAGGAGTTGCAAAAGTGCTCAGAGAATTAGTCAACACACTCAGTAACGCCTGCAAAACGTCTTCCTCGCTTATTGTTGACTCATAAATCACAGTTGAATTTCAAAACATCCACAATGAGTTTGGAGGACGCATTGTTTTTTTTGTTTTTTTTGCAAATATGCAATGGTTGCATCATGAGTAGCTGTGGGTATTTGTGTACTGTCCAACAACATGGAAATTAAGTGCACTGTTGTGCTGATTCAGCTTTCTGCCTGAACTGCTGAATTGGTTCTTTCAAACCAGACAGTTATCTGTTTATTTACCACAAATGTGGATAACATTGTTTGGAGGCATTGTGGGTAGAGTCTTGGCACAGAGTGGTGTGAACCTGTTAAGGTCTGGATTCTGTGAAGGACCAGCCGTTGTATTCACACCTTTTTGATCAATATGTGACTTAACCTGCTTCACCGCGGTGCATACAATATACCAGGCTGCATCTAAAATCCCTCCTGTAGGTGATCTCTGTTGATGTGCATGGAGCTGTGGATTAACAAACACTGCTAATATTTCAGCTCAGAAAAGTCAATAATTGCTTTGGTAATATTCAGTGACTTATCCTGAGCTTATCGTCTATTTAATATTAATCAGTCCTTCTAATTATTCAGGCCTCCAGTCATTTCCTCCAGGGGGGCAGAAATGTAATCAATGTTTATCACTTATTGCCTTTTGATTATTCTGCTATTTGTATTTTATTAGTTTTAGGAAAAGGACAGATTATCTTTTGAGCTGGTTTTTACTTTACCCAGAGATATTTCTGTCATCAGGTTAGATGCTTTCTGAACAACCAGTGGCAGGAATTGTGTAATACCAGACTAACATGTCACACCCTAAATGTATCATTAGTTTGTCCAGTTCCTATTGCAGTCACCCCGTGCTCTTGGTCAACTTTAATATCAACATTTATACAACTTACTGTCTCCATATGTACTGGTTATTTCGAGAATGAAAATAAAACATTCAAATATCCGTAATTCACACATAATGTGTGTATGATCAGCTGAGTCTTACTGTAAGTTTAACCTTGTGTAAGTGGCACTCGCTGCTTTCAATTCCAGCGTCTGAAGGCCTCTACACCCTTAACAACTGTTTGTTGTTGGAGCTCATATTCACTTACACACACACACACACAGGTGTCAAGTTTCTTTTATGAGCTTCTTTATAATCTACTGATAAATAAATGTCTGTGAATAACCACACATTGTGCGGCTCAGTATTTCACAGTCGAGGGTGTTGTTGTAGCCAGGCCTGTTCTGTGTGTGTGGAGTTGATTTTCTTTCTTCTTCTCATGCAAAACTATTATGTTGTTGAGTTTGAGACATGCAGAGGTTTCTGGTTAGCCAAGTAGGAGCCTGTGCTCTACATGTGGACCTGAACTGAGGTGGTTATTCAGTGATCACACAGGACAAATAAGATTTAAATTAGGTTCTGCATGCGTCTGTTTGTGTGTGTTTGTGTGTGTATGTGTTTCCTGGAGTCGTGCATCTTGGCTCTGATCATTCAGTCCCCCTTTCAGTTCTTTTCTTTCTCTTTCCTTCTCCACCATACCTTGTGACTGACCTTGTGTTAGTTCAGCTTTTCTTTCTCCTTTTCTTCTTTTCTGTCTCCCTGTTTCTCTCTGGTGTCCCTGCCTGGCTGAAATTACTGCTGTGAGGCGCGTCGAAAGGGGACTGTGCTGCAAGCCTGAATGCTCTCTGGCTGTGTCTGGCTGTGTCTTCCTCTCCCTTGTGAGGTGCACGCAGCGCCCAGCTGGCAGCCCAGGCCAGACCATTCAGCTGGAGAGTGGTAGAGGAGGAAGAAAGGACAGGCATAGGTTTCCTGTGTGCACATTTTTACACATGGATTGACATAGATATTCTTATCAGATGCTGTGTTTCTGCTTTGAACTGTGACAAACAGCCATGCAGGCCCCTCACAGGCATTTGGCCCCAAATTTGCAGGTCGCACCCAGACTACATTAAGATAACTGCGTTTATCACTTTGGGTGTTAAAAGCTATGTTGGTAAAGCTCTGAGCTCTAACTCCTGTGGCTGTGAAAGATTTAGATTCAACTTCACTGCATCTTATCACCACATAAATATCTGCTTTTTCTATTTTTTTCCTTAACGAAACAAGCAACTAGGTTAAAAAAAAAAAAACACATGATACTATTCTTTTTTACTATTTTATGCCAGGTTTCATTCAAGGAAAAAATGCACAAGTGTCAAAAGATCAAATAGAAATTTTGGGTGTGAACAATAACTGCCCTTTCTTTATATTGTGAATTGAGTATCTGTTGGATAAAGCAGACAATTTGAAGATATGAGACATTATATAGGCTACTTTAACACCTTATATAGTTATGAATACTATGTAGAAAAATATTTTACAGTTCAGTGCTTTGAATATGTAAGTGTTACACTGAACAGCCCAGTGATACAATTAACCTGAAATGACCAATGTGTCCTGTAATTTTCTAAATCTTTTTTTTTTATATACAAAAAAAAAATCTTATTCATGTCTAAAATATTTATATTTAATTGAAAACCAGAATTAACTTTCACATCTGTATCAGGCAGAATTAACGGCAAAATATTTGCATGAATATCACCAAAAAGACCAAAAAGAAATGCTGCAAATGATGAGGGTTTGTTGTCATGGTGACCTACACAATAGTGCTCCATTTCTTTTCTTCTGTCCTGTGCTGTCAGAAGATAATCCAAGAAACCAAAGATAAGATTTACAAAGCAAGAATTACAACAAAACACACAAAACAAAGACATAAAGAGACGAGAAATCACGAGCAAAGGGTGTGGCTGGGTTAAAAATAGTAAGAGTGAATAAAGAAAAAAGAGAGTCTGTCACTGAGGTCTCCTGTTCTAGAGAACAAGATGGTCTTGTTGAACACAGTGATTCTGATGTGTAAAAATTAAATTATACAGAGCAACTTTGTTAAAGTTAAAGAAAATTCTCTCATGAGCCTAGAAATGTCATCCACTTTAAGATATTTAGAAACCTTTTAAGCATTTAGCTAGGAAATTCTGTTTCTGATCTTGTAACAATCACTATACTCTGATAGGTAGTGTGTGTGTGTGTGTGTGTCATCTTGGAAATGTACCGTGTCACTGAAAAGGTTGATAACAAACAGTAAAGCTTGGCAGGAAAAGGCAGAGAGCTGTTACTGAGGCAAAAGAAGGAAGCAGGCTGACAAGGCAACCATTATGAGCCCGTTGGAGCTGCCAGCCAGTCGGGCTGGATTTGTGTGTGCACGCACATGTGTGCCTGTGGGTGTGTTGACTTGTGTTCATGATACAGCTAGCTAGAAACGTGTGTGTAAGATCCAGCAGTAAATGGCAGTTTTTTTCTGTGTGTGTGTGTTTGCATGTGTGGGTGTAGCTCAACTGCAAAGGCTGAGAGTTTCTTTTCGGTGTTTGTGAATTTAAACATGAATGAGTTAATGAAGCTAATCGCCATCTCCCTCAGATAACATCACAAGTTGTAGAGTCTTAGCTGAGCTTGAATTGCTCTCTAGTGAAATGATTGATTCTAGGGTTACAAAGCAGTAATCTGCTTTTAGGTTAATGGTGGCCTGAGAATTGAATTGGCTTCTGATGAATTCCTTTTCACTACTTCATATTTCTTGGCGTTTGTCCTTGGGTGGCTGCATTGTTAATATCACAGTTAACATTTAGCATCATATAAGACTCGTGAAATTTCTGAGCATGTAAAAAGATGCTGTCGGGAGGCTATGTGGACTGTTACTCAGAGACTTGAAGGATAAAGGATTGAAAAAAGGCCTATGTGTTGTAATTTTAGTTATTTTCTTGATTAATTTGTTCTCAAGAAAGAGCTGATGCTAATGCTTATCTCGCTGCTAATGCTTTGATAGATGTGTTCTAAGACCGTTTATAAGATTTGGGGGAATATGCCTTATCAGCAGCAGTCACAGTGGCAAAACCAACAAACAAGAGACCAGAAAGAAAGTTCATCAAGTGAAAAAGATCCAGAAGAAGAACTAGATTAATCACTCAGATTACAAGTGTGCTAAAAATGGAAAGCTGGTGCCTTTGAGCCAAAAGTAGAGTAAACATCTGCAAAGATTAAAAGCCTGCGTAGGCTGAGCAGTGATGCACATTTTGGATTTTGGACAGAGTCAGATGCGCCTTTTCTTATTGACTGAGATTTGCTTTGTTTATCTGTTGTTTGAGAAAATATTTGACAGTTGGTGGATGAAAGATCCTTGCAGATAATGGAGTTGGCCGGGCCAAGGTGGAATTCTCCCGCAGGTGAAGGCCACGCACACCCACACGGGTGTTTCTGATTCTCTGGCTCTTGTCGGGCTGGAAGGCCCATAGACCAGAGCGGCTTTTTTATGCAAATGAGAATGACTGATGCATCCTGGGTAATTTAGGGGCAGCGCCCGGCATCCCTCCATTGAAAAGTTCAGCCTAACTGGCTTGACAAACTAACTAACAAAAAGTTGGCTATTAACAGGCTATTTACAGACAACACTTAGCCAAAACCTACCCGGTGATTCGACCAAATACGTGTAGATGTCTGGGTAAGAAATTTCTGGCCACTTTGTGGGGTCATTGATCATTGTGGTAGGCTAAATGAGCATACCGGTAGATTAATTAATTGTAATTTTTCAAGATAGCGTGAACAGTGGGTTTCAAAGAGGGTGTCAAAATAATTATGAGACATAGTGCTACAAAAGAAACAAAAAATTAAACATTCAAATTGATTGTTAGTTAGTCTACGCTCCATCAAAACACAAAAAGCCACTGAGTGCAATGTAAAAATGCTGGGTGCTGCCCCTAAATTACCCAGGATGCATCAGTCATTCTCATTTGCATAAAAAAGCCGCTCTGGTCTATGCTGGGAATTACTGTACATGATGTCCCTAAAAACTTTGTGTGCGGGGCGGTGCGTGGCGCGGTTTTGATTTGACAGATTCATCAGTTTTAGAAAGTTAATTTACCACTATGAATTTTAGTCAGAATGTCAGTTAGAATTACATAATCACTTTACTTACTTTAGTCTATAATTACTCTATAATTTTGGTGACAGTTCCAGAATTTAAGATGAATTAACTTGTAAAATGTTAGGCCTATATTACAAGATGAAGATGTTAGATTGTAAGATTAATTTATAATATGTTACATCATAGTCCTGAGAGAAAAGTAAAGTTCATATGTTACAGGTACAGCTCTCAAATGTAAGATAATATGGAACTTATTACATTATATCAACAGGTTTTACCTGATGCCACCAAACTATTTGAGGTAATAAAACGATGACAGTGTATATTTACACTCCCTAAACAAGTGCAATAGAATTATTGTGGGAATGAGGAAACTGTGAATCCAGTACACACACCAATGTTGTTGGACTGGGTTAGCAGGGCCTTGAAAATGAGTTGTCAGTGATCCTAGAATGAATAACTTTGGCAAGACAGTTAATAAATCATTGCAGGATAGACCAAACATATTGTCCCAAGTGATCTAATAAAATCAATTTTTCTGTACAGTATGTAATATTCATGTTGTTTTGTTTATATATCGTCATGTTTATTTCTACTTCGTATCATTTTCAAGGTTTCTGATTAAGATAAGATGATAAGATATGTACTTTATTGTCCCCCTGTTGGGAAATTTGGCCTGGACTCAGTGCCGCCAGACCCATCAACCGACAACCACATACACTAGGCAGGTAGTTAAAAAAACACATTCAGGTAGTTAAAAGAACACTGTCAATACCAGTAACTGCAGTAGAAACACTTTTGCACACAGATTGACAAAAGGTGCATCGGAGGAGGAGAGCGACATAGGCTGGAGAAGAAACTCCCGCACATACATAACAATAAGAAATCACAACAAACATTCTAGGTCAGAGCAGCGTGAGCCCGGGTCGCCACAGAGCAGCGCCACCAGAAATGACAGTGATTGTCAAAGTTTTCTTTCCTATGTTCACAATATTTTTGTACATAGCTTCACACAGCTAACCTGTGAAGTTAACTGTTAGCAGTTATAAGACTTGTTTGGTAGTTGGGTGAAGTGAAAAAGAGGTATAAAGCAGAGATGTGGTGGGCTCTAGTGCTCTCTGAATTGTTGCAGTTCCTTATTAGGATGCAAGTGAAAGAAACATGACTGCTAGCTAGCACTGACAGTACTCATGATTAGTTATTAAATTAGTGAAGTCATGTGATACCTGAAGAGCTGGAAAGGTCTGTATAACTTGCTCTCAAACACCGGGCTTTGATTTTTTTTTTTTTTTTTTTACATGGCACTTTGTCTTTTTCTGAGACAGCCATGGTGATATGTCTTAAAGACTATGCAGGATTTGTAGCTTAACTATGCTACATTTTTATTTACCTTAATTAAACAGCTTTGGAGTCATTGTGATGGTTTAATAAATGTCTTAACTTGTTACGAGGGAGAATGGAGACTCTCTGCCTTTCACGTGCATGCCACTTATTGCATATCTTGGCTGAAGAACTTTGCAAAATCAGGGCCGCCTCCCCAATGTCCCAGCTCTCGTCTCTGCGGCACCGCGACACAAACACGCCCCGTAACCCATAATCTCTTGTTTAGGGCTGCCCCGACCAAAGATTTTGTTGGTCGACCAGTAGTCGTCACTTATGGCGATTAGTCGACTAATCGACCCCCCACCTTGAGGGGGAAAGAAAAAATTTAAAAAAGTTAATTTTTTTTGTGCCCGCGGTCAGGTTGAGAATTAATTAATTAAAGCAGAAGTAAGTGATATATCTTTGTTAATATAAGTCTTAAATAGTTATATCTTCCGACAGCAATCACTTACATAGAGTGTTTGGACCGAAACACGGGTCTGTCAGTCACTCTGCTCTGCTCTGAGCCGAAGAGAAAACATTTATCGTATCCTACAGTTTTTATCCAATGAGGAGAGAGAACGGCATGCAGGGCTGTGTGTGCAGCCAAGGGACGCCGTGAATGTGGTGACGTAGGGACGAGGACTGTTATGGTGCGTTCAAGGAAACTCGTAACTCGTGTTTTTCCGACCTGTGAAGTCATACCAGTTCAATCTGGTACGACTTCACGGGTCAGAAGTTACGAGTGGCCGTTATAGTGACTTTCACAGGTAAAACAGGTCGGAAAAACACGAGTGGGTTGCCTGGAACGCTACAAAGTCGTAAGTTGTGACTTGAAGCTGTAATTTACGGTTTCAAAAGCCTGCCTGGAACGCAGCATTAGCCAAAACGACCGGATCGCTTACTTTTCCTTTAATGCTCATGACTCCGGCCGTGTTGGGTCCGAGATACAACAACAAGCCGGTCGGGTTTTACCGTTATTACCGGCAGAATGCCCGTTTATCACCAATAAACACAGTAGATGAGGAGGGTAAAAAGTTACTGAGCTCAGGCTGTGTGACGGGGGTGTGGGGGTGGGGGCATAGACATGTCTATGGGTGCGGGTCTCTGACTGCAGCGGGGACCATCATTGATCCGCTCCGTGACACTGAGACTGACCGCCGGTGAGCGCTGTGGGACGGGACCGGGGCTCAGACAGCACCGCTAATGAGCTTCATTTTGACAAGACACGGCTCCAAATGTTTGTTTTTTTCCTGCGACCAATCGACCAATGAAATTTTGGTCGGCTAATGATTTTTTGGTCGACCAGTGCTTGGTCGACTATTTAGGGGCAGCCCTAGATTAAACTACACAATAGCCTACATGTTGTAACATAGTATACGATATATAACAGTAATATCTACCGCTCTATTGATTGCTTTCTCTCTGGCTTCGATGTAAACAAATGCACATGGCCAGGATGAGGGTTAGCAAAACAGCGGAAAAGCGACCAGACTTCCTCTTTAAATCAGTTATCATGAATTGAACAACAACTAGAAGTCAAAAGTCTATCTTGCATTTGGCCAAGTGAGCCAGTGTGAATGTGACCTTTGAGCTTTTGGACTTGAATGTGGTAGAAAGATGAGGTGAGTAAAGTATGGTATTAAGATTCGTATTACTTCCCACTGGTTTCAGAGGATACAGGGCGACAGTTCTCTGCTCAGTCTGAGGCTCTCTGGACACATTACAAGTCATTTTACCCTCTAACCCTGTCTTTCAACTTTGGTATTGCAATATAAGAAATGCCAACACCCTCTGTATGAAAAACAGCCACTCATTTCTGCAGTTTCCTTTGAAACTTTAGTGCAAGCCTAAGCTGTCAGTTGATATTACTCAGTATATGTTGGTTGCCTAATCATAACATTCATATCAGCCGAAACTGTTACGAAACCTTCATTTAACACTGAGATTGCTACTCATATTAAGGTTTGGCCTGGGTCATAATATTGTTATCATAAGTAATTCACATTATTAACTGCTTTGACCTTTCCACTGTAATTTTTAAAAATTATTATTACTTCTCCATTGTTGGACCTGCTTTGAACAGGAAGGGCGGGGGTTCGCCAAGAGAGTAAAATGAAGAAACAGCAAGTAGAAAAATGGAGGAGGGCAAAGGCAGAGGGGGAGAGAGGAGAGCAATGAGGGCTGAGAAAAATAGGAGAATGGTGGAGGGGAGATAAGGAGGAAAGAGTAGTGAAAGGGACAGGGATGGGAGAAAGTGAAAGGGAGGAGTTGAGAGGGGGAAACGGCCAGAAATAGCTTGTTATGGTCTCCTCTTGAAACCCTGCCAGAACCTGCTGTTGTGCCTTTCTTCCTGTGCTACACACAATGGCACCTATACCACCTCACACCGTAACGGTAAACCATACTTAACTCTCTCATACCGGTCATCATACCATGAAATGTGAAAAATGTCTTCTCTTTTCTTTCTTTTGCTCTCTCCTTTACCTATTCAAGTCTTAACCTTCTCCTGCTCATCATCTGTCCTCACAAGAAACAACATGAATGAATGAATAAATGAATGAATGAATGAATTCATTTCGAACGAACATGTCTAAAATGAAAAAATATATCACTAAGTATCATCAAATCATAATATGCACATGTTTGAACTTCGAAAAAGATGATTTTTTGAGAATTTATGAATGATTTACAGATTCTATATTTGATGGTTCATTCATTATTTTGTATCATTATATGCCTAACTTTGGCTTTGATGCCATGGTAACATATCATTGATGGGATTATTATGAAGGGAAGTGGAGTGAAAGGCAAAGTGAAGGTTGAGCTGATGATGTGAAAGGTTCCCCACAGGATCTCAGTTTTCAGGCTGTTTGTGGTTTCGGTGGCAGGCCGGGAGAACCGTCATGAAGTGAGGAGTGCACACAAATGCAATTAGCACTTTGAGTCTTTGTTGTGTGTTTAGGGGAATATATCTCTGGTGTACAGTACAATGGTGTCAGTGGGGTTGCGGAATCGTTGTAAGGGATGTTACTGACGTGTGCTAGATGGATTGTTGTAGCAAGTTGGCTTGTTTCTTTACTCCCTCACTTTCATGTGCATCTTTCCTTTTCTGAATGACACTTGTATCACCATGGCTTTGCACTGCATCCGGCTATTTTGCACATACTTCTTCTCTTTTCTGCTGAGATAGACAAAGTTGCTCAAAATGACACACAGTTTTCTTTTTTACTTCATTCTAACCTGGTCTCTTTTACCTGATCTATGCTTTTTTTTTTGCTTAATATTTCTTTTGCACCGTCTATCTCTCACTTAATGCTCCCTCTCTTTTGGGTTTGTAAAGCTGCCACAAAATTACGTTAATAATAATAATAAATTTTATTTGTAACGCGCTTTTTCAAGTGCTCAAAGACGCTTACATAAAAACACAAATACAATGCAGAAAATTATCACAGATTAAAATACAAGAACAAGATACACAAGTTTAATTTATAGATTAAAAGCCAGTTTAAAAAGGTGGGTTTTTAAAAGTGATTTGAAGGTGTGGGGGTCTGTGCAGTCTCTGATG
Source organism: Trachurus japonicus (assembly GCF_045865225.1). Taxonomy (NCBI): domain Eukaryota; kingdom Metazoa; phylum Chordata; class Actinopteri; order Carangiformes; family Carangidae; genus Trachurus; species Trachurus japonicus. Next base: position 18,785,204 of record NC_140918.1, read on the forward strand.
GGTTGGGGGAGTGAATTCCAGAGGGTGGGGGCGGCAACGGAGAAGGCTCTGTTGGCTCATTAAATCCATGCATAAAAGGTACCTCCAGTTTTAGAGGGTTAGTGTCCAAATAGCCAAGTTTCCAGTCGTCTCAAAAGATGCTTTTCATGGTTTTCATCACCTCATGACTGTTTTCTGCTTTTTTTCTTTATTTATTTTTTTCTTTCTCTAGGTGATTTTGCTCATGATCTCCCACCACTTCCGCCTCCTGTCTTCCATTCATGAGCAGCGTGGCTGAGTTTAACAGCGGCAGCCATGGATGACAAGGGCTCGGTGGGGAAGATTAGCGTGTCTTCGGACTCAGTGTCCACTCTCAACAGTGAGGACTTTGTCCTTGTGTCCCGGCTGGGGGACGAGACACCCTCCTCCACTAATAATGGTAGTGATGACGAAAAGACAGGACTGAAGGTAAGGATGGTTGGTTGTAGGTGTGGACAGAAGCACAAGGGAGACTTAAGAGCTGTACTCATCTAATTACTGTAGAGTCAAGGTGCTGAGTACACTATACCACTGGTCTGTTAATATTTACAATAGCCTCGTGGCATGAATCCATTCCTCAGGTGCTTCTTCCTAAGAATACCATATGCCCATTACTGAAAATGGTCACCATCTGCTCTTGAATATTCAAGAAAAATTATAGTAACTGTGAAGCTATAATAATTTTTAAATAAAATATCAACTGTAGAATAACAGGCCAGATGCTGCTGCAGAGTGAAAACTGTTTTTTAGAGTCTGTTTGAGGATTATCCAAAACATCTTGATGCTCATTTCATCTTTACCTATCTCTCAACAGTATATCATGTTGGCTCATGCCAGGGTCACAGTTCAGATTACATTGTTGTCAGGTTGTGATCATCACTCACTTATCCAAAGCGCGTGTCCATCTTTTTAAACATGCAGTCTCACACTCTAACCATAAGGCTAACCATTTCTCTCTTTTTTTCCCCCCTTTTCCACATTTTCACTCTACCACCTTTAGTTTGTCTTAGATTTGTGTGTTTTTTCTGTGTGTATTTCCTCATTTGCTATTTGTAGTAAGGAAGTCTGTAAATCCTTATTGCACATCCCTAAAAACTGAGAGCATTTTCATAGGCTTTATTTGTCGAGAAGAATTTGCTCCTATATTGTCTGTGTTATTTAGATTGTGTGGGACAGCAAATAAAGAAAGAGGCCATGGCTGCACACACAAACGAAACAACTGTAGAAAACACTATCCCTTGTGCATTGTTTTTGTGTGAGCTGAAACTGTAAGACAAGTCAGCTGATAGTTTACCAATTTGTTATTCAGTGTCAGCAGGCTCAATGCAACCGAACCTTCGAAAAAAAACAAAAAAACACTTCCCATCTGCAGTCAATCAGCTGCCTCTCTTAGTATACAGCCTGCGCTATCATGCTACAGTATGTCCGACATACAGTATGCCCTCTGTGACTCTGTCGAGTGCTACAGTTAGCACTCGCTCAGCAGATATAGGTTTACCAACAGTGCGCCGCATGGTGATGCGGCAGCAAGTGCTTTGAACTCATTGTCAGAGAAAATAATGGTGTTTTGTGACCTGGGTGTGTCTCTTCACAAAGAGAAAGAATACTTTCTGAGGAGATGTGTAGCTACCAGCCACCATCCTGTGTGTGTCCCTAATGGGTTCAGGTTACCTCCTCTCCTCTCCTCTCCTCTCCTCTCCTCTCCTCTCCTCTCCTCTCCTCTCCTCTCCTCTCCTCTCCTCTCCTCTCCTCTCCTCTCCTCTCCTCTCTTCTCCTCCAGACCCGGATACATTTTGTCCACGTCTATTCCTGTTTATTAGTAATCACATTTCCTGTTATTGAAGTGGCTGGCCTGAATTTTCATATTCTCTCCATGACTTTATATCATTACGGTTCCTCCAATGTTTCTTTGCAAAGGAAAAATTGTTAACTTGGTAGTGTGAAGGTACCACAAGATGGCGCCACATGAGCATAGATTTCGCATATTCCGCTGATGGGACGAAGCCACACTTTCCTGTCATTTGCAGTGCTTGGACATTAGAGAGTATGAGTTTGCACAATAGGTGCGTAGAGCGTTTTGAATGGGTTGTGGTTGTTCTGATTGATGACACGGTTAGAGCAGCTTTGCGATACCTAGCTGCCACGGAGGAGAAGCAGAACTCGACACACATCCACCGTTCTTAGTATGTACGTAGCGGTGAAATCACTCCATCCACTGACACTCAGTCATCCAGATGTCATGTTTTGGTTTTCACCAACACACTTTTGTGCACATTTCCCTCCCAGTCCGCCCATCCAGTCAGAGAGGAGTCAGTGTGTCTAAACTTGTTGTTTGTTATGCAGGTGATTTCTGAGGAAGGGGTCAGCTTTAAGGTCAGTCTCTTCTCTCGCTATGTTTCCTTTACCAACTCTCCTCTATCTCTTGCTCGTGTATATCTCTGTCTTCCTTTCTCTCTTTGTCATGTGATTCAGTGGTGATTCTGTCTGTGATTATTTGTGCTGCCTGTATATTTACCGGCTGTTGAGTGATGGCCCCGAGCGAGCTTTGTCAGCAGCTTAGTTCCAGTGATGGTAGTGATAGACATACTTACATGTTGCACTGGAGTTGTATGTTGACAGCTGCCAAGGCTTTTAGCGCTAACTGTAAATCACAGTCCCCACTCCAGTTTGACGCAGTTAGATGTGTGTCTGTTAGATACGGAGCCCGAATATACAGTAAAACCGATAGCTGCTTTACATCAGTGTTGTTTTCAGGAGTATCAACACGCAGATGCCTGTAGATTTACTGGGCATCCTGCTCTAGAGTACTGAGCAATGAAGAAACGACTAAATTTAGGGGGGATGTCCAACAGTAAAACAGTGACATGCACCACACAAAGTGAAAAATCAGACTCTTCTCTGAATTGCCTATTTTCATCCCCTCTCCGCTCAGTGCAGCAGTGCCCTCTGCAGTTAAAGCCTGCTCTCCATTTCTTACCTCACATCAGGCTACAGCCACATCATGCAGGGAAATGTGTTTTGTGGCCCTTCATGGTTTGTCCGGCCTGACGCCTGCTCTTTGTTTTTACTATTTGGTGGAATAAGCTCACATTATAGTAAGTGTTGGCACGGCTGTTCTGATTTCTGGGTGCAACTGTTTCACAGCTCAAACACACTCACCGACTAATCACTAATATTAGATGAAATGCAATCAATACATATGTCTGACTGCCAACATGAAACAAGGCATCTTTCTTCTTTAAACATTCACGCACTCACCTCGAATTAATTACAAGATCACAGTTAAAAGCAAAGTCACTGCACATTCCTCAAAACTGCAAAATATGGTTAATGTAGGCCTCAGGGTTATTGTACATTTGTTATGATTACAATGATGATTTATCACAGTACGTGTTCCTGTGTTTTATTTCATGTGTTTGGATTTAAAAGTGTTGTTTTTTCTGTGCCCCATTTTGTCCCTGCTTCTTTGTGTGGCTGTGTGGTTGTCCATGTGTGTGTGTGTTTCTGCTCCTCTGTGTGTGTTTGTGTGTGTGTTTGTGTGTATCAGATTGTGGGGAATGGAAGCGAGCAGCAGCTCCAGAGGGAGTTAGAGGATGTCCTCATGGACCCCTCGGTAGCTGACACCGGGCTCGGACCAGAAACGGAGATGGACAGTCTCGCCGGGGGCGACCGTGGCCTCCTCCCCACCACAGCGTCACCTGTACCGCCAGGCTCTGACCCTCTGAGCTCACCCCCCCCACCCAAGCTGGAGATGGTGCTCCCCGTTCAGACGGCTCAGGAGAGCGAGCTGAATGAGAGGTCATACAGAGGTGAGATACAGTGTGACTTTTCTCATCTTCTGTTCTTGTGTCTGTCTCAACTGGCTGTTAACCACAGTTTTATACTGTATATAATATAACTGTTGTCATTTCTTTTTTTTGTGGAAATATTTTATTTTTCAGTTTTATGCAATGTATACAAACATATCAGTATACCAACAGTATAAAGACATAACATAAGACAAAACATGGAGGATAAACCTCCTTACCCTATAAGTTTCATAATAAACAAAGTTCAGGGTCCACCGGAACTTTAACTCCTGTGATCCTGGTTAAAGTCGAGCAGATATCATGCCAGAAAGGCCTAACTTTCGTACACAGCCAGGTACAGTGCAGAAAGGAGCCAACTTCGGTGTCACATCTGAAGCACATTTCTGACAGGTTAGATTTGAATGAGTGTAATCTTTCTGGGGTAAGGTATAATTGATGTAGAATATTATAGTTAATCAGTCTATACCGGGCATTGATAATAGTTGACAAGCTGTTTTGACACAAATCTGTCCAAAACTGTTGTGTAAAATGTGTAACATTGAGATCTGACTCCCATTACATTCTAAACTTAAACAATCCTGGTTTTGGGCCCTCATTCAACAACAGGCGATACATTTTAGAAATAAATGTATGTGTGTTTCGCTCATAAAGAAATCTTTCAACATCATTCATGACAGGCAGGGTCATTTCAGGATCCAAATTAGCCCTCAGAAAGGATCTTAGTTGGAGATAACAGAAAAACGTTTAATTGGACAAGTTACAGTATATTCTGTTGTAATTTCTTCATATTGACTTTGTGTGTGTTTGTTGCATGGGTATGACTGTTGTCCATCTCACTTATCCTCCTAAATTCCTTACTCCATCCTCACTTCCCAGACAGGTGAACTTAGACAGGGTCAATATGGTTAATTCGCAACAATAAAATGAACATGTAAGTCATTAAAAAATAATTATTTTATTTCTACTTTGCAGCTGATGAATCATCATCAGAGGGCAGTCCTATCAGTCCCATTCCAGATGAGGATAGCGTTGTGTTCAGCCAGCTGACCTATCTGGGATGTGCGTCGGTCAACGCCCCCCGCAGTGAAGTGGAGGCCCTACGTATGATGAGCATCCTCAGAGGACAGTGCCAAGTCCCCCTGGATGTCACACTGTCTGTGCCAGGCGTGTCTGAAGGCACGGTCAGGTAAGGGGAACATATGGAAAAACAGTCAAACGTTATTATAAATTCAGGTTCAAAAGTGTTTTTTTTGCTGTATGTGTGTGCAATATGGATTTATATGAGCCCTGAATGTGTGTAAAAGCTCATTCAATAGTAATCAAATTACCTCAGCAACATCATACAGCAAGGGGTGGTATGTGTGATGTAGGATGATAACCAAAGATGTAGTCAAACTTGCTTCGGCACATGTGTTGCTTGACTGAAAGGAGTCAATGTGTGATATTTTAACAGGTTGTTGGACCCCAACAATAGCACAGAGATTGCCAACTACCCCATCTACAAGATTCTGTTCTGTGTGCGGGGTCACGATGGCACACCAGAGAGCGACTGCTTTGCCTTCACTGAGAGCCACTACAACGCTGAGATCTTCAGGATCCATGTGTTCCGCTGCCAAATCCAAGAGGCGGTGAGGATTCAGTCATTGATTGTTATTTTGAATAATGTGTAACTATGTTCTCTGAATACACATAAAAAAAGAAAAGAAATCACACATACTAAAAATGTCCCAATAAATGTTGCTGCTATTCAGTTATAGAACCACAGGGGGAGCAAAAGCTCCTGTTATGAATCCCCTGCTCTGTTTCACACTCTCGCCTCTTTTTTCACACTTTTTCTGTCTCGTCGACTCACATACATACAACTTGTGTACACTCTCATAATGCTGGCAGTATTCTGGTTGACCTTGCCTTACAATGTTGATCTCCCTGTAGCTTGGTCCCACAGGGCTCAGTGTCAGTGCTGGTGGTTCCTCACTGGTCCCCAAGGGATTATGTCATGCACTGCAATGCACATGAACACTACACACAAACACAAAGTACACACGACCCCCCAGGCCAACTTATAGGAGGGAGGAAGTGTCATTGCTTATATACAGTGGGTTTTACCAGAAAATAAAAGAAGAGAAACGGGAATCCACTCATGAAAGTGGGTTAAAGTGCTGCCTCAATGTTCAGTGACCTGATTTCTCCCTCATGGAAGCACTCTCCTTCAATGTCACGAACAGCCCCCAGACAGACGCCACTTTATCAGTTTCCCAGACACCCACCGGTAACACACATGCACACACTATAAAACACCGATGCAAAAGTAATTGTGTGAATATCTTTTAGTGTACAGCAATTCAACTCTTTATCTAGCAACCGGACATCTCTGTCTCCAGCTCTCTCTTCCTTCTTCCTTCTTCCTCACAGTCTTCCTCTTGCACACACCCCTCTCTTCCTTTCTGTCCCCCAGCAACAAACCAATCTACACGACTTTCAGCTTTCTTGTGGTCTCTCATTCGCACTATTAGACTGCGGTGAGTCAGCCCATTGGTTTGCCTCCTTCAGGAAAAAACTGCTCCAGTCATATGCCTCACATCAGCCTCAAATCCTCTGTAAACAACTCCTCCTAAAACCTCTTTAGACACGCTACATTTGTGAACACTCACACTGTAGCCATACCTTAAAAATGCATATCTTTTGACAAAGGATGATTTAAAAAAAAAAAAAAGATTTTTCTGATGGCACACACACACAAACTTTCCAAATCAACATTGACATAACCTTGTGGCAGTCCATCACAAACACAAACTGTGTACTGTTCTATTAGCCACAGCTGTCTCGTTCGCTTTAAGCCAGTGACCCAATTATTTAATCAAATTGTGAAGACCATCTGAGGCATTATTACCGATAATCTCGCTAATACAGCAATTTAGAAAGACATATTAACTTAATTTCCTTCTTTTATTGAAATAATCATTGTAATAACTTTGAGTGCATGTAAGTACTTTTTCAGTGCATTTTTAAATAGAACGGTTCATATATGAAGCAAACCACGTCCTCAGTCTTACTCCATAGTGCCAGACCTCCTAGTCAGCCCCCAAGGCTAGTTTCTAACAATTCTCAATCTCCTGGTGTTGGTAATGTAGAGCCCTGTGAAGTCTCAAATCCAAGGTTTCTTTTGTCTTTTTTTTTTCTCTCCCGTGAACTGAATTCTCCCTCACAGAGATGTACATCTAGTGCTGTGTGATTCAAATCAGTATGGCCCTACAGTAATAGATTTGTTTCGCTGAAGCAATATGGGCTCCTAACCCAAATGAAATCACACGTTTGGAGAGACAAACAGAAATTGAACTGTGGCAAATGGATAGAGATTGTTGCCATGACATCAGCTGAAAATGTCTCAAAGCCTCATGTCAGTACGCACATACTGTATAGACAATGCTGCCAAGGAAGAAACAATAAGAATATTCTGGAGGGAAAGACACAGTGTAACATGACACTTAACAATTTCCAGATCTGTAAGGCTACAGCTTTTTAAGTCTGATTGCAAATCCAAAATGCTTTAAGCAATTAACTGTCATGAGATTTTAGAGTAAAAACAGTAACTTTTAAATATTTTGTATGTAGGTCATTTGATGAATTTAAAAATGTTTGCATAAAAATGGCCAGGGACAGAGCCTCTGATCCAAACTACTACAGAGGAAAGAAAAAGCTAAATGTAAAAGAAAAATTGTGTGTATGTATTTATGTATTTATGTATTTCTTTCAACACTTTCACACTTTTCCTATTTCCAAATACATTTATTGACAGTTCTTGTCTTGATTTTGAGGCATGTGCTGCTTTCTAGTTAGATTGAACTGCTATATTTTGTATTGTATGGCGTAATTGACAGTTTTCCTCAAGGGAAAAAAAAAATCTGTTCAAAGAAAAGAACGGCAGAATCTTTTTCCTTCTATAAAAGCAGCACTCAATACCTGCTCAAATTACTTGGCAGATTGATATTTTTGCAGTGCAGCTGTCCAATGTCCTGATAGACTTTGCACACAAAGAATAAAAAAGCCATTTGAAAGTGGTCAGTTTTAGCTGTAGCATTGATTGGAATAGCACAGAACAACAATTCCTTTGTGTTAAATGTCATCATTTCATCAATTCAGGGGGCGACCCCCATCTACCCCTGCTCATCCACCATCTCTTACATCCAGTCCCCCATTGTTTCTGAATAAATAAACCCCCTGCAATCCCCTAACATCCTTCTACGGTACCAGGAACATAACAAAGGCTTTGTGCAGGAGAGGCTTGAAGCTGCTTTATATTCTGACTTTGAAAAAAAGCAAAAGAGCCTTGTTATTTATTGATAACAGCAGTTTCCCCACACCATCTCCCAGTCACTAACCCCCAAGATCCACTGTTTACCAGAATTAGAGATGATCCAAAACCACTGTGCTGTGGGCCTCGATTTGAGACAGAGCTCTGTTTATTATCACACACACATGTCTGCTTCGTAATAATCGAAAATAAAATAAAAGACCTTTTCTTGGCTTAATGCAAAGCTTGCAAATCCGAAGTCTTGTGAGTGGAAAAGTATGTTTAGTGAATGTAAATAAATCATTACCACCCAGTTTTCCGCACTTGGCAGTCTGTAGCTGCCCCAACTCTGCTCCTCTTTTTGGGTTGGATATTTAGCAGAACCCTGCAGTCTTTGCTAGGACTGAGTCGTCTGTGTTTGATGTTAATAGAAACAGTACCACACCACGCTCAGATTCACAGGGAAATATGAATCATTATGTTGATTAAAACTCAGAATGCTTAATAGTTTCTAGCTTCTGCAGTCAGTAGAGTAGTGGGTCATTAGGTTAGTTTTTTAGTGCCCCATATTGCAGGATGACAGTAACAGAACTGCAGACGCCGGATTGAGTTTTTAATCAATACTAATGACCCACTGATTACTTTGCCTGGTGCTGGTAGGTTTGGCTCACAAAACAGAGCTCTCTCTGGTCCACAACACAGTTCAGCTGCAGGAGCCGAGCTGAATATTGTGCAAAAGCCAAAAATACACACTACAGTATTTTGCCTTGCGATATTGTATGCTGTCTCTTCAGTGGATATTTTTATTGAATTCCTGTTGTAATTAGTTAACTAAGTGACCTGCGTCTACAGTTTAAGGCTATTACGGGGGTTGATGTTGGGACAAGAGAGTTGTTTTGTAAATGAATTTCACCTGTACTGTTTAAATTTCTACTTCATGCTGAATAGAGGTCAATAAAGGTCATGAGTATTAAAACAAAGAAAAATAGGCTCTTTCAGGGAATGTGTTGCATCAGACAAAGTACAGTAGTACATGAATTGAAATGGGTTAAGTGATCTTTTTTGACATTCACTATTACCTAACAAATAACATCAGCTCAACACTTTTTCTCTCTCTTTCTCTCTCCAGGTCAGTAGGATACTGTATAGCTTTGCCACAGCGTTTCGGCGGTCAGCTAAGAAGGCAATTCTGTCGTCTCAGCAGGCGGCTCCGCTCACACCTGACAGTGACTTGTTCACCTTCACCGTCAGCCTGGAGATCAGGGAGGACGATGGAAAGGGTACCTTCAGGTGGGACAGACACAGTTACACATGACATATTTTATGTAGAGAGTATGCCACACATGGACTGTTGGTTGCAGATACTGTACCTGTATTTGATAGCTGTGCTGTCTATATACAGCAGCAAACTCGGTATGCATATGTGTGTGTGACTGGGTGAGTATGAGAAGTAGTGTGAAATGCTTTTGAGTGGTCATTTAGAGTAGAAAAGTGCTATTTGAATGCAGTTTATTACCATGTACAGCTTGTTCACTGTAATGACCACTGTGAACACAGACTGAGCAGAATCAGTTAACTGTCATGAATCACTACACTCCCATAAACTGTGGCAGGTTTATAAATAGATAATTATTCATGTCACAATTTACACAACTGTTGTGATTTAGTGAGGCCAATTTAACCAGCTAACAGTTACTTTTTAACTTAAAATAGCCTTTTTGTACAGGTTGTAATTTCTTCCAAATTGGCATTTTATGCATCATGCGGTCCTGAGTGAAGCACTGCTTACACATAATGCTCAGCACAGATGTACACACACAACAAAAGGCACGCATGCCAAGATCATTCAAGTATAAATCATAGATAATTGGAAAATCCGTTTTTAATGATATAGCTCAGTCTCTGCCATCAGTCTGCACACTGTTTTGAACACCAGCTTTTGTCATCAGATCCAGCTTGTCTTGAATGCCTTGGGCAGTGTCATTGATTTTGTTTTGAAAAATTGGGAAATGTAAAGAAAAGAGGAAGGTTATAAATCTGAAGAGCCAGATTTGTGGTTGCAGTGGCTCACTCTCTATAAACTAAATATTTACAGAGCTTTGAATGAAATTGGCTATCAAATGGCCAGAGATTCTCACCAAATTACACAAACACAGAAGCGTGCAGCCCTACTTTGGGGGATTAAGTGTCGTTCAAAGTGAGCAGAGTTTTGAGTGACCTAGTTACAAAAGTCACAGACCTTTGCAGAGATGACAGCGTGTGGAGTAAATGCTGCCCAGTTAATGAAATGTGAATGCTTTAAAGGAACGTTACTTATGAATGTTACTTCTTCACACACAGACTTTTTCACACATTGATAAGGAAAAATAACAGAAAGTTCCTGTGTTTGCTTCATTCAACCCATCTTTCCTGACCGTTTTGATTTTGTTTTCCCATCTTACTGAGTCACATCCGTGCGCTCACAAGCAGCCTCAGATGCTCAGCTTATTTGAAAAACAAAACAAAACAGACAAAAAAAATGTTTGTGGTTATTTTTAGCAAGCAGATATTTCCTCCTCATTAGCTCTTGGTTGATTATTTTTAGTTTGCTGACTTCCAAGCAAATAGATTTCACATGCAAGTAAACATTCACTGTTTTTTTTTTTCTTTGCGCAAATAAGATATAGACTACTCCAAAACTGTATCAGGTGGCAATATAATATACAGTATGTAAAATAACACATGATTAAAATGTATTTACATTGTTTTTCCTTTATTTGGAGTGAACAAACCCGTTTACCTGCAGTCAGAGAACCTACAGTAATGGTAAAACCATGACTCAGTCTGATAGTCTGGTTGACTAAGCCCTGTCTGGTACAAAAAATCACAAAGCACAAAAAATATCCCTGCCTGCCTAGATTTTAAATTGATTAACAGGTTTTTATTTTTTTCTTTACTCAAGGGTTTCTTCAGTATTTCCTCAGGAATTTGTGTCAGCGAGGGTTTGCAGAATGTGGAGTGCTGTTCCCGTCTCTAAATGTCTCTGCTGTTAGAGCAGGAAAAGAAGCAGGACCTGAGCATGTTTGATAACAGCTCTTACACACACTTTTATTATGATAAATGCAGCAGTTCTGAAACATAAGCAACAATCTTCATTTCTGGATGACTGATTGAATGATTAGAGATAAATTCCTGCGATATGCTTTGTCCAACAGAGGGAATTCTTTGTGTAAATTTGTAAACAACAGTAGAAGCTCATCAATTTTTCCCCTTCCCCAGCGGGGATATAAATAAACGACCTGTTCACTCTGCCTGACTTCAAGTCAGATTTAATCTATCATTTGGTTATTTTGTTATATAAGGTTTCAGTTTCGAATGTTAGTAAATCAGCCTTACTGTGTCACTCAGACATATTATTGAATCTGCTACATAAATTAATTTGATACATGTTCCTCTCATTCATCTCCGCTTTTCCATTATGCTACTGGTTTTAATAGTTCTTTTTTTTCTTCTTCTTATTCAGTGCCGTAGCAAAAGACAAGGACAAGCAGAGCTTCAAGCTGCGTGCAGGAATGGACAAGAAAATAGTGATTTATGTCCAGCAGACCTCCAATAAGGAATTAGCCATCGAGAGGTAAAACAAAGCACACTTACACACTCATGAACACACACAACGTTTTCAGAGCAGCATTCTCAAAGGTACTAGATTACTGTATATTGGTATAGGAGCACTGAATGTGCTACAACATCCCAACAGTGATGACGATAAGAGAATACAAAGATTAATGGGAAGAACCAAGGTTATGAAACCCATAAGTTAAAATTTCTATCACTTAGGAATTTTCCTGTTGAAGGAAGAATCTGTCAAGTACGTCTTTGGACGAGAGCGACCGCTCTATTTGCCAGTCTTCCTTCAAGTGTGACCAGACATTCACAAAAGAGTAATCACTCTACTACAGTTGATAAACACAGCCCGGTGAATATCTTTACATCCGTGCGTCGACCCATGTCAGGTTTTAAGTGTTCCGGCACAGTTATAAGAAGTTGATTGATGTGAGTCTGTCTCCAAGGCTCCTCATTTTCCACGCTTTAATAAATCTGTTGAAATTTAAACATTCCATCACTTTATCGTGAACTTCCATTTTCACGGTGGTTTGTTATTGTTTGAGGAACTTAGACAAGGTGAGGATTGAAGTGCTGTGTTTAATATTCTCCACGTCCTGGTCTGTGTTAGAGGATCAGTCCAGGAAGCTATTTGCAGTAACATATGTGGCGTTTAACAACTGGTTTTACTCTATACAGAGATTTATTGTTCTGTCCCTAGTTCCCGCTCTTGGGCTTTTCTCTTTTTTCTTTTTCTTACGTAATCCTTTTCATTTCTTTCTCTCTCTTCTCTCTCTGGCCTCGCTTTGAGTATAAGTGTCTTCATGTGCATATTTATTTGTTTATATGTGTGTCTGCAGGTGTTTCGGTCTCCTGCTCAGCCCGGGGAAGAATGTGAAGAATAGTGATATGCACCTGCTGGACCTGGTGGGTGGCTGTGTTTTCATGTGTTTGTCTCTGTGGCCGTGCACTGTGTGTTTTTGCTAACTTCCTCCAACTGGTGCCCCTTCAGGAGTCAATGGGAAAAAGCTCCGACGGGAAGTCTTACATCATCACAGGAAGCTGGAACCCCAACACGCCTCAGTTCCAGGCTGTGAATGAGGAAACGCCCAAAGGTACCAGCCAAAAATCTGTCGAAAAAATTCAAATAAAACAAAACGATTTTCAGCAGTTATTATTTCCTCGTTTCGTATTTCACAGAATAGGTTGTCGTGTCTTTACTCATGTTTTCACACCAATATTCGACACATTGACAAGTGTCAAGATCAGTTTCTGATAAACCCTCAAATCAAACTGTTAAAGAGCAGGAAATCATAAAATGCTGGCTACAGTGAACAGGCATGGGAACTGTACACCAAATACTGTTCCACACGACACAGTAGGTACAATGCTTTAACAGATTGCACCTTGGAAAATTGGTTATCAAAAAAGGACACTAAATCCAGCTTTAAACACAATGTCCAATGTTGTTAGAATCCAGCAAGCCATGGTTTGTTTTACAGAGGTGAATCACACACGGTTGCTGCTGGTTTTCTTGTTTTATTCTAGATAAATTCATGTACATGACGACAGCAGTGGACCTGGTGATCACAGAGGTGGAGGAGCCCGTCCGTTTTCTGCTGGAGACGAGGGTCAGAGTGTGCTCCCCAAATGACAGGCTGTTCTGGCCCTTCAGCAAGCGTAGCTACACTGAGACCTTCTACCTTAAACTGCGCCAGGTATGTCAAGTCATGGCACGACTCTCCATTTATTTTGCACTAAACTACAATCAACACTGCCTATTTGTTGTATATACATTTTTATTACATTTTATATTGCTATTTTATTATGTATAGGTTGTTCTTTTTATTCTTTGTGTTGTTATTGTCACTGTGTGTAATTCTGCTGCTGCAGCACTGTAAATTCCCAAGTTGGGATCAATAAAGTCTATCTATCTATCTATCTATCTATCTATCTATCTATCTATCTATCTATCTATCTATCTATCTATCTATCTATCTATCTATCTATCTATCTATCTATCTATCTATCTATCTATCTATCTATCTATCTATCTATCTATCTATCTATCTATCTATCTATCTATCTATCTATCTATCTATCTATCTATCTATCTATCCCAAGTTTCTAACAATTATCTTGACAATTTTGTTTTCTATAGTTTATTTAATGTGTTATGATTTGTTCTCTCTTTAGATGGAGCGTAAAGAGCGTAAAAGTCCTGCCGCCGACACACTCTATGAGGTGGTGAGTTTGGAAAGTGAGACTGAGAGAGAGAAAAGGAAGACCACAGCCAGTCCCGGCATCCTGCCCACCGGGTCCGGTACCATGGTTCCTTCACCACCTGAGGATGATGAGGAGGAAGGTGATTGCACGTCCTTTTTCTTTTTCTTCTAAGTCACGTGGCTGCTTAGTCACCTCTGGGAAGTCACAGAATATACAGTGGTAGCAAATCACTGAAGCATCTGTCAGGACTGACCTCATTTAGAAACATGCACGATCGATGCAACAATAAAAGTAGCACCATGCAGGACAGTGACATTAAATAAGGTTAACCAGTGGGCTGGACCAAAGCGTTTTTAGCCTTTGACTTAATCACTAGTGCTCTAATGATCTAAAAATGAGAAACTCCTGGGTATTGTGGGGCTGGGTCAGAAATAGCCTTACAGTATGGTCCACAGGAATCGAAATCCAGCAGGAGATCGGTCAGTTTGTTACAGAACTGTCTGTACTGTATCCTCACAAAGTACTTGCCCGTGGTGTGTGTGTTTTTTGTGTGAATGTAAGAGGTAGCAATGGCAGTAAATGGCAGATAGCATAACTGAGATACTTTCTGTATCTCTCAGTGTCAGTCTCTTTTGGTACAGTTTGGTCTAACATTTTGGACGACATGTCCATTGACTACTCAACGCTTGTTGTGAATTTTTGATACAAAATTTTTACAATAGATAGAGCAGTCTTTTTAGCTGATGCAGTGTAAAGCTGGAATAAAAAAACCTGTTAGACCATGAATTCTCACATCTGTGTACAAAAGGACAATTTATTTAGAGAGATGTAGTTCAAGTCCAGTAGGCTACGTACAGCTCACATGCAGTCTACAATAAACCACAAATACAGCTCTGTTACATATGACACAGTGCAAAACATGGCCCAGCATCAACCAGGGGATCCATAGCCTTTGATATAAACATCAGTTGAACACTTTGAAACAGAGTAACTACTAGTGGAGTAGAAACTTGTGTGTACAGTGTCTTCAACACCAGCGAGCAGAGAGTTTGATTGACTCTACAGAACACCAATGTCTGTGAATTTGAAAACATCCACAGTATTAGTTATTGTCATTCATTTAATCATACTCTTTACACATGTAGGAGCTTTGATGAATTTAATATCACTGAAGTAACACTGTGATGTGTTTGTGCGCCTGTGTGTCCAGATAATGACGAGCCGTTACTCAGTGGATCAGGTGATGTTTCCAAGGAGTGCGCGGAGAAGATCCTGGAAACCTGGGGAGACTTGTTATCCAAGTGGTAAGGCTTTTGTTCCCCCGTTCACTCTCTCCTTCCCCTCATATCGCTGTTGCAAAGAATGTGCGCACACATGTCCATGCACGCACACAAATAATTCATTTTTGTGTGTATGTGTGCAGGGTGGGGGGGGTTAGTGCACGTACTGTGCACTGTGAAAGAAAGAGCAGCAGGCAGGAGTTCTTGATAAGCAGCTTATTAAGATGGCTTCCCTCTCCCATTACTGCATTTGTTTTTAATCAAAAGCTTGTGATGAACTGAATAGAAACTGCTTGGACTTTAATTAGCTGGAAGTTAAGCCCCCCCACACACATACACTGCACAGCATGCCTCTCCCTCTCTGTTCTCGTGCACGTATGTTTCTCAGGAGAACCGTAAAATATCTTTTTTAATGTGTTATCAACATATATCAGCTTTTTATTCTTCATTGACTTGGTTTGGGTGTTTATCGTGTCCTTTCATAATCCATGAATGTTTTGAGGTATTTGTCTCACCTCTCTGATAAAATTACCGCCTAAATAAAGAAAGGAATCATAAGACTGGCCTATCATAATGCTCGGCTTTGTGTGTGTGATTGGTGATTCTCTGTGTGTGTGTCTGTCAGCATGAGAGCATGTGTTGTGGAATTGTGGGATGTAGCGCTCAGAGAGCACACAGAGGCAAATCACAGAAAGCCCTTTACAATCTTATGCCCCTAAGGACCAGGCCTGGCATTACTTACGTCACATGCACTTACACATGCGTGCACACACACATACACAGGATACTTTTGTTTCCCCTCTTAGTCTCTGCAGAAAATGCCACATATTGCATAACCTGACGGTTGGAACAAATAAACAAAACAAAATAGAGAGGGATGAATTAAGAAAAGGAGGGGAAAAAAGTGAGAGAATCATCAGGGATTCAGGGGTTTTCTGTCGGCGCCAGTGAGGCAATAGTTGGTAGATTCAGCTGTGGCTCCATTTTTACCTTCTCTGTCTCTGTATCTCTAATTCTGTGTTCGCCACTTATTAGCAGGCTGGCAGGAATTTATTTCGCACTGCATACCGTATGAGGAGGATTTAACATGTAAAGAAGATGAGAAAGGAGGGAGGGAATGGACATAGATTTGATTCATCTTGCGGCCATTTTTATTTAGTTTTTATCATGTGTCTATTGTTTTCCCATCCTGCTAAAAATAGCGCTGGGGTAAAGTAAGTAAGATTCTCATGGGAAAAAAATGAGAAGGAATCTCATGGTTAGATTAAGTAACATGTATTTTCTGTACAAAATGAGAACATATTGTACATTCTGAAACTGACCTTTGAGTCCTTGATTGATGTTATCCCTTGTGGGAGACACGACTGGAACTTTTGAGAGACCGCCAAGCATGTAAATTATAATATTTTTGGTAGTGGATGATTGAACTCCTCCTCTTAGTCATGATTCTGTCCCAGACCATCTATAAAGCCCATAATAAACCTTCTTAGACACAATCAAGGGCCAATGAAAACATTGTTTTTGGTAGATACTGTAGACAGGTGTGCACTGTGCACTGCAGATTGCAGCTGCACTGTTGAATGTAATGAGGGAGTCAGCAGTGTTCCATACTTTGAAGATTTATTGAATGAGCCACATTGAATAAAGTTAAAATTAGTATGTCTTTGATAAAATGCCTGACTCCCTCTCCTCTCCTCTCCTCTCCTCTCCTCTCCTCTCCTCTCCTCTCCTCTCTCCCCTTTTAGGCATATGAACCTATCGGTGCGTCCTAGGCAGCTGCCAGCCTTGGTGCGGAGTGGCATTCCTGAGGCTCTTCGAGGGGAAGTGTGGCAGCTCCTGGCAGGCTGCCATAACAATGACCACCAGGTAGAAGAGTACCGCACTCTTATAACAAAGGTAAGACCACACAAAAGAACCGTCTTTGTTAAGATGACCACAACTAAATCTCTATGATTCCCTAATGTTGTGGGTGTAGTGATTGAAAAAACTTAAGGCTCTCAATTTTAGGATGCATCAGCAAGCTGTGAACATCACCTCTGGTGATTTCTTTTTTCTTTCCTTTTTTTTATCCCTTAATAGTTCTGGCCTTTCTGATTCCACACTTACAATGGTTATAGTTTGATCTCTTCAGCTGAAACACATTCACTTCCCATGGCTGTCATTTATGGTTTTTGGTTTCTGCTGGCCAGTGCCAATGTGCTACTGTTCATGTCCTTGGCACCAATTTTGGTTAAGCTTTACTTCTTTGGAAGTACACCTCAGGGCCACTGTTTCGTAAGTTTCCCCTCTCATGTACTCCAGACTTGTGATGGCAACCACTGCTGCCCCCGTAGATGTCAGCTTAATACTTAAGGCGTTACATAATTGAAAGACTTGTACATTTTCTTCAAACGGAAACAAATAGCCTTTAATAGTTCTGTTCAAACCTTTTCGAATAACTCCCTGTGACTTTGTGATTTACTACTTTAAAAATATACATCAATAATTTGAATATTGATGTAACTACTTTTTAATTTCAAAATGTTAGCTGTTGTTTTTAGCTATTCAATTTTGCGACTTTGGGTCTGAATGATGGTGAGAAATGAGCAGTCTTCGAGTGGCTTGATGGTCAGTGTGAGCTGCAAGGATGTGTCATGAATAAAAACGATGACAGTTAAGACGGATGCGAGTAAGCTCACAACAGTGGCTGATCTTGTGGTGTGTGCAGCTGTTTTTTTTTTATTTTTTGTTTAAGTGAATGTTGCCCTCAATATTTCAGACTGCTTTTGAAGTCATGCACATGCAATCTACTTGGCCAAAAATATCTTGTTCTAAAACATTTTCACACGATTTTACATTTGTTTTATTGGCCACAGAATGAATGTCATTTTTCCCCGAAACACAGTGGGTAATGTTAAGTCAACGCCGCACAGCGCCTCACGCCTGCTACATACAATGGTTGGTCTGTGATCAGAGAGGATAATTTAATTATTATTATTCAATTATGATGATTTCAGTTGGGGGTATTTTTACCAGTAGTTTTATCTTAGCCTTTTGCTTCGCCTTAGTCCATGTGCCTCTTCTCTACAAACTGGCGTCTGTATTTGTGTTCAGAAATGACAGGTAGCTTTTTAGTTTCAGTTTGGTAGAGAATGCAAGTTTGTGTATGTGGATATGTGTTTGAGGACGGGAGGGGACTTCGCCCTGCTATGTGTTAGTCTATGTAAATTTAATCACGGCCACAGCTCTGTCCACTGTTCTTATGTAAAGGCAACATCCCCAGGCAGCGAGCTGGGTCCCAGGTGGTGACAAGATGTTGGTCTTGCCCTTTCCTCCCCTCTCTTCTCTTCTCCTCTCCTCACTCTCTTTTTCTTCACTGTCCCTGGCTACATTCTGCTTACTCCTTTGCTCTTTTCCTATCTCTGCCTTTATGCTTATTCCTTATTCATGCTCTCGCTGCCATTAACCTGTGTACTGCTTTTTTTGGCTTAAAATAAATAAATAAAACGTCTCAGCTCAAATTGAAGTTTTACACAAAAATAACGCAGGAACTGGGATGTTTTTCCCTGAACATGAATGGTATAAATGGAATCTCAACTTTCACTCAGACAACAATAACAATGGATCAAAGTGCCACTGCGTTGATAGCCACAGGACACAGAGTTGGATAGGAATTTATTGCAGAAGCACTAAAGCATTCCAGGTTTGTACGTCAGCCAATAAACACACGGAGAAAAGTGTGGAGAACACGTGCAGCTATATTTGACTCTGGCAGGCAATTCATGAGTTTTTATTTTATTGAACAAGTAGTAAGTAGAGTCGTGTTGATTAAAAAAAAAAAAAAAAACCCTAAAACTTAAACAAAAGATCTTGTTGAAAGAACTAAAATATTGAAAGCGTATTGAAACATATTGTAAATTTCCCCACTGTGGGACAAATAAAGGAATCTTAACTAAATTGCATAATGGTTTTCTGCATATTAGAAAAGGAAAGAATTTTCATTCACATCATTGTTTCCTTTGTAATTGGCACTAATTGAAGCTTATCTTCTCACATACTAATTCATTCTTTCCCTTTTCAGCTGCTGTTTTAAAAACTTGTACATACCATACTCAAGTACCAGCTCCTAATTTGTTTTGTGTGCTTTCGGTATTCACCCTATTTGTGTGTATCTCTTTGTGCTTTATTGCAATGTATGCACATGATGTCCTAGCCAGTGTCCTCTTTGTGCCCTAACCTCATTTGAACTTGGTGTCCATTCATATCTGAATGCAGGGCATTGATGGAAGTGAAAACTGGGCTGTAGTTCTGGGGTATCAAACCTGTGCCTTCCCTTTAGAGCCCCAATGAGCTCCCTGATATGAGGGTCCTAGCTGCCAAGTACTGGATGTACCGGTCTAACTTCAAATACTGACTAATTAACACTCCACCAGTAACTAATAAACTCATTAGTCTGCTATAGCTATGGCCCACATTTTGCATTAGCTCAATAAATTATAGTGAGTGGAGTCTAGGAGAAGTGCATATAGCACACGCATTCACAGGCACACACAGACACAATAAACTTATGTCGAGATCTCAAGCATCACCGGATGTAACACACGATGGCAGCCGAAAACCATGCATGTAGAAATCAGTTAGAAGCGAGCGAAGGCCACAACAGTGTATGTTTTTGTACCCGTATGTAGTCAAGTGTGAAAAGACCCAACATGAATACTGTAAGCAGACTAGTGGTGAATTATTTGAATAGCATTTGTATAGGAATGAGTCTGTTCTGATCCATATAAGCTGCTGATCACTCTAAGCATGATCACTACACACTGTTTCCTGTGTAATTGGCTTTGGCAGCGCACTGGTCGAATGCCAGCTGATTCTAATCAGGAGGATGTTACAAAAGACAGCATGACATATTGGCAGGCGATACTTTGCTATTGTGCTGAGGGGTCATAACATTGTGACCATATCACAGCATCACAGTCATTATATTGTTGTCAGTATAAACTTACCCTTCATGCACAAGTAAATTGTTGAGATCATCTTTGTCATGGTAGCTACTTTAAGGTGACATGGAGCGCTTAGGAATAAAAGCAGTGTAGCCAAAATGTGCCAGCTTGAAGCATATTACCATAGATATAAATATAATTCTAATTTAGTAGTTGTAGCAGTAGTTTAATCTTTTTTTTTTAATTGTTTGTTTTATTTATTTATTTATTTATTTATTTTTGCCTGAGTCATGCTGTTTTTTTTGTGGCTCAGTAGCAAAT
Organism: Trachurus japonicus; assembly: GCF_045865225.1. Classification (NCBI taxonomy): domain Eukaryota; kingdom Metazoa; phylum Chordata; class Actinopteri; order Carangiformes; family Carangidae; genus Trachurus; species Trachurus japonicus. The sequence goes on from NC_140918.1 coordinate 18,805,653, forward strand.
GTTCTGAGGCTTAGTGCTCAGGTCAGTGGACATGCACAGCGCAGACACATTTACATTTACTTAATAAGAGGAGTCAAATATTCCTCCATGGTTTATAGTATTAACAATACTATAAATTAATTATCATGAGGTGTACCTGTATAATTATACCATTACAATTATATGTTATATAATGTTAAGTTTTATTGACACAGTGTGAAGAGCTGTTGATGTGTCGATTTTGATTTAAGATGCTGATTTTTGAAGTTGTGTTCAACTTGTGTGTGTGTAGTTGTTGATGATAGTGTGTAATGTTGGTTTATTCACTCTCAACCTCCATTTACACTTACACAAAGATGACACATTACAATAAAAATCTATGAAGGTGTGTCAACTGTGGCATAGATGTGCACATTCATGTAACATAGACACAAAAGTGACCAGCTAAACACCGGCCCGGTCCCCAGACCTGCTGCGCCAGCCTCCTGTGGAGAGAAAAAACAAGCGCTCATAACTACCTGTCTGCCTCCGTCTCTGCCTGACCCACATAATGACCCGTCTGCCTGCCCATGTCTTTCTGTCTCTCTTAATATTCATTTGTATTTGTGTACGCCTGACTCTGACTGTCTCTGACTTATACCTAGACCTGTTTGTGCGCCTGTCGACTCATGTGTCTTCCTGTCCCTCTCTGTCTGCCTGCTCATTTGTGTTTGTCACACTCGCTGCATGCCTTTCCTCTCCTGCTGTTTTAGCGGCCCAGTGTGTCTGCCTCTCTCTCCTCCTTTTTGTGTATGACTGCAAGCCCGCCCGTCTCTCCGTCCCATACTGTAGGTTTATGTGTGCATTGCTGCTCTGACTTCTGCAAGGCAGAAATGGAAATACATTTAGATAGGCTTTATCCTGCTTTGAAGCCAGTTTCCACATATAAAAATAGTAAACAGTGAATGCCAGAAGGTACAGACATTCAGATCAAAGTATTTCAGATTTATTTTTTCAAATATGAGCAGCAATATGATCATTTTTCATGGAATTTTGTATCATCTTCCCACAGTAATGTGTTTGTGTCTGTAACTACGTAACAAGTGTCACCACCTTTGCCTTTTGCCTCCAGGCTCATCATTCAGAGATAAACGGTGATAAACATCAAGCACATAAATGGTAGTGTTATGACTGCCCAGTTCTATGAAATTTCTTTCCTACAAAGCATTTCTCTGATTAGTAGTTAACCCATCTAGGACATCAGCTGACTAGTAAAACTTTTTTTTTTTTTTTTGGTGGATCACGTTGATCCAAAAGTTGGCGCCTAGTGACTGTTTATTTTTATGTTTATATAAAAACAGAGCTGAATTATCAGGATTATGTGGCACCAGCTGAGTGGTGGTGGATGGTGGGTGGGTAGTAGTCATAATCAGATGAGAGTCAGACATAAGGGCAGTGAATTATCTTATTCATTTAATAGTTATTACTGTAGCTTAGCTTATCAACCACTTTTTCGCAATTTTGATGTTGTTGTTGAAGTAAAGAAATATTATACGGATTAATCACACAATATATTAAGCATTAATTGCATTCCACCCTGATAGTAACTCCAAAAATTTCAGTAAAATAATGATAACAATATTTTGATTGGACACGATGAGATGAACAGTCATTAGCTCCTTATCAGTAGCAATTACATGCATTAACTCTTATCTTCCCATTATAATATGCTACATATATGTAGGCCAGAGTTTGGGGCCATTGTGTTGTTGCCAGGTGTGTGTCAGCTACTTGAAGAATGTCCTGGAGAGGTTGCCAACCTGTGAGGAAACGTAGGTCAGACAGATAACAGCACAGTGTTGTGCTCAACTTGGCAACCAGGTGACAGTACATCACACTCTTCCTTCTTCCCTGTTTTCTCAGCTCTCTTTTCTTCTCACTTTTTTTTGTTCTTGCTATCTTGTGTGTGCGTCTCTCTCCTCAACCTCTCCTCCCCCCCTTCTTGTCTGTGATGAGCTCTGTGTTCCCTTTGACTCCCATCCTCATCCTTTTCTCCCATTCCTCTTCTTCTTGCAACCCTTTTCGTCGTACTGTCATCTATTTTTAGCTCCTCGTGTAGTGGGCAGAGGAGGTGCGTGAAAGCATGGGAGTGTGTCTGGATTGCGGAAAGGTGTGTGCGTATGTGTGGCTGTGTGGGTATGTTTGGGTCTCCATCACGCTACACTAAATTGCCCTGCACGAGACAGACACTGCGGATGATGAGGATGTGGAGCGTGCAGCACTAAATCTGATGGTGATTACGACCCACTGAAGTTTCTAATTTTAGCTGAGTAATTAAATGTAATCATCACATCATATGATCTAAAAATAAATCAGTTAGTAATTATTCCAGCACAAATTCAGTTGGCTCTTCACAGGAGAGCGAGGGCTAATTCAAGACAACGAAATAAAAAGTGTTGAAGTCAGTTCTAACCAGACCTTTGGAGACGTGCAATAAAAAAGCTGGCTGTTGACATTGCTGGGAGGGAGATTAAAAAATGTCTGGTGAGGTCATGCCTACCTGGGTATAGCTGAGTGTATCAAAGCAACTCTCATGTGAAGTGGAGGTGCTGTGTCTGCTGATGCATACGAAACCAGGAGCAGGTGCATATCTGTTTAGGGCTCTCAGGCCAAATAGACAGAAGGACATGTACAAAGTTACAGTTCAAATGCAAACAATCTGCAATGTGAGTCAAAGTACAATTTGACAATGTTAAGATCTTGCTTGTACTGTGCTTACAGTTTTGGCTATTGCGTAAGAATATTAATAAGGAATTGACCACTGTGACTTAATTGTTAAAGAAAATAAAACACTAAGATCTAAAAAAGACCCTTGAGGAAAGTGCACAATAATTGTAATTTCTGAGTGAACATGTGGACATTTTAGAGTGGTATTTCATAAACACATTCATGAATGCTATTATTATTATTATTATTAACATTACCATCATGGCCTTCCTGCTAAAGTTAGAGGAGTTTTGGTCATGATATTTGCACATGATGTTCCAGTCATCATCTCAAGTTTTAGTTACACAACTGAATTGCGTCCTTCAAGCTCTCCTTTGCTTGCAGTTTGCACCTGGAAGGCAGACCCAGTTGCTAATTTCATAATTACTTGCTGCGTTTGCAAATCGGCTGCAAATTACTCACAAGCTGTGGGCTCAAATTAAATTATTTGCGCCATGTTTCCATGTTTTTAAATCTGTCTCTCAGTCTCTTAAGATTAAATGTTGCTGTGTTTTATTATGAGTAGATTACGAACAAAATGATGATTGAATTTATAAAAATCAATTTATCATGTTATGTTTCATTCAATGTACAGTACAGAACTATTTTGAACACATCCAGCCAGTAAAACTGTAGTCAAGGCTTCCTTTGTGATGCAACAAGGGAAAAAAAACATAAATTCCAGCTTCATGTATCACGAGAAAGTAAAGAATATTTGTTAAATAACAGTATTTCTGACTGCCTGGTTAAGTTCTGCCCTGTCATCCCACACAAATAAGAGCTGATGACAGCCGTGTATAGCCTGAAGCACATACTGTATGTATAGTTCTTTCAGCATGCTAGGATGCACAAAGCTGTAGGGAGACCTGCTGTTCTGCCCTGTGTGTCCTTGGTATACAATCAGATTATTAATAGGAGTGCTTCCTGTATACCTCATTTATTGTTTCAGGACTAACAAACACAATAACTTTGTATTTCTTCCAGCTCAACATTTCTGGTTGCACAGTCAAAACAGTCAAAAGGCCTGAGTTAACAGAGAATGTTGCTAATTTTAACAGTGTGAAACTGTATTTTTGAATCTTGGGTAATTATGAGAAGAAGAAAAAACTGAGGGAGGAGTGAGAGCATGGGGGGAAGGAGGCAGCTTCGTGCCCTTGCAGTTGATCATTGGTTGGAGCCACAGGGAAAGGGGAGGGGCCTCTGTGCCACTGTTTCTGTAGAGAGAGAGGCAGAGGGAGCGAGAGAGAGAGAGAGAGAGACAGCAAAGGAGGATAAATGAACACGGGGGGTTCTCCCAGCATCGGTATGCCTGCCTACCTCATTTCCACTCCAGACATAGTTGCTGCTCTTCTGGAACGAAAAAAACAGCTGAGGTGTGTTTGTATGTGTCTGTACGTCTTTTAAACATCAGTCAGCCGGCGCACTGCCTTGATCGTTTCACAGCAGCCTGCTGTGATCTTACTGCGAAGGACCAGACAGAAGCTGAGACAAGAGCAAGCGGACATGGAAGAGTGGTGAAGAGAGGGTAAAGGGGCAGCCAGACAGAAGAATCAGGAAAAAGAAGCTGGACAGAGGTGGAGTTGCAGGACAGAATTAAAATTAGAAATCATGCTTAATGTCTCCTTCCCTCAATTTATGCATGCGGGGCTTTACACAATAATGTCTTTCCAGTGGAATCTGTGTTTGTGACTCCGTGGACTCCGTGGACCGTAGACAGATAAAAGGCAGCTTCAGTCTGTGCTTTCTGCAGCTGCAGCAGATGTTGAAGACATCTCTGACTTTATAGGGAGCGGAGGCATTTCAAGCATAGATTGGACTGGAATTCCTTTAAACAAAGTCACATTTCTTTCTATTTTTTCCTTTTTGTGCCTTCAGCCGGGAAGTTTGTTTGACTGGAGGAAAAGAAGACAAGAAACACACATATTTCTTTTTGTGTGGTAATCTGTTTTTACCTGGTGGCTTTTTTTTAATCTCTGTATAAAGCCACAACTGCCCGCAGTGAGGACAAAACAAGGGAGCTTCCGCACCTTTCTCTGTCCTTTCCATCCCTCCTGCATTTGAAATGGCAAATGGCAGCAGTCTCATCATGGAACCGCAGCGTGGAGCTTTGCATTTGGACTAAAACCGTACGGCTACTATAAGAACCAGCCAGATACCGGAACGAAATAGTGGGTTCCTGGGTTCATCGTACCCTTGAAGGGCCCCTCAGACACGTATTCCTGCCCAAGATGATGAATTCCTCCCTGGATCCACTGAACCAGAGCTCTGCTGACCCATCAAACGTATCTGCTCCTTTCTGCCTGCTTGAGATAGGCTATTCCCAAATTTTCAGCACCTGTCTCCTTGAAGTCTCCGTCATACTGCTCCTCACTGTTCTCATTATTTCCGGGAACCTGGTGGTGATTTTTGTGTTTCACTGTGCCCCCTTGCTAAGCCAGCACACCACCAGTGCTTTCATCCAGACTATGGCGTACGCTGATCTTCTGGTGGGGGTCAGCTGCCTGTTCCCCTCCCTGTCCCTCCTCCACCACTTGCAGGGCCTGGACCCCAGACTAACCTGCCAGGTGTTTGGGTACATGGTGTCTGTTCTGAAGTCAGTTTCCATGGTGTCGCTAGCGTGTGTAAGTGTCGACCGCTACATCGCCATCACACGACCTCTGACCTACGCGTCCCTAGTAACGCCTTGCCGGGTGCGCTGCTGCATCGTTCTAATATGGTTGTATTCTGCTCTGGTGTTTCTCCCGTCTTTTCTCGGGTGGGGTAAACCTGGTTACCACGGGGATGTGGTGGAGTGGTGCGCAGTTCAATGGAGGACTAGTCCGGCATTCACAACCTTTATCGTTGCGCTGCTCTACGCCCCGGCTGCTCTCACCGTGTGCTTCACCTACGCCAACATCTTCAAGATCTGCCGCCAGCACACCAGGGAGATCAGTGAGCGCCACGCGCGTTACCGACCCCAACAGCCGCAGGGCCCAGGATTGACAGCGGGGTCTGGGGTCAAGGACAACAGTGCAACGGAACAGGGGCAGCTGCCCCATTTGTCCCAGCATCAGAAACCCCAACACCACCAACCACAGTATCAGCAGCCTTCATCAACATACCCGGACAAGCGATACGCTATGGTACTGTTCCGCATTACCAGTGTGTTTTACATCCTCTGGTTGCCCTACATTCTCTACTTTCTGTTGGAGAGCGCAGGGATCTACCACCACCCCGCAGCCTCGTTTCTCACCACATGGCTGGCCATCAGCAACAGCTTCTGTAACTGTCTCATCTACAGCCTCTCCAACTCTGCCTTCAGGAAGGGCCTCAAACGCCTCTGCTCCTTCTGTTTACAGCGCAGCGGCGGGGGCTTCGGGGTTAGGAACACCAAAAAGGCTTTCGTCGGCTCCGTCGAAAAGGGTTGTGCAGGGCCAGGGTATGGATATGGCCATGGTGACACAGGCATTGGCACAACATGTCATGTGTAGTGCGCACACACAGAGGAAAGTCTTTTCCCCAGAATGGCATTTGAACTTTTAAAAAAGATGCCTGATGTGATTGCTGTAAAATGTCTCCTCTGTTAAGCTGAAATGTGCTGTAAAGAGATGGAAGGAGGCGTCGAACTGCCACTGCTGTTTCTGTCGCGTTTGGAGGTTACACAGGCGTCCTCTCTGCATACGCCACAGCTGGCAAAGACAGAGGAAGGGAGTCAAGAGCAGAGTGCTGAAGAATTGAAAAGCCCAGATAGCCCACAACGCTTTTAAAAGTGGTCAAAGAAACACAGTTTTTTGTGTGTGGACATGGGTGATAGATGACAGTGTTTGGAAAGGAGGATTAAAAAGGTGTCTGCAAATCTTGGAGAAGTGAACTCTGTCGAGGGTGAATGACATTTTTATCTATTGTTTTTTTTCTTTCTTAACTTATTTTTGCCAAAAGTAGAAAACTGATCTGAAAAGCTGTTTGTGGAGTATGTGAAACAGCACAACCTTCGTTTGTTGCCATATTATCAGCACAGTATGTGTTGAATGCAAAAAAAAAAAAAAAATGCTAATGGAACAGTTAACTACCATGCTGTAGCAATGTAGCGCTGAGGTGTACTGCCAATGGCAAGATGTTTTTTATGTGCCCTTACCCTCTCATTATTTACATGCTGAAAGTGAAAAAGAAATGGAAAGAAATGAGCTCGGTCTCTAGACCTAGGTCCAATGCCATTACAGAGTTTGTTTGCATTGATCCAACTGATTATAGCTTCTCTCCTTTGAGATATCTGTCCATGGAGTATGCATTTTAGATTATTTATTGATGCTGTTAATACAAGATGAAACATTATGTCTTTAACTAACTTGTGGGTTCACACATTGAGCCCACAGTGAGGATAAGATGCTACCCAGCTTTGGTGTACGACTGTTAAACTGACAAAAATCAAATATAAATTTCAGTGAAAATTTCTTTCTGTTCTTTTTTTTTCAAAATGTTTGTCAGTTCATTGCACCTTTGTTGTTTGGATTTATCTATCTAAACCTGGAAAGCATATATTTTTACACTTATACACTGACTTTTGGTACATTTTTTGGGCTGATTTTAATTTTATAAAGATGTTTTTGCCCAAATGTTGAGTGTAGATGAATGACTCTAGAACTGTGATCCATACCCTTTGTCTTTAGATGTGGCTGAGATAAACAATCTAATGAGAAGCCGCAAAGGCGTGTTTGTGGAAATAATCACATTTACATATTCTTGCAAATACTGACCCTACCTGAGTGCATGCTGTATTGTTACTGCATCATTGTGCCTGCACTCCTGGACTGTGCACACATTTAAATGCACACATAAACACAACAGAGCAGACAAATAGCCCATTCACTCTGCCAGCAGGTTAACCTCTGTGCAACACCATGAAGAGGGACTGACCCCTCAAGAAATTGCAAATGCATATGTGCACGTGTGTGTGTGTGTGTGTGTGAGAGAGAGAGAATGTGTGTGTAATTTGTATGTGTATTCTTGCATCTATGTGCATGCATGTCTGTTTCCATCATCTTGTTCCCATCCATAGTCGTATGAGCACTTTTCACATGAAGTTAATATTTAGTACAAACTAATTAAGGCAAGTAGTAAGATGAAATGAAGCCAAGTGTACATACTGTGTCAAAAACTCAAAAGTAGTGAAAATGATCTCTATTTTGAACCATGGAAACTCATTTTACAGTTTCTTTAGGTGCAGATATTCTATCTTTATATAACTTATCTAATCTACCAAAGAAAGTCCATCAGATATTCTTGGATCATGATTTTTTTTTCTAGATCCCTTACATTTATCAAATGGGTTTTACACAAACGTTTGTGTTGCTCCATTGCACTGTGTTGGCTCAGTGATGCCTTGTGTGCATGAATACGACTGTTTCTCAGTTATATGGTGATCAATTGTTTTTGCCTTGGTAAAAAAAAAAAGAAGAATTAACTACTGGGGAAGTGTTTTCCCACAACAGCCAGGGAGGGCTCAATTTGTAGACTTGTGACACAGACTGGTTGGTATATGCATGTGCACAGATGAAAATGAGCCAGCCTCTGTCACTTTAAATCCACATTTAGAAGACAATAACCTGAACCACGTTTGCAAGTCATTTAGTCATGTGACTGTTTATTCAGCATTCTTCAAAAGTTCAGAATTTGTAATTACTGCTCCAAAACAACCAGGAGCATAGTCATGACTCAAAACTGTTATTATTATTATTTTGCGTGTGTGTGTGTGTGTGTGTATGAGTATGTGTGTTAGGATGTGACCACTGGCTGAATAGGACTGTTGAAGGTGTTCTAGCAAAAGGTGTGAACAGAGTTATCACCTTTCATTGCTTTATTAGCTGTACCTCACCTCCCTCAAGTATACTGTATTCTGTGAGTGTATGTGAGTATGATGTATAGTGGTGGTAGATAGATTCACATGTTGTCTTTTAAGTAATTTGGCTATCATCTGTGAAGCATTGCCAAATATTGTAATCTTTCCTGTTTGTACCTTATTTTGTTTAGAAATGGTGTGTACAGAAGTGGCATATTGAATGTCTAATTGTCAAACTACACAAATTTATTTTTGTAAAAATGACTTTGTTTTGTTTAGTCTCTTGTGAAGTGATACATGTTGCGGACTCTAAGTAGGTTTAGCAGCATGCTAAGTTGTGTCTTTGTGAAGATGCATTTTATTTTACTTGGGGCAGTTTCTATTGAGGTGTCTCTACTGTTGTTTGCAATTTGAGAGATTGAACACTTTGATGTTCTCCACTAAAAAGATCATCATTTCCTACAACATTTAATGGTACAATTCCACAGAAATGTGCGAGATTTAGGTCAAAGTTATCAAGCCAAAACTTGTTCGCATTAGCATTCGCATACACACACATAGACACACATTCCCCTTTTCCTGTGGGAAAACAATTGGCTCTCGTGTTCTCAAGGGAATGACGCTCTGGTCGTGGCTGTCTCGAGGTACAGAGCCATTTTGGGAAGGATTAGAGAGAAGAGGTTGTATGAGCACACTGAGTCTGTCCTAGGAAGGCATTTGCAGGTCAAAAGCAGGCTTCTGCTATGAAAGATGAATGATGCACTGATTAATACATGAATTGGTGAGAGCATACAACAAAAGGAAAGTAATCAGTAATCAGTAAAACACGTGCAGGCCCTCTGCATGCAATTAGATTGATATTTAAGTATGAATGTGTAAAAAAAAAAAATCAGTGGTTTGATGACTCCTTACATTTGAATTCATTTTAATCCTTTAAAAAATCTCCAGAAGCAGTGGGTGGCTGCTGCTTTGTCACCTTCCTCTCCTTATAAGATTCCCAATCAGCTTTATGTGCATCTCCACTCGCTGGACAAGGACTAACCAGATGTGTATGACTTGGGAACAAACAGAGAACAAGTCACATCCTGCATATCTGACTCAGGATAAACAAAAGTGTATAAATTGTTTCACCAGTATTATGTGTCTCATGTGTTTTGTATTTTTATCGAGATAAAGAACACATGAAACTGATAAGTGTAATCGGAGCCTGATTTAAAATAACAGAAGAATTTTGATCATGAACATATTGCTCTCTAACTTTAGAGAAAATGTTTTGTGATCATCAACAAAAGACTTTGACACTCTATCTCAGCACAGGTTGGCTATTGTTTTATACAACCTCACTCTAAGTGCACTTTAACACACATACACACATTCCCACACAGTGGTATTTTCTTATCTGCCTTTTAATCTATTCTATTTGATTTTCTTCTTTGTGTTTTCATAACACTCAGAATAGACCACACCAGACCCTAATAATAGCTGACTCATGACCCAGCCGTGGTGAGAAACTGTTTATTACCACATCAAGATGAGACTGACCACTGAAACAAAACCTTGGTCTGGAAACTTTCCAAAAGATCCAGGAATTGTGATTCTGCATTCACTCCTGCCCACACTGAATGCTGAAAATTGCTCACTGTTAACAATGGGGCCTTTGTAAGTTTGTGATTGAGAAAATGAAGCCATTACCATGTTAGGTAACATCATTATTTCATATGTCGAGGGTGTTGAATTTGTAATGAGGTTTTTGTAAGATGGCTGCTTTTATAGATCGAGATTGTAAATGGTCGAACGTGTTAAGTTTTGCTTTCGTTGAAAGTGAGCCTCTGTGACCAATAAGACACTTTTCATTAGATGATGCTTTGTAGGTGACAAACCTCTACATGTCCTATAAGATGTACATGTTGTGTATCTGTACCGAGCAAATAAATGTAATGTTATCTCAATGCATTCAAACCTCCTTGTGCTACAGAGTCTGAGCAGGGCTGTTTAAAATGATGTGTTCCTTTGTGTGTGTGTGTGTGTGTGTGTGTGTGTGTGTGTGTGTGTGTGTGTGTGTGTGTGTGTGTGTGTGTGTGTGTGTGTGAGAGAGAGAGAGAGAGACAGAGACAGAGAGAGAGTGAGTTATGTGAAATACATAGCAGGAAAAGGTTAAATGTCAGCAGTAAACACAGTTTAATTACATTAATACAGTGTTATTTGTGACAATTATCATAGGTCCTGTCCAAAGAGATGGTTCCTTTAGTGAGTTGGAAGGCTCCTGGCCAAAGATCAAGTGATGCAGCTGATAAGAAAAGTAATAGCTTTTTTTTTTTTACATCCTGCAACACATTCACATACAATTTTCTCTCATTTGCCAAATCGTAAATGCCTCATGTTGATCGTTACAGATAAAAATAAATTGTCGCTGTGTTAACATGCTGTAAATGGGCTGTAATACAGCAGCACCATATTTGTGCAAGCAGTCACTCTGCTGAATTTGCATCCAGGCAAAGCTGCAGTGGAAAATGTAAGTTAGACTGGATTGACGAATAAAACCATAAGAAAGTACCCGACATTGTAATTTTGGCAGTGTAGTATTTGCTAGTGTCATTATGATTTATATTGCTCATTGAACTGTCCGTCATCTCTGTTCTGATCAGATTCATATTCTGTCTCTTCTCCTTGTGCTGAAGCAGTGTACCAGTGCACAAATGGCACAGAAAGTAGGGCACGAGACAGATGATTAACATTTAATGATTGACGACTAAGGTGAAGACACAGCAGTACGAGTAGCTTGAGCACTGGTCGATTACAGAGTATTGTAAAGGAAAGACAGGAGGAGTCACCGATTTAACTAACCATTATTTGTTTTTATTAAAACCAGAATTCAAATTTCACCTGTCTACAGTTATATTAAAGGTATTCAGAAAAGAAAATAGATTTTGAGCCCACTATGGGTCTTAACATTAGTGTAATCACTCATCGATCAGATGATGTAGGCCAAACTTTGTGCAAAATTCTATTTTCGAGTAAATCCGGGGTGAAAGTGGGGTAGTGTTTTTTTCGCATTGGATAATGCAGACGCACAAATTATGCGTCACGTTGCTCACGATTCATCAGCCAGTGATATTGGATCCGTCATCCGTCAATCAAACGTCTGAGAAAAACGAGGGGTACGATGGAGGAGACTCGTCCAGCACCACCAACACAAACTCTCCTCCGTCTCTACTCCACTCTCCTCCTCCGGATCCCTGCGCTCCATCACTTAGCCTCGTTAGCTAAGTTAGGAAGCTATAACGTAGCAAGCCTACGAGCTAACCGTTAGCTAAACACACTTGCACATACACACACATACACACGTTTTCCTTACTCGGGTAACCTCGTGCGGCAACTCGTGGAAACTCGTGGAAGGAGGCGCGACAAACAGGACAAGCGGCCATTTCTGAACACCTTTAATGATGGAAGCGTCTGTCAAAGCCTTTCTAATAATTTACAAGACAAAATTTCTGTCACATCAGTGAACTAATCAGAGAGTTGCACTCAGGGTTGCTGGGGTTGAGGAACAAAGTTTGTATCAAGCCTGATAAATATCACCCCGTGTTCTCTTGGCATCTCAGCGGGGTCCTTTAGGAGCAGAGAAAGAATAACAGAATGACATGTCAGCTATTGTGTTGAGTCAGAGAAAATCAGGGACATAAACAATAGAGGGCTAGCTACTCAGCCTTCCCACGGAAGCTCTACTCTTGTACTTTATTCCTAGCTTTAGACACACACACACACACACACACACACACACACACACAGGACAAACACACACTGTAGCTATGCCATTTTTGGCTTATCCCCATGAAGTGTTTTTATTATAGGTCTGTTAGAGCAAGTTTTACCTCTTGACTTCCACTGAGTTCATAGGTGCTCTTTGATTCCCCTACAGTGCTACTCTGGCAGTTGCTTGTTACAGTTACGACAGTTAACAGTGACAACTCTTGTGGCATTAGATCAGACACTAACAACGAGCATGAGTTGCTGCTCTTTCCCTGGCTGCCATACCCACCACTTTATTTGTTGTTGATTGTAATTAGAATAAACAGGACTTTTGATAGAAGATGCAACGATAGTGTGTCACTGTTATGAAGTGATCCATGGTTGAGAAATAAAATGTCTTTCATCGTGAGACTCAGTACCTTAAAGGGGACCTATTATGCTTTTCCAGCTTTTTTGTTGGATAATGGTTCTAGAGGATGTGAAAGTGCCATATCATGAGGCTTATGCATTTGGAGGTGAGCCCTGCAAGATGTTTTGGATGGCTCTGCACGCAGTCTTTTTTTAACATTGAAGTCGCATTGATGTCAATGCGTGCCGGACCCCCCTACATGGCCATGCCGAGGTATATGCTCCAGGCCGGCCCCACCCCCTCCCCCGCTGCTCTGCTGTGGCTGTTTTCAAAACTGCAGACTACCGTACTGCCTACTTTATTTCTTGCTGTAGCACTGTTAAATCATTAAGTTTTAATATTTTTTCATGCTAGGAAGTAACTTTTTAGATCCCCAATGTGCGGTTAGTTTATCCAAACGACGGCTATTTAGAAGTTTGCTCCAACGTTTCAGAGAAGTGAAGCTCTACCTGTGGGAGCAGCGACCAGGTGGAGCAGCGGCTCATCACAGAGGCAGCAGCCCGTCTGCAGAGCAGGTCAGCCGGCCAACCTCCGTCGTCATCCCGGGGAAGAAATCGATCGCTAATAAACATACCTGCAGGTCTTTTAGAGGTTTACCGCCGGCTGGTTAAATTCTTTTTAGGAGATAAATGTTGGTCTCATGGATGAACTCTAACAATTGTGGCAGCCGCATTAGTTTGTTTGAATGAAAGGTGAAGCTTCATGTGTGTATTGAACAGAAGAGCAGCGCTGCCTCGGGGCTCTGTAGCCTACATACAGAAATCACCACATTTACATCAATAAATAAATGTTTTACAATGAACCGATCAGTCTGCATAAAATTTTATTTAATGCAGACTTGAGATGCTTGCTAGCCATCGTCATGGTAACGCAACGCTGAGGCTTTGGCTCATTTGCATTTAAAGGGACAGGCACTGAAACAGACCGTTTTGCACAGGGCTGTTTTGAGAGGATGAACAGACTGCTGTGATGTTTGATCTTTGGGGGTATTTTGACCGAAGCATCATAGACATGTCTTTAAGACTCTCAGGAACTATTTTAATTTGTAGAAAATGGGCATAATAGGTCCCCTTTAAAGCAAGTCCCATAATGGTATCATGAACATTTTTACAGTTTTCAAATTGAACCCTAAAACATATTCTATCATATGTTATATAACATTATTTTTAGAGGAATCTTTCAATAATTTGGCTTCCTTGAGGTTTTGAAGCCTTGCTGCAAGCAACAAATTGAACAAGAGCAGGAATAGTTTGACGTTTGAGAAATATGATAATTTGCTTTCCTGCTGAGAGATGGATGAGAAGATCGACACCTCAATCACATCCATGAAACATGTACAGAGCCAGAATGAATAGCCTAGCTTTACATGAAGGCTGCAAGAGGGGGGGGGGGGGACAGTGCACCTCATTTTACCTAAAATAATAATAAATAAAAAAAACCTTTACATAAACATTTCTCCTCCTCTAACACACTCCTAGCTGTACAGACATGATACTGGCATTGATCTTTGCCATGTTACTGTATGTGCGTCTTGCGTTGTCTTCTCTATTCAGTTACATAGAGATACACTGCACGTCACATTGGCTTCCTCTTCTGTCTTTTTTTGTGTTTCTCTTTTTCACTTTAATTCTCACACTTCCGTCCACGACCATGAGACACTGGGTTTGTTTTCTCTCCCCACGCACGCTATGCTCATTCCAAACCTCTCTTTAACCGAACGGACAGACAGACATAAAGGAAGCTAATTGGCCATTATGTCAGAGGTCTTTGTACATGCTCTCAGCACTTCAGATAAGTATGGCTAAGTGGTGCTTGTATAAACATGGATCCTTATCATTCACTGATAGACTGTAGCACAGTGTAATGGGCCCTTCACACTGGATGCAGTAACTCCACCCCTGTGCTCTAAAGCGCATCAATACCAATGGCTTTCACTGTGAATGAACAGATTTCTGGAGTGCCTCTGTGCACCTTTTTATTTGGCCTTGTAGCTAAAGTTCATCCTGGTTGAACTTTACTGATGCACTTCATGGTGAAGCCCTTCCATGTCTATTCAGGAAAAAATGTGGTGTAGCCACCCAGAAAGGACAGAACAATTATGCAGATGATGTTAGAAGTGAAATTACAGTGTAATTATGGAACTGTGTTAGAAAACCTCTCCCTAGACGCAAGAGGACATATTTGGTAGTTTTTGGAAAAAATAATTACCCTGACTAATCTAGGATCACCGGATGGGATAAGTTACATGTTGTATTAAAAGGTGAAATACCATGTGTATCAAAGACCAACCTTTAAAAGGCACAGGAACAAATCCTACTCTGACCAAAATCGCTCTAACAATCAACATTACTCAAACTTCCTGAAGCATCTAGTCACATTGGCTGTGCTTACAGTCACACACACACACACACACTCATAGACATGCAGTAACTATGACTTACTGGGTGTGGTGGAAGTTATGGAATGAACTGTTGTTGGTCTCTGATCCCGATTAGCTCGCTTTGTTTTAGTATTCCTTTCTTCCTGCATTTCTTCTCATACTTGCATTATTTTTGTTTCCCTCTTTTCCTCTGTGGAGGTTGGAGCAGAAACCTTGGGAAAAGGAGAGGGGAGGGCTTGATGTGTAACAGAGAGGCCGAGAAGGTATAATTAGTTACAAAGTAAATAGGAGAGATTTGAAATACACACTATGGCGTTCCAGATTGGTATCCCAAGTAGGAATTTAAACGGTAAAAGCTGTATTCCTACCAAAGTGATTTTGAGCGAAGTGCTGGATGCTTCATATTATTTGCTAATTAAACATGGATCTGCTTAAGCATCACTGTGATGCACAGCTGACTAAGGTAGTCCTCTTCACTACTACTGACCTGTCTTACTGTCCACTGATGGTGTTAGAGCACCAATCCCAACATGAGGCTCCAAGTGGTGGCACAGTGGCTTTAACTAGGCAGGTTTGAGGGTGTATACAGACCTGTGGCTCGTTTGCTTTGTTCCGATTCCGGGGCTTTAACGATACAATTGTTTCATTTTTCTTTTGGGTCGTTTGTGTTTGCACGGCCCAAAGTTTTAAACAAATGTCATGCGTGGGCCGAGTGTTCTCTCATTGGTCAGAAATCTTACCTGGAAGGAAGAGGAGGAGGTTACTCAGGAAAAACAAAAACCATGGAACATCAGCAGCGTGATTGGCTGGTTGTTGTTTTTTTGAGTCAGTTGTGTCGGCGGCTGAGTCGATTATGTTCTCACTGCAAAGGAACCGGTCCAGGGCTCGAATGGAAGTGAGCCGAGACCACACGTTCTTGGTGATCTCGGGCCGCTTGTTTTATCCCGCTATTGCTGTGTTCGCTGACTAAACGAACCGATCTTTGGGGTTAAACGTTCCCTGATTTGGAACAACTGCTCAAAACGTGCTTGGTCTGAATACACACCCTAAATCTAATCTTTAATCAGTTGGGGTGTAACTTGTACTAGGTAGGGACTACATTTTGCTTTCAAACAGCCTCAGATCTTTTTTTCGCATGGATTCCAGAAGGAAATGATTTGTGTCCATGTTAACAGGGTTGCATCACAGATTTGCCAGGTGCACATTCATCCTCCCAATTTCCCATTCTGCCGCAGTTCTACCAGATTCTAATCTAGAGACTATGTGGAGGCTGTTTGACCAATTTGAGACAACTTGTGCTTTGTGCCATGCAGCATTACCTGCTGCAAGTCCCCATTAGACAATGATCAATTATAGCCGCAAGAAGATGCACATGGTCTGCAACAATACTCAGTTAATTATTGTGGGTATTAAGGTACGCATGGTTTGAAAATGCAGTGCAGGTCGGACTCAAACTATTGATGCCAAATTGTGAACCTACTGTACAATCCGGCGCCTCAGCAGGAGTCCAGAGTCATTAGATCAGGATAAATTGTCTGCTGTTGTGGCTCAAAACGTTGGTGTTGTGTGCTGTGTATTCTGGGATGATTCTCTATTCACTAGATATAAAGAGTGGTCATCTGAGTTACCGTAGCCTTTCTACCAGCTCCAACCAGTCTGGCCATTGTCGTCTGACCTCTCTCATCCACAAGGTGTTTCCGTTTACAGATCTGCTGCTCATTGGAGTTTGTTTTTTGTTTTTTTGTTTTTTTTTCTGGGACCACTATGTTAAAAGTCAAGTGCATAAAAAAACCCCAGGAGATCAGCAGCCTCAGAAATACACAATGCCCATTCTGATGTTTGCTGTGAGCATGAAGTGAAACTCCTGACCTGACACTGCCTGATGTAATGCACTGTATTATTGGCTTATTGGATAACTGCATCAGGTGTTCTTAATAAAGTGCTCAGTAAGTATGAAAGACATCTTCAAATCTGTATTTGATTTGTCATGTAATGGCTACGGTGTCTTAGAGTAACATTACTTATTCAGAGGCTGTTTGTTCCAAATACACTGATCATCAATAATGAAATGACGTGTGATTAATCTTTGAAAAGCAAGGCTGGTTTGGAGTATTTACTGATCTGTGTGTGTGTGTGTGTGTTTCCACTATGTGCTGCTCTGTCATGGCAGTGGAGGGATATCCCAGAGAAGTATTTTGCCACAGGCTTGTGTATATACTGTGTGTAGTCAGGGTGCGAGTCATGCCTCTTTACTATCAGTTTATCCCAAACATGAAGAATCTCATCTGACCTTGTGTCCTCATTATAGTCTCTTTTTTTAGCTCTTTGGATGACTGTCTATTTGAGTCAGTTGACTGGTTGATTTCTTTTGCCCACACTGAAATACCTCAATAACATCTGAACAGAATGGACCTATAAGGAATTTCCTGAATTCTCCTCTAGTGCCACCGTGAGGTTGGTATTTTAGTTCTTGATTGAAAGTCGTAACATCAACAAGCTAACTGAAGTCAGATGGCAAGAGTGTAAAGATTAAACCTGCCAAGCATCCTCATGTTAGCATGCTGAGGTTAGCGTTTAGCTCGGAGCATTGCTGTGTCTACTTGCAGGCTCACAAAACCACTAGCCAGGCTATAGACTTCGTTCCCCATTAGTTGCTCCATTTAGCCCAAATGAGAGCACATCAGTTTTTTTTATGAAAAAGTAGGGCAAGGCTGGAAAATATTTATTTAGAATTTACTCTTTTGTTCATACACTTTTATTTACACCTTCACATATCTCCTGCTCCTCTGTCCTGGTTGTACATCCAATACACCCCACAGACAAAAAAGACTTATAGTTGATTCACTCTATTATACCTCACTGAAAGCCAAAATGCCTTTTATCAGCTTGGTGTTATGCAGTCGGTTTATTTTTCTCTCAAGTGACCTCCTTGTTGATATCATTCTGAAGTAGGTTAATGTATCAGATATTTTCTCAGTACCCAGTGTGAAGAGTGATGTGCAATATATCACAACTAAATTGCATAAATGTTAACTCCTACTGCTCAAAATAGCTATTTGTGTTGTGAAAAAAAAGAAGAAAAAAAAAGAACTCTTATTTGCTCTATACATACAACAATTTTACATTAATGAAGATGATACATATGTGTGCTCTGTGTTACGTGATCTGTTTTTCTTTGCTCTTCATTCTTAATCATGTGTTAGAGTTGCATTATTGTTACCATCGGTTGTTACAGTACTGTATCTAAGGTATGGCAACAAAATACAACTTAAATACAAAAAAGAGAGACGAGGAGATGTGCACAGTCTGTGCTGTGGAAGAGAACACTCTGTGCCATCAAGAATCCATCCCACCCCAAACTGTAAATCCCAACAGTGTGTGGGGGCGCTACATACTGAAGAACACTGACCACTGCTGGATCTCAAAGGAATTTTTTTTCTCTCCCAGTACTTGTCTAATGAAAACATCTTGTGGATTCCTACGTGATTTGATCTTCCTGTTTGTGTCACACTCTATTCCTTTTTTTCCCCCCCACTCACCTCAATGTTTTTCTGTTTCCCCTCCCTTTTGTCTCACTGCTAGGAGTCCCCTCAGGACAGTGCCATCACCAGAGACATTAACAGGACATTCCCAGCCCATGACTACTTCAAAGACACTGGAGGAGATGGACAAGACTCACTCTACAAGATCTGCAAGGTGGGATACACATGCACAAGGTTGTTTAAGTATAACACAAAATGCAGATGTTTATGTCATTCTACAATTAACCGTGACATAGTGTATAGAGAAGTGCACAATGAACACAAAATATACCTGGAAAGAAAGGAAAATATGACAGTAAACAATAGAAAAAGGTTTTTGATGGAGTTTTTGCAACTCTTCTGTCGCTTCATGGAAATGGCTGTGAATAATTTATTACAGATGATGTAGGTGGTGTTTATAAACACACACAGTTTGAAATGAAATCCTCCTTTAATTACACAGGTGGGATATGCACAGTTGGTAGCAGTGGGGTTCATTGCTACAGCCTATGGCAATTATAGCAATCTGCATGTGCAATTGAATCACGTGCAATTGAATTCAACTGTAATTACTATGTAAGTGATTTGCTTTACATTAGGTCTGAAATTAAAGTTTGTAGAGCAGTAGAGAAAGTCGGTAAGACTAAAACAAGCCGTTCATTAATTACAACTGAACAGCCACTCTGTTTCTGTGTGGTTCAGCGGGTTCATAACTGTCAGCGCCTGTCTAGAAAAGCAAAACAAGTTCCTAATCGAACAAACACACACACTCTCAGTCTACTGTAATCAGTCCTGCTGAATAACTGATGCTCTCACACCAGTGCGCACACACACACACATATACAGCGTACAGCAAACACTGTATGAAATGCCTATTGATCGTGAAATACATGCGATCGCTTTCTCATGAAAATGAACACGTGCAAATACAGCTGAGGCACGACACACGTTTTATCCTATAGTTCCATAATCCCACATGATTAGCCTGGCCACACACGGCTTTTTCTTTTCATTTTCATGTCATTCATTATGTATAACTCAGGTGAGAACATCCATCTCTTCCTAGACAAGCACCTCCTCAGGTGTGTTTGAATAATTCAGTGGACCCTCCCTTACCTCAGTGTGTGGATTGATCCACACTTTGTCTGTTTGACTTGTATTCATTATTTGTGTTTGTAGCTCAGTAGGCCACTACAGCCCATTTCCAAATTCTCTCACTTCACATAATACTCAATTAACTTTATTATATACCAACATCTCTCTCCAACCCTTTCCTTCCCCTCTTTTTGTCCTTTTCTTTTCTTTTCTTTTCTTTTCTTTTCTTTTCTTTTCTTTTCTTTTCTTTTCTTTTCTTTTCTTTTCTTTTCTTTTCTTCTGATCAGTCTCTACTCACTATCACATTTATTTTTTCCCACCTCTCACGCCAGTTCATCCTTATCTTCCCATACCAGTAACTAGGCCTTTCACAATGAAAGCATGTGATCAAAGACATCAATCTAAGGTTTTTTTTCTTAATCGAAAAAAAGCATTTACACAAATGTAATTTGACTGATATGATGGTGATTAGAGTGAGTAACTGTGTCACATATGCAGTGGAGCTTGAGCAGTAAGGACACATCTTTCTATCTCTCACATCCAAATCAAGTATTTACTGCTGTGTTAGCCCTAAGACGATGTGCCAACTGTCTCTCTTTTCTTTTCTTTTCATTATATTGCATAATTTGACTCTGATGTCAGAAACACTGCGTAAAGTATCTCTGTAATTCTTGGCTTATGTCATACTAATTACAAGTTTCCAAGGAGACAGAAACATTTGGCCTTCCTATTAAATTATGTTATTGTGATTTAATTTCCCTCATCAGTTTTTGAATTGACTGTAAAACTTATTTACCGACTGTGTCCGTTTGCCCTTGTCTTCTCCTTCAGGCTTACTCTGTTTACGACGAGGAGATTGGCTACTGCCAGGGACAATCCTTCTTGGCTGCTGTGCTGCTGCTGCACGTGAGTTCACATATCAGCAGGGTCCAGCAAAAAATCCGAGCTTTTCAAACAATTTCAAGAGCAGGGGGGAGCTGTTTTGTTTTCATTTGACATCTGAGTATTTTTGACATGCTGCAAGGCTGAAAAAAAAAATCCCTGGCTTATTTTGAAGGTCTTATACAGCTTTTCCTTGTAGTTTAAGATACAAAAGGTACGATGCACTCTTACTGCACAAAAGCAGGACGATTTGAGATGAAATATTGTATCTGCAGGACACTGACATTTTTTTAAATCTATAAATAATGTAAGATTAGTTTGTGTTCATCTTGCTTTTAAGCACATCCGCAGTCCAAGGACATGTTAACACTGCCACCTAGTGGAGAAATCATGTCCATGTCCTCATAAAGCCTTATACTGTACACAACTGCAGACATGTGCATAGGAATCTTATTGCACTATTTACAGTAACAGCTTAACTCAGTTTATAATTTATGCAGAAAAGCTTGAAGTTCGTTCTGTTTCCCTTTGTTTGTGTTAAAAGTGGTATCATTGGAATATGAACTGACATGAGATACTAATGACTAAATGTCTGGGTCTCCTTCAGATGCCAGAGGAGCAAGCTTTCAGTGTGCTGGTCAAGATCATGTTTGATTATGGGCTCAGGGACCTTTTCAAGCAGAACTTTGAAGATCTCCATTGCAAATTCTTCCAACTTGAGAGACTCATGCAGGTGTGTGTTTTGCATTTGTAGATCTAAAGTGCTTTCTCTGATTTACTACAGGAGTTGTTTCCTTTGCCCCTCTCCTCCCTTTCCCTAGATACGTTCCTTCTTTCTTTCTGTGTTCATTTTTCCCCCTAAATTATTAAACTACCTCTCTCTACCCCTCTTCTGTCCTCATTATCCCTTTTCTTTGCCCCTGTCTCTTTATGTCTTCCTCTCATCTTCACGTGTCACCATTTTCCTCTCTGTCTTTTACAGGAATACATACCAGACCTTTACAACCATTTCCTGAATGTGGGGCTGGAGGCTCATATGTACGCCTCTCAGTGGTTCCTCACCCTCTTCACAGCCAAGTTCCCTCTTTACATGGTCTTCCATATCATTGACCTGCTACTGTGTGAGGTTGGTAATAAAGGACAACACAACTTTAGTTTTGTTGTGTACAGATTTTTAACCTGTTCCCTTTTATTTTTTATATCTATTTTATCTATCTATTGACTAAAAGAAACCCATTTTTAGATGTAAGAAAATGACACAAAACAAATAAAACTGAAATACAAAGGTATATTATCCCGTTCCTTTAGATAGTCTGTGATGGCTCTTTAGAAGTTGAGTGAGTGATTTGTTCGCTTTGGAAAAATCAAGCACTAAAAGGCCCCAGGAGATGAAATAACATAGCCTGAAGTGAGGGAAATATGACATAAGACAAGTTTGGAACAATGGGGACTTTTCCAAGAGCTGCCTGACAGACCAAACTCTGGGAAAAGTTGATCCACTTGAAGTAGTTGGGGAAAATAATTTCTTTTCTGATGGGAGTGAAGTAGCATCTTGGCCTGAATGTCAAACTCTACATTGAGTGCAAACCATGTCCCATAAATCACCTTAATAAAGCCATTGCTAACTGTGGTGATGCATGATGCATTAATGATTCACAGCAGCTAGAACTGGGATACTGTTCAAGCTTTAGGAAGTGAGTGACAGTCTCATATACAGAGAGGAAAAAAGCTGCTGCAAATCACAGAGTGTCCAACTGTGGTGAAAGCTTGATGGTCCAAGCCAAGACAACTGGAGTGTCTCTGGAGAGATCTAAAGTCCCTCCCCTCATAAAATCTGACGGCACTAACAGATAATCTGCAAGGAGGAATACAGCAAAATAACAAAATATGCAAAGCTTGTACAGGCTTAGCATTATCAACCACCATAGCAGTAAAATAATTGGTCTGATTATGTAAACACATTAGATATTTCTCCTTTTATTTTTTAATGAATTTACAAAAGAATCTTTGTCATTAGAGGGGATTTTGTGTCTGTTGCTGCCCAAAAATATTCAAGTAAATCAGTTACACTGCAAACTTTAAGTTAATCTCTTTTAATCTACACTAACTCCATTTTTAATACACCTTGGATGAAAAAGCTTTTCTTTATTTTTAGGGCATCAGCGTGATCTTCAATGTAGCCTTGGCACTTTTAAAGGTAAGCTGGTCTGCACCAAAATGAACACACACACACACATACACGCACACAGGCACACACACAGTATGTGACAACCAGAGCTCTGAGCAGAAACAGAGTCTCATGACTTGTGCCAGGAGAAAGTTGATCTTTGGAAAGATTTTACATGTCAGCACATGTGAGCAGATGCAGATACGGGCAGAGTGTCACCACTGTTATGTGCTGAGAGCAGGGCACATGTTTTCATTGAAGAAGTACGTGTCCTCACAGCCAGAGTTCAGTCAAAGAAAAACGTCTTTGTAACGATTATAATTTTAAGACTTGACTTCTCACAAACCTGCTTTTTATCATATGCAGTGTCAAATTAGAATAAAGAAATTTGTTATCTACTCTCCAGACTAGTCTGGCTTTGATGAATCTATGCTCTATTTATTTTTGTGTTCTTTTTTCCTCAGACATCAAAAGACGACCTGATCCAAACAGACTTCGAGGGTGCACTCAAATTCTTTCGTGTCCCGGTTCCAAAGAGGTACCGCTCTGAGGAAAATGCAAAGAAACTGATGGAACTGGCCTGTAGCATGAAGGTGAGTGCAGAGGAGAGGAGAGTAATGTCTCAATGCACTATGACCATGTAGTATCTGCAGCTTGTCACAGTGACGTGCATCATACAAACACACTTAAGATTTAAAGTCTTTTACTAACCCTGAGTCCACAGTTAATGGTCTTCAAAATATTCAGAAACTTCAAATAGTAATAGATCTGGATTACTGCAAAGTTAAACCTTTCATATCAAATCACCAAAGCTTGATTAATCATTATAGTACCATGAGAGATTATATATTTTTTACGGTCAGAAGCCTTTATTTTACTTCAGCAGTGCTACTGAAATACCAGTAGGGGTCACTGTTGAACTTAAGACAAGCTTAATAGATGCTGTGCACACACACGAACCCCAAGCACTCACACTTGCTTCTCTCTTTCTGTCTGTATGTCTCTTAAACACACACACACACACACACCTGTGTCCTGACCTGTTTTAAACAGTCTGTCCTAGTTTAGAGGGCCTGACTTCTTTGAAGGTAACTTTGGGCAGAGATATTTATTAGCACAAACT
The DNA here is from genome assembly GCF_045865225.1 of Trachurus japonicus. NCBI lineage: Eukaryota > Metazoa > Chordata > Actinopteri > Carangiformes > Carangidae > Trachurus > Trachurus japonicus. The sequence continues at coordinate 18,829,519 of NC_140918.1, forward strand.
CTGTAAAGGAGCACACAGAGAGAGAGATGTGAACTCTTTGGTTTGCTGTTGCAGAGGCGGGCATCAAGGAGAGGCACACAGTGAGCAGAGAAAAATCCACTGGCCTAGCTGCGTGGTCCCACGGGTGTTTGAGCACTCATTTCAACTGTATCAGTTCTCAATATATATGATACTTTTAAACTGATCAGCCTGTCAGACGAGAGGCAAACATACTGTTGAAGCATAATCTAATACTTTGTGCTAGTTTGAGATCATTATGTAATCACCTACTAAAGTAATAATGTAATAATAATTTATTAAATTATTACGTTTTGCAGTGGTTGTGTTTTAAAGGGGTTTTCTTGCAACCATTTGAATAAAATACTACCATGTAGTTACATAAAAGCTGCATGAACCTTTTACTTCATACAGCTTTAAGAAGCTATTTGCAGCACATTATTTGGCAAGAGAAAGTAATTCCAAGAAGTCATCTGACAAATTGACCTCAGTGAGCACTGTAATGTTGGAGCTGAGTCGAGGTAGGCTAATCTGAATCTAAAGCTTGGATGTCACTATAGCAGGATTTACTGACCAGATTACTGGCAACCTCATTGACTGACGACAAATCTTTCTGGTTTGCCCAGTGCTCTAAGTTTACTTGTAGTTTTAGCTCTGATTTTCCAGGTACATATAGTCAGTGCCCAATATATCTCATAGTACTGCTTAAAATACATTTTAAAGTTTGGATTATTGCATTTAAAGCAGAAGTAAGTGGAATGTTTGTGTTAATATAAGTCTTAAATAGTTATATCTTCCGACAGCAATCACTTACATAGAGTGTTTGGTCCGAAACACGGGTCTGTCAGTCACTCTGCTCTGCTGTAAGCCGAGGAGAAAACTTCTTGTATACTTCCTTGTATCCTACAACCTTTATCCAATGAGGAGAGAGAACAGCATGAAGGGCTGTGTGTGCAGCCAAGGGATGCGCGTGAATGTGGTGATGTAGGGACGAGGGTGGGGGCTGCTAACTCCATTGGCTGACAAGAAGTTAGCCAAAATGACCGGATCGCTTACTTCTGCTTTAAATGACCGACCTGAGAATGAACACGTATATATCTTTATGAGCAAAAAAAATAAGTTTAAGGGGTGCTGTATTAGTTACATTGATATTTTTTAAAAGATGGTATTTATATACCAAAGATTAAGGTCAAACATCCTGGTGTGTGATCCCTGGAGTTTTCACTTCTTCCTCCCCTGCTTCATCACCATCAAAGCAAAATCTTGATCATAGCGATCCTGTCTCAGGTAGAGAAAAAAGAGGTGGGAGGGAGGTTAAGGTATCACCAAGATGGTGTATCTATTTCTAAACTATAGCGCAGTGATGATGGTAGTTGGTTGTCTGTGAGTCTTAGATGTTATTAGGAAAGAGACTATTTACTTCATAATTGTGGTCAAAGGTAATTAAAATTTCAATCGTTTTTTTCTGAGTGTGAGGCAAAATACATCCATAAACGACAGTCGGGTCAAAGAATTAATGCAGGAGACAATCAGGGGGTCAAACCAGGGTTATTTGTGTTGTTCCGGTGTGTAGTTGTTACACCTACTTTGTCCACTTATCTGCCAACCTCTTGACTTGCTAAGCTGATATATGCAAATTGTTCAGGGAATTAAAATGGAAATCATGAACGCCTGCAGTTCTTTTTTTTTTCTTTGCTTGTCAACAATTTTGTTTACCTTTGTGTTTTCATTTCTGTGTCCATAAGCCTCACAGTGCTTGACTTTCTACCTAGCACACATGGACATGTATGCATAGGTGTGTTTGGTGAACGCTCAGGCTCACTAAACTTCAGAGCGGCAGCAGTGAAGCGAGGGTTGTACTACAGTAGATTTTTGTTTCAGACCAGAAGAGGATGATCAGCAACTCACCTGAGAGAGCAGGTGGTTTTACAATAAGCCTCTTCTAGTTCCAAGTGTACAGGAAACTATAGTGACGTCTCTTGTAAATTTATAATTGATCCAAACAAGCCTCGTAAGATGAGAGATATGTTACATCTATAAATTATGGCTGTACTTGACAGAGGTGGATGCTTGGTTCCTAATTGCTTTTCTAAGTAGTTACTCCTGGAGACCCAGCTGTCTGTCAGTGCTGCGAGGAAGAGAGGATGAAAAAAGAATGAGAAAGGAGATGGATAAGTCCTGCCCTTAGTCACCTCCTGTACTTTTTCCTGTTCCTTTTTTTTGTCTTCATTTACAGAGCCAGAACGTGTGACTGTGCTCACACTAAGACACACATACACACGCAGTAGGACAACATGTGGGCCATGCTGCCCCAGTTCTGCCTGCATCATTAAGTGATGAGAGCTGGGAACATTTGGATCATCTGATATCCTGTAGTTTAACACTAAACCTGAGATTGTGGCATACACATGCAGGCAACCAGGCGTACATGCAGCAGCAACAGCGCTTTGATGTCGCAGCTGCTACTAGATGCATTAAAATCCACAAAACGACAAACATGTCTTAGTTTGTGGACATTGGTGGTTTTTTCTCTTTGCTGAACATAGTTTTCATTGTATGGTAGCTGTCTTTTAAAAAGGCCAATGTAGTGCATGCAGCGGTGGGTAGTGAAAGGTCCGTTGATGAGACTGCCTAAAAGCAGTGTGTGTGTGTGTGTGTGTGTGCAACTGCAGCTGTAGGGATGAATGTGACTGTGGGTGTGTGTTTGGGGTTTTAAATGGGACACTGTTTGCTGTTTTGGGCGATCTGAGGTGTACCACTGAACCTGAACTCTCCGTGCTGAATGTTCATTGGGTCAACAACAAGATGGTGAAAGTGTGAGCTACTGAAAATTCACTACACCTACCTACCAAAACCGCAAAATGACACAAAAAGAATTGTTTGTAAGTGATCATACAATGTAATCTGACGTTAGACACTACAATGGCCCCTCGATTGGAGGCTCAAAATGTTATGTAGAAGCTACATCTAGGACTTTCCTGGACAGTCTCTATAAAACTATAAGGTGACAATAGGCTTTGGATTGCCTACACTTTAAACAGCGATCTCTCAGTGTACCAGCTTGCCAGACAGAAATAAACAGCCGTAAATTGTGCAGTAATCGCTGCATATGTTCCATTACATCTTATTCAAATTGCTGGGCAGGAGTAAAGAACAGCACAGTCCAACAAGGATTATAAATCTTGTGGTTTTGTTTACAAATGATTGTAAAGACCTCCCTCTGGCAGCCGCCTTTAAGTGAAGGAGCCAGAGACCACTGGGCTAGTTTTTTTTATTGCCATTCTTCACCATGTGTGTATTTGTGGTTGTTCTTAATACAGCGTTTCTCCCCCTCCTGCTGTCCAACAGATCAGCCAGAAGAAGCTGAAGAAGTTTGAGAAGGAGTACCACACCATCAGAGAGCAGCAAGAGCAGCAGGAGGCCCCCATCGAGAGATACGAGGTAGAGACGGGCGTGAATTCAATGACTCCTTCACAAAATAAATGAACATAAATTAGATATGGTGACATGATCTCACTATCAGAATAAAAAAACCCTAATGTGCGTGTTCTGGCAAATGCAGAAAACTTTTTTATCTGTGTTCTTAACACATTATTTTTAAAGAGTTGCACCAATTATGTCAGCAGCACAGCAAGATGAAAGAGAGAGGGAGGCGAGCACTATTTATTATTTCCTACTATTGAATCCAAAGTGTAACATTTGATCTCACAGCTCTGCAACTCATAAATATAGATAATGCGTTGCGTTGCTATTACAAAGTACTGTTGTAATCTAAATGAGGATGTATTTCAGTGTTAAATTTGCCTCTGCCAATACTTTTGTTTTGTTTTTTTTGTTTTTTTTATTCAAAGTTGCTGTATGTAAAACTGTCAAAACAAGCGCCATATTCACAGTATATCAATTTTATTTACGATAGACCTTGACAGTCCTTGTTCCAGAAAGACAAAGTACCAGGCAGTGAAAAAGCCATTAATTGTACATGGCCATATGTCATCTCAAGGGTAACAGGCTGGTTGTATACAGAACAAGATCATCAGTTACACTGACTTGAGTTCCTCTGAGTTTGCTCTTAAAATGGTCCCAGCAAGCAAACATCAAACATCAGTTTTTTTGTATGTATGTGTTTTATATACTCCAGCCATTAAATCATGGTATAATTGGTTTAATCAGCCTTTTGATCCTCATGTGAAGATGCACATGTATGTAGATCATTCAGCATGAAGAAACTCACTTGAATGTTTCATATATACTGCACAATATTATACTCATTATTGCAGAGTCATAGGCTCAACACTGTAGATAAGCAGGAAGATTTGCTCTGAAATGAAAAACGTGTGAATAATGGAGGAAGAAACATGTAGAAAAATGTTGCCCTGGTGTTTAATAGTGTTTAGAGGAAGGAACAGCTCCAGAGTTCATAATATCTAGACTTCTTCCTCTTTACTCTTCTGCTGGGAAAATGTTCTGTACACAAGTGTCAGTTTTTTTTTTTTTTACACACAACTGCCTGTCGCTGTTAATTATGTACAACCAGGTTATGCTTAGTTAAACATTACAGACGACCCACTGTGCAATTACGCTCTCACCTGATCACAGTTAACTTTTGCACTTGCACAATCTCATTCTGTAATGTTGTTGCCTTGCTTTAGACACCTCAGAGCCAGGAAGAGATGCTTACACATTCATTTGCAACTCTTCATGATTAACTCCTTCTTCCCTGCCCGCCTCTCTCTTCACTGTCCTTCCTCTTTCGTGCCCTTTCACTTCTCTCCGTTCATATGCTCTTCTGGTTTGCTATCCCATTGTCTTGATCTGCTTCACTGTGTTGATTTTAAACAATCTGTCTTTCCTTCCTTTTCTTCTGACCTCCCTCTCCTCCTCCTTCCATCTTTCCCTCCTTGTATCCAGCGGGAAAACCGTCGTCTGCAGGAGGCTAACATGCGTCTGGAGCAGGAGAACGACGACCTGGCACATGAGTTAGTCAGCAGCAAGATAGCTCTCCGCAAAGACCTGGACAACGTAAGCCAAAGAGAGATAATACTTTTGTGCAAGTTTTGTGAGCGAGAATGTTTAACACATTTGACTCGTCACTGTTCTGAGGAGACGGTTCATGTGGCAACTTATTTTGCAAGAACTGAAACAGTGAAATTGTGTGTTTGTGCAATAGAAACACATACTGTATGTATATGTGGCAAACACTTTATTTTGACTGAGCCTTAATTTACACAAGGGCTTAGTGATATACAAAAACAGGGAATTCCTTTGTCAGATATTGCGATGACTCATGATTTCAGTGAGATAGAGATTTTTGGATTTTATTCGCACTGCAAAAAATCCAAAAGTGATGATGATGTGATTTTTTGCTGAAGCCCGTACCAAACAAACATGTTCCCTTACGCTAGCAAAATATGGTATGTAGGCCAGGACATCTCTGTAGCAGCACAATAGTGGTATGTTGTGACATATTTTAGTGTTATCACAACATTGCAGCTCCTGCGATTAGGATATTACATTTGGCCATATTGTGATTTCAATAATATTTTGATAAAAATTTTCAGGTCAAATTTACACTGTGTCAAAATGGTATTAGTGAATGTGTGTGTGTGTGTTTGTACGGTAAGGGAGAGAACATAGTGTCCGTTTGTGTGTGTCGTAGTTTGACTTTCTTCAAAGAAAAAAAATGTGTTAGAGAGAAAAGTAAGAGGAAAGTAGGACAAGTCTAACTTTCACTGACCTTGAACATTGAGTTATTTTGTCTGTGTGTGTGTTTGTGTTGATGCGTTTCAGGCAGAGGAAAAGGCAGATGCCCTGAATAAAGAGTTGCTGCTGACCAAACAGAAACTAGTGGACTCTGAGGACGAGAAGAGGCGACTGGAGGAGGAGTCTGCTCAGGTTAGACCCTAAATCTCCACTTGCTGAGGAAAACCTCTTCCCAAACCCAGCTGATGTTTAAAATATGGGTTTTATTTTAAACTTCAGGTTAGGGTTACAGATAGTAGGAAAGTGTCAGGAGGACTATTGAAAAACACATTCCCAGGTGTCTCTTTCTGTGAGATGGAAGTGTCTATCTCATGGAACCGACAGATAGAGTCACTGTCTGCAGGTTTTCATTCAAACCAGACACAGCAACACCTGATTTTACTGGTAAGATGTCTTTCTCTGGATTGTTATTCAGCGTGTTCACCTGCTGTTTTAGTTTGGTGGGAATAAAAACATGCAGACTCATGGTAAGTGCTTTGTTGTCTGTTGATCGATTATACTGTTCTTTTAAAACAAGGCTGCAGTGTATATTTTCTAAGGTAGCGGTGCTGATGCTCATGCTGAGACTAGAGCCACAGTCAAACAGAAGTCAGAAATGATATCTGTAAAGACCAAACCTTAACAAAAACAGCCATGATGTGAATCTGATTTTAGTCCTGTCAGACCTTCAGCAGTAAGATTCAATTCATCTATTCGCCCCTGTATTTGTGTGTCTCTATGTGTCTATTTGCCAGTTGCATATTCTCTCTGTTTGCCTCTCTAAATACTATCTCTTTAAACTCGGCCAAGCTACTTTTACTCTGTCTGTATAGTGAAGAATCTAATTTAATCCATTTCCCTATTTTGATGTGGATAAATTGGTTCCTGCTTCCTTTATTATTATGTTGTTTCTATAAGACACATACGCTCCCCAGTAAAGCCTTCAAAGTCAGAGTGTGTCATGCCGTCTTACATGTTGATTTCCTTGAGTTCAGTGAAGAAAGCCCTCGGAGGCAGAGGACAAACCTGCTGCCCTCTGTTCCCATGTGTGTTCAGTGCTGTCCTCCAAACGCCTCCTGTCGTCTTCCGTGTGTCGGGAGCTGTCAGTGATGTATGTGCTCGCATGGAGGTTGTGTGGAGGGCGTGACTTTGCCCCGAGCGTCACATCTGCCAATACCTTCCTCTGTCTTCTTTACATTTCATGGCAGTCACACGGTCTCTGGGGCTTCGGATTCAGCTCATGTCCTTGGTCTCTGCCCTGCAACATCCTAACTCTATCTTTGCATCCACAGCTGAAGGAGATGTGCAGACGAGAGCTTGATAAATCGGAATCAGAGATTAAGAAGAACGGCTCCATTATTGGAGAATATAAGCAGGTATGTCTTGTGTGTCTGAAACCTTTAGATACACTTAAATGTAAAAGTTTCCTTCCACTTTGCTTATACACACACATATACGTATATAGGCTTTGCATTTCATAACACACAGTACTCTTTCCTTGCAAGTATATTTCAGAGAAGTGAAACTGTGGTGGACCCACCCAGTTTTTTTGACGTGTGATGTTTCACTTCAGATCCAACATCATAACTCCTTTTACAATCTGCATAACCTCCGCCCATCTCACCAGCCCCAGCCATGATGAAAAGGAACATTATGAAATTAATCTAAAATCTGCCTGAATGAATAGGAAGACAAGAATAAATATAACAGTAATATTATACCTAATACATTATAAACCTGGGGCCGTATTCACAAAGAATCTTAAGGTTAAAAGTAGCTCCTAAGGGCCGAATTTAGGAGCAACTCCTAAAAAAAGTGGGCGTGTCAGTCTTAAATTTAGGACTCCTAGTTTTTTAAAATAAGAGTAATTCACAAAGTATTTTATGCCTAAAAGTAGCTCCTAAGTCTGGGAGAGCTTAAAAGTCCTCGTGAGGACTCCTAACTCAGTAAGACCTATTCACAAAGAATCTGAAATGGCTGCAGCCAGGCAAATGTATGGAGGACTGCGAATTGCTGCAGAGGGGGAAGCTGGAGCACCTGCCCCTTTGCTCGTTGATGCCCAAAGTGCCTTTTTGTCGGTGTTTATTTTTTATTTTTTTGTCATCTACAACATTTTCGCTATAAAACGGGAGGAGTGACGGTGACGAACTGTCCAATATAGGCGTCACAACGGTCGGACCGAGGTAACTGCGACTGCTGCGATGCAGTCGTGCTGATGTGAGCCAAAAATATTTTTAAAAGGTTGGTGGGTGCGCTAAACACATGTTAGTAGTAATAGCTCACGTGATAAGGCTGCTCCCCCAATAAACTAAACTTATTGTCAGTGTGGGTTCAAATCCTGCTATAGGCCACAAATGTGGGTAATGCATTTTCTTTTCTCATCATTATTATGATCACCATATAATATTAGGGCTGTCAACGAATGTGAAAATTAATATTAAAATGTGGGAAGAAAAAAAACAGCGGCTGCTTTGCGAGTGGACGCACTGACCCTCATAGAGTTGCATTTGCACAGCGTCACACTGCAGAAAGTGAGACGCGACAAAAACTGTAGCAGAAAGATGCAGATGGCAGAGAGAAAGTCAGAAAGTTCAGAGCCCAACTCGGCAGCAGAGACAGTGGTTTGGACTCGAAGCTGTCTGAAAAGCCCCGTCGGACCTGACGGCAAAAAAAAAAAAAAAAAAAGTGTAGCGGAGCGGCTGCGAGGAGGAGGAGGAGGAGGAGGGAGGGGGGCGCCGCCGGCACTCAACAACCAATCACCGTGTTGAGCGCCTCGAATTCGTGCACGAGAATTGACGTAATCCATAGCAACGGGGCGTCACCAGGGGCGTCACTCTTAGTTTGCTCTTAGTGATTTATCCTTAGTAAGAGTAGGTCTCAGCTGCTTTGTGAATAGCTTTTAAGAAAAAACTCCTACGTAAAAACTTTTAGTGCGAGTTAGGAGCACTGCTAGCGGTAAGATAAAAGGCTTTGTGAATACGGCCCCTGGACTGTAGAACTGTCTAAAGATTTTCACTTCAAACTATATGCAGAGCATTTTCCGAAGCTAAAACAGATGAAATACAATAAGCCAGGCCAGGAATAATGGAACTTAAAGATAATAAATAAAATCTTAAAATTGATTCTAGATCCTACTAGCAGCCAGTTTAAACAAATAGAAGTACTGTAGGTGCAGATTGGTTCCTAGTTCTGTGCAGCTGTGCTGCTGTTTTCCAGTAACAAGAAGTTAACTAGACACAAATGATTTAAAGACTCTTTGAATTTATTATAATCTGTGGCACAGAATGAATTTTATGAGGATCCTTAAAATCTAAAGTAGATGAACAGAAAGCTGCTCATTGATCTGGAAGAAGCACTGAACAGAGGAGCTTCGCTAATTAATGATGGAAGTGCACACAAAACAGAGTAAAACTGCACAAGTAGTTTAGCAATTACTGGTCAAATATGAATGTGCAGTAATCCTGCGGGTTCATCTTTGAGTGTGGCCAGATTTATGTAAAGAGGTAGTAGATACAGTGACCAACTTGATATTTAACAAGACTGCAGAAACACACACACATATTAAATATTATGGGAGCCTAAAGGGTCAAACGGTATGTTTGAATTCCTCCGTTGTCTCGTGATATCAAGATAATTTTCCTCCATCTTCCCGTGATAACGAAATAATTTTCCTCCATTTTCTCGAGATAATGAGATAATTTTCCTCAGTTTTCCAGCGATAACGAGATAATTAATTGGAGAGATAATGAATGAAACGTGATAGGCCTGAGATTTCCATCACATGTGACATGTCATGCTGACTGACGTCTCCTTGAACACCATTGTACTGTAGGTAACGTTAAGCCTAGTTCTCTCACTAGCGAGCCATCAAGTGAGCTGGCAAACAGCTGTTGTAACATTAATTCATTCCTTGCACAATTTTTTGGTCGAAGCCACTTTGTTTTTATTGAATGTGTATTGAGCGTCTTGGTCTGATCCTTTCATATTTTTGCAAGGCCAAACAGTCATTACTAATAAGATACAGCACCAACCTCGCAATGACTGGTTTGGTTTATTTTATGTAGCATTACTTTTTTGTCTGTTTTGGTGAGATTTATGTGGCTCATCCTGAAGTCTGGATTTTTGAGGACTGAGCCATGCGATCCTCTCCTCGACATCTCTTTCCCTATTTGGCTTCTCTTTTCATATCGGAAGCTCTGATCAAACCATTACTGTGGCAAGACTAGATATAAATATTTAAGGCTGGTATAAGAGCGATCTGTTTTCACTCATTCATCTAGTTTGTGAAGCAGAAATATCTAATTTTACAAACCGTCCCTGAGCTGAACCCAGAGCCTTTGATGCCTGAGTTTGTGAGCATATTTTGAGGTCCTGTGTCTGAATTCCTCTTACGGTGATTTTCGTCCTTTCAGATCTCATCCTGTCACTTAATGCTTAAATATAAACCCCTCCAGATCAAGTACTATTACCATCAGCACAGAGACATTATGCAACAATCCAGCTCGTATTGCTCCCTGTGCGACCAGACAGAAATAGCAAGAGACTAATTTAGAAACAGACCTTAACTTCACCTGAGACTAAAAATATTTGCAACGGATTGGAATTGACAGCAGACCTGAAAACTGGTGACAAGAGCCATTGTAGAGGAGAGAGGGTTTGATGGGTGTGTGTTTGTGTGTATTTTGGTTGAAAGCAGCCTTCAGATTGCTAGTATGCAGCTGGGAGCCGAGCAGAGCTAAGTGTGAAAATGGGGCTTCTTCAAAAAATAGTCCTTTTTGTGACAGGGAGGAAGAGGGTGATAGATGAAGAGAGGCTGGAAATGAACAGAAGTCTGTGCAGGAGAGAGCAGAGGGAGGACAGTAGCTTTCAATCCTCTGGGATTGACAAGTTGAGGAATGCCCCAAAATAGCCTGCATTGTTTTCCAACCCAGATAACTCAAATTATTCTTCAAATAGCATTTTCCTTTTTCAGTGGCTGTGAATGCCAAGTTTCTTTTTGTGGGATCAGAGCCAAAAAAAAAAAAAAAAAGCTTTGTGTGCTAATTGCCCCTCCAGCCCACACAGACAGAGAAACGTCTGTTAATGGCGAAGCTAAAAACAGTTGTTGAGTGTGTGCATTGTTACCCCTGTTATAAGAGCAGAGCCTGTGGAGTTAAAGTCAGGGTGGCCAGGAACTTTCCAGGTAACAGCAACATGCACCAGTGTTTATGTTTATAAGGTCCTGTTAGCACTATGTTTGTTTTAGAGGAAAAAATATTCTCAACATTTCTACAACTAACTGTTCAGCATTGAATTCTATATAATGTTATAAATGTGAAAAATAATACAAATTTCATGTGCTTACAATGTGCCCATTGTAAGCATATGCACTGGATACATGTATTATTGACAAAGTAAACAAACTTTGCCTCAGGCGGTTAAGTTACATCTGGACACAATGAATTATTGAGATGAAATGGTTAAAAGGAATAAGACTGAGATTGTTTATGGAAAAAAAAAGAAACGCATGAAAACAAAGAAATAGCCCATGGGTCCTAATCGTGGAGGATGAGAGACGAGCTCAAAATGAGTTCATTATGAATGTAGCACAGTAGTGTCAGAAATGAAGGTGAATAAAATGCCTGCTGTGGACAGAATGGTCCCTGGCCAAGCAGTTCGGGTTCGAGCTTCATAGAGTAAAAAAGATGCGCCGTATAATGTACAGCAGAAAATGTGTAAAAGAGCAGGAGAGAGAGCTGCAACATCAAGAGGGATAGGAGATCTGTAGTGAAGGAGGAAAGGTAGAGAGTAATGGCAGTTGATAGCGTGAGAAGGAGAAGATGACAGGAGAGAAAGCATAGAAGACATGTAGGAGGAGAAGGATGGAAATCTGCTCAGCTAAAGATACACTGATAGATGTATGGATTGATCTCTAAGGGAGGAGGATGAAGAGATAGACAGTATACGCTGCAAAGAGCGGGAGCAGATAGAGAGATCGTCTGTCTACAGAGAGGTGGGATGACCTGATGTACCCGCAGGGATGACTCATGTCACATTGATCTCGGTTCATCTGCAAGCTAGAGCTGTGTTTTGTGTGTGTTTGTGTTTATCAGGGTGTTTGAGCAGGAGAGGGGAAGAAGAAAAGACTCTGTATAATGCAAGAATGCACATGCGTACTCATGCATGTGCGTCCTGTGAACTCTGCTGGAAAAAGCATGACCTTATGACATGACTAATGGACTTAGAGTTAAGAGGATGAAGTCTCCTCCACAAAGACTGATTTATCTAGAGCCACGAACGGAGCTGGGAATGGGAAACATTAGACGTTGTGCAGTGTTATGTTCATTCAGGATGGGCAGAAATCATAACAGACAGTAAAAAAAAAAAAAACATCATCTCAGTGGAACAATGCACTACTCTCTTTGTCTCTGAAACCTGTTTTAACTGCAGTGGCACGGATTTGGTTTGAATTAACATGTCATTACAGATTTCTGTTATTTTGTCCCATTTTATTCAGTCTCTACCACAATAAAATACCCAAGTGTTTATCACATTGTTGCAAATCAGTGTGCTACTTATTCTTTACTTGAATATTTGCGTTTTGTGTTATTTTATATAAACCAAAATAAAAAAGGGATTTCACATAAACCCATATGGATATCTTATTTTTCTGACAATGAATCTTGACAAATGTTTCTGGGTTCTCTGGGCTGTCCTAAAAGTACTTAGTTGTGTTAAATTGATTCATGTACTGTATTTTCAGTAAGGCAATGGTGCAGCAGGCAGCAGAGCAGATATTGTTATATTGACTGGGAGACACACACAGTAGATGAATTGTTGATAGGTTGAAAACAGTGTTAAAGCACGTTACTGAACCAGTCCCCTGTTTTCTACTGTGTGTTTGCTTCCTATAGATCTGCTCCCAGCTGAGCGAACGACTGGAGAAACAACAGACGGCCAATCGAGGAGAGCTGGAGAAAATCCGGGTGAGTTGTGTGCAATCACACAAATACATGTACACACACGCACACTCAGGCTCACACTGCTGTCTACCCTCCAACACAGAGCTATACTGTAAGTGCAGCATAATTACAGAGCTCTGTTGTGAGCGACAAACACATGAATGTATGTGTACGTTTCTTTTACACGGTTCCTAATTGAACAATTAATGATGTAACTACAGAAACAGTGTCACATTATCACTGGCTAATGACTTAAGATGATGTAATGCAGTGTTGACTCTGTGTAAACCATGTGAACGATCCCTTCAACCCTTCCAGTTGCCAAACATTGAAGCTTAGTTTTCATTAACAAGGTTGAACTCACATAATGATCCATAAAATAGAACAAAAATGCCCAACAAAGATATTTTCTGACCATCATTTACATAACTTGGATTTTATTTATCAGACATGAACTTCTCAGTCTATGGTAGAGTTGATTTGAAGTGAGATTTTACTGTGCAAAGCACGTCCACTGGCGTCTTTACTGATATAAGACCAGCAAAATCCAGCTGTTAACCTCCATGTCGAACATATGAGCCTGAAATGCACAGGAAGTCTTTGATCTCTTACCCTGAGTCTGCATGTACAGGATGTTAAGTAAACTTAAACTTAACTTAAAAGACCTTTATTGTCCTTGCGGAAATTTGTGCTGCACAGCAGCTCAACAATCATCACAATCCCACTCAACACATATCATACTTAGACAAATCATACATTAAAAAAAAAAAAAAAAGAAGCATCATACGTATAAATAAAAGTAAAAGTCAAGGTGTGTGCAAGAGTCCAGGGATCCCGTAATGTGTGGGTGTGAATGTGTGTGCATGATTAAGATATGGGGGGGGGGGGGGGGGTCAGCGCGAGTTGTTTAGTAGAGCCGTGGAGTGAGGGACAAAGGAAAACTTATATTTAGCAGTAAGTAGCATGTCGCCACGTTGTTGTCATGACTGGCAATGAAATCAAAGCTTTTCAGGGGAGAACTAGGAGGTAGCACAAGGAGCCAGTGAAAGACATCGCACTTGCACACTTGGCTCATGGACTGTTTGTGTAGACTGTAACTGGGAGAGAGGCCATTTTGGCTCGAAGCTCTATCAGGGCTGGCCAGAGACTCACAAAAGGACAGAGAAAGGGTTTATTACACCAAGGACAAGTCCTGTAAAGGATGCAGCAGGGCCTGTGTGTGCGTGTGCGTGTACAGTACATGCCCTTCTATCATCTTGTTTGTACTTGTGCTTTTTTTTTCTTTCATTACTCACCAATAATGATGCAGCAAAGGCAATAAAACTGTCAGCAACTGCAATTAGAATTGATACAGGGAAGCAGTGGATAATATACAGTATAATTGCAACGTACAACAATGTTAATTAGAGATGTTCAAATAATATACTGACACACTTATTCACTAAAACTCTATTCAAAGTGACGACAGAAACAATTTCAGCTCGGGCGCTCTGCTGCTTCATTAATACTCCCATCCACTTCTGCAGCGACGAGCCGTCTGTAAAAACATTATGTGTAATTACTGCTCAGTTTTAAACTCGGTTGACAGTTAATCCAAATGAAATGTAATATTGTGATGAAAAATTCATTTTAAGGGAATATCTCAACCAAACATAGTCAACTGTTATTTCTAAGGCACATATCTTTTACTGTTAAGTATGGTAGACAGTGTGACTTGTTAGTGAAACCCAGGCACTAATCTAGCTGCAGTACAGGATGCAGCCACTTTAATAGGACCCAGGTGATTCAGCGCCAGCAGCACTGTTGTTATTAGGTTTGGTGGCCGTGAGCATTAGGAGGAGCAAGTAAAGTGAGAGAGCCCTGTGCTGCACTAGCATTGTCTTAGTGATCTAAGGAGTATTTTTCCACCTGCAGTAAGGTTTATTTGAGCATCACAGCAAAATCAGCACAAAAAAAGAAAAACCCCAGTGCTTCATTATGGCTCTCTTCACACTGATTTTCGGTTGCTCCCTGCTAAAATGCTGTGTACCCACTGAAAGCCCATCACATATACATGGGCACCCAAAAAGAGCTTTTTGACTAAAGGGTGGGTGGAGAGCAGCCCTGACCCAGCAGAGGAGGGAGGCATAGCTGGCTTGTTCGGCCACCACACTAATGAGGTGTCATGCTTCAGTAACTAAACAGAGCACTGTCTCATCTCATAGTGGAAAACTATTTCTACTGTAAGAATAACAGACGGGTGGCGCATTTCAGAGTGACATGGATGCATTCAATCTGGACATTTTGTTGTTGTTGTTTTTTCTTCTCTTCTCTTCTCTTCTCTTCTCTTCTCTTCTCTTCTCTTCTCTTCTCTTCTCTTCTCTTCTCTTCTCTTCTCTTTGTTGGCTACACATTTTCTGTGTCCACCAACAGTTGGCGTTTTCTTCTGGTTCATTTTTTATTGGTCTATATTTATTTTTTTTAAAAACTCCTCCTGCACACATGCTTTAAGTCTCAATAAAATGCTCAAGGTGTCCTTGCATCTCTCTCAGATCTTTGTCTTTGTCTCTCTATTTTGGATAAGTCTTTTTCAGCATTCCTTCCTTACTCATTAAATAAAAGCCTGGGTACAAGTGTCACCAGTTTATGTAACGGCGTTGGTGCCAGGCTATACAGTATCTTTACAGTATTTAGTGCCAGGCTATACAGTATCTTTATTTAACCTTCTTCCTTTGTTCCTTTACCTTGAGTCTTTCTTTCTTTCTTTACTTCCTACATTCATCTTCTGTTTTGTTGTATTTTTAATCTCCTCCATCTCAAAGGGGAGAGCTCTAGGAAGCTGATTGTTTCAACAAAAGAAGGAGCTTGTAAGGTCAGGGAGTGGTGTAAAGATGTAATTTATTGCCTTATTTTTTCCTCTAACCTTTTTCTATTTTTGTTTCTGTTTTTCTCATAACCTTCTCCAGTCCAAAGTGGAGGGCTGCGAGAAGTGCAGCAGTCTTTTCAACAAAGAGGGTCGTGTGCGGGCCGCTGTTACCACGGCGCCGGCCGGAGGGACTGAGGAGACGGACGAGGAGAAGGAGGGTTTGAAGAACCAGCTGAGGGAGATGGAGCTGGAACTGGCTCAGACCAAACTGCAGCTGGTGGAGGCTGAGTGCAAAATCCAGGTACACTAACACTCAGTTTTGATCCAAATCAAACTCAGACATGAAATCATAGCTTGATTTTAGATTGATATACATAAATGTTGCTGTAGACACAGTAAAAAAAAAAGTATAAATACAAAGGGACTTTCCTGCCACACTGTTCAACCCTCCAATCTAAATGCCAGAGCAGCTTGTGAGTCATGTCCTGTGTAGTTGTACAATAACAATATAACTTGAAGCACACTCTGCTCCCATCACGACTTACAAGCTGCTCCAGCCGACACGGAGGCCAATTATCAAACCGACCTCGACTCATAGTGAGTCTGCTGGTCTGGCCTTTGTTGCAGTCATACATTCAATAAGGCTTTGACGGCCTTTAAGAGGGTCCAAAGACAATTATGGGGAGGATATAGGAGGTTTGGAAATGGGACAGGAGGTCTGAGAAGTGAATCGAAGCTTCATCATCTCCAGTCAGTCCAGTCATTAACTCAAGGACAGTTTGGGGTGTTCATTTTAATACTGGGACTACCTGATATTATGTAACACAGTGTGACTATAAAGACGGGTCAGGCTTATTTCTGCTCTTATGACTTAATAAACCCTTGAAGAGCACCACACTAAAGAAGTGACACAGCATAAAATTTGCTATTAACAAGATATGGTTAAAGAAATGAGAACATTGTGGAAAAGTCAGACTTAATTTACTAATTGAGTGATGACAGGTCTGTGATCAGTGTCTGAAGCAGCATTACAGTCTAGCAGAATTAGAAAAGATCAGTCTTATTAAAGAGAGGAGCTTTGAAGCGCAGTGGAAATATTGAATAAGTTGCTGTCAATGAATGGTCAGAGTGGAAATTATTTTAATAGAGTTTTAACATGTGAGACAGAAACTGAAGCCTGGTGCATCCGAGGGAAAACTGTGTCAGACTAAAAGAGCGTGAACTATTTATAATACAAGTTTTTGACTGACGGCAACAAGCAGCTCTGTGATGAGTTTATTAGAAAGGATGTCAAAGAAGAAAGATGACGACTTTATATGATTAATGATGTCTGTTTAGAGCAGGAAGGGAATTGAGTTCACAGCTGCCGGCAGCATTGTTAAAATAGATAATAAGATGCCTCAGAAGTAAACCGAGGCCTATGTTCTTTATTTTTTATTTATTCATTTATTTGATTAGGAAAATGCACATTAATCAATATATCATGTTCTTTAAAAACTTTCAATGTTAATTTTCTGTCGTTCTGGCCGCCATCTTTAGTTCTTCTCTTTCTTCTCGGTTCAGGACCTGGAGCACCACCTGGGTCTGGCCCTCAACGAGGTCCAGGCCGCCAAGAAGACCTGGTTCAACCGAACGCTCAGCTCCATCAAAACCGTCACTGGGACCCAGGGCAAGGAGACCACCTAACCTGATAACCCCTCCCACCCCCACCCTCACCCATCCCACCCACCCTCTTTTACCCAGACCACGTCTGGAGCTCAGTGCAACTCACCACGCTGAAACCTCTGGACCCCTAAACTTAACCCACTGGGCCATAACTTTAACTCGAACATTGACCGTTAAAACCCAGGATGACCATTACTACAGACTATGTTACTTATCAAAAATGTTCCTCTTGTCTCTCTCTCCCATCCCCACGCCTACTGATCTAATCTACCCCCGCCCCCACCTCACCCGTTCCTTCTCCTCCTCACCCCCAAATGACTGCAGCCACGTGCGCTGATGAGAAGGGGCTGGAAAGCATAGGAAACATAAGATGAAGTACAATGGTACCACTTTCCCCCAGAGAAACTATGTGCTTCCACTGGTCAGAGAGAAAAGCGTTCAACAAAAAAAGAAGAAGAAGAGAAATGCTTCATTGATTTCTGTCTTTGTACTGCTGATGTTAAAGACCGGCAGAAGGAAGGTAGGACATCTGGACTGTACCTGTCCTGACGGGATAGAGAAGAAAACACTCCGTCCTTCCTTACTCTTCTGCGTGCTCCCCTCTAAACTACTGGCACAAACCAACCGGTCCCTGGAAAATGTTTCTTTTAGGTACGAGAGCTAATATACGCCTTTTCAAACTGAGCTTTTTCTAATTTACGTTGAACAATACCTTACTTTTTCTTTGTATGTACATGAATGTGCTTATGTAAAGAGGATATGTGTGTCAGAGTGTGTGTGCGCGTGTGCATGTTTTTATTTGTTTTGTTTTTTTTGGTTATGGTTTGTTTTGTGTTGACTGTGTGGTGTATGTGTTCATGTGTGTGTGACTGTTCGAATGCTTAAGTAATTGACTGAATTAACGTTAAGCTGTGTATAAAGAGAGAAACGAAGAGATGTGAAGTCCAAGGGAAAGAAAAAGCACTAAGGTTATGAGTGTGTGCATGCATGTAAGGGAAAACTGTTTTTCCTGGTTGTCTCCTGAATTGTCCAAATGTGTATATGAATGATGCTAAAGAGAAGTTTGTTGACAAAGCCTTGATCTGAAGGTGGATAAAGATGACGCTCGTAAGATATGAATATGTCCTTCACGGGGGGGAAAAAAACAAAAAACAGATGCTTAAAAGTTTCCGTACGAACAGCAGCACGACTTTCCTCACAACAAATTCCAGACACGAAACATGCCCAAGGTTTGTTTGGTTTGGATCTCCCAGCACAAAGAAATTTAGAAAGCTCCAAACCATGAAAACCTCTGCATGTATTATACAGAACGTGTGTGTGTGTGTGTGAGTGTGTTAGAACATCACCACAAACCCTAAACATTGCTGAGAGAAGCGTAAAGTCAAAGAGGAGAACACACACACACACACACACACACACACACACACACACACACACAGAAAAAAACTACAATTCCTGCTGTATTAGAACACACCCTTGAAACCCACTCCCCCACCCCCCGCCTGCTTCTGGGGGGGGCGCCAGCTGCTCTGTGACCTTTGACCCTGACTGGTAGTGTCATGTTTGATATATTGTGGAGCAGGGTGGCAGGTTGTGCTGTGTTTACAGTAGTTTTCACAGTTCATTCAGACCACTGGGGACCTAAGCACTGAATTACAACGTCCTCACGCTCAAATATATACGTATAGAAACACAGATACAGAGCACTCAGTGGCCACTTTATTAGGAACCTGACATGATAAAGATGTTAGTTACTGAAAGCATTAGGAAGATATGATCTAAAAGATGTACAGTAAGAGCGTACTGGTCATCTTTAAAAAGGAATTTTGTTGGGGAAGCAGAAACCAGGCAGAGGCAAATAAAGCGATGGAGGTCAGAGAAGATGTTTACAGCAAAGAGGACACAGATAAGAGCAGCACAGAGTACCAGCATAGTGCAGATGGGCATCTCACAATGTATGACTCTTGGCTTTTTTGTTTCTGCTGCTGACGTCTGTTGTAAAAAGAACAATGAGGCAACATCAGGGGAGAGTGTTTTCTTGGCTTTACATTAGGCTCCGTTAATGGCACCACAGCGTACAGCGGCACTCTCACCGTCCAAGAGCATCTCTTCACAGCCGTCTGACAAAGTTGCTCATCAGGCACATGACAGAAACTTGTGCTTGTTCCAGTTGCGCGCTCAGTAGAGCACCTTCAGGGGATGAGGCTCGGCTCGTAAGAATCTGCAGAATTGAACGGCTTTATCGAACCAGCTTAGGGTGAAATCCCTGTGAAACATTTCAAACACCTTCACGCCTCAAAGAATTCAATGTGTTCAGGAGGGGAAAAAAGAAGCGGGATTTTATCTGGAGCTGAGAAAGTTTAAATATTTAAGTGGCCACTGAGTGTGCATGTGCACACACTGTTGTGAATGTAGGAGCAGGAAAGACACGCAAATAAAGATGCTTGTCATCTGCAAACAGTGTAACTCTACACCTAAAGCACGGATCGGTACCACAGGAGTTACCCCATCAATGCAGGAGTTCACAGCAAAGTGTTCAATGGTCAAGAGCAGAGACTAAATCAGGCCAAAGGGAACAGAGGGAGGGAGGGAGGGAGGGAGGGGAGAGGGTTAAAGTGTTTGTGTGTTTGTTTGCATATTTAAATGAACAGGAAGGAGAAATTCCAATAAACTAATATCTGTTCATACTTCTATTCATATTAGATTGGAGGGAAAACAAAGCTGTTTTTCTTTTGCCAGCCTAAAATTAACCATTACTGTAAAATGCATAACTTGAAGGTGGAATCTGATTGGCTGGAATCTACTTGTGATGTCAGCGGAGGAGTCCGACTGAGACGGAAAGAAACAAAAGGGCCATTCCTCTAAAGGCACTGGGTTGTATATAACAAACATTTAAAAAAAAATGAATATAGAGTTTTTGTTTATGATTTTCTACTCTGTAACTATAACTAATGTTGCCTACTTGTACCTACCTACCTGCTGCCGTGCTACAGTTTAAAAACCACAACTATGTTTTATGTTTTTAATGTTTATTTTTGCTCCAAGCTTCTCAGTCAGACTGCTGTTTGGTTAATTAAAATGCCAAAACGTAGCTTTATCATCCAACGACAACAAAAAAAAAACATTATCAATGTGTGGAAATTGTAATAGTGTAGGATGCATTGTGTATACTTCATGAATTTCAATATAAAGATATCGACACAAAAGGATCTGCGTTTCTTTCTTTCTGCACAAACTATTTATTAAGAATAACATAGTGTGTTCACTAATGTTGTGTCTTTTTGTTCTTTGTTTCATATTATTTCTCTTTATCGGAAAAGATAATGTGTCTGAAGATGTCAAAATACCTTTTTTGTCATTTGACAATAGAAGCAAGAAGAAGCTCAAGTTTCAGATGTTCAATGTCGAAATGTGCAGTCAGAAGAACTTTACCCCCACAAAGTTGTACAAAGGGGGAATTTAAATCAGGAGCTCTGTGATCAAAGAGAAGGTAAATCACCAGACTCAAACTCTACAGCTCCCCTGCTACACGGACTACTCAGCTGGCACCAAAAAACTATTGTGGTTTGATACTCAGCCCCAGTTGTAACATTTTTTCTGTTTTCTTTTTTTAACTCTGATCCATCAGGAGCTGCAGCAGATGGAGGGTAAACAACAAAAACCAGGTAACACTGAAGAGGAGACACTGGGGGTGAGGTTTAAACTATGTATCTGATTTCTATAGATTTCCTCTCACCTCAGAGACCGACACAGTGAATCTGCCCTGAGCGCAGACATTTAAATACAAGTACAAAACAATAAAGTGAGATTACAAAGTCTAAAATTAAATCTCATTGTTATATTTCTGTGAACGCTGAAACACAAAAATCTCCTCGTTTGACAATTCCCTCTCCTTTGTTTCCAGCTACACCCTCATATTGCGTTTGGTTTCCAGATAAGTTAATATATTATGATGCCTCACTGTGGAAAACAAGAAGCTGTTCAATATTAAACCCACTTTCACTCCTGTCTATCACTTTTAACAAAACAGCGTCATGTTTCTGATGTTGCTCACATATTAAGAGCAACAAAATTCTATTTATAAGTCTATTGGTGTTTTTGCACCTTTATCTTTGTCCTGACTTCAAAGCCATCTCCTATGAAGCTGAAAATGTTTTGTTTTTTGTTTTTTTCTCTCTAATTTCCAGCATGTTGTATTTCAGCTGAAAAGCAGAAGGAGATAAAAGAGGTCTATGCTGCTGTTATAATGAGACTTCTCTTGGTCACCTCTCGGGAACACTTCTCTGGACATCTGAGAGAGTTTTGAACATGATAATAAACCCCGTTGTCTTCTGGCTAACAGCCTTTATCTGTCAGCCACTTGAACAAGCCGTTTCCCATGTGCAGCCTGGAAATCTCACAGCTTTTTACTTCTTTTGGCTCCAGTTCTATCTTTCTTCTACAACCCCCAGAGAACATGCCTCATCACATATGGCTGCATTGTTATCTGTGTCAGGTATGAGCTATTTTCTGCCTCCGCCTGTGTGCACAAAATGTACAGTGGGCACTGATTGTGCTGGGGGTCTTACATATTTCATTTGAAGTGTTTATAACTTAGTACAGGCCCATGAAATTATCACCTTACGTGATGATGGCCTTTGGGATCTTGGCTGTGTGTCGGCCACCGTGGCTGCAGATTGCAAAGCAGCAGGCTCGGCGAGTTGGAAACCCGGTACCTGCAGCGGCTGGAGGTAACAGGCGTCAGCATTATGCAATATCACCCTGACAAGCTCCTCTCCCACAATCCCCCATCCTACCCCCCCTCCTCCCCCCTCCTCCCTGTCCTGTGTTACAGAGCTATAAATACAATCAGCAGGCAGCAACAGAGTAAAATGCAAAGGTGGAATGCTGCAGGGACGGGCATCTTCAGTTGCTGCTCGGCTCAGTCGTAAGTGATTTGTGAGCCAGGGATGAAATTCTGTGTGTGTGTGTGTGTGTGTGTGTGTGTGTGTGTGTGTGTGTGTGTGTGTGTGTGTGTGTTAGTTTGAGTTACAGAGGCCATGTGACACGATTTGGACCTCAGGGCTTCCCAGCATCCTCCTGAACTGTCCGTCACCTGATCTCCTCACTTCAGAAACACACACTGAGCTTCTGCTGCTTTAGCTCCAAAGTCTGACAAGTTATTAATCACATAGAGTGAGGTTTAAAACATCTGTTTATTTTCACACTCAAATTTTCTTCCTTATTAACAACACAAATTTTCTTATTATTAATAATAAAAAAAATTACAGGACATAATAATATTGACACATCTGGTGTAGGACACATCAATAGTTTAACACTGATGGGAGAAGACAAGTGTTGAAGACATTTGGAAGGAATTGGAAGGAGAATTGAACCCAAATCCTCAAGATGTCCAATTTCATCTGACCAACAACAATAAAAGAGTAAATAAAAGAGAAATATTCCCATTTGAGAGGAGTATTTTTCCAATTTATGCTTAAGAAATTATTGTTGAATGATCAATCAAAATAAAATATTGTTGCAGATTTTATATCGAGGGTATCTTTAATGATCAGTGCAAATTTAATCCCCCCGTGGAGGCTCAGAATGAAAATGATTAAATTCTGCTCCAATGGCTTAACTTCAAAAATGTGTATAAAAAAGCATCTGGAGCAGAGCATTTATTCAAGGTTTTCACATTATTTTAAAACATTAACTCAAAAGTTATTTCAACATTGATAAAAAAAAAACTTCATCTTAATGAACACAACAGTATTCTGTGCTAATTATTCACCTGACTGCCCCTTGGTTTAATGCTCATTTACTCTCACTAAACATCATCTACATCAGTGCTGTTGCTGTGCTGCTAACAGTGTTTACAGGGCTGATGTCACCAGCGTGTCAGACAGCAGGGAGCGGAGAGGAGGCAGTGATGTGATCCAGATGGAAGAAGATTCATAACTAATCTGGGTCCAAAGAAGTCAGTCGCACTTTTAAAGTCAATTATCTAGACTTCAAACACTCACGACTCACTGGGGGTAAAAAATAATTAGGATGGGTTTAAATTTGTTGCAGTAAAAAGAAAGTTAGGCAACAATGTCACATTGTGTGGAGTGGAGTTTGGTTCAGACAAGGTCAGCACTGACTGACGTTGATGATTTTATAGCATCACACTGGTTTGAAAATTCATTACAGTTTGTATTATTCAAAGTGTCTCATAGAGTTTTATTTTACGCCAATAAAGTGTTGTTGTTTTTAAACATTTAGTATTTCTAACCAAAACAGATGGATCAATAGAGTTTTAAAAGCTCTGGCTGCTTTTTCAAACTCCAAAGCCAAAGATCATAAAGTTTATTATGTGAAATGTTTTGATGAAAAGATGAACTCCATCTGGGGTCCCTCAGGGATCCATTTTAGGCCCTCTCTTGTTTAGTGCCTGTGTAAGGAAAGCACCTTCATCCTACCCCAGTGTTGACACCTAAATGTCTACAGATGATACCATGTGAAGTAAATATGATATGATATGAGATTAATCAAAAAATAGAATGGAAATTAAGAAAGTTTTAGGATTAATAATTGCATTTAAAACAACATACACATGGTTGTTAAATATTGCAAAGTAAAACTGGAAAAATCTCGGTAATACCAACAAAAAAGAAGAAATGTCATGTTGCAGCATTTGGCTGTTTTTATCTCAGTGTGTTGTAGTTTAACTCCTCAGATTACCCAAAGTAAACCATCTTCTTTACATCTCAGAAGTTCAGAGGGACACACCCTCTTTGATGGACATTTACAAGCTTTAACACTTTTCATTCCCATTCATTTTACAGGGCTCAAGTCAAAACATTGCTTTTATAGGATTTGTTACATCTTCAACAGACATGTTGATCTATAAACAGGCACTGACGTGTGTCAAGAGGGACTGGAATGAGTCCTGTCAAATTAATCTTATTTGTGAGCATATCACGGCTTCCTTTAACCAGCCGAAATATAATATGGGTGATCCACACAAGTTGTCAGCAGTCCAAGGTCATTTATTTCCCTTACAGTGTATGAATCTGGGCTACGCACAGATGCCTCTGGTGTACTGTGTCTCATTGGTTTTCCAGATTAGTGTGTACATAACTGTGCGATCAGAAAATGTGCTGTGACGGTGAGAAGAGGCAGGCGGCCAAGTTTTATGATCAACCTGGGATCTTATATCTCTGCATCTATTTAACAACCAGTGCTTATTTCACATCATATGCAGATACCTATGGTTCCTACTTCCAACAGACAGAACGAGCAATTATCCTCCATGACATCTGAGAGCTGCATGCTTCTTGTTGCTATAAAAAAAGAGTTTTTACTGGAGAGGGTTATTTTTCGTTGGTTTTTATCACGTTGATGTAATGGAGATGGCAGGCAAACAGCAATACATTCAGATTCCTGACACATATGTCCTCCTTTTTGTCACTTTCCAGGAAATTCTTACAATGATAAACACACTTTAAGAATAGATAATGCCATAAAAATGTGAACACTTCCATAACTGAGCTGCCACATTTGACTGTGGCCACTGATATCTGCAGAGCAGGGTTTAATTTGTCAGGATAACTGTCAGCGACTGGAGAGTTTAATCCTCATCCTGTGTCTTGTTTCCTTTCTCTCAGACAAAAAAACATTTCACCCCTCCCTTGGTTTTTCCCTTTCTAGAAAACACACACATTTTGCACAAACACACTCTCGGTGCCTTCCAGGATGATTGGCGGCCGTGGCTGTGCGCTGGTGGTGTTGACTGCTGGAGATGTCACCGGATACCCGGACTCAGCCGTCAGCAGTGCTCCACTAAAGATGACTGACAGCTCATATTGCTGAAGTGCCATGTGCTAAAATTCTTCTTAGACAAACTTGCCAATTATCGCCCATAACCTTGACTCTGTAATCGTAGCATGAGGTATTATCACTCCTGAAGGTCACAGTGTAGACTCAACAATGTGAACCTATATGGTGGAACTATAAGAACATTTGTCCATATGCCATAAAAAAACCAAATCAAAATGTTGTCACAGTGGTGGCTATACAGTATGTATTTAGAAAAAAAGGTGAATCATTATTATGTTCTTGGATTTAAGTTTTCCAATGAATATTTTTTCTTTGATAAGTTCTTCTTGCATTTACACATTCTATATGACTGTCAAGTCAATTTTTATTTGATCTGAGGGATTCAACAATTAATATAATATAATAAATCCCCAATTGAGCTGTTATTCTAGGTCTAGGTATTGTATTGTCTCCATCCTTTAGTACAAACATTCATTGTCACCAGATAATACATCCTGCTGCTGACATGAGTGATCCCCTGACTCTACTCTTTCCCTGACATGGTTGAATATTGTTCATTTTGTGTGTGTGTGTGTGTGTGTGTGTGTGTGTGTGTGTGTGTGTGTGTGTGTGTGTGTGTGTGTGAGACTTCTTCTACCTGCCAAACCAATGACATTCCCTTCAGCTTCAGTGCTAATTACCAAATATCAGCATGATGATACACTCAACTAAGACAATGAGAATAGAAAACAATGTACTTGCTATGCAAATCAGTATGGTAGTATCTCAAAGCACCAAGTGCTCTCAGTGTGTCGACCAAAAACATAAAATGTATGATATTTTTTTGTTATTTTTTAAAAATGTTTTTGCCGAAATTTAATGTTTAAAAAGGAACAAATCGTAAATCCTTCATGTTGTTGTTGCCTTCATGCCGTCCCTGTTTTTTTGTGTAGATACTAACAAGTGTTTTTATGCTTCACGTGTTTTGTAATGCAGAAAATGACAGGTTATAAATTCATCAACACATTCTACTTAGATATTTCTTTCCACAATTTAACACAAGTCAAGTCTGTGAGTTCTCTGATTCACCAGTGGCTCCATCATTCTCAGTTTTCGGAGATCATTAAAAAACACTCACGTTCAGAGATTCAGCACTTTCTCAGTTTTATTTTCAGTTCGTTAAGCATAGATTATGTCAAGAAACAGTGACAACCACAGATCATCACTGCTGTGAATGTTGCTACTAATTAAAAACAATCAATAAAGCGAGTTTCCAATGATCCCCTCCGTCACTGTCACTGGCCTCTGTCGAATCCCACTCCCACTACATTCCACAAAATTTACTCTGATAATTTAATGGATCAAATAGCCTCAGTGGACAAATATCACTTCATGATTTTATAGGCAGCATCATAAAACAGCTTCATTTTAATCCTCTTGTTGTCAAAAATAAAATTAAAAAATCATATTTACAGGGAAAAAATGAAAACACTCGCCACTCATAAAACGCTACTTCCTGTCAAAACATCATAAATAAAAATTGAAAAAGGGGGAGAAAATAAAAATCATGAATCCTAACAGGATGGATGCGCCCAAAACAACTCTCACAAACAAGTAGTTCAAAAGATATATAGATGTATATATATGTATTTATCCATATATATTCTGTATATATGCTTCTCTACAAAAAAGCAAGTTTACTCTTTCTATGAGTAAATACATTCTACTCTACAATCACTATAACAACAGCGTACATTCCCAACCAAAATGCTTTGATCATTTATCAGGAGGATATTGGACTTAAACAATCAGTTGACCATGATCAGGAAGTATGCAACATGCTCAATGTGACTATATGTGTGTGTTTAAGTGTGTATGTGTGTGTGTGTGTGTGTGTGTGTGTGTGTGTGCGCACATGTGGGTGTAAAATAGGTTCCCATCCCCTCCGGTCCATGTGCCTGTCAGACGTACACACAAACACACACGTCCCTCTCGAACACACATGCACACACACCCAGAGAAAACGATCTGTTCAGCAGTTAGTCTGGTTAACTTTGCCTCAGCAGCTGAAACGTGATCCCGGATCTATTTCTGCTGCTCTGCACAGTTCAGAGCGACCGGCCCGATGGGCTCTCCGTCTCTTTGTGCGACTCGTCTCCCTCCTGCTTCCAGACAAATTTAGCCAGACATAAACGACCAAGTTTCTGTGCTAATGCAAGAATGAGCAAGACACAGTTTTCCTTCAGAAGCTGGATTCACACACATGAGAGCTAGTTTTTTTTTTTTTTTTTTGACATATTTTTTTTAAAAACCTGGCATTTCGTAACTGTCTAGACGGAGAATATCAGATCACTTGTGAGACTGCTGGAATGATCAGATTTATGCAACAAAGGCTTCCGAGCCTTTGGTGTCTGGATAAATCCCATCCAGCCGAACAAACCCAAAACCATTTCCCAAAAGCACCTCTGCATCCCTTGCTTTCCCGTTTTGACCTTTGACCTGGCAGCAAGATAAAGAGGTTGCCTTTTGGGGATAGCAAGCGCATGGTCTCCGAATGGAAAGGAAAGTCAAAAAAACCTGATGTTACCTGGCAACGAAAGCACTCAGAGCTCTTTAGAAAGTACTGCAGCATTTTGGCGTGCGAAGCCCCCCCTGTATTTGGTGCTAGTAATTTCTATTTTATTTATTTTTTTGTTGATGACAGCACTCCTCCCTCTTTTCTCCTGGCAGCAAAGCTCAACTTGTTCACATGTGACTGCTGTTCCTCCAGAAAAGCAAAGTAAAAAGTAAAATCCAGTATGTACAGTGCTACACACAGCCCGTTATAAAGCACCAAGATAAATAAATGGGGGTAGATGGGGGTGTGTTTTCTTCTTACATGGCTCAATTCCTAAAATACAAACAAGGCCAAACCACATGTGTGACTCTCACTACATACAGTACAAGTAGTGCGATATTAACCACGGAGCAAAGAATGTCATGCTGTCTCAATGTGCTCGGCTGTTATTAACGGTGAACATTGAAATATTTACATTTATGATAACATGTGTGCTTGTATGTGTGTGTTTATCCATTTGCATATACATGTGTGTGTCAGGTAGCCCTGAGAAGGATGTGTGGGTGTGTTGCTTGTGTGTGTGTGTGTGTTTTTTTGTGCTTCTTAGATTACAGGTGTTTTTGTAGTTGTTGTCTTTGAACGCCCACAAAGAGGCGTTGTGAAAACTGTAGGGTGCACAGATGGATGTGCATGTGTGTATGTGTGTGTCTGTGTGTGTGTGGACAATGGCTGCCATGGCTTCCACTTTTTCAAGAGCAGGAACAACATCTATCAGAGAGTCCAGAACAACTATTACACTGTAAAAAAAAAAAAAGAAAAGAAAAGAAAAAGTCAGGAAACACAGCTACTGTGAGGAGAAACCTGTCACAGGAATGTTTTTTTGTTCTCATTTCAGACATAGTGGAGTATGGCTGGTGTTGTCGTCTTCATGGTGCTGCTACAGTACAGGAAACACAGCCAGTGTAGTGAATATACATGTAATATTGTTTGCTTTTCCCTGCAATAACCTCTATTAGAGCAAAAACGGCTTTTTAAATCAAACACCCAAATGATAATTATTGTTTTTCTTCCTTTTCACTGCAAACTCTAACATGAAGCGCACATCAGGGACCTCTCCCAGTAAATGAACACCATCTCCGACCACGGGACCAGCCTGTGCAGCCCCATCGGACCGCTTGTGCCACTTTTAGTCCGACTTTTTGTTCCCCCGAGCGCTCACTCTGCCACCTCTTCCTCTGCGCGCTGTTGTCCAGCCAACAGAGCAGGAGGACAGGGTCAGTTGTCAGGGGGTGACTTCTCGTGCGTCTCTGCACAGTCTGAGGGGAAATGAAAAGGTTGCTCACTGAAGTATGACTGTCTGCCTTATTAATGTGGGCCATCTGGAGGGAGGGAGGGAGAGAGGGAGGGGATGGCACAGAGAGAGAGAGAGAGAGAGAGAGATGGAGAAAGGGCAGAGGGGAAATTAGGAGAAATTCTTAGCTGATAGAAAAGGTCTGTTTCCGACACGGCGGAGCTCTGAGCTTATTCACCTGCATGTGAATTCCACACGAGGATGAGAAGCAGCAGCCATCTCTCAGGTGCTTGTTTGAAACTTTTAGAGGCCAAACAACGACTATGTTTCCTCTGTGATCTGATGGAAAAGCTTAAGAGTCCTTAAACATGGAAAGCATGTCAGAGTAGGTGTTTTTTTGAAGAAGCAGGATCTAGTTTCTACAAGACAGCTTAGTATTTTTAATGCTCCTGCGTGTCAGGGAAGTAAGATGATCTGAGCACTCATTTATTTCAGACAGATCTAGTTCACATTCTCGATGTACATAGAGATTAGCTGACAAAATATCTGTACATTGATTTCCAGTGGCAGCTTGAGTGCAGTAAGTTTTGACCAGTGACTTCTCTGAGTGTATAATCAAGACTTTATATGCAGATTCCTCCAGGGAAGGACAGTGGATACACTGTGTGGGTATAAGTCCAGCTGCTGAGGAAGAAGTGAGTAAGAGTTTGTGTGCTTGACCTCAGTGACCTGAGATGGTCTACGGGAAGAACTGGACTTCCTTCAGTTTATCTCTCAATCACAGTTTAGTGTCACAGTTTGAATGCATCTACGTTTAATGTGCCAAATTCTTTTCACTGTCGGCTCAGTAGTTTCACAAAATCTGATTCTAATTTAACTTGTCTTGAAAAATTGGCTTTATGAGCTTTAATGAGTCTATTGTCTGTTTCTCAGACGTCGTATTTTGTTGAAATCAAAGCTGGCACAGGCACAGGAGATCAAGCTGGCGCCCAGATCAAGGCGAGCGCGAGGAGAATCAAAGCCTTTTGATGCACATTCTGTTCGATTCAGCCTCTGCTGACTGACATATTGTCTCTATTAAAGGATAAAAATAAAAAAATAACCAGCGAGAAGCCTTCAGAAGCATGTGAGCTGCAGAAATTCAACTAAAAGAACAGTGCAGTGTTGAGACACCTGTTCAGCTCCAATAACCCCAGAGTTCCTGTTCTCCTCTAATTACTACCTGTGTAAATCCAGTATGTGGCGTTAAACTCACAACACTGCCACAATCTCAATCTTGTCTAATTGATTCAGTCTTCTCCCAAAGCAAAGTTTTCCCTCACCTGTGTCAGGTAAGCAAGGTTTATTTGGAAACAGGTGCACAACAAACATGTCTTTTTGGGGCCTATGTGGGGCCACAGTGGGCAGCCCCCACTGTGGCCCCATCACTGCCATGAAATGTGGGTCATGAGGGTATTCTCTGACCAACTGGGTTATGTGTGCCCACATAAAGCCATGCATGTATAGGCAGCCGTATAGGCAACCCTGTGCAGGGCCCACATAGGGTTAGAATGGGTTTGTTGGGTGAGTGCACCAGTCAGGATTTGGCGACACTGATCAACCTGTCAAAATACATTACTGGAGATAATAACTGGAGATGGTTTTCACCAAACTTTGATTGTTGCTGATTTGGTTATAAGTAGTTAACATTATAGTAAAATATTTCTTTCTTTAAGAAGTTTTGATGCATTCCTTATTCAGGCAGATATTTCAGCCTCAATCCATCACAGGCAGCTACGTCTATCTACTGTATGTCTGTCTAAGATCCACCAAAATTCTTCTCAAATCTTCTGGCATCATTGACTATAGGAGGCAAAAAACAACAACAATCCAAGCTTCAAAACCTTCATTCAGCTCACAGCAACTAAGATATAACGTAACCAATGACTGAACCCTAAAATCCAGCCACATAAACACAGAAAAGCTCAGACTGGGGAGATGATGAAGGTGATGTACAGGCAGGAGCATATAATAAATCTAATCCAGTCTTTACAGTAATTAGTGAGCCATTACTTTGTGCTGTGTCTTTCCCCATTGTGTAATACAGTGTTTCTGCCACCAGCAACATCACTCCCATACAGTATGGAGCAGCAATAGGAGGGTGGGGGGAAGGGTGTGTGTGAATGCGTGTGTTCGGAGAAAAGAGGAGCAGTGAGTGGTGCCGGTGAGCTGTGCTTTGGGTCCCTAAGGCGAGCGGGACAGAGCTGCGTGTTGATTGGACGAGTTTTTTAAGGTGTGTTAATGGTTCGAGGGAGGAGCGCGTACATCAGAGTATACACATGTTATACGCATACAATATTTGTAACAAGAGTATTCCCTGCCAGTAGTGAGACTATAGAAAATGTGCTTTCTGACAGGCTAAGTGTGTATATATTTGCGTGTGTGTGCATGTGTGTGTGTGATTAAGTTATGACTGTGTTCAGTAGTGAGCACCTCTTTGTCCAGGCCACGTAAACAAACCTCAGGCAGCAGAGAGCGTGCTCAGAAAGGCTCAGAGAGACATCAAAGATAGAGGTGGAAAGGAGAGGAAAGAAGGAAAGAAGGGAGGAAAGGAAAGAAGGAAGCATTATTATTCTAACAGCACAGGTTAATAGGAATACCAAAGATAATATTGCATCTCCTAGAACTAGCTTCAATTGCTCAGTGTATATAAAATTGGAAGAAAGCTATACTGTGATATTAGTTACATTTCACTTTATAATTCTAAAATAATTTATACCAACAATAGTTATATTTTATAGATTATTTACATAAATACATCTTCATATAGTAATATTATTGTCAACACATCATTATAGAAACATACACCATACATATGTGTATATAGTCACGTTATAGCCACACGTACACACACATACAATGAATATACAATCAAAATGAACTATTGCAATGCCGTGTTGGGTAAAACTCCATCAAACATTCACATCTTCTCAAGTAAATATAAGCTCGAACAGAGGAGTTCAGATGTATTGCTATATGAAAGACCAAAGTTCAGCCGAGCCTCACACAGTCGCAGCTGAACGTTTCTCGAAAAATCCGAGTATTGCTTATTGTAAAGTCGCCCTCCTCTGATTGGATAATCTGGATGCAGAGAGAAGAGATAGAGAGAGCAGAGAGAGGAGCTTTGAGCCTCTCGGTCAGTAGGTCAGACGGTTCTGACGCTGTTGCCGGGCCAGAAAGTTGTTTTACTATTTCCAGCGGACTGATCAAAACTGCAAACAGTGTTGGATACGCGAGTCCGTCGGCTGGGATAGAAAGGCAAAGCCCATTCAGACGGGACAGAGAAAACAGGTGGGCGTGTGAGCAGCCAGGTCAGAGGTGTGAAGACAGTATCCAACAACCTGCTGCCACCTAGAAGTCAGAGAAGAGATCCTGGGGGCCCAGGTGAATGATAAAAGGAGCGATGGTCCGTGGCTGGTAGAAGGGATTGTCAATGAAAAGTCCGCCTGCATGGAGATGAAGAACAGAGAAACAGAGAGCGGGGGTCATTACTAGATGAACAACATCTATAAATCTAGATATACATGAAGTTTTCTTCTCATTCTAGACAAAAATATGAAAAACATTCAATATTGTTATTTTAGGGCAAGGTACTTCAAGTCCAAGAGTGGTTCTTGGAAATATTCTAGTTGAAAGGTTTATTACTTTAACAATACAGTTACATAATATTGTCTGTGAGAGTGAGCCTTAGATCACATTAAAGGAATGTTTGGATTTTTGGGGAACTTCACTTGTTTACTTTTGCTTAGACCTAGATTGGAAGATGGGTTTGATGCTGCTGTTATATGGTTATGGTAAATATGAAGCTACAGACTTAGCTTAGCTTAGTATAAAGACTTGAAGGCAACACTGTAGCCCCCTGTACTGTTGCCTCCTGCTTTCAGTCTTTATGCTAAGTAAGGCTAAATGGCTGCTTGCTGTGGCCACAATATCAAACTCTTAGGAGAGGAGAGAGGCAATCATAAATATTTATTCACCAAATAGTTTATTTTGCTATTTATGTAGAGTCAGGGTTGGGATGTTAACCACAAATCAGACACAGCTAAAGCAGTTTTGGATGTAAATACTCTCTGTGGGGCTTTTGGCTCTCAGTGCACTAAGAATAATTCAACCTCAAACCAAAGTGTGAAAGAAAAAAAAAACTGGAAGCTGGAAATAATCTTCAATCACTGAGGATTGAAGCGAGGCTCTCGATGTGTGAGACAAATATCAGTTATGAAGGTTTAGAACAACGCAATGGAGCTCAACCAACCATTGGACAAGATACTGGATCCTCTCATACAATGGCTGCGCCTCATAGCTGTAACCATGGAGACGTCATCAGGGGTTATCTCTCGCTGGTTGGATGACCAAGACGTGGTGAAGGGCCATCTTAACTCTGTGTTGACTGGCACCTTTAGTCCTCAGAATAAACTGAAGTATCTCTTCTACGGTGCCTCATTCAGCCAGGCTCATTATTTTATTCTTGATTTATCAATATTTTCATTAATTTAATCAACTTAATCAATTTTTTTTTTAAACATGGATTTTTTAAAAACTTTTATATGAAAATGTGAGAGTCTTAGAGGGATGGTTTTGATGGTTCAGTCCTGACAGGGAAAAATCATGCAAAACAAATCCAGCAATGATATGGAAATACTGAAACAATAACATACACATATAACACATATTCATGCAGGTCCCTTATTGCTGATAAAGTGATGTTTATGTGCACAAGTCAAATAAAAAAGAAAATACTGTGTTTTAGATGAGGTCTGTGTAGATGTACTGTAGAGTGTTTTGTCTTTATTATTTTGAGGCCAATTTATAGCAATTCAATTTTGCATAAATATTAGACTGTGCTCCAATATAGCTGCATAGAAAAAAGCTGCAGTTGTTTAATGTAACAACATGCAGTCCATATGTAGTGTCGGGTATAGCTGTGGCAAATCTGCCAAATATTAATCCACACACAGTAATGAAATCGTGCAGCTGAATGCAAGATGCGGGATCTAAGAAGAGCTTTCTAAATTCATCCTTTGTCTTCTCATCTTTCCCTGCGAATATCTATAAGCTGAGGGTCAAAGGGATGTAACGAGAGGCGCCGAGGAACGTGGAAAGCTTGAAATTCAATCAGTGGGAATGTATGAGGGTGGAATATTAAAGCTTCGTGTTCAAATGTTAGTTTAGGTCACAGGATTGTGCACCTGTTTAAAGAGTTGGGTAAATCTCTTACAGCCACTACAGAGGCCGAATCCAAAACAAAACGAGCCGAACAGAAAGGTGCTACACCTGAAAAGCCTTCACATCAGATATATATTTATACACCAGGCAGTGTTCAGCTTTTATAGGAGATAAACTTTATTCATTTTTCAACATTATTTATTTAATCCTATACATCCTTCACACAGCTCACATTATTATTTTTTTTTTACAAAGAATGTGTGTGTTGTGTGTATCATATTGCAAAGGCTATCCTCCTTCGAGAAAGAACAAGCACAGTAACAAAAGACTGATATATAATATAATTTAGACTCAAAGAATGAGGTAACAATTCACAGTACAAATCCTTCAAGTTTCTGTTTATCTCTTAAGAACTTCAACCTGCAGTAATTTTTTTTTTCATATTCATAAAGGTTTTTGGAAACAGTATGAAAACTAAATAAAAGAAAAAAAACAAAAAAAAACAAAAAGCAAAAATGCGCTTTTACAAATCTTCAGCTCAAGTCCTTAATCCTCTCCCCATGATATTGTAGAAAAAAGAACCCAACAGAACAAAAACACTGAGTTTCCCTTCTAGAAAAAGGTGCGTTTGGTATGAATGTCTCCTGTGCTAAAAGAAGTGGTAGTGGGGGACGGGGTAGGCGGGCACTTTCATGACAGGCAACAGAAGCATTCTCTTGGGCAAACCTAGAGGGGAGACATGAGAAGAGCACAGCTCTGCGTGAGTCCAGGGCAACAAATAACCAAGCGTTTGTAACGCTCACTACACTACACACTACGCTACATGTTCGCCAACAAACAGCCCCTGTGTCAAAACAAACAGGGGTCCCAGAGGAGGGGCGTGAGTGTGAGTGTGTGAGAACAGAACAGGGAAGAGTGCTTGTAGTCATGGTCACAGCCTTCATCAGGGGTTAGAGGTAGAAAGATTCAGAGTTAACAAAAAGCAAACAAACAGGTTAAATTCAGTTTATTACAACTTGGATTTTATTTTAGTCATTTTAGTGTCTTTGCAATTAGTAATAAAAACACTGAACTCATTTAATCAGTTGCTGAGATTTCACATCTGACGACGCTGAAATCACAAGCAGACTGCCAATCAGATAAGATGTAAACAACAAACCAGAAGAAAGTGAAAACTACACTACAGCTACGAGTCAAACTGGTTTTGCTCTCAGTTTGGTTGATCTGTCGTTTTGTTCTTTTGAGCAAAGTTGCCACATCTTCAAATCTCAGCATTTAATTAATGCAACGCTGCTACTTCTGCTGACGAGGATGTACACACTGAAAATGAGTGTCCAAGTTGTAACAAAGAGGAATAATCCTTTTAGAGAGAGGATGGAGCAGAAGTTGCTGTTTCTGCTGCTGTGCTCTGTAGTAAATCAGGCGCTCTGGACGAGCCTCTATGATAAACTCTTCTATGTTCTGTGATTATGGTCTTCTATGTTCTCTGGTGTTTTGTTCTGGTGAGCACAGCAGCTTTTCTCAAATGCATTATTAGTGCTTGCCGACAAGAAGTCCCAAAGCAGCATAAGAAAAAAAAAGCAGGAAACAAGATGAAAGTGTCCAGTCCCAAATATAAAGGAGCAGTTCCTAAAGTTTTTATGTGCACCTTTTCCCTTTCTGATCAGATCCGATGTGGCTGAATCTAAGATCTACAGTAGAACCACTTCAGATACAGACTTTTTGATCATTCTGACTATTAAACATCAGTGACAACCAAAAACTCTTATTTATCCTGCTCTCCATCTGCAGCTCTATATTTAAAGTCAGCAGCATGCAAGATGAAAAATTAGATTTCCTCCTAAAGAGCACTCGCTACATGTGATGTTCAAATGTTTGAGTTACAGTACATGTTGAGAGCCCCACCAGAGGAACCACTATACTTTCTTACAGAATAAAATCAATATGTGAATATAATCCAAGCCTTGGTCTCTATCCTTTCTTTATAAAGATCACCCACCAGCATATATGACGTGTTGATGAGTAATGGGGCAGAGATGGGCAGTGAACAATGATTTATGCTTCATCCACCTCCAGATACAGGAAATTCAATCACCTATTTATCAAAGTCTTTTCATTGGCGAGTCCTGAAGCAAACTACTGAATGGATTTCCTTTTCTTTTTTTTTCCTGAATGTCAAGGCCACTGACAAAATCACCAAAAAATCTGAGTAAGAGGAATGACAGTGAAATGTGCTAGTTAGATGTAAGCAGCGCCTCCTTATTGAATTCAGAGTGTTGCAGTGAGGGTGGCAGTCACAATAACACGGGGGAAGAGTGTGTGAATGCCAAGGGCTGAAATGAAACACCCCACACTAACGCAGCGCTCCAGCTCTCACAAACACGGGGACTGAGGTGCGCTTCATGTACGGAGCTGCTGGGTTCTCCGGGGGGCACTAAACGTCAGGCCGGAGCCTCAGCCCAGTTTCTCCCAGCACATAAGACCCATTCAAACTCCAAGCTGTAGGATGGACAGAGGGGCCTCCCAATGCTACATGTGTACACACACTACACAAGGCTGAGTCTGTTGAGGTCAACATAACTGTGTTTGACAGAGGGATGTATGCAGCGATTTTTGTACCGATACCTGTGTAGAGGTCAAGCACCGGTATAGATTTTAGACTATATGTGTCTTTAAAGAGAAACTATGCAAGATTTCTAATTTAACTGTGCTACATTTGTAACTTGTTATGAGGATGAATGGAGGCTCTCTGCCTTCCACCTAGCGTCTCTTGGCTGAAAACCAACTTTGCAAGATCAGTGCCGCCAAACCGGTGTCCCAGATATTGTCTCAGCGGCACCGCGACACAAACACAATCTCTGGTTTATGACAGATAAGACTACACAAATATACACGTCGTAACATCAAATAACGTTATCCATCACTCCGTGGATTGCTTTCTTGCCGGCTTCGTTAAAAACAAATGCACATGGCCAGGAGAAGGGTTAGCAAAGCAGAGGAAAAGTGACCAGACTTGCATAGTTCCCCTTTAATTCCTGTGTGTGTTTGTGTGTGTGAGTGAGAGGGACAGTGAGTGAGTGCAGTGAGCACTTTCAGCAATAAGGACATGGAAACCCCTAAGCAGCAATAACATGACAGGAGCAGTGCTGCAGTGCTGAAGCTTCCCCGCTGCTCTGTCTTAAATAACAGTTTGGGGGTGGAGGGAGGGGGAGGGGGCAAAGTGAGGAACTCACACTATGTCTTCTGCTAATGTGAACAGAAATGAGAGTGATGGCAGCAAAGACTGTGTACCCGGGTTATTATAAGTCTAGGAAAGATTGTATAATGAGTAAGAGTTCCTGTCTCGACACTTTTCTATTTCAATTCAAGACAGTGTGTGGTGGAAGGGGTTGTAGGATGTGTACAGTAGGTGTGTGTGTGTGTGTGTGTGTGTGTGTGTGTGTGTGTGTGTGTGTAGCATAATAATAATGATCAATTTCTCTGAATTTTTATATAGGCAGCTCTCTACAGAGCATAATGGTCCAACCCTGACGGATGAGGGAGTTAGCAGATTAAGAAACAACTGGTGAGTGCACAATTAGCCAAAGCACAGACAGATTTGCTTAAAGACAATTTAAGCTTTGTTTAATTATGACTGAAATTCAGCGCCAAACCTTAAAACGTGGATTAGTGGGATGAGATTTTAAGAAAGTGATTTTTAAAGAAAAGGGTGGAAGAAATTGGAGCCAAGAACGCGTGGAGAAGACGGTTGGAGGTGGAACATAAAAACTACTGATGGTTAGCAGTTTCAGTAGGAGCGAAGGAGAGAAGCTAGAGGAGGGGAAAGAGAAGTATATAGATGGTAAGAAGGAGGGTGAGATGAGGACGAGTAGACAGGAAGTCTAACTAGAAGCACGTACCGTATGCAGGAGCAGCTGCTGCAGCAGGACTGTAGCCATACGGTGTCCCAAAGCCTGTGGGGACGAGGTTACAGGGTCTGGTTCAGTTGTACACTTGTTTAATTCCAGGCTGCACTTTTTTTTCAACAGTAAGTTTAGATGAGTGTTTTGGCCTAAATTCTAGCAGACAGCTGTGGGCTCAGGGTAATAGACCCGAGTGGAAGCTACACTCCTTCCTAACAAAATCAGCGGCGGTCTGATTGGAGCTATAGGGGTCGTACATTAGCGGACGTTCAGCACAAGCTGGAAATAAATCCCAGAATAATCACCGGGCAG
This sequence comes from Trachurus japonicus, assembly GCF_045865225.1. Classification (NCBI taxonomy): domain Eukaryota; kingdom Metazoa; phylum Chordata; class Actinopteri; order Carangiformes; family Carangidae; genus Trachurus; species Trachurus japonicus. The sequence continues at coordinate 18,867,755 of NC_140918.1, forward strand.
TTTTGCCGCTTGATTCTCTGACAACATTGGTTATCGCCGAGCTCTCATGCAGACATTAGCTACTGTCCTCTGTACTGTAGGCTACTGTAGGCTGCTTCTGAAAGCCTGTGATATTTCCCTTACAACTGCAGGGGAGAACTGATGCTTACTGAGCAAAGGAGCCGCCTAAAGCAGGAGAAAATGTCAGTACTGTAAAGACAACAGTAAAAGAAAATGCCAACTCTGCACAAACCACTATGTAAAATATGAAAAAGGAAGTCTCTTCCTCTTGGACATAGGTTATGTATTATGCCATCATATATCAAGTTTAAGAAGTTGTCAACTTTATTGCTCATATCTAGTGCATTTATATTTTATATTTATATATTTATTGTTACATAAGATAGTAAAAATAGCTCTTACCCATGCAGATAGGAAAATTAATAATACACTTCTTAAGCATTGACATAACAGCTGTCCTCTCATTACCTGGTGTGACGTATCCAGGTGCAGCTGCACTGACGAAGGCTCCTCTTGCGAGCGCTGCTCTTCCTCTTCCTCTGGCTACCTGAGCTGCTACTGCCGAGGCCGCCGCCGCCGCCGCCAGTGCTCCTTTAGTCTGAACACAGACAGACAGACCATATGTGTGAGCATGAGTGTGCATAAAATATCCATAATGAAAAAGTAAAACAGTATTTAGTATTTGCACAGAGAGATACAGCGCACAAAAATAAGGTACAAAAGCACAAACACACTTCTCAAAGACAATGTTCTATTCATTATGGGCTTTGTTGTCCACAGATCTGTTAGTGCACAGGTTCAGTGACGAAATAAAGGGAGAGTGGCGATCTGATAACTGTCAAGTATTGATCTGATTAGACACTTGTTAAACTCAAGTGTTATTGATTACTGTTGGGTGAACAAATTGGACAAATAGTCCCAGAGCTCCACAGAGGTGATACTGATCAGAAAATAGCTTTAAATGCAGTCACTGCAACTGCACAAACCTTTTGGCTCTTAGGAAAGACATAAAGAGAGTGGTTTGATAGTGTGTGTGTGTGTGTGCCGTACTGTACAGTATGTGTGTGCATGAGAGTGTGTGTGGGTTTTCTTACCTGAGGCAATATCTTCTTTTTCTTGTTTGCAGCTGCGTTGGGACCAGAGAAGAGTTTTTCCAGAGCTGCCAGAGCAGCGCTGGCCTTTGCTACCTTTTTGTTGGGGCCTGCCCCACGAAACTTCTGCCCGTCAACCTCCACCTGAAACACACACACACACACATATATATATATATACACACACATCAGAACAGTTTGGAGCCATGCTTATGTTTCCCAGGTTCCTCTTTTTAAATGATTGTTCTTGTCCTTTCTAAAAGTAGTTTCGCTCTTTTTTGTCTCAGCTGTGTGAAAACAAACACTCACAATACCGTTGCCCCAAAACCCATGTGTTAACCAGTCATCAGTAACTCAGAGAGTCTGGCTGAATAGGACAGCTTGTTTAGCGATGCCCTGCTGTCACGAAGGCCTGCTAATCAATCAGCAGAGCGATGGAGCAGCCAGCCGTGTCGGAAAACAACACACCCCACAGAGAGAAGGCTTGCTCCAGGAACCAGGTTGACTGATTGACTCTACCGGTGATCAGACTGTTTTTCTGTGTGTGTGTGTCTCCCCCTGGCCATGCTGCACATAGATGTGTGCTGGTGAAATATGAACATTTTTATTACATCTTTGTGGTTATATTATGTCATGGCTCGACACTCCCGTGCATGTGTACGTATTTTATAATCTCACCCCAGCGTGAGTCTGTGTGTATACGCGGCTCTCACCTCCATAAGAAAACGTTTGTCATGGCTGCCTCCACTCTCAGAGATAAGCTCGTATTTGAGGCCTCGTCTCTTCTCGTTCAGCTCCATGACGGGATTCTTCCCACTCGCTGTCAGTATGGGACCCTGAGTTCGCACCTGCAGGGTGAGAAGGTTATTGAAGTGATGTAATTTAAAAACATCCTCATATCTTTACTATAAAAGCACAAGGTGGAGAGTAAACCAGAGGGATGGAACATGAGGTGCGTGACCAAAAGCATGACTGTGAACAGGGAGAAGAACCGGCTTGGATACCTTTTATCTCCTCAAAGCAAAGCGGCTGTTACATTTCAATCACTTCAAAAGGTTTTTTTAGACTTCCACTCAGAAAAAAAGCATTGAAAATGGCATCATGTTATCAGCATGTTTAAAAAAAATAAAAACCCACCTCCAGTGTGTTGGAACTGTCCGAGGAGTGTGTTGGGTTATTGCTAGTGTGTGAGGACGTCTCACTCTTCCCCTCGCCGTCTGACTTCTCGTCTGAACTCATGGGGTCCAGGTCTGAGTCGAAACCCGTCGGGTAGCCCATCGCCTGGAGAACCTAGAGAGGGATGATGATGACAAAGTCAAAAAGGAGCCATGAAGATGCAACACAGCAGGAAAGAAACAGAAGACAACAAGTTCAAGTCCAAATTAAAAGATAACTATTTCGACCTAAAATGTCAATAGTGCAGCAGTTTTTCTGCACTTTCCATGTATTTGATGAGCAGATAATGGCACGACAACTACGACGGCAGAGCATCCAGAGTTGCCCTTTCCACAGTGTACCAAGTTAGACTAGCTCTTTAAATGGAAATTAAAATGTCAAACATGTCATACCGCTGTGTTGATGATACTAATTTAACAAAAAATCTCTCCTAAGAGCATCACTACCGGAGGACGCCGAACTTACATGACATGACAGGGTTTAATTTGACTCAGACGATGTGTTATAATAAAGCAATTACAAAACGCCGGCTGTACAGAGTCACACAGGTCCTGGACAGCACTCAGAGCAGCAGAGTGATTCTTTATGAAGGCAGGAGAGGAAGAGAAGAATGACACATTTTTGACCCAAATAGGCGATTGTGTTACAGCTGCTGAACCAGACACTACAACGAGAAAGCATGTGTATGTGAGATAGAGAGAGAGAGAGAGACAGAGAGAGAGAGAGTACAGTAGATGGAGAGGGAGCGAGGGAAAGAACGTGAGATCAAAAGGTGAGTATATGAGGAAGAGAAAGTGAGAGAGAAGGAGAATGGAAAAGGGGGAGAGATGGGGAGAAAGAGCCTTTTATGGGAATGGAGCGGATAGCGGATTATCCCAGCTCTGTGCTCTGGAGAGCCTCTTTGTTCACAACCACTTTGGGATTACAAGGATTTGCCCACCTCGATCCTTCCTCTCTCACACACACAAACACACACACACACACACACACACACACACACACACACACACACACACACACACACACACACACACACACACACACACACACACACACACACACACACACACACACACACACACACACACACACACATTCACGCACAAACACACACACCAACAGACATATGCAGACAAAAACATATCTATAGAGACACACAGGTCTGGCTGCAGCTGGAGGAGCTTAGAGAGTTATTCAGGTAGGCAAGAAATAATAATATCTTTTTTATTAGAGGCTCTTTTTTGATTTCTGTTCTGCACGTAAGTCAAGACGGGCAGAAGAGGAATCAAATCACACATAATTCTCGTGTCCGTTGCACATGCATTGCACATCGTCCACTTTGCTGCTTTTCCTTCTTTCCTACCTTGACGGCGACGTGCAGCTTGGCCGTCTTCTTGGAGGATCCGGATGCTTCGTAAACGGTCCCATCCAGATCCACGGACATGGTGAAGACTGGGGCGTGAACCGGGCCCGACTGGGACAGCAGACGATACTGCAGCCCTGGTCGGATCTGGTTCAGTCGCATCAAAGCATTCATTGGCTGGTTGGAGTCTATGGCTTTACTGTCCAAGACTAACACAAGAACAAGAAGGGAGAAAGTGTGGTTACAGTTCAGATTAGAGTGGACGTCATGCAGCTTTGTAGGGGTGTGTATCAATTACCCAGCTGGAGTTGGACAGATTTGTCCATTGGAGAGATGTTGTATGTAATAAATCATATTTTGTAACACTTTTCAAATCTCTGGCTTGTTGTTTTCATGATGAATAAAGGCGCTCCTCTATTTTCTTTCTCTTTCAATCATAGTCCTCCCGTTTGTCAATATCTAAAAATGCCTTTCTGCCTCCATTAGTTGTGGTTCATCTTCTCCTTGTACGAAGAAAGAGCTGGGGATGGTTGGGTGGCCTACTAAAACGCCAGCAATCAATACTATTGATCTGCCTCCAAGGGATTGAAGTAAGGGTGGAAGGTAGAGAAGCAGACAGGGAGAGAGATACAAAAAATATAGACAATGGGAAGAGAGGCAGCTTATAGGATAGTATGTATTCTTATCCCTAGTCTCTTTCCAGCTTTGAAACAGATTGGTTATAATGGTCAGTGACTGAAAAAGCACAGAAAAAAAAGGTTGGATAATCACAATCCGTCATTGCTCAAATCTGTCCTTCCTTCTCGTACCTTTCCGCAGATTCCTCTTCATCTTCTTAATGAGGTCCTTGTCATCCATCGCTCCATCCTCGTATGGCCTCTTCAGACCTAAACCTTAGAGCGAGAGGCAAAGAGGAGGAGCTGCAGAGTTACTTATCAATCACAGACTACGAGAAATGTTTATACGAACACAGAAAGGCGCTCGTGTGTGACGGGAAGACAAGGAGGCAAATTCGCAGGAAGCAAACAATAGATGAGCGCGAGCATAAAGATGGATAAATTCACAGATAAGATAAACAGAGCGGAGAGGCAAAGCAGCAAACACTCAAACAATGAGGAAGACATACAGTATAAGCTCTTTTCTGATATGCATCTGAACCTTTAAATGCTCTGGCAATTTTCCACGTCAGCACCATGAGGTTTTTTTTCTATGAAAGCCACTTTAGAAAGAACTTTAGTTCCAATTCAAAATGTTACAAGGGTTGGGAGACTTTTTCAGAAGTGTAGACATTCTTCCATAAAGTCCGTACAAGCTAATGACATTTCTCCAAGGCTACCATGTCAAATATTAAACAACTTTCTCATCTTTAAAGGGTTTTTTTTTATCTTAATTTGTCAGTCTCAGACAGTGCTGCCAGTGGTCATGTAGAAAAGCAACTTCACAGGTCCAGAAAGGTATATTATGTGTCAAAAGATTTCACAAGCCCTCGCCTGACACCGACACTGTAAATGAACCGATGGATGTTCCAGTGTCAAAGTGAGAAAGGAGCAGACAGAGGAGCAGGGAGAGAAAGAAGGATAGATTCACACAACCTGATGGCCTGAAGAGGCAGATACACAGACACAGACAAACACAGAATGAAAAATAGATAAGTGGCAGATGAGTCACAGGAGATGCGCGCAGCTAAAGATGAAGGGGAGAGGGCTGAGCAGGCAGGCAGGTGAACAGGTACACACCTTCTTTATCAGACCAAGGGTATTTCTGTGAGGGTTTATTTGAAGGGAGAGGCTCCATCTCCAACACCTTGTAGATCTGCCCGAATGCCATGAGTCTGAGGGCATGCTGGTGGAAAAACAGTAACATGACACCAAATTATAAAAGGAGGAGTTAAAATTGATGCAGCAGCAGCTGAGATATGCTGCTCTTTAGTTATGGGTCAGAGGATCCTACATTTCCCACAATGCTAATTGTTTTTCATCAGGCCTTTCCTGCTTTTCAAATCTTTTAAATTCCACATTCCCAGTTGGCAACATAAACTTTCTTTTAAAAAGTCTCAACTTTTCTCAAACTTTGGAAACCTCCAAAGACACAGAATACATTATATCATTATTTTATAACTTGACATCTAAAATCTGTGGAGTGACCTTTAGATATACACGATCTATTCTGAAACATTTAACTCAATATAAAATTCCATCCATACTGTAATTATGTTATGTGAATTTTCTGCAGAAAACACACATATTATGTATATTTGAGATATGCAGTCACATATTCTGTACTGCAGCCTTGTTCTGTTTTATAAAATCAGTTTTGCAGGGATGTGCATCTTTGTTTGTACATTGTGTTGTGGAGGTTTTGTTAAAATCAAATTGAGACTGCTGTGCTCGTGCAGGAAATAATACGACCTTGTAAATTGCGGTTGAAAAGAAGCTGAGAAAGGCATCGTTAAGATAGAATATTCAACTTCAAAAAAGTTGGGAGGCCTTGTTCTAACAAAGAAGCACATGGGGAAACTAGAAATGAATTGGTAAATGAACATCACATCTTGTGCATTAATGAAAGTCTACACAGCTGAAAACCGAGTTAAAAAACTGTTCCCAAAGAAATCCAAAGGGACCCTGCTTTCTAATGTAAATATCAATAACATCAGCAAATATACTGACCAGTATGTCCCGGCATTAATTTATCATTCTCCAGCTCCTGTACACATTCTGAATCTATACAAACAATCAGAAAGATAACCAGAATGGCTCACAGGGGCTTTGCTAATATAAATCCATTAGGGAGGTGGAGTGTCTCAGATATTCATGAGGCTCGGTGTAGCTCATTGACACAACAGCTCCCTCTCTCCTATCTGCGCTTGTATCTGCTACAATTATCCCCATTGACATTCCAGCCTCGTCCGGGCTGCCTTCAAAGGAAATGGACGGCAGGATTCACTAAGCCATGCGGCTCAGAGGCTGCCCTGCTCAGTCGAGTGTGTGTGTGAAGGAGGACGTGACAGCGCGAGTGCGTGCACACAAATACTGTCCTCGGGGGTGTCAGAGATGGATTTATGGCTCGCAGTGGCAATAGTTTCCCACACCAATCATTAAAATGCGGCACCACACGGCTTCTTCTGGAAGACGCACACGCTCGCACAAGTTCGTGTGTGTTTGTGTGTGCAGATTGTGCGGTTTGGGGGATGATAGGGTCTTTCTGTCTGGTGACTGGTGTGTTGCTTACTGATTCCTGCACACTGACAGCTCAGGGCAAGAACAGCTGGGTGATAACAACACTGTCTTCAAACTGCTGTGTGTGTGTGTGTGTGTGTGTGTGTGTGTGTGTGTGTATACCTGTGCACTGTAGGTAATGTCCTCAGCCTGCTGGTCGGTCATGTTGGCTAGTGTGTTTGTTGGCTCTTTCTCACATGGGTCGTGTAAACCTGGACCACCTGGGGGAGGTGACAGAAGACGCCACACACACACATAAACACACACAGTCAGTTGGTGTGACTCTCTGCTGCTCGGCAACATCTAATTAGGCTTCACTGTCACATGACATAAGTGACAGTGGGAATCTTGACTATTAAAATCGGCAGCAGCAGCAATGGGTATATCCAACGGATCAAACTAGCAGTGTGCTTTTCAAACCAGCCACTCAAACCTTTTACTTTTAATTGTGCCACATTTGTCTTAAATTTGAATATGGCAGGTGAATAAATGTTCCCCTGCCACCGAGACACACATTTCCTTCCTGTGAATAAAACCCGAGCTGTTTCTATTGTTGAATTTGTATTCAAACATTCATGGACACCGCTCTGTTCTCTTTTTAAATATTATAAAAATCTACTGTCAGTCCTCTCTGAACTGGAACCTTAATAAACCTTAGTCTGGAAGGACAAAATCTGCTTTTAGAGATAGACTAAATTTGAAAAATCCAACAAAATAAAAGTCTCAAACATAGTTTTGAATAATTATTTTTTCCAAGAATGTAGACAATTTCATAAAGCAGTCGTTCGGCTGCTCATATTCAAGATGCTTCTTTAATGATGATATTCCTCAGACAGCTGTGCTCTGCTGGCTCATTTACAATGTCTTGACCTCTCAAACAGAAACAGCTCAAAAATGTGGTAAGCGGCGCTTTGACGCATCTCCTCGTCTACCAGAATCGAGCGTTTCCCAGCTCTGATGATCAGTAATGCCAAGAATTTGCATGATCATTTGCATCGGTCTCAGATCTTTCCAGTTGAATGTTTTAGCAGCCGTTGTGCTGGCTACGTACCTGGTAGCAGTATGCCTGAGGCCAGACACTCCATGACTCGACGCAGGGCTTCTCCTGCCCCAAGAGGTCTGTTGCAGGTGGCAATTGCCTTCTCACAGATCAGCTCTAAGGGCTACAGGGCCACACACACACACACAAAGATACAGCACTGATGAACATGCTACAGTAAAGGTCAGGTGCTGTGCCAATAGAAGGTAACATCTCTTTAACACTGAATCTATTGTAGGTGAAATTAAACTTTAGAGAAATTAAACTTGTGTAAGTACTGTATGGATACTGCACTCAGCATAACTCCCTAGACAGTTAATTAATTTATAGATGAGAATACAGTGCATAATTCTTTTCAGTAAACATTCTGTATGATCCTTTATTTAAAGGTGGGAGAAGAATTAATTTCAAAGGAGACTGAAAACTTTTCTCTCTCTTCCATTTCAACGCTCAATCACAGGCAAAGACTCACCCATCCTTTGAGAGGTTCCCACACCGAGTGTCTATTGCACATGTCTCTAAGTATCCTGAGGACAATAACGCAGGACTTGAGCCCGTTCACTCGAGCCTGAGACGGAGACGGAGGGAGGCGAGAAAGGAAGAAAGAAGAAAGAAGGAGGAAGAAGGGGGACAAAATGACGGAAAGAGAAGCGGAAAGAAACAAATTGAGCGTAGGGGGAGTGGTATTTGTGCACAACACATGCACTCATACACATACAGTACAGATAACAGCCTGCTTTACACCACAAAGCCACAGCCATAATGAAGTGATTGTATCTGTCTGAAACTCTGCCTGAGCTCCCCACAGAGAAGAATATTCTGAATCATGTTTAAGGTGCTAAACATTTTTTTTTGTCATCATCTCGCCTCTAGTTTTAGAACCTACAGTAAAATCTAAACTTGCACTTCTTTTTTTTCTTTTTCTTTTTGGTAAGGTAAGTGAGTTGGGAGACAGATGGGGAAGGGTATGGGAAGGGAATAAAAGGGAAGGGACAAACTGTACAGATCAGGCAGGTTCACATAATAGCCAAAAAAGAAAAACAAGTATCAACCATTGCTTTTGTAGCCTTACGATACATTTTTTCAAATTCTTCCTTGTTCTATTTCATACACAGTTGTAAACAGAGAGAGAAGTATCAAAGTAATGTTGTACGTGATGTTTAATATTTGTCAGCTTTTGCTGATGATGTTGTAAAATAACATCCAACAAATTAAATCTGGGATAACATCAAAACACATCAGTATCAATCACAGAATTTGTAATAATTCAAACATATAAATAGTTAAAATCTGCTTGCATCTTTTTTTTAAATTAGTCTTTACTGAGTGGGCATAACAAGCAGCACACTATCAGCCCACAGTGAGTGTATTCCCCTTTGAGTGAATCGTCAGGCTACAATAAGCATAGGGCAGGAAGACAGGAAGTGAGTGGGTGCCGACCTGGAACCACTTGGCGTGTCGCAGCGCTGCCAGGGCCAACAGACATCTGTGTCTATCCAGCACCTCCCCCTCCTCCTCCTCCTCCTCCTCAGCCTCCACTCTGTGCGCAGCAGCACCCAACACTGCCACAAAACAATAACAACCCAATATAGAGAATGTGAAACACACACACGTCATGTCTGAGTGTGTGTGTTTTGAAATTGGTTTGCGCGCGTGAATGTGTGCAAACACACGTTGAGACGCACGCGTTGTGTGTGTGAATGCACACATACACGCGCACATGCATGGATATATTTTTGGTACATACAAGGCGCTTTTCATGCCATAAAGTTGTTCCTCTCCTCGTAGAAAGGGCTCACTCTCCACAGTTCACAGATCTGTGACAGAAGCTCCTGAACGTCTCATCTTTCTTTTAAAAACCGTGTGTCATTTTCAACACTGTGTCGAGTGCATCCTCACCACATGCGGGCGTTAAGACAGGATGCACCGCTGCTATACCGCACGCGAACGTGTTGAAAGGTACACACGCTACTCAGCGACGATTGAGTCATTTCCATTTGTCGCTCACAAATCAGTGAAAGGGAGAGAAACTAGGGGTCACAAGAGAAGAGACAACTTTGTGGGATGTAAAGCCCCCCCCTCCCTTCCCCCTCCCCCCCACAGACATACAACAAACAAATACCTAAGGAGTGTTTGATTTACAGCGTGTGGGCACCGATAAGACGTATCCAGTCTTCTCACTGTGCCCAGTGAGGTAAATCAATCTCGCCTTCATGTATTTGAAGAGGATTTTTATTTATTTTGATCCAGTCTGCACCAGGCAGGAGTCAAAATAGGAGTTTGTTTTTTCTTGAGGTGCATTTGATTTCACAGGCTTATAAAAAAAATGGTGCAGAAAAAAGCAATTCAACATCCTGTCTGGGCAAACGCAGCATCAAGCGCTCCTAAAGTGGTGGAACTTGGAAAAAAAAAAAAAAAATCTAAGATAGTTTGACCCAGTCTGAGACAAACACAACACAGGAGGGATCAAGGCAGGGTTTAGTCAGAGCATTGTGGTTGGTAAAAGAGGAGCATTCCTATACTTTTATATGTAAGCATTTGATTCATGTCGCCCCACACACCAGGCTGCTTGAGTTACTACTCTCTTGTCTTTTTTTTTACTACTGTGAGAATCAGCACAAAGCCTTCAGTATGATATGCAAGGCGAGCTGAATCAGACAAAGCTGTGTATGAATGAGTTGCAGTTACATGGGGTTTTGAAAGAGGGTTTATTATGTGTAGGGGCCCCCACTGGAGGTGACATAAAACATACACTAAAGAGCCCTTTGGGTCTCAGTGGACACACCAACTAGGTAAATATTTTCCTCATCACTTTCCTGTTAAGACAAAATCCTTCCCTCAAGAGGTATTAAGTTGAAATGTCAAATGTATCTGCTGCAGAGCAACACCAGAACATCTATCTCACATTATCCCTGAACTCATCTGGCCATTATTGCAGCGTCGCTCTCCCTCTGACTAGCGCATATAGTGGTGTGTACGTGTGTGTCTGTGTGATGTATAATGGTGTATCTCAAGGTCTGTCAGTGTGGTCCCAGCTGCATGTGGGACCACTCCGCAGCTAGTGGATCATTATAGTCTTTCTCCTCTCGCTTGTCCTCCCACTGTTCTCTCCAACACTGTGCAGGCTGCTCCCTCACTCACTGCTCTTCTTTTATCATTATCTCCTTCTGTGTGACGCCGTCTTCTCTCTCAGTCTCATTAAAAAAAATGAAAAAGAGAGAGAAAAAAAACTCTGCTATCATGTCTCCTCTAATAATTTACTGTCACAGCACCCTCCCTCCCTCTGCGACCACAAAAAACTACGAGCAGAGCGGTTTAATGCAACTTTTATTCTAAAAAAAAAAGTCATCCTGTGTAAAAACGCCAATTCAAATGGTGACTGATGAGCAAGCACTATTCTAAATCAATACATAGATTACCTGGATTCAAATCAGAGGGCATGATCGATCCGTTTAATAGTCAAAGCTTACTGCAACATTTTTGCACACATGGGGATCCTTGTGAAAAAACTGACTGCTTTCCTGCTCATTAAGTGTGAATCCTGTTGTGCATGACTTGTTATTCTTTCAGATATGCTTTAACCCTCTAATATGTTGTTAATCACCAGGCAGGAGCAGTTCTAATCTTTAAAATAAGAGGTGCTTGACACTCGACAACACCGTTGGTATTTGCGCCTGTCAGTGCATGTGTTAATGCGTTGCGAGTTTCAGACCCTGCCGATGAGATAAACTGCACCCCTATCCCTCTAACCCCCATTGGGGCTTGATGAAATCTCAGCATTTAGACGTCTAGTGTGACGGGTGTCTCTATCGGTCGGGTACAAAATATGGCTGCGCGTGCTCTCAATTCTCTTCCCTGTGGCTGAGTGGATGTGTGTGCGTGTCTGTGTGCTTTTCTTGCGCTGCGAGGAGAGAAAATAGGATCAGTCTTCTCCATCTTGCAGTGGCACGCGGCATGATGTACGCCTAACCTTCGTGCTATCTCTCATCTCTCTCTGAGACCTGAGTGTCTAGTTGGACGGGAGCCACAGGATGGATGGGCAGCTTGCTACTGCTCGGTTATTGATTTCGTTGGCCTGCTGGCCTTCCTTCCCTGTCCTGCCTCCCACAACCAATTATAACCAGTTCCTGCTCCCCATGAAAACAGGGGAGGGGGCTGGGGACGCAGAATTGTTACTTGACTGAACACCAGACAGTTCCTGTGTGTTTCCTCTCTGATATGTGTCCTGTACCTGTCGTGTCTTGTGTCAGCATCAGTTAATGAGGTCAAACCTCTTGTTTAGGGAAACAACTGAGCTCTACACAGGAACATATACATATACAATATAGAATTAAATTGTCAGTGTGTGCATGTGTGTGTATGTGTGTGTTTGTGTGGGGAGTGTGTCTTTTCCTTCCTCTGAGCTCCTACCTCGCCCATTCTTCTTCTCCCGCTCCTCTTCTGCCTCCTGCGCTTCCTCCTCCTGCTCCTGTTCCTCCTCCTGCTCTCCTTCCTCTCCATTCTCCAACTCTCCCCCCTCCTCCTCCTCCTGCTCCTCCTCCTCCTCCTCTTCTTCCTCCTCCTCCTCCTCCTCATCTTCCCTCATGGCCGGTGAGGTGAGGGTAATCTTCAGCGTGAGTTTGGGCTCTGTTGTGGTTCGTACCAAGATGGCCGCCTCGGGCAAGGAGCTTGTGACCTCATATTTCTCCTCCGTCAGCTTCTGTCATGTGTCAAACAGATACAAGTGGACGGTCAGAGGAACAAGGTCACAACGTGATTATGTACAGATGGAAAAGAAGAGGAAAATATATAAATCATCCAGGTATGACAGGAGAAATACTTTGGCATCAAAATGACTATCTATTCTGGGCCACAGGATGTTATTGATATCCTGAGCTAAAATAACATGAAGCATTTCTAACCTGTTTGTCCACACTTAGCAGAGGAAAAAATGCTAATGCTTGATACTAGAAAATTTATGCTATATAGTTATATTTGTAGCATGACTACAGTACAACATTCTTATATAACAAATGCAAATATGACAAGTTACTAGTTTAGAGCCTCTTGTAAAGAAGGATGAATAAGCCTGGACCCTTCGAAAGCAATCTCTACAGAATCTTTAATTTAATATTTTAATCAAAGTTAAGGCTTTTATTTCTTTAGGATTTTTTGATTATGATTTTATTGTTTGTTTTTTTCCCCTGACACTTGTATAAGATCAACACTGGTGCTTCTTGTGTATAGGACCTTTAATCTATTTGCTTATTTTGCTCCGCTACACAGTAAATGAGGTGTTTACCTGAATGTACTGTCTTATAAAAAGGCTAATTAAGTGCAGTAACACAAACCTGTTAATACATGAGGTGCAGAGAGGATGAGAGATGCATATGATGAAGAGAAAGGGACAAAAAAAGCTCCCAAAGCTAATCCCTAATTAGCAATTTTAGACACATCCTAATGATTTTGTGTGATTGTGTGTTTGCCTCTATTGTTTTTCAGTGCCACCTATTCATTCTAAAGGAAACCAATGGAATAACAATCACTGCAGCATTTACCCAACAATGGCAAAAAAAACAAAAAAAACATCTGCAATAACCAGCACTCTTGCCCACTTAAACAAATGAACACACATCCACACGCACACCTCACACAGAAATAGGTCTACACACAGACTCAGGAAAAAGAAAAGTCTTTACTGACTATAAATACTGGACAAACAGCCTAAGTTGTGTAATGGCCTCAAGGAAATAGTGTATTTATGTTATGTCTAGCGAAAGTGCATGTGGCTGTTTCTGCTGCTCTTGCACTGTTTGTAAGTTGACCGTGTTTTTTGCTTGTATCAGTTGTGCTGTGGGGAAGTAAATCTCTTCACATTCACATTATGTTAAGTGTTAAGAGTTACTATGTGCCAGGTATGGATGAGGTGAGAGGTTATTCATCTAAGTCAATGTAGTGTCCTCCTAAGTGGTGTTTGATGAGGCGGCTGATGAGAAAATCACAATCTACAAACACTGGGCCGAGACATGAGATCACCTCACTGCCCACACACACTCACTCACACACATACTTTTCTTTCCTGTCTGTCTCCCTCTCACATCACTTCACTGCTAAAAGAAATGAGCACAGAGGCTGAATTTATTCTAGAGGAAATTTCTGCACTAGTCGGCCAGTTTAGGGAGTTACGGCTCCTAACTATTTTCCCTCCAACTGATCTTTTCAGGTTCACCTGGCTGCTGCTATATATCAAAATTATTTATGGGATTTGTGAGAAATCTAATCCGCAAAAGCTTAAGAATGTGGAATAAAGTTTAATCCCTGAATCTCATACATTATGAGCAAATAAATGCAAAACACAGAAATCTGAAAAAAGAACGAAAAAGAAAAGATGAAAAATATGTCCTGCATGTTTGGGCCTGGATTTGTCTGTGTGCTCTCTCTGTGTACTGTTGGTGTTTGGTATCTTGTGTGTCTGTATGAATGTCAGGAGCTCCACTTCTGTGCCATGACTTGTTAATGAGGAAACATGACACTGAGGTAGTGATGAGAGTATTAATCACACATGACTCATACATAGAATAACACTTTAGACTTATCACTTGGTGGCATTGCTGTCTCTCCACCACTCCATACCAGAAATCACAACGCTACACGACACTCAACACTTTTTTGCATTTAGTTTGATGTCAGAGGCCAAGATGCATTCATGTGTGTTTGTCAGAAGCAAGTTTGTGACCAAAAGTATTAGAGATAAACAAAAGATAGAAAAGGGGAGGCAGCATTTCGTGCCTGAACGCACGTGTTGGTCTGTGTTTCTTAGTGTTTGCGTCTCTCACCTCTATCTGTGTGGGTAAATTGTGACAGACAGTGTCCAGCAGTGTCTGTGTAGGTTTGTCTCTGCACATCAGCACCAGCTCCAGGTCCATGTCGCCTTTGATCAGGAGGCCTTTGGCAACCAAGCCGATCCTCATCACTCCACACAGCACACCACCACTGCTGGACTCCCTGTGTTTAAAGGACAAGAAACCATATGTAACACGGTTTTTTATACGTCTATAAGGACGTAAACATTTCACTTTAAAGTTGGAAAATACACTCTTGGCTCTCTGGGGATTCATGGAAGGGTATTAACAGCCAAAAGCAAAACAGCTAACCCTTCAAATAAGTCACATTAATATCACTCCTACTACTTCACACTCAATCCTAATTACAATTTTGTGACACATCCAATTAATCAAATTTCTCTGCAGGCAAAATAATTTGCCAACTTCTTTGAAAACAATATTTCAACATAAATCAATATTTATATTTAATAATAAATTGTATTCTAAGAGATTAATATACAAGGTGCCAGTTAACAATGCAAAATAAGATCTGACAATGTAATACAAGAATTAAATGAGAAGTAGTGAACCCTTAAAGATTCATGAAGATATCTGACCATGGAAACTGTGCCCAGAGACTGTCAAGTTCATTTCCTCTGCAGCCAAAAATGATTCTGCTTCTTGGGGCTGAGTCCTCACAGAGCTTTCTCAGAGCTTTTTGTGCACGGACCACACACATTATGAGATGGAAAACACCACACTAATATGTCTTAGCACTATAACTATGAGTCACTTGTACAGTAAATTAAACAACAAACAGCTAATTGACAATTAAATCAATAGTCATTTAATCATTTAATCTGATTTAGCTCACAAACAAGTGTGTTGTGAGCTTCTCAGAAAGATGTTTTGTAACTGGATGCATTTAAACGAGCAGCTCAACATTTTGGGAAATCCGCTAATTCAGTTTCCCCTGACAGATGAGATGAAGACTCCCGTGGTTTCCTAGCAACGTCAAGTTGATGACAGCTCCCCACAAAACAACAGTTTGGCAGATAAAACCCCATAAATCCCATACATTTAGAAAATCTGCAGAAACTGGATGTAACTTTCTTGGTCACATCACATTTCTCACATTTTCTCAGATAAATAATTAATCTATTCATTAAAAAACATATTCTGTATGAGGTGCTATGAGACTGATTCTACCCTACTGTACCTGTAGCTGTCACTGGATTCCTCGGTTTCAGTGCGGGCCTCATCTCCGGGGTCGTCCTCCTCTGTGCTGTCTGCTGGTTGGCCATCGACCTGGCTGTGGGCGTCTCTGCTGCTCTGATCCAGCCAATCAGAGACGTGTTTGAGGGCGCACTCGACAGTGGACACCAGCGTCTGAACTGCCTCCAGCTCTTGAGAGGAAGGGTAAATGGTGGAGTGCTTCGCCATGACGTGGCGGTCATCGTTACTGAAGGATCGGAAGGACCTCTGAAAGGAGAAGGAGAATGAGAGATGACATTTTGTGTATTCTGATTAAAAACTGACTGGGGAGGGTCTAGGGGGGGGGGGGGTTAGCTCAGTTGGTAGAGCACCTGCCCCATGTGTTGAGGCTATAGTCCTCACTGCAGGCGGCCCCGGTTCGAATCCCGCGCCGAGCGGCCCTATCCTGCGTGTCATTCCCCCTCTCTCTGCTTCCCATTTCCTGTCTCTCTCTCGCAGGGCCGGCCCCTGGCATAAACACTCTATGCGGTTGTTTAGGGCCACAGCCGTTAGGTGGGGGGCCACATGATCAGAAAGGTAGCGGGGTTCATCAAGTCATTTAAACATCCTGAGGTCTGCATGTGCACGCTATGAGCTTCATATGTAATTTGAAGTCAATATTCAGCTTCTTTTATCTCACATTTGAGACATTTGGTGAAAATAGAATGGCGGAATGACAACATTTATGCTCAAAAAGTACAAAATTTCATTTTAGACTTGTTTTCTACACTTATCTATTACTATATTCATATCCTATTTCAAGCACCAAAACAGTTCATTCTCATGACTGAAGGTGTGTTTTCACAAGGGATTTCGAAATTTTTCAAAAAGCAGACCTCAAATTTCCAGCATTTGGCCTAAATGATTTCTTTATACAGTGTTCTAGGACAAACTGGCCTCACTGTACTTACAGCGGAGGTTCTAATATTTAGACATAAAACACTTGAGCATTGTTACATCCGCAAGTATCTTAAAAAGATACATTTAAGAAAATATGTAAAAGTCGAGAAAATGGCCTCATAAACATGTCTGTATTCAGTTTTAACCAGTGATTTGGTCCACAAACAAAAATCTTGTTTAGGGCCACCAAAATGCTAGGGCCGGCCCTGCTCTCTCAACTATCCTGTCCATTAAAGGTGAAAAAGCCAAAAAAAAAAAAAACTGACTGGGAACATGAAGATGAATGCACACCTGTACAAAAACACACACATGCGGTATCTTTGTCTGCAGCAACAGCACTACTGCAGAGCGACTTTCAAAAAACAGATTGAGATCTGATTCATCAAATCAGCCTTTGATTTCTCTCTCTCACACACACCCATACAAAAAACAACAACAGCAACACATACACATACACATAGACATTTGTACAACAAGGTGGCACCCTGCCACCTCCTGTCCCACGAAGCGTGTATACAAGCGGCTTTTTGTGTGTGCAGGAGTGTGAGTTGCTTCCATGCAGACAGAACATGTATCTCTTTTAGCGGAAAGGAAATCAATTCGTAACTCAGGGACAGCTCCCATTTAATGGCACTGACCCTGACACGCATGCACAGACACTGACACACACGCACACACAGACACACACAGCTATCAGAAATTAATCTGACCATCCTCTCCACCTGTGCTAATTCAATCAGACATTCTGGCCTGGGGAATTCATGTCAGGGCTTCAGTCTTTCTCATTTGCTCCGTCCTGCTCTCTGGGTGGTTCGAGAGGGAAAGCCGTGGAAAAGAGGAGATCAGGTGGGAGTCAATCAGAGAGCGGTAAACGACAGAAAATAGAGGGAGCACGGAGACAAGAAGAAAGAGAATAGAAGACAGCTGAAGAGGGCAGCGGGAACAGAGCAGAATCATTAAAAGACGAGGGGTTGTGGGAGGGGGATGAATTCAAAGATGAATGTGAAAATAAAGAGATGAAGCAGAGGAGCAGGTGTAACAGAAGCTTTTCTGATTTGCACTCTGCAGTTAGTACCACCCAGATGGGCCCCTGAGCTTTAGCGCATCCACAGTAAAAAAAAACAACACCTTTTAATCTGTATGTTAGCCTTACTGTAGCATTTCAGAGGTTGGTTGATTATGTAGTTTCATGCTAAATGGAAAAGACTTTCTGTTACAGATTAATTCAACATCTGACCATTAAAGATTAACTTACATAATTCAAATAAAACCAAAATTAAAGGGTATGAATGTGGTATAGAGAGCAGATGAGGGGGTAACTTCAGAGTGCATTATAGCAGCACAATTAATGTTAATTCTTTAGCGCAGCTGTGTGACAGTGACAGAAATACTCCTACAACAGATAATTAATACATCACAGCAGTTGTCAGAACACTTCATTTTATATTAATTAAGGCTCGCGGCAACTCCACTTCAGTTTTCATCCTCTTTCACTATCTGCAGGACTTTTGTCTCGCTGTGTGTACACAAAAATCCTATCAACCAGAGTTTTGAGGTCACTGTGGTTTCGGCTTTTTCATCTTCAACTTTTCTCTTTTTGTTTTTCTTCCTATCACTTTCTCTCTAGCCCCTACTACTTCCTCCTTTTTGTTTTACAAAAATGAGACTGTTATATCTGAGAAAAACAATTAAGATTACAAGCTACTGTTCGCGCCATCACTTGGTAACCTCGATCTGAGGGATGGGGTCCTTTTTTAATCATTAGGGGTTATCTCACTGCGCTGGGGAGCCTGAGGTCTATAACCCAGTTCAACATGAGCGGGTCGCTCTCAACAAGCTGCAAAGTAGACCTGCTTATCTCTGAAACACACATTTCCTTTTATTCGCTACACACATACACACACATCTAGTCAAAGAGAAACGCACACCAGGCGTGACAACCAATGCGCACACATCGACACAAACAGTAGAGAGATGACCTTTCCACTGTAGTATGGATAGTGTGGCTTGAGCGCTACTATCAATCTACTTGAAATCCAAGGACCACCTACAGTACACACACACACACACACACATATATGTACACACTCTGACACACACACTTCATCTTTTTCCTAATTGAACTGGTGACATTCTCTTTCACCAGAGTGAGTAAGATAAAGCCATTAACAGAATGGAGGACAGGCACAGCACAATAACTGCAGCCTCACTGTCCATGTAGCTCAGTGTGTGTGGAGCAGTGTGGCACAAACATCTGGCAGGGTCGCAATGTGAATTTAGATACCTGCAATTTAGAACATGCAAGTCTAAAAAAAATCGATGCAATCCTATTTTTCTTTACAACATCAGGTCTTATTTGTGCATGTGACAGAAAAATCAATACTTTGGTCTAACTTGAAAGGCTGTTTTCAATGGTTCTTCATTAGCGTTATGAGGCATCTGTCAGAAACATTGAGCCTCCTTCCTCCAGAGCTGCGACATGTGCTACAGGACCAATACATGTCTATATGGATCTAATGGAACTACTGCAGAAAGGATTACTTGTTTGACTGATTAATAAAGACGGGGAAATAGGAGGATTTCCTACTTTTCTCCAAGGGATTCAAACAGCACTAAGGACAACAGTTGATTTTTCTAGTTCTAAGTTCTATCACTAATAGAAAATGACTGATCAACAATGAAAAGATATCCCAGTGAGTAATATGGAAAAAAAATAGATATATATATTGCACTGTTCCCATATTGAGCTCTGAATCATTTCTATTGTCTTCTATTTTTTTTTTTTTTTACTTCTTTTCTTCACAGAGGAAATACTGTATTACATTTTGGCTTAAGTGAAAAGCACAGTATACAAAAGGTGATAACTGTGTAGCTGTTAGTGTGTGTACCAAGAGGGCCGGGCCAGGCATCTTTATATAGCGCATTTCATACCAAGGGGCAACTCAATGTGCCTTACATAAAGACAAAACATTTAACAGTAAGAACTAGAAACGGAAAAAAACAGCATAAAACAGGATAAAAACATACAATTTTTCAAACATTAAACATACAGTTAAAATCAAGAAAAGAAAAAAAAAAGCATAAAGAAAGTACAAGAAAAAAACCTGAGTCAGTAGATCTCAGAGCCCTACTGGGTTTACACTCTACTAACATGTCATTCATGTATTCTGGACCTAAACCATTCAGTGATTTGTAGACAGAACTTTAAAATCGCCATGGTTTCGGACTTGGTCTTTAGTTTCTAAAGACAGTGACTGAAGGTGTTTACTGACAGCAACCCTCTTCTCTTTATTGCCAAAAACAATGAGCTCAGTTTTTTCTTGACTTAACAGGAGGAAATTTTGGTTCATCCAATTTTTGACTTGCTCTAAATAGTGACACAACGACTCTATGGACATTTATGTCTACGTGCGTGTGTGTATGAGGCAGTGTGTATCTTTTACACTCGCGCACCTACTCAGAGCAGTGTTTAACAGACCAACAGTCACAGATTTTATGAGCCGTCGCTAATGGGAGCCTCCGCAGCCATAAACCTCACAGCGAGGAGAGTCGTCTGTGTATCTACATGTGTGTTTGTCGGTGCTACTCGACCACGGGGGAGTCGCTGCCTGGCTGCTCTGATCACCATGTAAATCAGGGCAGTTAAGGAGGACTCAGTGACAGGAATCGACCCCCTCAGGCCAGCCTAGCTGCTCAGATAACGCTGCAGACATTTTGACAAGTAACGCGATGAGGAAGCTACAGTAGCCAAGATAGGAACAGATGCAGGATTTCACGGATTCACACTGATTTGAGAGGGAGATTGAGTGACGTGTCAGGAAGTGGTTATCAGTTTTAATTCTGCGAGTGCTCTGTGCTGGAGCTCTTCAAGTTGGCCTCTCATCCCCTCTTCATCTTGATTATTGTTATCAGAGCTGTGGCGCAAAGATCTGGTATGTCTGTTGTCAATGAGGAGCTTACACCACATAAAGCACACACTCAATCTGTTAGAGACCACCGTGGTTGTCCTTGAATCTGCCCTGACCTCCACACAACCTGGAGGTCAATCGCCCAATATGGTCCCCAGTCCAAGAATCCATGTGTGAGGGTGATAGCAACATAAATCATAAATGATGTTAAGCCACAAAGGATCTCTATCCAGACGTCTGGAACAGCCCCAGCGTCACTGACATAAAATTAGACTGCTGTGTCTCATTTCAGCGCAATGACCTAATGCTGGTCCTCGGAAGTTAAAATGAAGATCAGATGTCAGGACAAAATTAATACTAAATTCATCACATGATGTGGTGTAATGCTGTAAAAACTGAACATGCAAACATTGGTGCAGGAAGACAAACCGATTTTTGTTTAGAGGTAAAATTAAGTAAGAAATATTTTTTAAAATTGTATTAATCCCAGGGTTTGTTTAAAACCTGTCTGGTTATGTCATCGCTGTTGAGTAACAAGATAATAATGACCTCACTGGCTAACCTGTTTTTTTCCAAACCAAAACGTTATTAATTCCAGCTTCCTACTTAAAGCAGAAGTAAGCGGAATATTTGTGTTAATAATATAAGTCTTAAATAGTTATATCTTCCGACAGCAATCACTTATATAGAGTGTCTGGTCCGAAACACGGGTCTGTCAGTCACTCTGCTCTGCTGTAAGCCGAGGAGAAAACTTTCTTTGTATCCTACAACCTTTATCCAATGAGGAGAGAGAACGGCATAAAGGGGCGGTCCTCTCTGTGTGTGCAGCCAAGGGATGCGCGTGAATGTGGTGACGTAGGGACGAGGGCGGGGACTGCTAACTCCATCGGCTGACAGGAAGTTAGCCAAAACGACCGGATCGCTTACTTCTGCTTTAATGTTCAGTCTCCCCTTATCCCACCAAAGCACATCCTGTGTAATGCCTTATTATACTGTTCTGGTCATGTGGTAATGACTTTCCAGGATATGTATAAAATTATTATGTAACTATCTAAGATAAATATTATTTTAGCACACTGTGGAATGGAAACCTGGACACACACCTACGTCTTGGCGTGGCAGTCTTCCATCCAGGTCAGACAGTCTATTTTCACAGTTTGAGCATGAATTTAACATCCAGCTCCAAAGAAAAAGATTCCACTAAAGCTCAGACAGCCTACACAAATGATAACTTTATGAAAAGCCAAAATATAATAAAATATATAAAATCAGTGCGAAGGAAGCAAAAAAAGAAAACAGTTGCCTGAGATTCCTCACATCAACCAAGAAATCAGAACCAGACGTGCACATATTTATTTATGAAATCCCAGCTGTTCTGAAAGCCGCTGGCACACACCATGCACCATGCGTGCCTTGTCTATACACTATACCTTCATATGCCATTGTTGCATAGTGCTTTTAGACCACACACTTACCAATTACACTCCATTTCACGGTCCAGTGATGCCCACCGGCTGGCAGGCCTATGTTACATAACCACATTACACAGCATTTACAAGTCGCTGTGTGCTGAACTAACGTGCACACACACCAACACAAACATACTCCACAGGAAAAATCCAACAAATTTACTAATGTTCACCCTAAACATGAAAATTATGAATGACACAGACACACAAAACCCTTACAATCAATTACACACAGTCTAGCAGAGACACTCATTACTTCCATCACTTCCATCCATCACCATTACTCTGTCCCTAATGCCCTGCAGTAAAACCATTTCGGTTCGGGGTGCCGTGGTTAGACGACGTGCACCCTGTCAGTGGTGGCTCCTTCACTTTAGCAGCAGCAGCATCCAATGACTTTCCTCTCCATCGCCGCCTGTCTCTTTCAGGCTCTTCCTGTCTCATCCTGTCTCTCTGTGGCCATCTGCTATAAATTACATGACCCAATGCCAAGGACAAGACTCGCTGGAACAGTATCAGCTGTGATTGGAGGGACACTCTACACGCGTGTCTTTGCTGGAGACGTGTTTCTTTTTCACAGAAAATCTATTATCTGTTATTTTTAGAGCACCATTTATGAGCATTGTACTTGGATGCGTGCGTGCTTATAGGCAGAGCTCCTCAGGACGTGATTGTGTGCTCTTACTTTTAATAAGTCAGGAGCCTAAAGTCTGCACTGAGTGCTTAGATAACCCACACACACATAATACAAGGTCTTGTGAAGAGAGAATGAGAGATGAGGATGCAGAGAAAAGCCTCTGAAGGTAAACAAACAAGGATAACAAGGGTGAGAAATCAGCAGAAGGGAGATGAAGAAAAGGATGATTTTAATATTTCTAGCCCGCAGCAGAAGAAACACTGCCAACGACCCTCATAGTGAAACTGCGCCAACACCCAGAAAAACAAATCATCACCTGTAAATACCGGGGAAAACCATTTTAGAAGTGATATTTGAGACGAATGTCACGCATCTTTAGACCAACATGAAACCGAGAGGTATTGAAGGAGAAACGAAATTTCACCCCACCACCACCACCACCACCAAAAAAGAAGAAACATGACAAAACAGGCAAGGAGTGATGGGAGCAAGCAACACTGGGGAAAAAAACACTACTCAGTGCTGTCTCTGTAACATCCAGCAGCCTAGGGGAGATTGCATTAAAAATTCATCCTGTGATTTATCTGCACTCTGCTTGGCAGGTCGGCCCGGCCACAATCCTCTATCCTCTTTTATTGTGCTCTCTCTCTTTCTCACTGTCTTTCAGGTTTCCACACACACACACGCACGCTTACGCACACACGCAATGGCGGGATGCACATACATCACGGCTGCATGATCTGGCAGCAAAACAACAACCAGGCCAGACCTCTCTACTACTGTCCTGATAAACACGAGATAAAGAAGCGAAACATGGAAAATCTAGAGTAGTCTTATATACAGAGCATGTCATCATCATCCTCTGGGATGACATGCATCTAAGGTCTTCTTTCATCACTCAATCTTATAATGCAGCCTTTCCCAAACTACAGCTCCCACACTAGAGATTTTTTATTTATCTGTGTCCTTTGCTCCCGGTAATGTGTTGCTGTGGTTTTACAGGTTTATTGCCTGCCTGTAAAATATTATGACTGGACTGCTAAGAGCACATGAGCTGACACGGCACTGTTTCTGGACATTCTATTACAGCACTGAGTACAGGCTTGGTCTAAATGAGAGAGAATACCGAAGCACAATAAAATCAACATAAAATGATGTCATGTGGAAGAGGTGAGAAATGTTCCACACTGAAATATGTCATCCTGTTTTGACAAACACTTTTAAAACCTTGCAGATGTTTTTAGTTTTTAAGCAGTTTAGTTATGTTTATTAATTGCACCAAGACTGCAGCAGTATTTCATCCCCACCACAGTGTGAGATGTGGAACTAAAACCAGAAATATTGTTAACATTTTCCACAGTGTCCCACAGAAACAAAGGAGTGAGCTAATATTGACACCTGTACAGACAAACTGGATGGCAAAGCCAGACAGATACAAAAATATTCAACCCAGGCTGTATTATGTGTGCATCTGTCGGTGCATGAAGATGCAGGCGTAGACAGTGGGGATGTGTATTCATTAAATGCAGAAAGCTCAGTGGAAAGTCAATAAAGAAGCTGTTTGGTGTTTATGCGGTTTGCGCGGTGACACCCTTGCCAAGGTCACCCACAGTATTTGCTGCATCACCATAACTCAAGACTAATCACAGTACTGTGCAATCTGAAGACACACACACACACACACACACACACACACACACACACACACACACACACACACACAAATGTACGCACTAGTCTCATTAGCCTTGGTTATTTATGAGCTCAACCATGTACCCACTTCTGCAATGTCCAACCTCAGCACCTTCGGCAGCGTCTTGTTTTCTTTCAATCTCTCTCACTCATTCATTTTTCTCCTCCCCGCCCTCCTTCCTCTCCTTCCCTCCCTCCATTCTTCCATCCTCCCCTACAACCCACTTCCACTCTCTTCCTCTTTGTGCTCATTTTCCCCTCCTTCTTCCTCTTGTTCTACTTTTTAATAATTCATCTTCTGCTCTGCTCTACCCCCCTTGAGGGGAAAAGCTCCCACTGTCACAGGCCAAGACCATTAATCAATCCCTTGTCTCTCTCCTCCTCTCTACTTCTACCTCTCGCAGCTCTTAACCTCCCTTCCCTTCTCTCCTCTGTTCTTTTCACTCTCTACTTTTTCTCTCGCTTCCCGTATCCACTTTTCATCTCCTGTGTTTCTGTTCATCATTTTTGTTTTTGTGGTCTTATCTGCCCTGCTTCTTTTGATCTTCAGAGCCGGCCTCCCTGCCCCCTAAAAAACAGTCCTTTTATTTTTTTTTATTTGCATCTTCTTCCTCACATAACATGCCGCTTGTGCTTAGCCAAGCCTCATTTATTCCCATTTATACACCCATTCACTGTTAATGATTAGACCAATGAACCACAGATGAATACAGGTAGGATGTTACACATTAATTCCAATCACAAGTTGTCCTCAAACAGGAATAAAAACAGCTAGAAAACCTAATGAACGAGCACTAGTAATTAAACTAATTGCTCATTTTACCCACTCTCTTAATCACCGCTCTTCTTCCCTTCCACCTCATCCTCCATGCCCTTCATTCTGTTTCCTCTCATTGTTCTTCCTCTTCTTCATGTTCACCATCTCTGTCTTCTCCTTCTCCTCTTTCCTCAGTGATAACGTACAGCTCTCATCTCCTGTCGTCTCCCCAAAACACAGAGCGACACAGTCCTGTCTGCAGCAGCTCTTATCAGGTATCTACCTCTCTCTTTTCCGACGCACACACTTTGTTGTCATGTCTAGAGCCAGTTATCAGATTGAACTCTTACACCCCTCAGTCTACAGGCCGTTTCCTCATCCTATTGTGGATTATCCGCGCGCGTAACCCCTACAGTACGTACGTACACACACATTCCACACAGCAGCGCCAAAGGAAAGAGAGTGTATTACCATGCCTGCGGGAGGAGTGGTGGCACGTTTCCTTCCTTCTTACGCCCGCTTGCTGGAGTTTGCCGGGCGCGTGGTGGAGCGAGGAAGCGAAGGTTAGCGGTCAGGATGTTGCTGTCACGCCGTTTCCCTTCTTCATGTGCTCTTCTGTCACTCCAGCCACCACTCAATGAGAGCTTGTACTTCTACAGGGATGGAGAAGCAGAGAGGAGAAGAGGAGGAGGAGGAGGAGGAGGAGGAGGAGGAGAAGAGGATGAAAGGTTAATCAGTGCCTCAACAACTACAGGAGGAAATGTCAAGGGAAAATTGCAGAGCTGCTTCCGCTGAAACGTAGATTTCATAAATAACTAGATTAATAATGTGACCAAATACTTTAAAAACAAAGAGAAAACAGGAAAAGCAGGAGCACGATCATCATCTAATCAGCATCAACGCCATCACACCCAACCTGCAGCACCCAGCGCCACCATGATTTCCCCCCCCGGTAACACCCGACTCTCTCTCTCTCACACGTGGTTTTCTCAGCAGGGGAGCAGTCACTGTCCTTGAGCAAAAGATCTGACAGATTGGCTGATCCACCAATGGGAGATAGACATGTGGACACACACATACACACACACAGTAGAATGCACACATTCATTCATTTTTCATGAGCTGGCGGGGGTCAGAGGGAGGGGGATGTAATACAAACACCTACTTGTTTTCATACACTGGGTTACACACTTAAGCCTTACACACCCTCCTCCATTTACACACACGCACGCACACAAACTAGTTGTCAGACTACAGGTGAACTGTTCTTTTTGTTTTTATCGGGATGAAGACATACAGGAACATATCAGACAAGTATGGCGGCAATTTCGCCAAATGATTTCTTCTATACTATAAAATACAATAATCATGTGGAGTGTAATGGAGAATGTTACTGCAGCGAAAACAATGAGACATCAAGTGTGTCCATACCTTGAATGCAAATAGCATTTCCAACCACTTCATCAAACTCGCTTAAATAATGACTAAGATTTCTGCATTACTCTTAAACACAGTGTTGTTTTTCAGATTCACCTCTGGATGAACAGTAGAGGGATTAGGGGGAAAGTAGAGAGAAAAAGGGGCTGACAAAACTCAGAGATGGACTTCAAATTACAATGTGCAGAGCCCAGAGAGAGCAGGACCATTGTGCTACAGAGTGCTCTTTCCAATACAGTGCATGACAGTAATGGTTTTTCTGGCATTTATTCCCTTCAAAGTACAAAAAAAAATGTTGACAGTAAAGTAATGTTGAAAAAAAGATGCAGAGGCTTTAAAAAAAACAATAAACCGATAAATAAGTTACAAAGAGTTTACTTTTGTAAGAAGTATAAGAAATGTATAACTTCTACCTTTAGTTCGTCTTTGGGCTCTGACTGTACAGTAAAGTAAACATCTGGTGTTGCTATGAAAACACAGGGCAGTTTTATCAGTTCATAACGAGCCGAGATGATGCACAGCGCTCCTATTCACAACATGAAATGTCAACAGTATCACCACTGACAGTACACAGACACATTTGGTCACACTCAGACCAGAGCAATGACATTTATAGAGCTGTTTATGTGTGTATGTGTGTGTGTTCACACAGGAGTGTAAATGCTGATGTGTCAAAGGGTTCAAGCAGGTGTAAGAAAATATGTGAGCGTGTGTGTGTTTCAATTTCATTTAGATTGTGACAAAACATTTTCAACCAGAATTTTTTTTACCCCCATGATGACGGTGAAATGATGGTGAGATGAAAACAGAACGACAACAAAAATGTTTTTCCTTGGAGAAACAGGGATGAATAAGAGATTTGAGAATGAAAAAAATATTCAAAAAAACAAAAAGTGAATGCATGATGAAAATAACAAGGCTTCGTAGAAAAACATTGGCTGGTGTTTGGACCCACTTCCTTTTTTAGTGCTGCAGAATGAAGGAACGATTGGATCTCAGCTCACGGCAGTTTGCTGAAACTAGATTAACATGCTCAGACTTGATCTTCACTTAAAATACTTCAAATGTTTACAAAGTTCTGTTGCTTAATCTGATCACGACAAAGTTGTAATTACTGAAAACATGTGTGATAAAGTCTATGGATATTCTCATTCATCCAGGTCATCGTTCTTGAAAATGAGTAGTTCAACTTTTTGTCTGACTGACAAAAACTGACTTAAACTGCCCAAAGCAGCACTATACTATAGTGTGAGAGGCTCATTAGTGGATTTGATTATGCTGCACTGATGTGGGGAACAATGGAGCGATCCATTCGTAGGGCACGATTCAAGATTAAATCAGAGGCCGTTGAACTTTGCAGAACTTTCACTGGCAGTTTTCCTTTATTTACACTCCAGTCTACACACTGCTGATAAATAACAATGTCTCTAATGTGTAGACTAGAGTATCTCATCATCACCCTGAGATGATGCGCATCCATGGCTCTATCTGGAGTCTGTCAGGAGACACACAAGATAAACACATGTGACTGTTGGTGTCTCTTGGGAGTAGACCTGCTGGGGGATTAAACTGTGGTGATTCCGAAAGCCTCTCGGTGGGATGGAGGGAGAACAAGAACAAGACGGAGGGAGAGGACAGAGGGAGAGATGCTGTGAGTAGTTAGAGAAACAATGGGGAAAAATGGAGGGAACTGGAAATGAGCAGGAGCAGGAGCAGGAGCAGGAGCCGGAGCGAGTAAGACACGGAGAGCAGGCAAAACAGGCAGACAGCGGAACGGTAAGGAGAATACAAAGCTGCGCAAAGGGGACCGGGGGGAATCACATAAACAACCGGCGCCAGATATTGAGCCGGCCCCTCAGGCAAACAGACTCCACCAGAGGCTTCTCCTCATTTTCTCTCCAGCGCTGTCCCTCTCTGCACCGCTGGCCGCTGGCCTGCCTCGCTGACAATTACCTCCTCGACACACCTGGCAGCGATAGTGTCCGTGTCCGCGCACTCGTGTTTTGCCAGTTACCTTGCAGCCAACACTCATCACTGAAGGGTGGGTGGGTTAGAAAGGGGGTATAAGCTCTCTCTTCCAACGTGTCTTGGCCACTTAGGGTTGTATGCACATGATTATAGTGCATGCACAAAAACACAGGCCGAGACACAAACACCCTGCCAAGAAGCATAATAACAACGTGCCAGCCCCCATTCGATTCTCATTATCAGAGCAATTCAATGATAAACAACAACACCAATTCCCGCTCTTTGCAGCTCTCTCATGCTACTTTCCTTCTCATTTTTCATTAATTAAAATCGAGAATACCAGAATAAAGAATACAGCGCAAATTGTGGTTTTCAAAATATAACAGAGAAATGAAGCTTAGAGGAAGCCCTCTGGAGAGCAATATGAGGCCGACCATGTGCCCACTTTCCTCTGTGTCCCACTGGGACTGCAGGCAACTGAGGGGACCATGTTTTCACAAACTGTATCTGCCCATTTGTTGATGGATCCCCCTGTGGCTTTGTCTTCCGTGGGCTCACACTGACCAATTACTACATTTCTCTCTGCATCCTCCCTCCATCTCTTTTTTGTATACCTCCCATCAGTCTCCATTCTCCATTCTTCTTCTTCTTCTTCTTCTCTCCTAGTCACACCATCCTGGTGGGCTATTAATGTATGATCGTGTGTTCTTCCTCCAGAGAGGGAGAAGAGAAAAGGGGGTGGGGGGACTGGCAGAAGCCCTGCCTCATTAACGCTGGTGGTGGCTCATGGACATTAGCATGTTGCAAACACACACGCAAGCACAGATTTCCACACACATACTGTACAGGTATGCCCATGCACACCATCATGATAGCCTCAATTTGGTCCAATAGTTATTGAATATATTTGTCCTAGAAGTTTATGCATGAGGGAATACACAAACACACAACCATATACACACACACACACCTGTGCTGTGTCCTTCTCCTGCCTGCGCCAAGAACTGGTGATTACATCCTGTTTTCCCTAAGGAGATGAAAGGAATCAGGCAGAGGATAAGAAACGAGGGATGGGAGCTGATTGAAAGATGAAGGAGAGACAGACGAGCTGGGGAATTTGCTGAGATGGCTCTGAGCAGCAATTTACACCTTTCTCATCTGATAACCATCAAATGAGATGAACAGTGGAATAGCAGAAATGAAGAGACAGTGGACTGACAAAAGCCAGGGAGAGAGAGAGAGAGAGAGAGAGAGAGAGAGAGAGAGGAAGCGCTAATTAGTGTTGGAGGAGCTTATTTTCACAATGTATTCCCTTTAAGACTTCTTATTTCCTGCCTAATATTGTGATTAGATTATCAGACTTCTGCATCATTCTGCTTTCTAGCTGCTTAAAACGGAGTCGACTGTCATGTTCAGCGACTGCAGCACGGTTGGGAGTGAACTGTTTCATCCACCAGCCACACTGCCAGCAGGATACCAGTCAAAGGACTTATGATTAATGGCTGGTTACACGCCAGAATAACTGCAGGAAAAATTTCTTACTTTACAGACACAATTAAACTCTGCTGGCAAATCATATATTACAAAACACCTCATTGTTTTCGCGTCATAAAATTAGAATCACTTTTTTTTCTCTCTTTTTTTAGGGGAAATTTCAGCTACAAAAACCATCTGTAGTGTGATTACAACCAAGACAGTTTTGGGCCTCGTCCCAGGAAAAAGCTTCCCTGCCACATTTTGGAATAAGATAATATCTCCAACACAAAGTCCAAACAGAGCACTGATTTACTTCCTCACATCAGACATACTTTACTTCCACATTGTTGGCCATCACTTCCCCATTAATTAATTTTCCTGTTACTTCCCTTTATTTATTTTTTTATTTTACCTTTATTTTACCAGGCAAATTGCTTAAGATAAAAAAATTCTCTTTTACAAGCATGGCCTGGCCATGGCCTGGCCATTTTGTATGAAAGACTTAATGCAACTTAATGCAATGAGATGTGTGCTCCAGCTCCTCTGTTGATATCATATGTTTTCAGGTCTATCTATGCTGTTATGTCTTGTGTTTGCTGGGTTGGTATGGCTGTATTGTTTTTTGTCATTGTGGCCTTCAAGGTATTTACGGCGCAGCTACAGTGTCCAAGACAAATTTCCCTGAACGGGACAATAAAGTTTATCGTATCGTATCGTATCATATCATATTGTATCGTATCGTATCGTATCGTATCGTATCTACAGTATAGTCAGAATTTACCACTGCAAATAATTATTTATGTAGAAGGTAGAATATCATTACTCATGTTTTAGTTCTTAAGATGGCAAAAAAAGCCCCTCTCAATTTTATCACGGCCCATCATATTTAACCTGATGGGTAACAAAACAGATAAGTGGAGCATATTTATATATATATATATATATATATATATATATATATATATATATATATATATATAATATATATATATATATATATATATATATATATATATATTTTTTTTTTTTATTTACTTGAACTGGTTATCATTTTTCATTTTTGCTTAATAAACAACCATAAAAATGACTTCTTGGTGATTAATCAACTAATATTTCAATGCCACACTTGAGTTTTGTGGTCTCTAAACTCAAGCGGTTATTCCTGCATCATTTTCTTTGCAGATACAAAAGGTAGAGAACATCTCATGTAGTATTAAGAAAAAGAGAAGGTGCAGAGGGACCCTTCATGCGCAGCCTAATGGGTGTCATGTTTTCTCAGCTGTGTGCGTCAGTTCCATCTCTTGCCCTGCTGTCACATGTCATACTCACTCATTCTCTTAACCAACAACCTCACAGACGTGTCTCTGCGCTCCATCGAAGCGGACCTACAATAAAGCTAATATTTACAAAGAAATACGCAGGTATAAATATGGCTGCTATTTCTGGCCGTGAAGCCTGTGTGGTTTTTTGAAGTTATTTCAGATCTCGAGTGGGTAAGATATTTTTTGCTCTCACGCTTTTCCTCACCAAAATGCTATTTCTGACCCATCATCTTTAAACATTCATTATACACCTGAACGGCTGTTTGACTGGGTGAGAAGCGTGTGTGTTATATTAGCACTAACCTGCGTGTGGCTGGCTCCTGGGTTATTGCTGCCACAACGTTTGCATCTGGGAAAACATCTGCCAAAGTGTGTGGTAATGAATTTGACAAACAGGCACACACAAGACACCGGCACACCCCAAATAATGAAACTCTTAGGACCAGGTGGCGCACAATAAACAGAATGGATGCAGAATCACGCTCCCGAACGCCCCTCTCTAAACCGCCCCTCTGAAAACCACCTCTGTTGCGAGGTAGCGTGCATTGTGTAAACAGGTGCTGGCGGACTGAGATGTCTGACAGAGAAGATTCATTTTTGATTGCCGAAGCAATAACATAGATTAGTTAAGAGCAGAGCACTCGCTGTTCTTGAAAATGTGAAAATGCCAGCTTGAATTTTGATGAAGATTTTGAAGTCTCATGTATTTTCTTAAAATGTCCCTGTTTCCCTCATAAACTTCCCCATTTGCTATTCAGGTTCCATTTCTTCTCCACCCTAACAACATCTCATTTCCTCATCTGTCTTTTTCTATTTCCCTTATTCTTGGATTCCTTTTCATCTTCTTTTTTTCCACTGCCAAAAGAACATCTTTGCAGTACTGGATGTGCAGGTATTAGACTTTAACAAGCCTCAAACAAGACGACTAAAATGGAAGTTGGAATAA
Source organism: Trachurus japonicus (assembly GCF_045865225.1). NCBI lineage: Eukaryota > Metazoa > Chordata > Actinopteri > Carangiformes > Carangidae > Trachurus > Trachurus japonicus. The sequence goes on from NC_140918.1 coordinate 18,900,208, forward strand.
TTTAGGCAGGATAAAACAGGTGTGATAGCCCTCTTTTTAGAGTAAATGTATGAAAAGGGGCTTCACAGTTTTTTGATGATGAGTTGTCATGACCTTTTGACTTTTCCACATGCTCCAACTATACATGCACACGGACAGCAGGGAAGATGACATGCCAGCTAGGCGGTTTTGTAACAATTTAACTTCATTAAGGCAAATTAACAGCTATTACAAGCTCGACAAATGTCCACAAAAACAACTGACTGAATTCAGACAAAGTAGCACAACTCACAACTGAACCGATGAGAAGGGAGGAAAAACAAAAAAATGAAAAGACAGTCACCAGAAAAAAACAGTCACAATAGCAGGAACTGGATTTTTAAGTCAGGAGAGAGATAAACAAGAGGAAGAGAGACACTTCAAAGGGAACCATTTCAGTTAGATACACTGTCCTTCTTAAGGTATCAGGGCCAGAGGCAAAGGCTGGACACTCTGACCCTCCTGTCCTTGTGACATTTGGTGTCTGTGTGGAGCCCATTTATCAAGATCTGAAAAAGATACAGTGGTAGGTCAAGTGGCTGTGCAGTGCAGCCAAAGGAAGAGCCAGTTTTTCACCACCTGCAGTTCTGAGACACATGCCCAGATAAACTGCAGGCTCACTCACAGAGCAGCATCTGGGAGATCATCATTTTTCTTCAGCCCTCTAACACTTAGTATAGAGGAAACCACTCATATGGATCAAAACGCATGGGACAGAATCATTCCTATACAAATGCTGTTAAAATAAGTTACTTTATAGTCACTATATGACAAGCAGGCCACTTACAATGTTAGTTTTACATCTTTTAATAGATAACAATATATTTAGAAAATGTCAAACTGTATAGCCTACCACTATCAAACTGGCATATGTTTAGGCTCTCTTCTAATTTATTTACAGTCTTGGACTTTCACAGTGTGTAATGATCTGCCTGCTGTCAACATAACTTCACTGCGTCTGCAAGTGTGTGTGTGTGTGTGTGTGTATGTATCACGCTGATATCTTCACCACTGTGGCGCAGTTAGTTATTCTGCCCTCCCGTTTCATTTTGGGACCTTTACAGAGTGTAATTATCATTCTCTTCCTCTGTCACAGCAGCAGGTGTCTTATATGAGAGGAGTGTACAGATGCTTTCACCCTGACCAGTCAGTCCCAGATTATCTAATCCTCAAAGATGTCCATTTCATTATTTTATACCCATGTAGTGAATATAAAATATGGCAATTGAGAGAAATAAAGAAGGAAAAAATGTTACAATTATCATCTTCTTAAAGTGATGAGTTTCACTGGGACAGATGTGATCACTGTCACCAGTTTCCACTGCATGTTTACCTGGTGACATCTACCCTGACCGTTTGTGTGGGTGGGGGAAGGGTGGAAAACAGGAATCGACCAGACATGAGGAACCAATGAAGGTAGTAAACAATGCTGCAAAGAAGCCACCGGAGAAAGAAGCTGATATGTAAAGTGTCGTACAGTGAGATTGTAGAGGGGAAAAAAAGATATTATTGTGTTTTCAAATGGAAGAATACAAGAACATAAGAATTGTTATAAAATAGTTAAGACTCTAATCTGTGATTATCAGCTTTCTCTCAATTGTCACTCCTTCTTTAACATAGAGCCTAAATGCTGGAGATAGAATCAGGAGGAAGTAGGATGCTGGATATATTACCTGCATTATGTCTCATTAATGCAAGACTATGCAGCAGGTTAGACATTTGCTGAATGGGAATTAGAATAAAGGACACCAGGGAAATGATGTCAGGCATGTATCACATGTCTGTAATGATGCAGCCGTTCCTTGTTGTCTGTCTTCATTTCTTGTCACCTCATGGTTGTATCGCTCTCTCAGCTAAAACAGGTTTATGTATGCATTGCGGAGAATTTATACTCATTTGTAGCCGAGTTTGCTCTCTCCCTCTTTGTTTCTGCCTCCTTTCTCCTTTTCTCCAATTTGTTCCTCCCTGACATTTTTCTTTTCTGTTTTGTTTTCCTTGTCCATTCTTCTACAACACAACAACGATGCGAATGTTTAGCACTTGGCACGGAGCGTACTTAACTGGTGTGACAACTGGAGGAGGACAATTGCTGATTGCAACCTGAAAACAGAGCCAGGAACAGGCCCATTACAGCATTACACATCCATTTAAAACTATGGCTCTCGATTCCAGTTGTCACAAAAAAAGCTGGTTGTTCTCTCCTAGTTTCCATTACACCCATTTAATCAGGAACTGTGTTACACCTGGGAGTCAAGGTGAACGCAATTTAGACACTAATAAAAGAGAAAATTAAAAAGAATGAGAGAACTGCTTACACTTCTGATTGGACTCTAATGAAATGTTCAAGTGTGGCCGGTGGTTCTGTTGAGTTTTTATCTGAACTACACACACCGCATCAGAATTACTTCCGTTTTTTCCTTTCCTTGAGAGAATTAAAAAAAAAAAAACTGACTGGCATTGGAAATAATTAAAATAAGGTAATCATATTCCATAAATTGCAAATATGACATTATCAGATATAATGAGTAAGACCATCTTTCAGGTAAACACGCATTTCATTATTCAATATGTGTAAAAAAAAAAAAAAAAAAAATTCTTCACAGTTGGATTGAGGGCCTTTTCCAGAAACTACTATTATTTTCTATAGATGATTGAAAGCACTGTATACATATTTCTATACAGGTTAACTTAAAATTATAGTATAGGTATAATACTCAATATATTTATTCTGTGTTGTTCTTTTTTGTTTGTTTTATGCATGACAGACCAGACTTTTGAAACATTTATTCATAAGTTTTTTCATTGATTGATATTTTCAATCCAATTGTAATGACCACTATTCTGCTGAGAAATATCAAATATAGATGGGCCGACCCGTGTCATGAATAACTGAAGATGACTCTCCTATGCGTCGCAGTGGACACACACTGTCTCTGCTGAACGCACATACACAAAAAGCAATTATTTCTCCCACTGAATACCACACTGATTTCCCCCCTGATCTTAACTTATGCACCTGGTCTGTTCCAATTTACCCTAGCTCTCCTACAGCACTGATGTTTTCCTAATAACTTCCTGTCTCTCACTCTCAGTCTTTCTGGTAATTATATTATACTTTGCCTGTTGCTGTTTTTTTTTCTGCTTGTCATCTTTTTTGTTTGTTTGTTTGTTTCTTTTAAGATGCTGAGCTAACACATTCCCTTCAGCTTTTTATCTAATTTACTGAGATGTGGACAAAATACTGGAACACCTCTGTGCTATAATTGCTATTAGGGTAACCAAAGTAGATTGAGCTGTTTTCCTATGTTGGCGCTTGTATACGTACTGTAATCCTTTACCTACTGCGCTGCTGGTGTGGGGACTGAACTCCTCAGGTCCACATCTGTCTGTCTGTGAGTAACATGGTTCTGCTACGAGGACTTACATCTCTCCCATTTCTCTTGATCGTCTTAGAGATGTTTCTACACCTTGATCGGAGCCCACATGTGTTAAATCCAGCTGACTGGCCCTGATCTGGGAAGGAACACAACGTTCTATATAAGGTATCACACCAGAGCATAAACCAACCAATGAGGAGGAAGGATGCGCTTGCAGACCTCAGAGACAGGACTGTGTCGAGGCACAGCTCTGGGGAGGGCTACCAAAAAAAAAAAAAAACATAACTCTGCTGTACTGTCAGTTCCCATGAGCATGGTGACCTCCATAATTCTTCCATAAAAAGAGTTTGGAACTTGCAGTGGAAGTGGCTGCCCGGAGAGGAGCCTTCGAAGGAGACGAGATGCGAGATCAAGTAAAGGATGATAAGTGAGAGATCTGCTGTGGAGATGGGAGGCTGCTCCACAGTCTGTCTGTTTAGATTGCTTATGCGCTCACTCTGGTTTTTATATTGCACTCCTAATGCGTTACTATGATCCAACCTAACAGCTTTTTCTATTGAGGCAGGCATTACATTCACCAGTTTACATCATCTCCACCACCTGGGTGCCCATATAATCTCTTTACAGCAGACTCATCTTACAGCCTCTGATCCTTTCACAGTGAGGAGGGGTTGAATAGGTCAGACCCAACCTTTCCATATTTCTGGGCAAATTAAGAGGTGTGGCCACCATGCTGCATAAATCTGCTCCCTAAATGTTATTTCTGCTACTAATGAAAAATTAATTATAGTTTCTGGCCAGATTCACAGAACTCATAAGTTTTTGGCAGAAGTAAATGCTCCCAATTGTGATGGCTTTTCCAAACATCTTTTCTTAACACTCGCTGATATGTCTTCACACTAATATTAGTAGGAGACTTTAACTGCTGGCTTAATCCTCTGTTGGATCGCTCTTCTTTCAATGTTTGTCTGCCTTCAAAGTCTGCCAAGATACTCCAAGCCTTCATGAAGGACTTTTCTGTCTCTGATGCCTGATGATTCTTAAACTTAAAATATTTCTTCTTTCCCCCACTTTCATTGTATTTTTTTTTTCCATACTGACTTCTCTAAGTTTCTATGGATGTCCATTATGAGAACTTCACTAGTACTTCTGCATCTTAATACTTTCAGCAGATTGATGCGAGTCAAAACAAAACGTGATAAAATTTATCTTCTTTGTTCTAAGTTTGATTTGATTGAGATTTTTGCCTTTTTAAGATGTAAAAAAGCTGTACCACTGTTTCAATCATTCCTGCCCACTCTAAAATAAAGTAAGCAAACAGAAAACAGGAAGCCCATTTACATTTTAATCCAATCAAAGAGGGCACTGTGTGAATAGGGGGGCTGACAGCAGCCAGATGTGCCTCATAATGTTCAACTTGCAGGGAAAAGGGAGGAGCAGACAGGTTCAAGGCTCAGTGACAGAGTTCACCATAAGAGACAACATGAGCGTGAGAAAGTCTTATACAGTCTGTCTGCTTCACCGCTTCACATTTGTTTTGAAACTCTGTCAGTGGCACTGTGCAAGGTAATGATTCAGGTGTGCAGTTTACAACAATGAGACACATCAGTGCTGAGTTTGACAGAAGGAGGAGTGGTGTGTACGGAGGATATTTGGGATTATAGCAGGTTTATGTGCATTTACAGAGCAGCCCCTCCTGCCAGAAGTGAAGCATTACACATAAGACACATGTGTGATTTCACTGATGTCTCTACAAGCCAGTTTCGTATTCTGAAATCAGAGCAAAAAATTAATTTTCCTAACATATTTGATAAGATACTGACTGAATACGAAAACAGTAGCAGTTAAAATGGTGAGGCTGACAAAGAAAAAAAGTTTCACTTGTTGCTTTAGCCTTCTGATAACATAATTCATCAGTATCTGCGAGCTGCTGGCGGTGATGTCATCTAGTTTGCAGACACTGTTATTTATTGCATGCCTAAACACAGGCTTGGAGAGAATCTAAAACCATCTCTGAGCCCTCTCATGTTCAGCTGAGTATCTGGAGTGCTGTGCAGCGCCGTGTTGCCTATCAAATTCACGATCTTAGGGCCAACTGCCGGCGTCGGCCTGCAGATGCAGGCAGCGTCGAGCTGGCGAAAGGAGGACCTTCCCCCTGTTTGCCTGTGAAACACGTGTTGTGGTCTCTGCAGCAGCTGGAGGTGTGTGAGCTCAGCGGAAAGACATGCGTTTACCTCAATATACTAAAAAAAAAGTATTGGATTTATTGCTCAATATGGGTAGCACACACTTTTTGGCCCTTTACTTCTGAAATGAATCAGGAGCCTTTGGGCCTGATTGTCCGCCAATAAATATTCGAAAAATGTGGGTTCCATTTTTTCAGGTCATGAGGAGAATAAATTTCTCACTCATTCCTGAGTGAAGCAACTTCTGTGGTATTACCAATATTGTGTCCGTTTTGATGTGCGTGTTATTCTGCTGTATTGACTATAATGTTTACACAATCTGGCTTTTTTCATGTTGTTGTAGCTATCCTTGTCCTGAACAGGGTCACATGGCTCATACCTTTACAACTCCTCTTCTTCTAAGAACCTACAATCAGGAGGTGGGCCTGTCATGCTCACAGTAAGTACAATTGGCAAAGTACTGTACACTATTACACACATCATACAGTGTGCAGACTGATGAAGTTGAAAACAAGATCGGAAAAATGAAGATAAATGATCACGCTCTGATTTATTGATCAAAATGGGCATTTTAATCTATATTAACTGGAGGACAAGGTTAGATCAATTTTTGTTGAACTCAATTGATTTCTGTGAATGATGAGTTCCCTTTGGCTGCAATGTTGACTTCTGTCTCTTTATTTAAAACCCCAAATGAAAGTAAACCCTCATGAGCTACAGAAATGCGTATGCACCGCCAGCCTTGGGCGAAGACACTCTGTTATCCCGTGTTATGTTTTTTAAACTACCACCCTGTCGTTCTGTGTTGACTGGGTCCAGGGGCAGGCCAGGGGAGGTCAGACCACAGAGTATTGATGAGATGGCAGAAAGCAGAAAAAACGCTGATGTTGCCTCTTGGAGTGAGATAGATAACATTGACAGGGGAGTGTAACTCCCTTCAGTCGATTATTAAAATGGAGGAAGCTATATGTGTGCACTTTCTGCTGACAGTGGGCCACGCTGGGTCAGAGGCTAACAAGGATAGATGAGTGAACATATTTGATAATGTGCTCATCCCATCTATCTATCTATCTATCTATCTATCTAGCTATCTAGCTATCTATCTATCTATCTATCTATCTATCTATCTATCTATCTATCTATCTATCTATCTATCTATCTATCTATCTATCTATCTATCTATCTATCATCTCCATGGGTTATCTTACTTTTAACTGAAAACTTCGCTGCCATACTCACACACAGTTGAGTAGTCTCCTGCGTCAGTGTGGGGAATAAATAGACTATCACTATGCCAGCATGCTGCAACTGTGTGTGTGTGTTCCTGTGCGTGTGCGTGCACTGGTAGTCTCCTGCTGTGCTGATTTCAGCAGGAACAGATGGTCCTGCCAGGGCTCTGCCGAGGCTCCACAGTCCATAGTCTGTGAGGAGACTTCTGAATGTGCGTAGAGTGTGTGTGCATCCTGCTGGTTTCCTCCTCTGTTTTTCCACAAATAATCCACCACACACACACACCCTTCTTTGAACCTGTTTTACATACTACCACACACACACAGACACTGATGCTAATTGTTGCAGTGTAAGTGATATCCTAGTGGTCTTTGGCCTACTTGTCTGTTCCAATGACACTTTGAGTCTTAATCCTGCTTAAAAAGCCTCTTCACTGCTAAGCTCAAGTTTGCCAACACACAAGGCTGACACACGCTTACCTTTGTGTGTGTGTGTGTGTGTGTGTGTGTGTGTGTGTATGTGGTTTGTGCATACTGTATGTAACAGGTTATAAACATATATTTACAAAGATGCCAGCACTAAAATTAAGTGAGGTTACTGCATCCTATTAAAATTGATAAGTCAAAATAAATAAATGCACTGACAAAAAAAATAAACAGCGGGCACTACACAGCATGCATTATTGTGAAATTATCGACTCAAATCTTTTTTGTTGAAGCATCAAGGTATGAAATTCATATTGATTCAGTTACTGTGCTCCTGACATCACTAACAAATCAGGGCTAATGAACAGGTAAACAGATCTATACCGAGCCTCAAAAGTAGAGTCCAGCACATCAGCGGTTTTCAAAATGAGGTTATTGGTTCCGTAAAAAAGTACAGGTGGTAGGGAGGGACTAAAGAAGATACGTAGGAAATGAATCACAGTTTTAACCTTAGGGTTGGTCATTTCAATCAGGTGTAAATGCATTCTGTTATGATAAAATAATCAGCCTGATTTGCTGGAAGACGTGTTTTTGAGCATCAATCTCCCCTATGGTTATTAGATGTTATTATCTCATCACAACATCTGAAATCCCAAGATGTCATAGTGTTAGAGGTCAGGTGAGGTCAATACGGCTCTTCCAGAGGTTGTTTTTGATGCAGTGTATTTGAAACCCTCCCAATTATGAAACATGCTATGAGTTGTGACAGCATGAGGGCAGCTAGGGCTGTCCAGATGTGAACTAATTCCCTAATGGGCTTCTACGCCACAATATAAAAAGGCATGCGCACATGCGTAGTACTACTTGATATCCCAGTAATGTGTCCCTCTCTCTGTCAATTTTCATTAATAAAAGCAGCAGTATGGTGGGTGAAGCCAGAGGAGCAGATTAGTGAGATACATTATGAAAGCCAAATTACATCCAAGGATGAAGTATTTTTGAGAGATTAATTTCACAGAATGGACTCAAAATGCTATAATCTTATATTATGGGCATAAACAAACGTAGCACAACTTCAGTGGCAGGAGAGAGTGTGTCCTGTCAGTCTGTCTTTGCCTATTTTGTCAGTGTTTTTCCTAATTTTCACTCTGGAGCTCATGCCTCATCTGTCTGCCCCTCTGTTCTCTGTTCAAACAGCGGAGGAAAATCTCTTGAATGCAGATCGTGTCCCGCTCTTCGGCTGAAATGACTGAATTCACAGACTTTGCCAACGTTTGAGTTGAGGCAAAATATTGTGGGAAAATAATATATTACTCATCTATTGTTTGAAACAGAGCTCCTGGGCAACAGAATAAGATTTTTCTATGTGTTCCCAAGTGGACATGCATTCACTCACTGTGGTGTAGTATACTGTGCACTTAATTCAGATAAACAAAATCTCCATCTTCTCTCCCACACCCCTGCTTCTTCATCTACAGCGTTTTAGCAGGAGCTGATCAGTGACTCCATTCATTCCAGGTCAATTTGGGCAGTGTGCTCGACACGGCTGTTTCATTACACACTTCCTTCCTGTCTGTCCCCCAACGCAGGGAAGGCGACGGAGCGGCCGGGAGGAGAGGAGAGGAAGATGAAGACGACATGGAGAATGATGGATTGTGACTGATTTAGAGAGGAATTATTGGAGCCAAGAGGTGAGATGAGCAATGCTGAAGAGAGGGGGTGAGGGATATAAACTGGAGGAAGACAATGTGAAACTACAAAGGACAGGACTGGGACTAAAAGGAAGGAAGGAAGGAAGGAAGGGCGACGGGGAGGGTAAAAGATAGAGGTAGCAAGAGAAGGAACAAATGAGAAAAGTAGTTAAGGAAAAAAAAGAAGAGCCTGAGAGAGTGAAGTCTTTCATTACAGCTGTCCTTTTCACACTCTTTAACAAAGTGTTTTATATTAATTCTCAAACAAACTTCACCTAGCCAAAGGGACAGGACCTGTCATTAATAATTACCAATTATTTCTTATGAATTCACAAAATTTAATTCCTTGCACTTTTACTTTTCCACTGTGCCTTCCAGACCGTGTCTTCCCGTAGGCCATCTCCATTAAAAGCACAGATTACAATTTAAAGAGTAAAGGATCATTCCACTTAATTTAAACCTGCGATTTCTATTCTGGTTTTATTCCTATATTATATTTCAAGTTCAAAAAGTCAAATTAACTCATCCCCTGCTGGCACCCTGTGTTAAAACGCTAATGTTTTCATGACTGTGGTTCTTCTTAGGTGGACAGAAACCTACTCAGTTAACTGACTAACTCTCCAGGCTGAGGTCTGACACCTCGGAAAGCTGCAACTTGCCTCCTCACATCTTTTTCATAGAATACTGTGTCTCCACCATCCTCTTTTGTCAAAGTATTGGATGGCCATGGTCCAACAGCCACGGTCATGCCCACTAACAAGCAAGAAAAAGACAGAGAGAAATCCATCCACGGCTCTGTTTATAGGTTTAGTGTTTCTCTGTAATTAGGTCACTTCTTTTACATCAGCACTTAGGTCAACACGGAAGAGCCACAAAACGACAACTCAAATCTCCTCTCCTTTTTGGATTCTGACGTGTTTGTGTTTGTGTGCGCATGTGTCTGTGTGTGAGGAAAGCATTAGATTGCAACCAGGCATGAGACAAAGGAGGGAAACGAGAGCGAGAAAGAGATTCAGCCTCAACTTTTCCCCTTGGGATTGGTCTCCATGGCTACGGAAACATTTTCAGCTGAATGTGCGACAAACATAAGGAAGAGTGAGAGAGAGAGACACACGCACGCACACAAAGAGAGAGAGAGAGACAGAGAGAAATAGGAAGCAGTATTGAGATACTGTCATGAGGTGTGTGGATGTTGATGACAGAAGTAGAAACAGCTCGTACAATAAAAATGAGTTATTGCAACATAACAACACATCAATATTAAAATCCGACTGTTATCAAAGACAAACATACAGGATGCAGTTACAGCAACACAGCTGCCATATATAGCACCGTGGCCAACTCACCACAAGACACTTGATCTCCATCATGAAACACGTAAGGCGGCAGGAAAAAGCAGCGACCCAGTACGCACTCTGTGAACTCTAATGGAAATCAGAGACCACTGAGAACAAACAGCATCCAGAGACTATAACATCTCATCTTACCACCAGACAATCAGACTCCATCTATATTTCAAAAGCTACGGAAAACTGTGACAATGGACTGTCATGATCCAAGATTGGCTGAGGTCACCTTTAATGAAGAGGAGGGCACCCTGGGATTGCGTTTCCACGCTGGCAGGCTAACGACAGTATCACCTGAGGACAATTTGTCTGAAGTTGGTAAGAAACCTTCAGCAGTAATTGAAATCCTGTTTTCTTCACTCTAAATTACTTTTTAAAAGAGACATCGTCAGTCTGATTTGGGGGAGCGCTCCTACTGTGCAATGACTTTGGGGACACTGTGTGTGTATCAACAGTTTGTTGCTAATTTACTATATGTTTCTGAAAACATTAAGTGAGCAAAAATTGTGCTCAACACAGGAAATGCCAGTTTCAATTTTTCTCTGCAATAGGTTTGTCAATATTTGCATAAAGTACAGCCAGTGTTACGGGTGATGAATTATTTATGGCGACTAAAGGAAAAGACTTGTAAGGGCTGGTTCTGCTTGACAGTGTTGTGTACTATGAGTGAGTGTGTGTGTGTGTGTATGTGTGGGTTAGGCGGGTTGACTGAGTGTCAGTGAGTGTGTGTGTATGTGTGTGTGTGTGTGAAAGAGAGAGAGAGAGAGAGTGATGCACTCTGCTGCACTCGCCGGCAAAGTCACTGCTTTCTCAAGGACACTGCGGCTAAGGGGCAAGAAAGAGAAAAGGAATGACACACAGGAAGGAAAAAAAGCAGGAATAAGATAGAATGAAATCAACACCTTTATTGATTCAGGGCGAGTACGATTTTTCTTTTTAAATAAAATAAGCAGAGAAAACAGAAGAAAATGAGAGAGAGAAAATAGAGAGCAGGTGGGAAAAAAACAGCTAAGTGACAGGGTGGACATGGGAACACACTGGGTCATCTTTCACAGTTTCTCCTCTATGTGTGTGTCAGTTTGAGAATGTGAAAACTTGTGGTTCCTAGGTGAAAGTGAAAATATTTCTTGTCGGAGAGTCACCACAGAGCTTAATCTACACAAACTAACCAGAAAACCCAGTTTGACCTATCGGTATCCAAACCTGTTAAATGCAAGACAGTGCAGCTACTGATGGCTGTCACGATCAATTACTGTGTTGATCCTTTTTGTGTGTGTGTGTAATCAATTACTCTTTAACGTGTTACACAAATTCACCCGTGATAATCGCTTTAATTGCTTGTTTTGTCTGGAAACAGAGGAAAGACCGAGAAGCCGTCCACCCCAACATAAAGAGGCCACTGAGCAGGAGCAGACATGGTATACAGTTCTAGTTGTGTTAGGCACACTGTGCAGCAGAGCAGCAGAGCAGCTTTCTTTCTGCCTGGTTCAGTCACACCAGCAATTCACTAAAACCTCTACAGTGATCAATTATTTACACATAAACACACACACGCGCAGACCCCAAAACATTCCCACTGAGATGATAGTGGGTAAGGCCGCTGGGTGAATTGCATAAAAGCTACTTTACATACATAAGCAGGCAGTTTACCAAAGCAGTGAGTGAACTCAGCCACCACTACGACCACAGGCCCTGACCAACTGTAATCAAAACACTTCCTCAGTGTGCAGCTGGAATACTGAAGACTACACCACAAGTTAATTTAGATATATACACGGTTGCCCATGAAGTTGGAATAAAATGTTTTGTTTTTTTTACCTCTTCTCATGAAATGATTGTGACAATGTGATTTATTCTTGATAGATAAAATCTCTTCCAAACATCACTGAGATTCAACCACAGTTAATCTTTATGGTAACACTTTATAATAAGTACTCACTATTAAGCATTAGATACAGAATTCAGCATTTATAACACATGAATACTCATTAGCATGTAGTTTATAAAGACAGTTAAAAATGTTTTACTCATCATTGATAAGCACTAACTGTATTTATAAACTACATACTAATGAGTATTCATGTGTTATAAATGATGAATTCAGTATTTATTAATGCTTAACTAATGCTTAATAATGTGCACTTATTATAAAGTGTTACCACCTTTATAATAGGAATAAAAAGTCTGAAAACAAAATGATTCCAACTTATTTGTACAACAGTGGTACAGATACAGATGGGTACTGAATAGATGGGAAAACAAGCTTGAGATATATGGATAAACAGAGAGGCGTCTTAAGATTTCTCCTCTTCGGCCCCACAGAACTTGTGTCAACATGTGCAATTTGAAGAAAGAGAGGGCAGATCTGTGCCAGTACTCCTGAGGCTCAGGAGATGTGCACCCACAACATGTCTCATCACGGCTCCTGACATTAAGTCATTAAGTTGTTGGCCAAAAGAAAAATGACCTCTGACTTGATGACACACACATGCATGGTCACAGACAAAACACACTCAGCTGAGGTGCTCAGCGGGGGTGTCAACCAACCTCTCTGCTGCAGGCCTACACTTGTTTTCTGGTTGATTGGGCAGCGCCGTAAACAATGAGCCACCGAGCCCAGCAGCAGCTCTTTGCACACCAGAGGGCCAGATATAGCGAACAAGAGATATGTGGACACAGAGATAAGATTGGATTCCGTTATTCATTTCACTCACCTCCCTCTGTCCTCCTATCTGTTTATCTGCCCACTTCTTCCTTCGGTGTCTATCCGCCCTGTCTGTCTGTCTGGAGTCGTGGTGTCAGAGCAGGCAGGATTCAGTACCTGAGAAGACACGGGTTCAAAGGTCGGTTAAAATCAGAATGACAGCACTTAAGGATCGCGTTCAGCTCGCGTTCAGTCACCCACCAACCAGCTACATCAAAAGAGAAGAGAGTAATATAAGTATCATTCCCTGCGCACATGCATTCACATGCAAAACGCACAACGATATGCGAGCACACAATCCGCTGTTATCTATAAGAAAACAGCGATCAAGGCAAAGAGAGAGGAGAGGAAAGCTGCGCAGACAGGGAAGGATGAGAGGTTCAAAGACTAAAACCTCCATTAAGCACTCCGGCAAGTGCATCTTTAATCTCTGTGTGATAACAGTAATTATTTTGCATTCAAGTATGACTGATTCACTTATGCACATGACAGACCCTCATTGTCATATTAGTCTCTCGTCTTCTTCCTGAAAACATCGCCAAAAAAAGCGCAGTAGATAACTGGTGAGAGACTAGAGAAGTGGGGCTATGAATGAGAAATAAAAAGATTGGAAATGATTTAAGGATAGAAGAGAAGAATAAAAGACGAGGTCATAAGAAGGCACAGAAACTGAAATTAAACGAGGACTTCTGTGTTTGGAGGGAAAAAAAACAGAATAAGATATGTATACTAACCCCATTTCCGCATTCTCTTTGCACGCAAACAGTTTACAGAGAACAGAAAATTCGACATTGAAAATATCAGAGGTTGTCTATTGGCTTCTTTCAAAAGTTTGGATAACGCAGAATTGACCTATTTTTCTTTTATGGACTCTGCAAGACACAAGAGGGGAAAAAAAAGGAGTCTGATGTGCAATAACCACCTTAAGCTTTCCAGCTTCACACTAATTTGTCTAAACTGATTATTAACAGAGGAGTGGTTAAATATTCAAATGCAGGTTTCAATAGCTTCTAATTTAGCTTCAATTTAAATCTCCTTCACCTAACTGCTCATCTAATCTCAAACTCATTCAGACTTCCTGCTGCTATTTCATAATAAAACCCAAGCCATATTCTCTTTGCTGTCACAAGGTTTTATAAGCTGGAGTCTGTGTTTCATTACATGTTGCTGTCTGGCTTGTGTTAAGTGTTAAGCTGAGGCAGAACCCAGATTTATGTGGAGTCCTGATTGGTTATCATTGGTTATCAAGAAGACAGACCTACTTTAGAGCTAAATAAATGTAATGTGTTGAGATGACTGGAAATGCAGCTTCGGTGCGTAAGAGAGCAGCAACAGATTGTCGAAAAATCACCCCGAAGCACCATCAATTCACAGACAAGGTAGATTCATGAAATAATTTTGTAAATTGTAAATCAATACGAACAATTGAGACTGCTGGACTTCTGGGAAAATCTCTGTCTGCTTTGCTTAGTCTTTATGAGCGTGGTTAAAAGGTGTCAGAAGAACTTAGTGAAACAGAGAGAACAGCAATAACACCACCAGGCAACAATGAATAAAATGCAGCCCTGTGAGATATGTATCTAATTACACATCCCTCACTGTGTAAAGACTGGCTGACAGTGATGATCCTGGCGCACCCTCCCACAGAGTCACACAGCCAAGAAAATCAAAGCAGAACAAATGTACGGTATTTGTTCTGTGTGCTGTTTGGCGAACAGGTCACACCTTAGATAATAGGGCATAACTGAGGAGGGTGTTGGTTGGAGCGATGGATGTTATGTCGTGGTCTTGCAAGTCAAACTGGTTCCAGGGCCTGCTTCTGATTAAAGCAAGTCTGTTCACAGCTCTGTCACATGCACATATGCAAACACTATCCATCACAGTCAGTTACATGCTTTGTTTAGAAAAGCTTTGCAGAGTTGACACCAACATATCTGCATTTGTGATATGTTACAGAACTTGTGCATTGTGTATCCAAGGTAATTAAAAACCACCTCTACTTTTTTTTTCTTACAGCTGGCTAGTTGGCAAACTGACAAGTCAAGAAGCGGTGGCCATTAAACATAATGAGGTTTGAGCTACTTGTAGAAGGTGGTGACATTCGCCTTATCGTTGTCTCAGCAGAGGCAGGTGCAGGTGGCGTTTGAAAGCTCACATGCTGTTCAGCTAACAAACATACACTATTCAGCATTTTGTGTCTTGGACAATATACAAATGTGGGTCCTTGAAAAGCTAATGTGCTAATTAGCACATGTTCTCCCTCAACACCCGGAGTGCAGACCAACTACCCAAGAACATATAGCCTACAGCAAAATCAAGAGTGTCATAATGAAAAACAAACAGACAGACAGCAGGTGCAAAATCAATTTTCTCAAGCAAATGATTGATCATCATTAAAATATGATAGTCAGCAATCTGCTGTGGTAATACAGTTTGACAAAACAAATGGCTTATTACACACTGTGAAGCATATTTCATGTCAGATCACCAAAAAAAGACACTGAATTCAGAGATTTCAAAATTATATCTAAAGATAATCTCTTTATCTACTGATTTTTCACAGATGTTCTGACAACTGTATCAGGCAGAGGTAAAGTATGGCATGTTGGTTAGGTTTGCTTAAGTAATTCTTCACACCTCTAACGGGTGTGGTGAATTGGTTTGAAAATGGAGAGAAGAAAAAAAGGAAAAATGTCAAGTCCCAGATTTGTATTTCAGATTTCATATTTGCTCTCTGCAGCAGAGCATGTGTACAGGAGTTAATAAAGACACACTGTCTGATAATGGTCTCCAGCGACTGACACATGTTCTCAATAAAGTACTCATGAGAAAGAAAAATAAACCTTCACCCGACAGCATCATTTAATTTGCCAATCCTTCACATCTCATTTGCAAACCATTACACATAGTGAGAAATAAGAAGCTTGGTGTCAAACTGAGAAGAAACGGTGCAATGAAGCGTAAACAAAGACATCATTTTGTGTTACAGTAGGTGGTAAAAGAGCCTGACTCAACAACCTGTAAGAAATTGAGCTTGTTAGTCACAGATTGGCAGCGCCAGAGATTGACGTTTTTTTATATGCAGAAGATGATGTGAACGTGGAAATCTACACAAAAATGGGGACATGGACAAACATAAAACACACCAAGGTCAGGGAGGGTTGTGCTTTCTGGTCCATATGCTGCATAAGAAGCCCCCCACCTCACATTTTGCCTCATGATGAAAACAGAGCAGAGCACTCTTTATCTGTCTCCCTGAATAAAGCTAAGCACTCTCCAGCTCTGTGTGTGAGTCACCCCCCACCATTAAGCTATCCATTTCCTAACTCATTAATAGAAACATTCTCACCCAGTGCCTTTGAGGACAACGGTGCCCTTGAATTCATGGGATACATTTTCCAACCTTCCCACCTTCACGTTTTCAGAGATCCACGTTCGGGGTTCTCGTGAGTGCAGGTGCCTGCGCGCTGCTTTTGTCTCTGGCGAATCACTCAGTCAGTTCCTGATCAAAGGGGCTGTTTCATCAGTTGGAGCCCTCACAGTATAATGTGTGGTGATGTACCCATTAGCCAGACCCACAGTAGAGGACTACAGCCAGAAATAGTAATACACCTAATGAATAGTATGCACAAAACAGAGGTGCTAGATTCAAACTAAATTTTATTTATAGCAACTGAACATTTACATCTTCAGAATTAAAACTTCTGCAAAATACTGCAACATATCTGCTGCTATTAATCAATGATGCAACGTTATAAGATACAGTTAATTAAAATACAACAAAACTAAAAAAACTAAACAAAAAATGGGCAAATTCAAGCCTGAAAAGTATTGTAGCAGTACTTGTGGCCTTTATCCACTAGCACTCTTGCTTGACTTGACTCAACTCGTTCTTTTAAATTTTCCACAAGGGATAGTACCTGTTACTTTTTTTGGTATCACCTCTGGGGAGGTTCTAAGCGAGCTGAGCCGATACTAAATGTGACGTCAACTGCCGGCAACTGATTGGCTGAATAGTATTGTTACTGAAAGAGTCATAAGCGTGTTGTCTGACACAAGAATCAAACCCGCTATTTTCAAAAACACGCTGGGAACAGCAACCACTAATCTACTACAACTTTTGTTATTCTTTCGCGTGAGTTAATTGGCCGCTGTGCACAAAACCACACCGTGGTCTGTGGATGAGGTGCAGACAACTGTGTTTGGTGGCTGGCGAGAGGACCCCCCCGCCCACGTTGAGGAGGTACTATTACTGTAAGTACTCAGTCGTATTGGAATAGTGCCATTATAAGGACACTAATCAATCAATCAATTTGTTTATTTCGGGCATGTCAATTTAAATCATCATCACAAGAAATAGATACTGTAGGTACTGTAGTACACTGCAATTAGTATAGCCTACTTACGAGTTTAAACTTGGGAAATGTACTAATAAAAAAATAAATACTTCAACTTTAAATCACTACAAGTGAAGCTGTAGCTACTACTGTGGCTTTTTTCAGGTTTCCTTAAAGCTAATAATTATGATCTTTATCCGATCAATATATTAATAATGCAGTCTGTGAAAATGCAGTTCTTGAGATTTTCCCCATCACTGAGTCTAAGTGAGATTGACATGTCTTTGGAAGCACATTAGTTGATCCCACTGTGAAACACCAGTGTGCTCTCATCAAAATATAATAGACCATTTCATTTACTTCTAAATTTGTTTCGCTATTCAATTTGTGAAATAAAATTAATATGACAATCCCTTTTCAATATTCATACACTCTAATAGTTATTATGATGTGACAGAGTATCCCTAACCTCGTTCTCAATTTAAAAATATTACATGCAATCCTAATCCAGATAATCTCCGTTATAAATCATTTTCATTACAGTGATGCTCTTGCATACAAGCATGCTTCAGTATGCGTTCAGAAACATAAAGGACAATTTGAACACACATGTGTGCATGTGGGGGAGGGACAGAGAGTGTGTATGTGTGTGTACTAGAGCTTGTGTATTTTCTTGCACTAGAGGTAGGTGACCAGGTTATTTTTTAGAAAAGTCACAGATATAGAACTTACACAGACGTAGAATTACAAATACTACACAGAACGATTGCAGTACACAGAAAACCACTTGGCTAAAGGGGAAAAAAGCCCACTCTACACCTACAAATGCACTCCTCTGTACTAGCACGTACGCACGCACACACACACACACACACACACACACACACATACAGACGCATGACACATACACCATGGAGGAAGCCCTGGAATTGGTTCTCTGCTTCTATATTTTCTCAGTATATGACACAGGCTGGCCCATACATCTCCACTGACTTAGCCTTGGCTTTGGAATTTCAATCAGGAAACAACTAGAGGGTGAAGGGAGACAAAAAAGGGTTGCAGCTGGATGGAGTGTGGGTGGTGGTTGTGAAGTGAAGACAGCAAGAATATATGAATGAAAAGGCGATGGAAGGATTAAGGATTGAATAAATGAAGACCCAGTTTGTATAGCAAAAATATCCATGCGTTTGCATCCTTTCCAAAAATGCAGAAGGGTAATCCGATGATAGGGTATAGAGATAGAGGGTGAGAGATGAAGATGCTGGTGGAAGTCCAACGTGTGGTGACGGAGGTACTGTATGTAACACGAGAGAAAAGGGAGACAGGAAGTGAAGGCAGAACGTTGTTGGTCAGGAAGCCTTGCTCTCCCTCCTTCTTCTCAACAAGAAAAGCAATTTAAGCCTACACTGATGCAGCCATTGCAGAGTAATTTACTGCTGATTGCATTTCTTTATCCTCAAGAGGAAGTGTTCAAATAGCCTTTCCTTGAAAAAGAAATTATCTTGTGACCAGTTCAATTGAATCATAAATTCTGAGTTTGAGAATAAACTACTTATCTATTCTACTATGAATAGAAAAAAAATGAATAGGCTTGAAATGATTAGGCCATGCTGCAGGTTTGATGCAAAAGACATTATATATCTATGGAAGCTGCCACTGCTAACACACACACGCACACACACACACACGCACACACACACACACACACACACACACACACACACGCATACACACACACACAATAGTTTGGAATCACCCCTCCTACCCCCCAATTCTCTGATGGCCCCAAGCCCAATTAAAAAAAGAATGATTTCTATTTAGAAAGGAAGACAATGTAGTGCTTTTTCAGCAATGTATCTTTGCACTATTGATCAAAGGGTTCCTCTCCCCTTTGTTCTGCGAAACCCAAGTAAAAACATAGATAATGGCATCTGTGCTGAGCAAAATCGTGGTGCAGCAACTTTTTGCTTTGCTAAAATTTTCCTTCAGGCACTTGAAGAGCCACCTTCATTCAGTTACAAGAAAAGCTCGTGGGTGAGACGCTCAGCTGGAGCTCCGATAGTCGGTGAATGCAGAACGTGCTCTTGCACAGATCTGTATACACTAATTCACACATGGGGTCATGCACAAAGTACACGCACACATAGCCATCCCCAGGAGCTGGTTGTGAGCTGACATCTACAAAGAAACCTCTGTTTAAAACATCCCTATAGACCCTGTCCATGTAATCCATACAGCTGGTTTGTGGGCACACTTGTGTTTCCAGGCATACGTAGGTCCCTTAAAGCATTACTCACAAATTAGCCTCCATTCAGCGCTAAACAGAAGCTCAAATGTTTTAACACTGACTCATTCTGCAGCAGAACACACATACAAATTGATACAAATCCACACAAATATACATACATCGGAGCCTATGGACAGTGCAGCGCCTGTGACACTGGTGGGGGAGCCTACGTAGGAGGTATAACTAAGACATACTGTATTGGAAGTGCGGGCAAAACTTGACACAGCGAGGAAGAAGAGAACGCATGCAGGAACAACTCATTTTTGGCTGACAGCAACTGTAAAAGCAGGACAGTGCTATAGAGAGGGATATTACATCATTATTTCTACCAGCTACAGCGCTATCTGACAGGCTTTTTTGGATCAGTGGAAATTACAGCAATGAGAAATCTTGGACGAGTCTTAAGTGTTGTAAAACTGTTGGGGATTCTCTATTCGCATATAGTTAGCTGAAGAGATGAGATGAAACTACTGATGATTAATCGTCAAATTTATTTTTATACCTTCCATTTATTGGTTCCACTTTCTCAATAGTAAGGACTTTCTGGCTTCTTTATCTCATGTGATAATAAATATTTTCAGTACCAAGCAATCAAGCAATAAAGAAACTGATCTTAATCTGTGGCTTTTTTCAAAATCAAGAAAATTAATCATGAAAATGATCTTGAAATGACTTCAGAAAATTGTTAGCTGCAATTCTGATGTTATCCTTTTTCCTTACCTCAATGCAAAATTAATAAATCAGATTTTCTCAACAGCGAGTGATGATTGTGCCTCAAGGTTAGCCACTGAACTCTAATTTGCTAAGAAACGTCTTAAATGTAGACTTTTAGGGGTTTTATCACATTTTCTTGGTACTGTAGCTCATTGGGAACATTTGCCTTTGATACAGAAGATTACCCAGATTTTATTAAATTAAAAAATAAACTGACGCTCTTTCATAGATGAATAATACAAAAAAAAGAGATACATCTATTAGGTCTCAATGCAACCTCATCTTTAATGTAAAATGTGAACATATGCTTGGCTACCAGTGAAACATTGGGCTATTATATGGTCTATTTGCTGCTACTCTGTGGCAGCTTTGCATTTGAAGTGTTTCATTTCATTCAATTAGGTATGCAAGCATATGCATCCAATGGTCTTTCTCCAGGTTTATAGAGCACACTGCAGTGAGTAAATGCTGTGCTCACCCAGATCTGTCATATCGGCCTGACAGCTGACAGAAAGCTGAAGCGCAACACGAAAAAGGCAGGAAGGTGAACAGGGAAGAGTTGACTCCTTGTATTTCTCTCACCCACACTTGTATCAATACACACAAGCACACAAGCACTAAATGAGAAACAGTGACTAAGTCTCGCCCTAGGCTTCATACAGAGGCTCTTAACAAATCCAAGCCTTGCCCAATCATTTCCCTTCTCTCTAGGTTGCCATAGCTACAGCCTGCCTCCTTGTCTGTACTTTGGGAAGGGTGAGACTCCACCACTGTGTCAGTGTGTGTATGTGTGCTGTGTGGTAACCCTACCAGATGGGGTCTAAACATTTCATATCTGGCAACCTTACATTCAAACAGCCATGCTGGACGTCTGAGACAGGAAGGTGTGAGACAGAGCAGAGAGGTGAGTCGTACTGAGAGAAGAGACACAGAGGGGAGGAGGTCTGTCAGTAAAATAACCAGAGAGGCTGTTTGTGACCTCACACATGCCATCCCATTCAGGACCGAAGCCACGGCTTGACAGCAACAACTTAAATTCACCTGTGTTCCCTTTAATTCAATGCAGCAGAGTTATTTCTCAATGAGTGGTATTAGTATACTCCTAATTAGTGCTCTTTAGAGGGTTGAATAATACTTACCTGAGTTCGGTTACTGATACAAAACAATGCTTTTTTTTTTGATACTTTGAGAATTAGTAAAATGAATTAATGTTCTGAAAAAAAGGTAAATTAGTAGTCGTACCAGAGTTTTGCCTAAATAAAATAGTCTGAAATGGGCATCATTTTGATTGAAATCAGGAACTTTCTGTAAACAAGAAAATGAATCTGACCAGACAGGTATTAGCTTCCTAAATGTGAGGATTTGTTGCGTTACGTGCATTTGATAATAAACCAAACACTGGTTTTAAAGAAGCAATTAAAGAATGTTCCCTTAGGGACTTTACAGACTGTAATTAGAATGTTTCTGCTATTTTCAAGGAGTTCACACTAAACAATAATAACAAAAATAATTGTTATTTGGACCCTTCCTCCTAATAATATCTAATATCTATTCTATTTTGATATTAGAAAAAAACAAGGGTGTAATTAATCATTTTCTGTATTTGTCTGACTTAATCCTGCATCTCTTTGGCTGTGTGTTTGCCATGCACTGATGATTCCCAATATGATAACATATGCATACTGTGATTTACTGTACACACATTCATTGCCAATAAACCTCTGTATAGAGAGGTGATACAAAGATTTTAGAAAATGTATCATACCAGAGCCAACAGCACCGTGTTTGTGAAGCTGCACATCCTAAGAGATTGCCTTTTTCCTACTCCTCTAAACAGGGCAGAAAAGTAAGTCAGTGTAAGTGTGTGTGTGTATGTGTGTGTGTGTGTGTGTGTGTGTGTGTGTGTGTGTGTCTTAGAACTTAGAAGCCTCACAATGCACTACACCAGATGCCACTATTCAAACTCACCAATCAGGTGTATGTATGTGTGTGTGTGTTTGCTAACAGGTAGATGACAAGAATGATATAAACACTTGAGGATCAACATATCACTAAAACTCTCACCATCTGCCAGTAGACAAATATAAACACAGTCCTCCCTTACTCTGCTATTTCTTTATCTCGCTGCATCGCTCCACTTTTCTCTCTGTTCTCGCTCTCTGCAGTCCTGCCATCCATCATCATTAGGAGGTGAATAGATGACCTGTCTACACCTGCAGCCACTCGCTGTCCCTTTACTCTCTGGAGAGGAGGGAGGTGAGGTGGGAAGGGAAAGGAAAGGAAAGGAAGGGAAAGAGGAGAAGAGAAGAGAAGAGAAGAGAAGAGAAGAGAAGAGAAGAGAAGAGAAGAGAAGAGAAGAGAAGAGAAGAGAAGAGAAGAGAAGAGAAGAGAAGAGAAGAGAAGAGAAGAGGCCTCAGGTATATCATTTCAATAAATGTCCATTTACTCACTATCTATTGCTAACACGATGGTGATTGAGCCTATAGTCGACTGATTTAAGTATTGTAATATATACAGATTTAGTGTTACAGGCTGGGTGTCCATGGTGATAGTCCCGGAAATAAAATGCTGTATTAAGTTGCTGCGGAGGTAAACTGAACATTTCCAATTGTCGCAGCTTCAAATTAAAAGCTTTTCATTGGTATAACAAGAGTTGACTTTTATTATGAAGTAGTCTCAGGATATAAAACGTGTTTGTCCGTGACCCCTTGCCACCAACATTCATCAAAAATGTATCTACAAAACCAAACCATACAGTAGTTTCCAGCATTTTGAAATATTGCAGGGAGCAATAGAAGAAGCAGCCACAGTGAGCTGTTAGAGGTGAAAGGCTGCACCTCCGACCTCCCACCGTGGCCTGACGTCTTAATTGTGATGCTGCCTCCAGAATTCTGTGACCTGTATTAAACTGTATTTGCTTTTACGACAAGTAACAACAGGTGTTACCAAATCAACCATGACAATGCAATATTCCCTTTCCTGATGTATTGCATTCACAAGGACATGATGAGGCCATCGTGGCCATGAACTTTGACTTTTGCACAGCAAAATCTAATCCATTTTTTGTAGGTCTAGTGAATTTTATTTTGATTTTGATGTCTTCAGATGTCAGATCATACAGATTTTGTGAGGTCACTTTAACCTTGACTTGAAAACTGAGTGATTATTTGCACCACATTTGAGGAAATCCCTGAAAGGCGTGGCTGAGATATTAAGGACAACCTGGAAAAATAATGCCTCCATAATGGTGACTCAGTTTATGAGTTACATACGCTGGCCTAGACAAACTAACTTTTGCCTTTCATGAACAATAACCCCAACAAGTCAGGATACAAACATGTTGACAGCATGTTGTTGACACTGAAACTCACTTAGCCTGAATTCTGTGTATAGTTCCAGATGCTGGTCTTTGAATTGCTTACATAGTTTTAAAGGTGTTTCCTCCTTTAATTCGAAATATTCTGTGGCCCTGTTTGAACACAGGCTTTGGTCCTGGATGGTTCACATTAAATAGAAGATCTCCATACAACAGTCTTATCGTGCTTTTTTTTCAGGTCATGGCAGATCTGTAGCTGCATCAGTTATTGCTATTGTTGTTATTGTTTTGAGTTATTATACTGCACTCATCAGTCCCTGTAATACCAACAGTGTCTCCAATACCATTGAAAAACAAGTACCATCACTTTTGGGCGAGGTGTCGGTTTTCTCCACTCTCTAACAATCCCACAATTTGCTGCACTGCATATTAATAAAATTATTAACAAGCCCGTATGCTGTTCCAAACAAAACAGGGAGTTGATGAATCTCTATATCCCTAAAGGAGGACGAAGGATCAAAGCCAACAGAGGCAAATATAGAAACAGGGGAGAAGAGGAAGCACAGGATAGTACGAGGGGGGAGAGGATGGGAACAGCTAAGATGGAGGAGAAGAAGAAGGGAAGGCAACATACAGATGAGGGGAGGACAAGCAGAGGACAAAGTATTGTCTCCTGTTAATATGTAAAAATAACTCTGCTGCTGCCTGGTGGAGGAGCTAACTGGGTCAGAGAATTCCCACAGAGAGCGAGAGAGAGAGGAGGGAGAGGTATCACATTGATTCAGTCTGTGGAATCAGTGTGAAGCAGGAGTCAGTCTCCCTCACCTTCAGGCTGCTCGGGCTCAGAGGCATCTTTATGCACATCCATGCCAGGCATTTGTTCATCCATCTCCAGTATCTATCTTTCTAATGGTCTGTTCTCCGCACCCCGCCCCTCTCCCAAAAATCTTTTCATCTCCCCCCCTTTTTCCTCCGGCTTTGGTTCCTTTGTTTACACCCTCCTTCTTTCCTTCCTCTGCTAATAAACATAGCCTCCACTTTATCTCACACGCTTCCCTCTCCCACACTCTGCTCTCTTGCATTTAACCCCGTCTCCCGTCTCCCTTTCTCCTTTGTTGTCTCCCCAATGTAAATATACAATTATATTGCACATCCCACTACATGAGTGAAGAAAACTTGGTGAGTAATACACTGCAAGTCGGCCTATTAATAACACTCTATCTAATCGTGCAGCAGTTTGACACATCTTTCACTAATTATAATGATGGTGAAACTGACTGATAACCTTGTAGGAATAAGAATGTATTAAGTCAAGTTATTATAATACAGCCTGTATTATTATCCGTGACACCAAAATCAGCCCAGAACGTCTTACTATGTAATACTCACTGTCATATTGTGCTCTCATACCATTATCTCCAATTGACTTGACATCTACTTTAGTTTCCGTAGTTTTTTCTCTTTCTGCTGCACTTTTCCTTTTTTATGCATCATCTCCATTTAGCTTTCCTTTGATTATTCAGCGCCTTTTCGGTTCCTCTGTTACTTTCCTGTCCCATCATATCTATGTTATTCATGTCTCAGCTCGTACCTGCCTTTGATATGATTGCTCCGTTTCCATGTAGAGCACCTGAAAACAGATTAACTAAATGTAAGTATAATTCCATTTTTAGATTTAAAAGTATCTATTTTCTTTTTTTTCCAAAAGCATTTAAAGATTAAGGATTATTTATTTACATAACTGGACAAAACCAAACATTTGAAATGCTTTTTCAATCGTTTCAGAAATGAAACGGTGGAGCTCTTTCATAGTTTCTCTCTCACTGTATTTAATCTATGAAATGTAATCCCATAAACCAAATATTTCATGGTCTGGTGTGTTTCTGGGATTTCACTGTTGCCCCTGCCAACACAGCAGCTATAAGACTAAACCATAAACCATACAATTTGCATTGGTCAGCAGTTCTGAGCGGTAATTAAAATCTTTATTGATGATGAGTGCTGTAAGCATACTAACTATTTTGCAGACTATTTGTCAGGCTACTGTACACACTGCACTAGCTGTACATGTGTAAGCCAGAGCCATACATCTAAAAGACAAATTAATACAGGAACATTTGTGGAAGGGGTAATTTCCCACCTGAGTATTTTCTCTCAGATTCAAATGACTTTTTTTCCAGCAAAGGTAAGCAATAATATGAAAAAACAGGATATGTAAATAAAAACCCTGCAAGATAATCAAGCTAAGATTTACCTATGTGTTCCTTTTACTTGCCATGTTTCTGATAATAATGTCCTTCTTGTTAACTACGCAATATATCTCCACTATGAGTACATACAGTACACGTGATAACATCAGTGTATCTTAATGTGTGCAAGTGCCTGGACAGAGATACATTTACAGAAAATGATTCCAGAGCTTAAAATGTTTAAGAACTCTGGTCTAAATGGATTAACCTGCAGGGCTGGTCCAAAATGGGCCAGGCTGTTTCTTGGCCGGCTGACTAGGGGCAACAGAAATAGCCCGAGCTGACTACGGCATATGTAATGCACTGCAGCAGTCCTCCAGGGTTTCCATGTCTTTGCATCTAAACCACATGCTGTATTTGTGTTTGTGCTTCATGTGTTTGTATAGCGGAGTACATGTGACGCCCTGGTCCTGTGCCAGGATGTTGGTATGTTGTTATGTTTACATCTGTAAGGGACAGAAGAAAAAGAGTGTGGGTTGAGTAATTCCCTCTTATCTTAACGGAGCAGTGGCACAGTGGTGCAGAACCCAAAGAGTAAATGTAGTGTATCCTAATGAACATAAAATATAATATTATCCTTGTCATGCAAGGGGCCTTTGGTTGAGGACACACTGCGCTACAGTGGTGCTACAGTAGATCTTTGACAGCGAACAGCTGAAGCAGGGTCACTGAGAGAAACCTTTATGCAGCAAGGCTTCTGTAGGCCCTCTATGTGTTTTTGTGGGCGTATGCAGAAAACTGAAAAATGTTCTGTGTTGGCTGTGGTGTGTGCACAATTCATAGTGAGTCTCTTTTAAACTACTAACACAATAAACCTCTCTTTCTTTGCAATTAAATATACCCTCAGAGAAGCCAGTCAGCGATCATTCGGCGTAACTCTACGGCAACCGCAGCCATTCGACTGCTCACATCACCACAAGCTCAACACCACCAAGCACAGCACATGTTGATCCATGTTCAGTGTATCTCGACACATCTGCATAAAAGATGGTTTTAAGTGACAACAGTTCAGCCACACGCTGAAGTGTTTCTGAGAACAATGCTCGGCTTTATTTAGAAACCACTGACTGAAAAGTTTAAAGTCCATACCAGGCGAGCATTTAAACAATAAAGCCATTTTATGACTGACCACGAGGAAGAGTGAATACACCTGACTGAGCCAGCGACTGCAGTCTTGCATATAGTGCTGACAGACCTGTGTGTGGACATTTACCTGCAAGAACTTAGCTTTAGGCACAGATAACAGTACAGCCTAGACATAATCCACAGATAAAGTCTTACTGGGACTATACACAGAAAGGAAACCTTATTGAGTCCTCCATGATAAGCCTTATTCATTCTGCAGTGCTGAAATAACCGCATGGTATGAAATGAGGTTTACATTACACAGGAGAGAGTGAGGCAAAACTTATGAGGAAATGGAATAGGAACTTCCTATTTAGCGTACATATTTCAGGAACAATGATGTTTGTATGTGTGCTGGATGTTTAACAATTCAACAGGAACAAGTCGCTGCAAATACAACGCAACACAACACAACAGCAGATTTATGTTGCATATCAACAGTCTAAGCCAGGGGATACGTGTCAAGAACAACCGTCGACACACATATATTCACGCCATCCAGCCTATGAATCAACTGATGAAATGATTGACATGCAAAGGAGAACATGAGATGAGCTTTAACATAATTCAGCTTATACAGTTGCTACAGTGGATGTGGCACCACTAATATTATGCCAATAAAGACAAGAGCATTTCTGACAACAACACAAAACACACCGATGCCTACATGTAGTATACTGCACATCCTCTGCACACCCGCTGTAACTTATTAAAAATCTAAGGAATTCAAATAAAATGAAATAAAAAATATATTTTGTTCTTTTTGTTCGTGAATCACAGCCGTTGTTTCTACCATCTGTGGCCCTCAGACATAGATCAGGGCTGTGGGAAAGCTGGATTTATATTAATCTTTGAGTGAAGCCACATACTAATACTCGGAATAAAAGTTCAACATTGTGTAAGAACTGCACTTCCATGAATTTTTTCTTTTTCCTTTGAACACCACTAAACGCGAACACACACCAAACACAAAGACTACAGCAGGCTACTGTCCAGGTGAGCGCTGCAGAAAAACCCCGCCCCCCTCTGCTTCAGCCGATGGGGGGGAAGCTCTGCTGTTCCCCTTTGCCCCCTTCCCTCTCCTATGACCACAATATGATAGACACATAATAAAAACAGATAAAAACGTTTTAATCTTCATTTGCTACTGTTAATTAATATCATGGGCTGTCACCTAATCAAGCTCCTCATCCTGGAAATGAGCTGCAGGACCAACAACGACTCTCCTCGCTGAGGCAGAGCTGCTCATTCAATATGCCTCAGCTGAGCTTTTTTTTTTTTCTTTCTCCCCCTCTGTGCCTGTTTTCATCTTAATTTAAAGAACAACTCGCCTCTAAAGTTTGCTGGTTGTTTGGGTCGCTCCATTACACTCAGCGGTAACACGCCTTGCTTTATGGCATCCTGGAACGGGCGGGTCTCAGAGGACATGTTTCCCGCTGCCTGATGGGCGCACCACGGCTGTGCCTGGGAGGGGAAGTTGTTCAGACGGCCCATTTCCACACTTGATATTCAGCCTTTTCCCCCCCGACGTGCCCTGACAGCTCGTTGCTGCCGCTCCTCTCTTTTTGCGGACTACATCTTCTCGTCATCATTCAGCGACCCACCAGTGGAAATAAAATCTGGCATGGATTCCCAATTAATTTTTAACATCTACATGTGCCTCCTCTCCTATTCATATCAAGGCGTTTCTCAAAGGTGAGCTTTTGTTGTGTGGACGAGGACGCCTCATTACATGCAATTAAATCACAGATAATGATATTAAAGACAACCCCCCATTATATTATTAATTCAAATCTCTACTAATTATCTCCTCCTCTTCCTCCGACCTTGCAACATTGCAAAACTCCAAAACACATCTTGACCTTTAAAATTCAGACCAATCCTGTATAAACCAGCAAATAGTCCCCTACTCGAATTATCCAATAGTCTTGACCATCAGTGTTGACAGTTTAAAGCAGAAGTAAGTGGAATGTTTGTGTTAATATAAGTCTTAAATAGTTATATCTTCCGACATCACTTATATAGAGTGTTTGGTCTGAAACCCGGGTCTGTCAGTCACTCTGCTCTGCTGTAAGCCGAGGAGAAAACTTTCCTTGTATCCTACATCCTTTATCCAATGAGGAGAGAGAACGGCATAAAGGGGCGGTCCTCTCTGTGTGTGCAGCCAAGGGATGCGCGTGAATGTGGTGACGTAGGGACGAGGGCGGGGACTGCTAACTCCATCCGCTGACAGGAAGTTAGCCAAAACGGCCGGATCGCTTACTTCTGCTTTAATATTCAAGCAGAGTGATGGTCTGAGGGCATGGTGGAGTGGGTGATCCAGGTGACCTCCATCCTTGTATGAAATCCATTTCAAGAGTCACTGTATATGCAAATGCATCAGCCGTGCCGCTGTTTTTTCTTTACTGACAAATGGTATTTTCTCCAGTCACCACCAAAGTACAGTCATATTATTTTTAGGGTATTTATTCTGGTGGTTTTCCTAGCTACAAATAAATTACTCCTACACAAGATGCAGGGACAACACCCAGAAATGACAGAAAATGAAACACAGGATATTCAGATAAGGTGCAGCAGCTGCACAAGTGGCACAACACACCATATGAAAGTAGTCTTGACGAATATGGGCATGCGTGTGTTGATGGTGAAACTCTGTGGAGAATAATTGTGACACTTCAGCAGCAGGGAGAAGCATAAAAAAACAAACAGTCATATAAACAATAAAAGCCTGACTTTAATCAAAAAATCTTGTCTACCAGGCAGACAATCATTACTCGCTTGTGAATGAAAAAGAAAATTTCAGCACCATGGAGAGCAAATGTCCCCAACTAAATATAATAAACAACAAAGTTCTCCAGAGTTCAACAGACCAGATCGAAGTTTGTCAAATTAGCACAAAAAAAAAGAAACACAACAAAAAAACTTCTTTTTTGATTTAAACAAAACTAGTCACCTTATACTGGTCCATCAGCAGCTAAGTGTCCATGGAGATAAGTCCAAATAGTCCATGTTATGAGTGACAAAATATATCACACCTCGCAGTTTACCATTACATCACCCCTGACAGAGAAAGCTTCTCGTCTCACTGGATGCATTCAGAGGAAACCACACAGGGGAACATAATTTTCTCTGTGGTGGAACATGTTTCTTGACAGTATCTGACAGCCTCGGTATTTAGGCCCAGATGGCTGACTTCATAACAGAGTTTAGTTGTAAACACAGTACAGTATATTATTCCCCTTTAGGGACAGACAGCACCTTCTTTCCACGTAACAAATGTCAACAGATTATACTGTAAAGCAATACAAGACTTGTTTTTCTTTGATTAAAGGGCACGAGTCGCTATCACAGCCTTTGTATTGTTATCATTACCCACACAGCACATTCAAAATGCAGCAACTAAATCACATCATCCCTGTTTAGCAGCTCTACACTGGATGTTTTTTTTTCTCTCTCTCTCTCTTATAGACTTCACAGAGCCCGGCTGAGCTGCTAACAGAAGGTGAGTAAACCTTCGCTGTCAGAGTTAGGCTTCTGCAGCTTCCTGCAAGAGGAGCTCTCACCACCGAGATAATAACCCAACATCAGTGCAGCGAGGTTGAGTCTGTGGACCAGAAATGCTAAGAATGCTAAGAAGCGCTCTTCAGCCTTTTTTTTTTTTTTTGTAAGGTGTTGTGTTTCTAACTCAGTGACTCATTTTGTGAGGAAAGGTGCCCACTTGATAACCACAATGTCATGCCCACACTCAGTCAGACTGAAAGCTACAATACCCGCTGCAAGTGGTTAGATGTTTGTTTGTTTTGGTGCTCATCTGCATGGCAACATATACTGTCTGCACCGTTTCGGTTTGACTCTGAATTGAGTTTACGTATCAGTGCTCACTAATTCAAGTAACAAACAAGTGTCAGTCAAGTCTCTTTCCACACAGAGATGCACCCCTGTGTGTACGGGCCAGCCCCTGTGTGTGTGGTTCCACTGTTTTTTCTGTTTTGGGCTGTTTCTCCGTGTTCGAACGGAGCCGTCTGGGAGCTGTCGGGCTATAGCTCTAATGAGGTGGGGATGAAAAGCCATGCAGTGAGGTGAACCAGCACAACATTTCTATTTTCAATATACAGTCCATCCCACAGTAGCCTGCGTATAGTTCACAGTACACAACAAAGTTATTGTAGAGTACAGTAAATGCTTTACAGTCTCCATGAAACGGGGCATGGCGTACAAATCTCTTTTCTCAGTATAATCAATATCATTATTATTTATTTATTCGTATTGTATGTAATACTGTATTCATGCAGCTCTTACTGTGCCCACCTACACACAGTCCATGCTGAGTGCAAAGTGTTTGAGACGCATCAACCTGGAACCTATGAGTATAAGTAAAGACAGACATACTGTAAAGGGATATGTCATTATTAAAGACTTTAAGTTGATAACAGGTGATCCTGTAAAGGTGGGTTTTATTCTCAAACCTAATTTATGTGTTTTGGTAAATTACTAAAACTAGTATTGTATGCTCATGTCTTTCTAGCACTGAGCAGCTCTCATTAACAAACAAATGGAATTGGTTCATAATAATATAAACTGGAGAGGGATATATGATTTTAATAAACATCCAATAGAGGATATTCACTTTTTATGACTCTGTTTCCGTCCACTGCCCGTTTGTGTTTAATCTAATTCCACAGAAAACGAGAAGAAGCTGTATGCTATGAGCTGCTAATGATGAAAAATAATTATTTGGCACCAGGCAGTGTGTAGAGATACAACAAACAGGCAGTCAGATGGCTTATTGATTCCAGCAAAAACTGAGACGCACACAAGCAAAGACACACAAAAAAAAAGACTTTGCAAGAATACACATCTCTTGCTTTCTAGTTCTTCTTTTTTCTCTCACAGCAACTCTCTCTCTCTCTCTCTCTCACACACACACACACACACACACACACACACACAGACACCCTCATCTTGCTGAGTGGTCGCTGTATGTATGCAAGTCAGGCTGACACTGATGTGTGTGCTGGAGTGAGACGATGATGTGGCTCCAAAATATCTCAGGAGAAATATGGGGGGAAGCTTCCCTGCAAGTGTTGTGTGTCTGCTCAAAGGCATGTGTATGTGTGTGCATGTGTGTGTGTTGAAGAAAGCTCTGCTCTGTTGCACACCCTGCTTTTTATCCCCTTCCTCTCAGCAAGCACAACAAACACGGGTGGATACACCTCAGTAGCCATAAGGCCTAGGACACCAGTATGTGTGTCTGCATTACAGTAATATTTCTGTGTCACTGAATACTACCACTTCAATTTAAATTTTTTATCAGTTTACCCTCATGAAAAATGTGGGTAATGTATTCAACCATAATTGCAGATAAAATCTGTGGCTTTTTGCATCTTTTGCAAAAGTTTTTTCACTTTTTTAAGCCTGGAAATGCCCACGTCACAATATCCTATCATGTAGCAGAGATGGGCATTGTGCTTTTTGTTGTTGCTGTTATGCGTGTCAGTGTAGGCTGGTGTGTGCGCACGGAGAAGAGAGACCAGAATCCCATAAATCCTACTTTATTAAATAAACGTCCTAATCAGATAAAGAAATCTAACACACCCCACGCACACACGCACACACACAGAGACCCACACAGCATCTCTCTGATAATCTCCATTACCAATTACGGGGTGATATGCCACAGCTTAACATGAAAGCAGCAATTAATCTGCTAACACCGGTCAGTGGGTCATTGTAGTAGGGAAAATATCACTTGCAGGCACACATGTGCACAGACAAAGAAAACATATCATGACAGTTTTCCTTTAATTGCTTCCAAGTATAATTTTCCTCATTTCTCCAGAGATGCAATTCAGATGTAATATTTTCTTTTTTTTATTACTGTGTTCTCAAAATTGGTCCCCAGTCTTTATTCTTATGGGCTCCTGTCAAAGCAGAGCGAATGCATAATTTAGATTGGTCTAATGGAAACAGACTCGCCTGCACTTCTTTTTGACAAGGTTTTAGTGCTCCTGTGTGAGAGTATAACTTTGAAAGATTCTTCTGTTGCTGTTAACTGGTACTTTCATTTAAAGTTGAGTGAGTGACCAGGCTTTTCTCTCATGTCACACTCTAACAAAGACGTGTCGATAAAAAGAAGAAATTCTGATGGCAATATAAAAAAACTTTTAATGTGCCTAAACTCTCTTTCCATTTCTCTTTCAGTGATTCTTTTGTGACGTGAAAGACAGGAAAACGGGGGAAAATATGCCGCCAGGTAGCTGCTTTACATCTACATTGTAGAAAACAGTGCTTCGCTGGATTACGTAAAACACCAAATCAATCTGTGCAATATTTAGCACGCAGTTTGTTGTCAATCGCCGATTAAGGCAGATTGAGCTGGATCATGTTTTTCAAGGCACTGACAACTACCACGAAAAGACACCACACACCCACAACAGGAGCTGGCAGTGTTTTGCATGTTTGTTACCACAAAGAGGGAAGCCAACAACAATTCATCTGTGCTTCCTGGTGGATTAATAAAAGAGATGAATGGTGAGCCTTAACTGTGACAGATGAAGCTCTTATCACACCATAATGAACAAACGGCTCCTCATTTTGTATTTTGAATAAAGTGTTGATTATATTCATTATACCGTAACTTTGTAAGGTAACAAAGATGGTGGTTTGATTCTGTTAAAGGTTACCCTGTAGTAATAAAATATAAATTCAGGATCATGACAGATAATGAAGATAATGACAATAAATGTTAGCTGCAGCGCTACAGAGCTTCACAGTGTAACCACAGTCATTAAGTACTTGTCGGCGCAAATAGAGGTGAGTGCTTTGCTCTATCGCACCTCGACAATATTTTGGTTCAACCACATTTGCTGAACCAAACTGGAATTCAACCTGGCAACTTTCCAGATACAGTCCAAACATGGTCTGCTTGAATAAATAGCTCGATCTTCCGGGAAGTCTGAATGAGGGCAAGCTATGGTTTCCCTGATCTAAGCTCTTTTTGACACAGTAAGCAGAGCTGGGACATGAGAGGAGGGCTGTGTGTGTGTGTGTGCGTCTGTGTGTGAGTGTAGGCGCATGTGTGCACATGTTTGAATGAGTGGCTAGGGGGAGAGAGTGAGAGAGACAGAGCCCAGAGATCAGCTCAGGTTTGCGTAAATGGGTTATCAACATGTGTATATGATATGTGTCATACAGTATGTTGCTGACAGTGTGTGCGCGTACGTGCATGTGCGTGCTTGTGTGTGTGCAACTGTTTACGAGGCACAGCAGAGAGATGACACCATAGCTGAGTGATAGAGCAGATGGGCCTCCCATATCTGTCAAACTGAATACATGCTTTTCACTCAGTCTATTCAATCCTTCTCTGCATACATGTAGGCGACTATGCATGTAAATGAAATAATTTTGTTATAACAAGATAAATGCTCACTCGAAATCATCATTATTATTGTTAACTATTATTATTATTATTGTAGGAAGAAATTTTTAAAGTTTTTTAGTAGAGAAAATGGCTTTCCTGTCACAGCGTGAGTACCAGAGCTTATATTACAGCTCCAGTCCATTACTGATGGCTGCACCTTTTTACCCCTACACGTCAGGGTATATACAACATGAGTCGCACCTTCATCATGTTCTGTTAATTAATCAAATCAAAATATAGCAAAATAACAACTGCGTTCCCTCCATCATATCCAACCGAACCATTTATTCGACCGTCAGCTCACGTTGACTAGATTCAGGTTGAGTCAACAAACACACATCTGCCTTAATTAAGGTGTTAACCTTTGTCTGATTCCATCCGTTCACACATCCTCCAACCTGTTCTTCCCTTATTTGCATCTGTAAAAGGCAGATATTCAATATAAGACAGTGCAGCACCTGGTGGCTGCAATGATCACAAACTGGACGTGCACTGAGGATGATTTGAATATTGGGTTTGCAACTGACAGCTGGAGCTGTTAGTGATAACCTCCAATCCCACCTACACCTTGTCTTCTTTCCCTCTGCGTGTCAACCACCCACTCCTTCTACATCCATCCCAGTCTTCCTCTGTGTCCACTCTCTGTGCTCGTGCTTGTATTAACTCATCAATAATGTCAAAGATGTGGTATAACCAGCCTGTTTAAATGACAGACAATTAGAGCAGACAGAGCTGTTGTGGTATTACTGTAACTGCACTGTGATAAACCCACCACCACTATGCTAAATAGGAGTAATTATATACTGAAGTTATGCTACAGCGAAATAATTGAGACATATGGCTCAAGGTTTGTCAAAATTAAGTTTCTTGTTTTTCCACCAGTGTCAGTATAAAAAATATCTTCATCTCTCTTTCCAAAAAAAAAAGGGATTCTGCGTAAACCCACACTAAGTGCTTTACATCTGGAGCATTTCCCTTGTGATAAAAAATGCCAACATTTGATTTTCAATCCTTAGTGTAGCACAAAAATGATAAACACACTGCCACATGCAATTAGTTCTTCACTGGCCTGACTAATTACAAAAATATTGGACTCAGTCCGTAAAACTATCATAGATTGAACAGCTTCTACATTAATTTCACAATTAAGCTTTTATATTAGGGGCCTAAAACCTAATGAGTGTTGAGGGGTTTTTGTGTGTGTGTGTGTGTGTGTGTGTGTGTGTGTGTGTGTGTGTGTGTGTGTGTGTGTGTGTGTGTGTGTGTGTGTGTGTGTGATAAATTAAGTTTGCAAATGTCAATCAGATGCTAAGAGACAAGACATGGATTATTTTGTGCAAAATCCAATAGAGTGATAGATTTCATTACTGGTTCCTTCTCCACAGGAAGGCAGTAATGAAAATGTCCAACATGCTTAAAGAGGAAATACAATTCTGGGGTCAAAGTTAAGTGTAAATCTATACCAAGTGACCAAGAGGTATTTCCAGATTACTTGCATCATGAGCTACTGCAACTAGAATCAAAACTATATACTATAAACTTATATACAAACAGGGCTGTCCATTTCCCCAGAAAGAAAACTTTTATTTTGAAACATCAAAGCTCAAAGGGAAATTAATTAATCAGATACAGTGCTTTATTCAATGACAGTTATTGTGTTTTTGAATTGGGACTGCTAAACAAACAAGCCATTCCTCAAGAAAACTCACTATTGTTTCTGTAAGTTCCCCAGTGCATCTCACGATGAAAGGTGCCTTTGTTTGAAAGTAAAGCAGCACAAAGTTCAATGTAACAGTGACTTGAGAGACCAAAACCTTGAAGAGTTCACTTCAGGTTCAGTGTTTGTGTGGAGTGGTGCAAGCTATGGTGCAGGAGGCCTTACATGGCCATCTCTCACACTCTGTCCCTCTCTCCCTCTCTCATGTCTTGTCTCTGTCCTTCCTGGATTCCACACTGAGGTGAAAGGAAACAGGAACGGCTGCAGCGGCTGTTGGCAGCAGCATTTTTTTTTCTCTGCTCCACTCTTCCTCTTGTAATGCACACACACACACACACACACACACACACACACAAAAGCACAGTCAATATTCCTGTGTTAATGGCTTTGTTCCTCAGCCAGTTGGGAAGATGTTTCCTCAAACATGTTTGTGTGACAAAGCCATTCTTGTTCCTGCAGATGGAATGCAGACAGCCAGTGTGTTTGTGTGTGTATTTCCACGTGTGTGTGACAAACAACACATTTGAAAATGAGATATGGTCAGCCGGATGGATATGAGTCAGCAGGGTGCAGATGGGCCCTTTATTATTGCCAAGTAGAGGAATATTCAAAAGAGTAGCACACACTCTTGCTATCTGCCCTTTGTTCAGTCTGCACCGCAGCACCACTGGGACTCTCCCCAACTCCCTCTTGTGCTTACTGGAACCTTGGCAGTCAGCAGCCAATTAGGA
This sequence comes from Trachurus japonicus, assembly GCF_045865225.1. Taxonomy (NCBI): domain Eukaryota; kingdom Metazoa; phylum Chordata; class Actinopteri; order Carangiformes; family Carangidae; genus Trachurus; species Trachurus japonicus. The sequence goes on from NC_140918.1 coordinate 18,937,081, forward strand.
CAGCTTTTACTAAAGCTCCAGCCAATTGGATTAGTGCTACATTTCCTTGCCAGATGAGACTCTAAATGTGCTGCTGTATGCTAGAATCTGAGAACTGGTGGGCAGACTCCTGTTTCGCTGATAGGCAGTGGAATAACACACACATGCGCGCTGCACAGGCAGTGGCAGGAGGAGACGGAGACGGAGACATCCCATGATGCTACACGTGTGTCGTCTCCAAGTGAGTGTGTGTGTGTGTGTCACTGAGGTTCCAAACTGTTTAAACCGAGAACATCACATGAAGCAAACCAGAAGCCCGGCTGCCGAGAGACCGCGATGCTGCTCCCCTGGGATACATAAAACAGACGCTGTGCACACACATGGGTGGGTAAAAAAAAAAAAAAAAAAGGAACTGTACCAGGCTTTGCATACAGAGATCACACAGATCACATTTGGGAGGGGGAAGTTTCACTCTGAAGTGAAAAATGAAACAGATCATAAAATGTTTAGGAGACAACTGATGCTTTTCCTTGAGCGTCTTTTCTTTTTTCCTTGTGAAACATTGTTTCGGTGAGTTTTCAGAATCAAGAATCAAGGATTCTAGGATGTAAGGGAGTTGTATGCCGTACAGACTGGACAGCCATTTGAGGCAGATGTATAATTTGGGACTGGGTAAATAAATCTGACTGGACTTGACTTGAACACACACTAAATGGTGCTTGTTTACCTGACGGACTGTGGAGTAGATTTGAATAATTTAGCTGACAAAACAGATTTTTCTGGTTTATGGCTGTGGTTCAGCTGTTGTTACACTGTCTGAATTTGAGTGTGTGTGTGTGTGTGTGTGTGTGTGTGTGTGTGTGTGTGTGTGTGTGTGTGTGTGTGTGTGTTTGCCATATGCTCAGTGTAAGCAGTTGTCATTTCTCTGTGTGTCCTTAATCTGGGTCCCTGGGCCCAAGTAAATTATTAGTGGAAATTAAATTCATTTCCAATCCACTTCTATCCACTGAAGCAATCATAATCCACTGGAGGTGTTTCAATCACGTGAAAATCAAACACCAAAAGCTAAATATAGAAAGGTAAAAGGCCTCGGTTCCTAAAACATGCTCCAGTTCAGTTTTGCTTTACATGGTGTTTAGAACAGAATTAATAGAAATACGTTTTTCATTTATTCATTTTCATTTATCACAAGGTTGAATAACAATAACGAAATCACAAAAAAGTTCTAAACAAAAATAATTAAAGAGAAATTAAGACTATCCACCTATACCTACAGTACAAACCCTCAGATGAATAGGGAAAAATTAAGAAAGAAAATTACAATAAAAAAATTAAATGTACCAGGAGAAATAATAAAACAAAAACAAACCAGAATACATCAAATAAATGTCAACAGAAAAGATTTGAATGAAAAGACAGTTAAAAAAAAAGAAATACTCGGAGAAAACAACAGCTGAAGAAAGAAAGAAATAAAGACAAAGAGAGATTGTGCTTTGTGATCATACAATAGCGGCTCACTCTGCCTCCTGCTCATCCCCTTATTGCATCGATATTGATGGAGAGTTCATTGCAAAGTCAGTGCTTATGAGAAAGAGTCTGCGGAAGTGCTCATGGGTGCCTGGAGGATACACACTTAAGCATACAGGTACACACACAAACACACACACAGTTTCTCAGCCTGCTCGATCTCTGGTACTCTGCTCACTTTGTCTGGCTGCTGCAGGATATTTGTCTATTGCACTCCATCGCAGAAATGAGAGCCTCACAAACAAAGAAGCAACAATGCGAAATCACGATCAATCTCTTAAACACACACACACACACACACACAACAAAGCAAAGCAAAGATGTAATCGACTCACAAAGCCCAGTAAGAAGCAGAAGAAGGGCTTTATATGACTGTAATAACCAGCTGCTACAGAAGTAATCTGTGTTACAGGACTATAAATCAATTAGCCAGGGCTGGTCAGTGACACAAAGACACCTTACATTTCTGAACAACCACAGCAGGTGCGGCTGAAGTGTGTTAGCAGAGACACCTCTTACATATGAAACAGGGTGGAGAAGGGTGGAGCAAACAAAAATAACCCAAAGGCAACAGGCCATTAATCAAGCCTGGAGACCACCAGGCTTAAAGAAGTGATAAACCAGCACAGACTAGTGAGAACCACTGGACCATGGCAGGGAGAGGGTAAACACAGTTCAATCAGACCGAACAGTCAAAAACGAAAACAAACTGTCCTCAGCTCAGACGTATAATAAGACAATGCTGAAAATTCAGGTTCAACAGCACTAAGCGGAACTGTTGGAAAGATTTTTGCATGATAGGTTATAGCACAGGTAGGCGTGAAGACCTTTGTTCGCTGACAGGCTGATACGTACCGCCGTTGTGACCTTTTCCAGCGAGAAATACGGTGTTAGTTTACGTTTAGTAGTGCAGGTTTTGTTTAAGGTATGAGAACGAGCTGGTTCAGCAAGAAATGAAGAGAGAAGCGGTTCAGCATTTCTCCCTCGAGCTGTCATTCACTTGATTGCGCGCGTGCGAACACTACAACAACACCAGCAGCGGCGGCGGCACAAGCGCGCGCGCAAAACACAGAGACGCTCTCCTGTAATAGTACTGCGCGAGGAAACAACCTGCACGCAGTCCCAACTAGACTCACTTCAGCCTCACCAAAACACTGCCTCGTGGAAGGAAAGGATAGAGGATAGAGGGAGAGAGAGGGAGAAACGCTGAAACAACAAAAGCAGGTTACGGAGCTGTAGGAAATAAACTCTGTTAGCGGGTACTTCAATGACCGAGAAAGAGTTGGAGAAAAATGTTTCAGCGCAGCGGGTTTAGATAATATTGATATCTCGCAGTGCAGTGCGGAAGTGGGCTATCAGACACCTGCTATGAAAGATGAGCTATTAGATGAGGCAAAAAGCAGCACGCGTGGACTCTTCATCTTATTATAGTCCATTCTTCGCAGGTACATTCACTTTAACACAAAAAAAACCTCTTCCGCAAACCCTGAGTGAGCAGACTGTAGACTCAGCGCGAAGAAAGTTGACGTTTTATCACGTGTAAAGTTCCTCTTTTTGTCCCTGCCACAGAAGAAAAAAAAACGAAAGCAAGGACGCACAGCGAAACAACACAACGCAAGAAAAGACAGAGAAATGAGATTAAATAGCGGAGCCGGTCGACTAAGACCAGGCGACAGAGAGGAAATGAGCTTTAAACCTGTTTCTCAAGATTTTGGTTTCTCTGACACATACAGCTTCAGTAGGCTGATATAAAATACATGGGGGGGAAATTACTAGAAAGAATGAACATATCAACCAACTTACAGTGATGGCAATTAGCAGCTGGGAGTCCTTCAGAGAAGACAGAAATATAGAAATCCAATCGGGAAAAAAATCCGAGAGGGAGCCAGTGTGAGCCGTCACCGTCCAGTCGCAACGAGGAGAAGTCACAAAGTGTCTTGACAACCGGAGCAGCGAGCGCGAGCGAGCTAGAGAGCTCAGAGCCGCCTGCTGGTTTACTGTCTGGCACGAGACGAGAGAGAGAGAGAGAGAGAGAGAGAGAGAGAGAGAGAGAGATGAATGGTTAGAGTGCGCACGCGCAGACGGGGTCGATTCATTCCGGTGGTGGGGCTGAATAGAGGCACAAACACAGGGGTGCGAAAGAAAGACAAGAAGAAGCTGCCGCACTTGTTTTTTATATTTTCTCAGCCTGGATTAGACGCGCAAAATGGCACATTTAATGAATTACCGCTAATAAGAGAAAAAATAATTAACAAATAATCAGGCTAAATATAAAAGTAAAAACCATAACACCATAGAAGTCCGGAATTCCAAACAAAGTATTAGAATAGATGAATAAAATAGCCCACTCAAATTAAAGCCCATTTCAGTATAGGTAGTGCCTATAAACCTATTACATTATAATACTCATTCTGTTACGTAGCTTCCAGTGGGCTAGATCATTATTCATGAGTTGATTATAGGCTTTTTGGTATTGGTAGTATGAATCTACAAAGTAGCCTATGGCTAAAGATGTCACATTAACGTAGTCAGGTAAAAGTAGGTTGTAAAGTGGCATTACATGAAAATAACCTACTCAAGTAAAGCACTACAAAGAAAATTCATATCCCACTCTTATTCCACCACTAGCCTATAACTCAGTGCTAATAGTTGCGAGAAATGCAAGAAAAATGTGACTAAATAAAATAACAGATAGACGCACAAAGCTCAAGTGTATAGGCTAACTGAAAGTGCACAATTGTTTTTTAAGTAATCAAACAAAAGGTAACAAAAACATTTTTAATAGATTTTTTTTCTACAAGAAGACCACATCTAGCCTGAGTAAAAAAAAAAATCTCGACAAGATCGAGTAGCCTACATCTTGACCAAGACTCTCCAATCCGAGAGGAGCATTACTCCCTCCCAGACAGTCTTATAAATAATTCAGCAATAAAAGCTTGCCTCTGCTTGCCTGGCTGCATGCATGCAGCACCAAAAGCCTCTCTCACTGCCCCCTCCTCCCTCCTCCCCCCTGCAGGGCGTCAATCTATGCGGGCGTTACCAATTAAAACAAATCTCCAAGCAAAATAAAGTTCAATCAACATTCTTGTTTCGTAAATGGCCGTGGCCGCGCGGTCAAATCAGCCTGGGATTACGAGGCTTCTGTCAACTATCAATAGCCTCGTGCGCCTGCGAGAGGCAAGGGGGGAGAGAGAAAGGGAGAGGAGGCGAGGGAGGGAGGGAGGAGCGGAGTGGCTGAGTTTCAATGCACAGACGGCGCAGTCGGAGCAACCAGCCGATGATGCTGTTCGTCCTGTCCTGATCGGAGGAGAGAGAGCAGAGAATCACCCGCAGGCGACGGCCAATGTAATCCAAGACATCCTGTCCCACAGCCGCGCTCCGCTCAGCGCTGTCCTGACAGAGCTGACAGAGCTGACAGAGGGGACAGAGCTGACAGAGCTGACAGAGGGGACAGAGCTGACAGAGCTGACAGAGCTGACAGAGGGGACGGAGCTGACAGAGGGGACAGAGGGGACGGAGGGAGAAGGAGAAAGTGTAGCAACAACCAGTCCAAAAGAAACAAAAAGCCATTTACCTGAGCAGTGAGCACCGCTCCCGTTCAGCAGCCCGCGCTGTTATTATACTTCCCCCCTTCACCGTGGCTTTCAGCGCTGCCGCTCACTCCGAGCTGCTTCGCCGCCGAACGGGAATTTAGACAACGGGATTTGTTCACGTGGTCGCGCTCGGTGCTCCCTAATTGGCGGAGATGCTCGAGCCGCCGCTCGCCTCGCTCGCACCTGTACGGTGAACGGCACAAGTATGCAGGAGGAGAGGAGGAGAGGAGGAGAGGAGGAGGAGGAGAGACAGGTGCAGGAGGAGGAGAAGAGATGGATGGAGGAAAGATGGAAGAAAAACAGACTGCTGCAGGATATATCTTATGGAGCTCTGCCCCCAGTGTGTGTGTGTGTGTGTGTGTGTGTGTGTGTGTGTGTGTGTGTGTGTGTGTGTATGAGAGCGAGAGAGAGAGTGTTATAAGCCTTCTAATGATTTTTTGTTGGGGAGGTGGGGGGGCAACTGGGAAGCTTTGCACATTTCTGAAGACTGAGAAGTCAACCTAAGCCTACTGTATATGGATATGAATTTATGATATAGATAACTGATAAATTATGGGTGGCCTTTTTATTGTAACACAGACCAGAGCGTCTTTGACAATTAGACCAAAGGGCAATGGCATTTAAAAAAAGTGCAACTTAAAAGATAAGAGAGTTTAATGTAGGCCTAAGCACTCTTGGCCACACAGCTGCTTCATGTGTAAGGATTGGCCATGAAAATGTATTTGTTTAATCAGAATGACTTCAAGTCAACCATTCAACTATTTTAAATAAAACTCATTAATGTGGAAAACATATATACGAAGAGTGAAGAGTCAGCTCATTTGTGAGCTTTACAAACGTTAATGAATAAACTTTCTCAATGTTTTTGTTTGGTGAAAGTCATGTGACAGCTAAATGTCATACAATGCATTACACTATGTTTCTGAATGTAACTGAAGTGAGTGAGTTACCTCATATTGAGGCACATTAGAGATGGAGATTTGGAAATGCTTCATATTTGGGTCTGTGGATTGGTGTTGCTGTTACTGTACATTATGGTAACAGCAGTGAGGATCAGTAGATGAACCCACAGTCTTTACTATATTAATGACGTTAGCAACATCTGCCACACATCTGTCAGTGGCATGGCAGAAGGATAACTCTCTTTTGGATGATATAACAGACAACTGACATATTTATAAGCAAGCACAACACCTCACAAGCAGCAATATACCAGAATGACAAATGTTAGCTGTTATTGTTGTATAGTAATATTATAGTACTACTTTTCATAATTTACTGTCATTTTGGCCACTCCTTAGAGTGCAGCCCATTGGTCTGCCATATAACACACACACATGCGCGTTACTTCACAACATATTTGATTTTTGCATAATTGCTGCAAAGGTTTGTAAATGAGGAAGTGGAAAACCTCATAATCCCATTCCCATACAAGCATACCATACACACAGTTTTTCATCTACCTACTGAGGCCACGGCGTAGTAGCAGTCAATGGTGCGGGAGTATTTTTAGATTTCATGTGGGTTGCAGATGCTGCTCCACTCAACCAGGTCACAGCAAACAGAACAGTGTTTTCACTGTAACATTCGTTGCCTTTGACAGTTTCTCCATCGGTGTTTGCTTCCCCATATTTAGTGTCAGGGTTGGGTTTTTTTTAAATACAAGTGGAGATGAAGATGATCATGGTACTACCTACACCACAATCCTAACCCACATGCGGTACCAGAACACCAGGCTCTTCTCTTCTCTTCTCTTCTCTTCTCTTCTCTTCTCTTCTCTTCTCTTCTCTTCTCTTCTCTTCTCTTCTCTTCTCTTCTCTTCTCTTCTCTTCTCTTCTCTTCTCTTCTCAGATTTCAACAGGCCTGACAGATTAGGCCAAGACACTCAACTGGCCTGCAGGCTGTTGGCAGTGATGTGGCTTTATGTTTTCCCCCTACTCAATTTTGGCCTGAATTAAAAGCATGTTGGTTTTTTTTAGGGCAACTTGGAGCATTTATAATTGACTACGAGGAATCTGACACAGTTTCAGCTCTAACTGCTGAGAATGTGCAACGAATCATCCTGCATGCCTGTGTTTATATCTTCAAGAGAATCCAATCAGGACACTGAAATCTAACGTATACCACACCTTAGCTTTAGTAACCATGGTGTGAGCTTGAACGTTACTCATGTTTCCAGACTGGAGGGGTCCCCTTGGTTTTTGGAGTCAGGGGGAGGAGAGTTATTATCTAGGGGAACAAAAGCTGAAGAGCAGAGAACAGAGCAATCTTCCCCTCCTCCTGTTTCCTTCTATCCCTTCCTTCATTCTGCCACCATCCTCTCTCCACCCCCCACCCCCGCTCCACACACCAACACAAACGCCTGCCATCTGACACCCCTCAAAGGAGTTCTTTTTTAGAGTCATCCTCTAAAACACACACACACACACACACACACACACACACAAACATTGTTTGGTAGCTGTGAGGAAGAGCTCTTATGTTCTCAATCCAAGGCACACAACTGGGCCAAGTGGCATAGAGCGAACCAGACGGAAGGACAGACAGACAGACGCCCTCTCCGCGCATTAATCAGGCCTATGTGCACAATGAGAGAGGAGGAGAAGCAGAAGGGGTTGAGGAGGGAACTTTTCTGTTGGTGGACCAGAGTGTACTGTGGGTCGCAGCGTGTGTGTATCATGTCATTTGGTGGGATGCCACCTGGCTGTCTGACCACAAGCAGGACACAGGGAGTGAGTGCGTGCATGCGTAGTGGTGGTGGTGTGTGTGTTTGTGTGTGTGTGTGTGTGTGTGTGTGTGTGTGTGTGTGTGTGTGTGTGTGTGTGTGTGTGTGTGTGTGAGGAGTCTTGCTGGGCCGGACAGAACTTCGACGGGCAGCAGATGGCGGTGCCAGCGTGGCGTGGGCATAAGAGCAAGGTGGACTCACACACATGGATGCACACAGGATGCCCTGCCTGCGGTCAGACAGCCAGGGTTGCCGGGAAGAATTTCAATAAATACTAATCTGACTATCTCACTCCACCTCCGGCCTTTTGCGCTTAAGATTTATCCATCTAACTCTGTTTCTTTGATTCGTCTGCTTGCTTATTAGCACTGATGATTATGCAGCCCACGGTTGTAATTTCTTTTCTAATTAAAAAGTTTCCGCGATATATCATGGAGGGGATGACATGTCACTGTCAACAAAGGAATAATCAATCTGTTTAAGTGCGTATAAACGAACGGCATTCAACACCGTACAATACTGGTGTCGAAGAGGTGATGAAGTGTCTTTGTCAGCCTAACTTGTTGCAATGTAGAGTGAGTATCACTTTTTAAATAAGATGTTATTGTCATGATCCAAGTCCTATTATACACAGAAAACAAAGTGCTTCTTTTTTTTTTCTATGTATATGTGCACACACATAAACACAAACATGCAGATGCACAGATGCACACACACATTAACACGCTTTCAGGGGGCTGTGGCTGAGCAGCTGTCTAGGGAGTGGACGACATCTCTATTGTTGGAGTGTGATGGATGAGACGGCAGCTTGAAATGCAGCATTGTGCTGAACTATACGGACTGGAGGGAGAATTTTTTTTCTTCCTCTGCCCACATTGTGTACCTTCATTATTGCAGTTGATGGAAAAATGTGTTATGGATTTCCTGATGTCCTTTTCCATGTCACGAAAGGTGAGGACAAGAGCCGTCCCATTAGTGATCACATTGAATGAGCAGATGATGACATGACACCTCGACAACACTGGTATTGTATGAAGGAGATGGAATTGCTTTTAGAGCACGTATTTATGTACTTTGGAAGAGTGGCCTCATATCTGGGCTTTAGATCAGTAACTCTCAGTCATTTCCCCCTCACACACACACACACACACACAAACACACAATGCAGTTGGTTTGTAAATAATCCTGTTCTGTGAACATCTGTTGTCAGTGACAGGTGATGGTAAGGTGAGACCATACTCTTGCCCCCACCCAAAACTTCACACAAATAACCAACACGCACACACACACACACACACACACACACACACACACAGACACGCACACAAATCCCGTAATGCTGTGTGCAGCTCAAGCCTTTGGCTGTCACACTTGAGCTCAGTCTCTCTGTACTGCTGGTGACAGCATGACATACACACACATCAAAATGGTTGACGCTCCCCTTTGTCGGCCGTAATACTCCAGGATCTTCCAACCTGTTCACACCGTGCAAAACACAATAGGACGTTTTCCAGCCAGCAAGCCAAAAGAAAAAAAAAGACTTCATTAGATTCATTAGACTGTAATCAGAGAGAAATCAGAGAGCCAGGGATCGTCACACCCCGAATGTCTTGAGCAACTTGTTGAGTGCCTTTCATGTTGAGACCCTGACCTCTGACCTCTCTGTGCAGATCAGCAAGTATAATCCAAATTTATCCCTCGGGGACCAGTAAGATATCATATATCATCTAGGCACTCAGCAGGAACAGTAGCATTGTAATCAGGCTAATTTGCTGACTGTTTTGACGCTACAGGTTAAAATCGCTAGAATTATTACCTTGAGGACTTTCCGAGCTGGCACCTGTGTAGTCAGCCAGATGTCTGCTGACAGGGCGCTGTTT